>NC_087348.1:87467261-88078868 GCF_030014295.1 Loxodonta africana
GAATCACCAAGGAACTGAGAAACACTGGGGTTACAGAAACTGAGACAAGTTATTTTCCTGCAGACCCACCTGAGAGAGAGCCTTCCCCTAGAGCCAGAGCCCTGAATTCAGACTTCTAGCCTCCTGAACTGTGAGAAAATAAATTTTTGTTCTTTAAAACCACCCATTTGTGGTATATCTGTTATAGCAGCACTAAGAAACTAAGACATCTGGAAATAAGGGGATTCACTGGGGCATCTCTTGGCACCTCCCTGCTCAGTGATAACTATAACTGGGTACTTGCAGCAACCATGGCCTGATAAGAGCAAGACAACCAAGGACATCACAGGACTGAAGGCAAGTAACTAAAATTAGTATGTACAGGCAGAGTGCTGGCCAAGGGTGAGCGAAACCTAGAATGGTTGCAGGAGGAGGAAAATGATGAATATGAATTATGGCCCTGGGACCAGCCACAGTAATAGGGATGTAACTTCATTTTCCAGCCTCCTTTTTTAGGATATTGCAACTGGCCATCAGCTTGAAGAACTGGATTTAAATCTCCCTTCCTGGAGAAAAGAATGAGGGAACATATAGCCAGGTATGAGCAGATCTAAGTCAAGCAATGGATCCAGGTTATTTGAACCCTAGAGGTACTTAGCCTGCCTTGTCTACTCCCCTCCCTTGGGCCTAAGCCACTTGCTCTGTTTTCTGGCTGGATTGATCCCAGCAATGGCTCATTTCATTCCTGTGGTCGTAGCCCTGGCCACCACACCTCCTACCTCTGGTCATCTCACCCTTCCCTCAGGGAGCACCAATTCTGTCACATCTACTGCCATAGGAGCCACAGAAGTTCCAGCATCGGGTCTGACCTGACTAGACCCATAATGCTCTGGCTTGCCCCAATGACTACTCAGACTGGTCAAGTACATGACCTGCAAATTTTAAGGAGTTAATGCCTTGGGGAGAGGATTTTGAACCAATTAGAGAACATGGGAAGGAGCCCACAGATAAATTGTTTCCTTTTCCTCCCTCTAATGAATAGTTTTTAGATGCAGTGGCTCCATATGGCTTCATTGGAGATGTCCCGTGAGCAACCTAGTTGAGTGTTCTTGTGAGGATGTTGCCAGGTCAGTGAAGCACCACCTTGCTCTTACTCTCCAGACATTCCTGTCTAATCATCCCTTTTCCCTCACTCTTACTTCCCTCCCAATAAAGCATTAGCCTGTGCCTCAGGCTGTCTCTGTGTTCTAGGGAACCTGGGTTAGAAAACAGGTGTAGTCAGAGAATGGAATATTTGGAATTGAAATTGTGGAGGGATTAAAGTTATTGTAATGAAGGTCTTGAGTATGACCATTAGAAGGGAATGGCTTAGGTAAAATAGCAAGTTCGTTGGAGAAGAGAAGATTAAGGGATTTAATCCAAGTCCTTAGTCCAGGGTGCTGAAATAATCATCTAGGGTCGATACAGAAATCCCCAAGGATTATTTTAGAGTGTTGGAGAGAGTGATCCAGGAGCTAAAATCTTCAGAGCATGAGGGCAGGGGTCCCAGAGGTGCCCGGAGAAAGAAGGGTTGTAGATGGTATAATCTCTTGGAATTAATAAGGAGGAATGAGGAGGACATGTAACTCACCTCTAGGCCCAGTGGTACAAGTATATAGGAGAGCAAGTAACTACCTCTTGAGAAGACTGCAAAAAAAGCAGTATCCTAAAACAAGAATTACATTTCAGACAAGAAGATGAAGAGAACATTCATGAAAAAGGATGAGGATACAGGATATTCTGCTGATGAATGACCTTGAGCTCCAGAAGTCACAGTGGAAAGGTTTCAGGAGATGAGAAGTTGTGGAAGATGGGGTTAGAAAAGGTGATATACAAGCTGAATGGGGATTAAAGCTCAGGGAATGAGGGATGATTTAGGAATTGAGCTGCTTGTGGGGTCTACACACACAGGACTAAAAGGCCTAGTGAGGAGTCCCTGGGTGGTACAAATGGCTACGTGCTTGACTACTAGCTGAAAGGTTGGTGGGTCAAACCCACCAAGAGGTGCCTCGGAAGACAGCCCTGACAATCTGCTTCTGAAAGGTCAGAGCCTTGAAAATCCTATGGAGCAGTTGTACTCTGCACACACAGGGTCACCATGAGTCTGAATCAGCTTGACTCAACAGCAACTAACAATGACAAAGGGCCTAGTGAGATTTGTGCTGATTGTCCCCAGGCAGAGAATGGAGCTATTGCAAGTGTTCAGGAGAAGGAGGACTATGAGCTCTTGCCCAGAGTATGCAGTGTTCTGGGGCTCCCACTCAGCCCTGCTGATAGAGGCTGGAGTCCTGCAGGGGTGGGAGATATGTCCTGCTCTGAAAGCACAAGCTCCTCCCACCCTGACTTCTTCAGCCTAGGAGTCCTCTAGGACAGCAGAAGTGTCCCCTTATTCTAGCTGATGGGGCACACTAGACCTCTACTGGTCACAATTACATAAGCACTGGATGTTTTCTTCCCATGAGATCTTGCAGGTGTTGATTTTAAGCTGACCTGTTTTTTCACTGTTCATTGGTGCTATGTTCTGGCTGGGGACTTTTTCTTTGCTTGCATGTGATGTATGTCTACTTGTTTCTGAAACATCATTAAACTTGGGCAAACTTTCATATCCTTTTATTTTTCTCCTCATTCCCTCACCTGTCTTATATAACTCTGATTTTTTTATCTTCTTAAAAAAAGGAGTCTATATTTAGTTTCTTGACATTTTCCTCATAACCTACTCTTCTTTTCTGTTACTCTGACTTCTTTTGCCTTAAATGACTTTGTACTAGTTTGAGTTCATTTAGCCTGACAGTTAGCCCAGACTGTTTCTTACTTTTTCAGAGCAATGTGTAAACCTCCCTCCTCGATTTGACTGATTCTTCAGAGGGACTATGGTGACCTGAACATGTAACCAGAATTTACTGACTTTGCATATTTTATTTCTATCAATTAACCTTGATACCTTCCTAATATTTCTCCAACTTTTATTTACATTCCCTCATTTCCACACTTCCCTCATCTTCTAAAAGTATGCCTTCACTTCTTACCAATATCCCCCCACCTTCTGTGAGCATAATCCTACCTTTCATAAATATTTCCCATGTTTCACATGTACCCTACGATTTTTTTTTTTTTTTAATCCCTACACCTACTCCTATAGCTGAAATTCTGGGGTTTGACCAAATTACCAGTGCATGACTCACATACTTTGGGCTGATCAATATAAAACTTCAAAAATAAATAATATTGCAAACCAGTATGCATATTATGCACCTTTTAGTACCTTTTGTGAAATCTTCTCCCTAGACTTCCGGCCGAACTGGCACCATAAACAGAAGCACTGTGCTGTCCCTCCACAGAAAAGACCCAGAAAACTAAATAAAACACAGACAAACATCATTCCTGGAACCTGAAGTGCCAAATGAAGAGATGGAGAACTCAGGCAAGCACCAAATGGAATAAGAAACTGACATAAGATGGAGAGCGAGGAGAGGGAGGTGGGGAGGGCCCCATCAGCTAATGCTGCAGAAGTGCGCCATCTTGGACTCCTGTCCCGGATTAGCAGACAGGGAGCACAGGAAAGCAGCTTCCCGGAACTCACGGCAGGAGACAGAGCACCGGGTAACCAGCGATACACGCTTTCCCACCCCCGCCTCACCCCTAGCCGCCCCCCCCGCCCCCGCCCTTCTCTCCCTGCTTCTCTACCTCCGAGCTTCCTGGCTGGCTGTAGTGGCTCGGCAGGCCAGGAAATACAGCGTCCGTGCAGCTTGGATTCGCCCCACCCAAGTCGGAGATCAGTGGACAGGGAGTACGGGAAAGCAGCTTCACGAAGTTCCCAGCAGGAGACAGAGCACCCGGGAAGGAGCAATATACACTTTCCTAGCTGCCCCCCTTCTTCCGCCCCGCCTTGGCCTCCTCAGCTTCCCGCCAGCCGCAGCCTCTTGGCTGGGAGGCAACTGCTTTGGCCTCAGGCTGCTTGAATTCACCCTGCTCACACCTCTGGGCGCCTGAGCTCGTGGTGCTTCTTTTCGTTTCTTCTGTGCCTCCTGCCACCTTCCCCTCGTTTCTCTGGAACACTTGTCCCCGTGTGCCATCTTTGCTTCTTTTTGAAAGGCTGTGAAGCCACCCTCGACTGGGGAACCACTGCCCCGGCCCGCTACACCACTCTGGGGGGATCCTTGGGGCTTTTTTTTCCTTGTTTTGCTTTGTTCTGTTCTGTTTTGTCGTTCGTTTGTTTGTTTTCTTTTTCTTTTCGCAGCTTGGGAGCCCCTTCGAGAGGGGCTGCACTGCACAGCTTAGGAGCCCCCCTCCCCCCGTCTGCACAGCCACGTAGGTGGGACCCCTGGGGGCATTTTTCTTTCTTTCTTTTTTCTTTTCTCTCTCTTTTTCGTTTTCTGTCTGTCTTCATTTCTCAGTTCTTGTCTCTCTACACTTATCTTCTTTTCCTGTCTGCTGAATACCTGGTGCTGTGTGACATCTTTACCCCCTCTAGCCAGGCTATACTGCGCAGCCTGGGAGCCATTTTCTCGGTCTTAGCAGCGCCACCAGGGGGACTCAGGGACTCCTGGGGGCTTTTCTTTTTTTTTTCCAAATTTTTATCTAGTTTTTTTTTTTTTCTTTCTTTTTCCCTTTCTCTATTTCTTGGTTTCTCAACTCTCTATCCAATGGCAAGCTCCCTTAACGCTCTTTTTTCTCCTTCTTTGTATGCTTTGTTCCATTTTTTTCTCCTCTCTCTTCTCTTCCCCATACCCCTATTATTCCACGCATCACAGCCTCTCCCCTTTCCTGCCTACCTGTACCATGCACCAAACATCCCACCTCTGAGCAGCATAGGCATGGCCTACAGAAACCTGCCCAGCACTGATGCCTGGCTTGCTCTGTCAGCCCTAGGACATGCCATAAACGACCCATCCCAGCTCCTCGTCTTCAGCTGGACCTGCCCTGCTGCACCATAGCTGAATGACTGGCTCTGCCCATTGGATAAGGAGTTGAAAATTATCATGACTACAGACGAGCAAACAGCAAAGAACGCACAGCCCCCTGCTCAGACATAACCAAATAAAACAAAAAAGCAGGATGAAACAAACAGATCTATAATCAAGAAACGAGGAAAATAACTACTGAATGTCCCGAAGGCAGCAGACAATATCAAAACATAAAAAAAAAAAAGACAGGATATGTCCAGTAGACGTCCAAAATACAACACCAGATGACTTTCCAGTAGAAGAAAAGGCACTAGAACTATCTGACAGTGAATTCACATCTTTAATATTTAGAGCAATCCAAGAGTTGAAGCAAAAAACAGACAAAAATGAGGAAAAATAGACAAATTTTTGGAACAGCCAGGCAAATTCATGGAAAATACAGACAAGAAAAATGGAACAATTTAGGAAAGTAATACAGGAACAAAATGCCAAAATAAATTCACAACTAGAAATCATACAAAAACACCAATTAGAAATCCAAAAGCTAAACAACAAGATTTCAGAAATGGACAGTGTTACAGAAGGGCTGAGGAGCAAGTTTGAAACAATAGAGGAGAGAATCAGCGAAATTGAAGACAAACACTTGGATATAACTCTGAGCAAAAATGAGAAAAAAGAATGAAGAAAAATGAAGAAACCCTGAGAATTATGTGGGATACAATCAAAAGCAAAAATTTGTGAGTGATTGGAGTTCCAGAACAGGGAGAGAAAATGGAAAACACAGAGAGGCTCATTGAAGAATTGCTGACAGAAAACTTCCCTAATATCATGAATGATGAAAAGCTGACCATCCAAGAAGCTGATAGAACCCCATATAGGATAGGCACCAAAAGAAAAACTCCAACGCATATCATAAACACACTTGGTAAAACCAAAGACAAAGAAAAAATCCTGCAAGCAGCTCAAGAAAAACAAGAAGTCACATACAGAGGATAAATAATAGACTAAGTTCTAATTATTCGGCAGAAACCATGCAGGCAAGAAGGAAATGGGATGACATATATAAAACCTTGAAAGAAAAAAATTGCCAACCAAGGATAATATATCCAGCAAAACTTTTGTTCATATATGATGGTGAAATTAGGACATTTCCAGATAAACGGAAATTAAGGGAATATGTAAAAACCAAACAAAACTTATAAGAATTATTAAAGGGAGTCCTTCCCTCTGAGAATAAACAACATCAGACCACAGCCTGAATCTAGGATGCAAGATTGTACCAGCCAGATACCAACCTAGGAAATGAACTCTCAGGGACTATCCAAAACCAAAATGATTGAAACAGGGGACCAGAGAGGTTAATCTGTAAATGACAGCAACGTCAGAACAATGAAAGAGGGAATAAACGGTATAGGTATAGAACTTTCTAATGGAGAGGAAGGCAAGACAATATCAAGTAATAATAGGAACCTATTTTTTTATTACCTAGGAAGACAAGGGTAAATTTCGAGGTAAGCGCAAAGAAAGTTAACAAACCTACTCATCAAAATGAAGAAGAAAAACAAAGTCTCAATAAAAACAAAATCTACAAAAACAAAAGAAATGAAAAAGAAACCCATAAACAAAAGAAACTTGGCACTGGAGAGTGAGAGGAACAAAGAAAATGTTAGCACCACAAAAAAAGCACTACAGAATGACAGCAATAAACTCAATGGTAGAGAACAAAAATGGATCTGCAAAACATCTCATAACATGGATGCATCTGGAGGCTGTTATGCTGAGTGAGATAAGTCAATCACAAAAGGACAAATCTCACATGAGACCACTACTGTAAAAACTCATGAAAAGGTTTACATACAAAAAGAAACAATATTTGATGGTTACAAAGGAGGGGAGGAGTGGGGCTGGAAAAACACTTAATAGACAAAAGATAAGCAGTAACTTTGGTGAAAGGTAAGACAGTACACAATACTGGGGAAGCCAGCACAACCTGTACAAGGCAAGGCTACGGTAGCTCTGTAGACTCATCCAAACTCCCTAAGGGATTGAATTGCTGGACCAGGGACTGTGGGGACCATGGTCTCAGGGAACACCTAACTCAACTGGCAAAACAGAGTTTATAAAGAAAATGTTCTACATTCTACCTTTGTGAGTAGCACCTGGAGTCTTAAAAGCCTGTGAGCGGCCATCTAGTATACTCCACTGGTCTCACCCCTTCCGGAGCAAGGAAGAATGGAGAAAACTAAAGACACAAGGGAAAGATTAATCCAAAAGACTAATGGACCAAATCTAGCATGGCCTCCGCCAGACTGAATCCAGTGCAACCAGATGGTGCCCAGCTACCACCACTGACTGCTCTGACAGGGATCACAATAGAGGGTCCCAGACAGAGCTAGAGAAAAATGTAGAACAAAATTGTAACTCGAAAGGAAAGACAAAACTTGCTAGCCTGACAGAGACTGAAGAAACCCTGAGAGTATGGCCCCCAGACACCCTTTCAGCTCAGTAATGACGCCACTCCTGAGGTTCACCCTTCAGCCAAAGATTGAACAGGACCATGGAACAAAACAAGACTAAAGGGGCACACTAGCCCTGGGACAGAGACTGGAAGGCAGGAGGGAACAGGAAAGCTGGTAATAGGGAACCCGAGGTTGAGAAGGGAGAGTGTTGACGTGTCGTGGATTTGTTAACCGATGTCATAGAGCAATGTGTGTACTAACTGTTTGATGAGAAATTAGTTGGTTCTGTAAACCTTCATCGAAAGTTCAATTAAAAAAAAATTATATATATATATATATAAAGAAAAGAAATCATCCCCCTAACTATTTAGGATCATCATGAGCTCATGGTTCTGTTGATGGGCTGTTTGATTCACTGTGGCCAATCTTTCCGTCTTTGAAGTTCAGGTGGTTGCTCGCTGGCTGGTCACAGCCCTGTTCGGCTGGCATTGCTGCCCTTGTCAGGTGTGCCCAAGGTATGTCTGAATGTCTCCTTGCTTTCTTGAATGACAGGATGAATCTGGGACTTAGGCGTGCACATTAGTTTGTGCCATTCATCAACCAGAGGAAGACAGGTTGATCCTAGAGATTTCTCAGGCCACTTTGATGACATAGTGAGCATTTTCTTTTAGTATATCATATTGATGTTGCCAAGTTACCTCTACTTTTACTAAGTTTTTTTTTTTTACTTTTGCCTAATGTGAGATATTACTAGTCAACTTCCCCTCCTTTTTCAGCTGATAATTTTTCCACTTTTCTACCAACATTGCTGAGCAAAATTGTCAAACCAAACCACATATTTATAGTATTGTCCTCCAGATTACGTCTCCATTTTTATTTTCTCTTTTCATCCTCAATTCAAGCATCTTTAGGCTCCGAAGTGTGCATGGTCCAGATAATCTGGCTCATAAGCATCATCTGCATACCAACCATTGGAAAAGAAAAAGAAATCTCAAACACCCCTGAGCAACTTCTACCTCAAAGGGAGTAGTTTCAAATGCTTAATAAAGGTAGATTATAGACAGATACTGAAATGATGCCAGAGATCACGTGATATAATTTTGCAAGACCAAAGACTTCTTCATTGCAAAAATCTTTTTCAACAACATAAATGGTGAGTATACATGTGGACCTCACTGGATGGAATACACAGAAATTAAATCGACTACTTCTATGGACGGAGATGGTGGAAAAGCTCAATATCATCAATCAGAACAAAGCCAGGGGCTGACTGCAAACCAGACCAGTTGCTCATATGCAAGTTCAAGTTGAAGCTGAAGAAAATTAGAACAAGTCCATGAGAGTGACTATGAGCTTGAGTATATCCTACCTGAATTTAGAGAGCATCTTAGGAATAGATTTGATGAATTCAACTCTATTGACCAAAGACCATAGGAATTGTGGAATGACATCAAGGACATCATACATGAAGAAACAAGAAGTCATTAAAAAGACAGGAAAGAAAGAAAAGACCAAAATGAGTGTCAAAAGAGACTCCGAAACTTGCTCTTGAACTCTGAGTAGCTAAAGCCAATGGAAGAAATGATGAAGCAAAAGAGCTGAATAGAAGATTTCAAAAGGCATCTCGAGAAGACAAAGTATTATAATGACATGTCCAAAGACCTGGAGTTAGAAAACCAAAAGGGAGGAACATGCTTGCCATTTCTCAAGTTGAAAGAACTAAAAAAAAAAAAAAAAAAAAATTGAAGCCTCAAGTTGCATTATTGAAGCGTTCTGTGGGCAAAATGCTGAACGACGCATGAAGCATCCAAAGACAACATATGGAATACACAGAGTCACTGTACCAAAAAGAATTGGTCAACATGCAGTCATTTCAGGAGGTAGCATATGATTAAGAACCGATTGTACTTAAGGAAGAAGCCCAACCTACACTGAAGTCATTGGCAAAAAACAAGGCTCCAGGAATTGACAGAATACCGAGGTGTTTCAACAAACAGATGCAGCACTGGAAGTGCTTACTCGTCTATGCGAAGAAATTTGGAAGCCAGCTACCTGGCCAACCGACTGGAAGAGATCCAAATTTATGTCTATTGCAAAGAAAAGTGGTCCTTGGAAACTACGGGGCAGTTCAACTGTGTCCTATAGGGTCACGATGAGTCAGAATCGACTCAACAGCAATGTTTTTTTTTTTTTTTTTTGGCCATAATAAAGTACCACAAACCAAATGGGCCAAAACAATAAAAATTTATTCTCTCACAATTCTGGAGGCTAGGACTTTGAATTCATGATCTTAGCAGGGCTATCTTCTCTCTGAAGTCTCTAGGAGAAGATCCTTCCTTGTCTTTTCTAGCTTCTGGTAGCCCCAGGTGCTCCTTGGCTGGTAGATGAATCACTCCAATCTTTGCCTCCACCATCACATAGTGTTCTCCCTATGCAGCTGTCTCTGTGTCTCTTCTCTTCTTATAAGGACATCAGTCATATTGGATTAGGGCCCATTCTAAGGACCTTATCTTAACTACACCCACAATGACCCTATTTTCAAATGAGGTCACGTTCACAGGTACTAGTGGTTAGGACTTCAAAATATGTTTTTGAGGGGACACAATTCAACCTATGACAAAGGTTAAGAGCATTTATAATCTTTTCTGTTGCTATAATACATTCTTATCAGTCAAAATGTTGAAAATCAATAAAAGATGTATAACGTTTATATCAATTAAGAATATTTCTGTTGTACGTAAGAAAAAGGAAACCCTGGTGGTGTAGTGGTTAAGTGCTACGGCTGCTAACCAAAGGGTCAGCAGTTCAAATCCACCAGGTGCTCCTTAGAAATTCTATGGGGCAGTTCTACTCTGTCCTATAGGGTCGCTATGAGTCGGGATCAACTCGACGGCACTGGGTTTTTGGTTTGGTTTATGCAAGAAAAAACTTAAACTCACTTAAGCAAAAAGTAGATTTATGTTGTTGTTGTCAGGTGCCGTCAAGTCAACTCCAACTCATAGGGCCCCTGTGTACAACAGAACAAAACAATGCCAGGTACTGCACCATCCTCATATCCAACAATGGGCTATGTTTGAGCCCATTGTTGCAGCCACAGTGTCAATCCATCTCTTTAAGGGTCTTCCTCTTTGTCACTGACCATCTACTTTACCAAGCATGATCTTCTCCAGGGACTGGTGCCTCCTGGTAACACGTCTGAAGTATGTGAGATGAAGTCTTGCCATCCTCGCTTCTAAGGAACATTCTGGCTGTACTTCTTCCAAGACAGATTTGTTCATTTTCTGGCAGTCCATGGTATAGTCAATATTCTTTGCCAACACCATAATTCAAAGGTATCAATTCTTCTTCAGTCTTCATTATTCATTATCCAGTTTTTGCATCCATATGAGGTGATTGAAAACACCATGACTTAGGTCAGGTGCACCTTAGTCCTGAGAGTGACATCTTTGCTTTTCAACACCGTAAAGAGGTCTTGCGTGGCACATTTGCCCAATGCAATACATCGTTTGATTCCTTGACTGCTGCTTCCATGGGTGTTGATTGTGGATCCAGGTAAAATGAAATCCTTGAGAGAACCTCAATATTTTCTCTGTTTGTCATGATGTTGCTTATTGACCCAGTTGTGAGGATTTTTGTTTTATGTTAAGGTATAATCCATACTGAAGGCTGTAATCTCTGATCTTAATCAGTAAGTGCTTTAAGTCCTTTCCACTTTCAGCAAGTAAGGTTGTGTCATCTGCATACGCAGGTCGTTAATGAGTCTTCCTCCAATCCTGATGCCGTACTCTTCCTCATATAGTCTAGCTTCTGTGATGCTGGAGCTATGCCACTGGTATTTCAAATACCAGCTAGGTAACCCATGGTGGACAGGTTTCAGCGTAGCTTCCAGACTAGAAAGAAAGACTTGACGATCTACTTCTGAACAAATTGGCCAGTGAAAACCTTATGAGTAGCAGTAAAACTTTGTCTGATATTGTGCTGGAAGATGAGCCCCTCAGGTTGGAAGGCCCTCAAAATATGACTGGGAAAGAGCTGCCACCTCAAAGTAGAGTTGACCTTAATGATGTGCTTGGATTAAAGCTTTTGGGACCTTCACTTGCTGATATGACATGACTCGAAATGAGAAGAAACAGCTGTAAATATCTATTAATAATGGGAATGTGGAATGTACAAAGTACGAATCTAGAAAAATTGATAGTCATCGAAAATTAAATGGAACACATAAAGATCGATATCCTAGGCATTAGTGAACTGATATGGTCTGGTATTGGCCGTTTTGAATTGGGTTCTACTATGCCAGGAACAAGAAATTGAAGAGGAATTGTGTTGCATACATTGTCAAAAACACCATTTCAAGATCTCTTCTGAAGTACAACTCTGTCCGTGATTGGGTAATATCCATATGCCTACAAGGAAGACCAGTTAATATGACTGTTATTCGTATCTACACACCAACCACTAATGCCAAAGATGAGGAAATTGAAGATTTTTACCAGCTTTAGCAGTTTGAAATTGACCAAACATACTATCATGATACATTGATAATTACTGGTGATTGGAATGTGAAAGTTGGAAACAAACAAGAAGGATCTGTATTTGGGAAACATGGCCTTGATGAAAGAAACGATGCCAGAGATGGTCTGGTAGAATTTTGCAAGACCAATGACTTATTCGTTGCGAATACCTTTTTTCAGCAATATAAATGGCAACTATACACGTGGACCTCAATGGATGGAAAACACAGAAATCAAATCAACTACATCTGTGGAAAGAGAAGATGGAGAAGCTCGATACCATCAGTCAGAACAACGGCAAGGGCTGATTGCAGAACAGACCATCAAACACTCACGTGCAAGTTCAAGTTGAAGCTGAAGAAAATGAAAACAAGTCCATGAGAGCCAAAGCATGTCCTTGAGTATATTCCGCCTGAATTTAGAGACTGTCTCAAGAATAGGCTTGATGCATTGAACACTAATGACTGAAGACCAGGTGAGTTGTGGGATGACATCAAGGACATCGTACATGAAGAAAGCAAAAGATCATTAAAAGACGGAAAAGAAAGAAAAGACCAAAATAAATGTCAGAAGAGACTCTGATATTTACGCTTGAATGCAGAGTAGCTGAAATGAATGGAAGAAATGACACAGTAAAAGAGCTGAACAAGATTTCAAAGGGTGGATCATAATAAATTATGAATAATATTGTGGAGAATAGGAATTCTGGAATACTTAATTGTGCTTGTTGGGAATGTGTACATGGATCAAGAGGCACTTGTTCGAACAGAACAAGGAGATACTGCATGGTATAAAGTCAGGAAAGATGTACGTCAAGGTTGTATCCTTTCACCATACCTATTTCATTCTGTATGCTGAGCAAGTAATCTGAGAACCTGGACTATATGAAGAAGAATGGAGCATCAGGATTGGAGGAAGACTCATTAATGACCTATGTTATACAGATGACACAATCTAGGCTAGGCTAGGCTAAGCCTAGGGCTAGGGCTAGGCCTACCACTAGGCTAGGCTATGCTAGGCTCAAGAAGGTTAGAACTTTCTATCTACAGGACTTTAGTTTCTTTCCAGTTTTCATATCCAAGTCTTCCTTCACCTTGTGGCAGTTTCCAGTTTTTCTAAGTCTTACGATTCTTTTGGATTCTGACTCTACTCAAGTCTCTCCCATGCCCCCCTCGCATATCCCAGGCTATAGCTTCCTGCACCCTTGCTTCATCAATAAATACACCAGCCACTTACTTTCTTCGGAAATGTGTTGAATATGCTCTTACACTGATAACCCTCTTGTTTTCCTTTTTTATGTGTGGTCTCATACATTTTTTATTTAATTTTTTCTTACATAATGGGTTCTTAGCAGGAAGAACACAAACACATTTACAATCTTGGACCAGAAGTCAAAAGATTATTCTAATTATGTATGAGGACTAAAATAAAATTTTTAGAAAGTATAGAGATGGTATTCATCTTTCATTACCACCTGGTTTCTTACAGGGAAACCTTGAACATGCTTCCCTTCAAGATGAATGTGACTTACTGTGGACATGCTGTTAATGGCTACTCCTGAGCTGTGACTTAGTTCTACAGACCCCATGTTCCCTGTCTTTGGGGAAAACCATAGGAGAAGGGTTGGGATAAAGGGATATTCTTTATGGGATAGCTGCAACATAAATCATATTGACCGAAGACTGAGATCAGGGCTCAGCTAATTTACAGGATCCTCTCCACTCCACCCTCACTTTTCTGTCAGTTTGTCGTACTGTGGGGGCTTGTGCATTGCTGTGATGTTGGAAGCTATGCCACTGGTATTCAGATACCAGCAGAGTCACCCACGGAGGACAGGTTTCAGCTGAGCTCCCAGACTAAGATAGACTAGGAAGAAGGACTTGGCAGTCTACTTCTGAAAACTGGAAATCATCAAAAATGAAATGGAACACATAAACATTGATATCCTAGGCATTAGTGAGCTGAAATGGATTGGTTTTGGCCATTTTGAATTGGACAATCATGTAGTCTACCATAACGGGAATGACAACTTGAAGAGGAATGGTGTTGCATTCATTGTCACAAAGAACATATCAGGATCTATCCTGAAGTACAACGCTGTCAGTGATAGGATAATATCCATACGCCTACAAGGAAGACCAGTTAATACGACTATTATTCAAATTTATGCACCAACCGCTAAGGCCAAAGATGAAGAAATTGAAGATTTCTATCAGCTTCTGCGGTCTGAAATTGATCAAACATGCAACCAGGATGTATTGATAATTACTGATGATTGGAATGCGAGAGTAGGAAACAAAGAAGAAGGGTTGGTAGTTGGAAAATATGGCCTTGGTGATAGAAACAATGTCAGAGGTTGAATGGCAGAATTTTGCAAGACCAGTGACTTCTTTATCGCAAATACTTTTTTTCACCAACATAAACGGTGACTATGCACATGGACCTCGCCAAATGGAACACACAGGAATCAAATCGACTACATCTGTGGAAAGAGACGATGGAAAAGCTCAATATCATCACTCAGAACAGGGCCGGGGGCCAACTGCAGAACGGACCATCAATTGCTCATATCCAAGTTCAAGCTGAAACTGAAGAAAATCAGAGTAAGTCCACGAGAGCCAAAATACGACCTTGAGTATATCCCACCTGAATTTAGAGACCATCTCAAGAGTAGATTTGACACGTTGAATACTAATGACCGAAGACCAGACGAGTTGTGGAATGATATCAAGGACATCATAGTTGAAGAAAGCAAGAGGTCATTGAAAAGAGAGGAAATAAAAAAAAGACCAAGATGGAAGTCAGAGGAGACTCTGAAACTGGTTTCAAACGTTGAGCAGCTAAGGCAAAATGAAGAAATGATGAAGTATTGAACAGAAGATTTCAAAGAGCAGCTCAAGAAGACAAAGTATTATAATGACATGTGCAAAGAGCTGGAGATGGAAAACGAAAAGGGAAGAAAACGCTCGGCATTTCTCACGCTGAAAGAAATGAAGAAAAAATTAAAGCTTCATGTTGCAATAGCGAAGGATTCTATGGGGAAAATATTAAACGATGCAAGAAGCATCAAAGGAAGATGGAAGGAATACACAAAGTCATCATACCCAAAAGAATTAGTCAATGTTCAACCATTTCAAGAGGTAGCATATGATCAGGAACTGATGATACTGAAAGAAGAACTCCAATCTGCACTGAAGGCATTGGCAAAAAACAAGGCTCCAGGAACTGACGGAATATCAGTTGAGATGTTTCAACAAACGGATGCAGCACTGGAAGTGCTCATTCATCTATGCCAAGAAATTTGGAAGAGAGCTACCTGGCGAACCAACTGGAAGAAATCCATATTTATGCCTATTCCCAAGAAAGGTGATCCAACTGAATGCAGACATTATGGAACAATGTCATTAATATCATGTGCAAGCAAAATTTTGCTGAAGATCATTCAAAAGTGGCTGCAGCAATACATCAACAGGGAACTGCCAGAAATTTAAGCTGCATTCAGAAGAGGACGTGGAACCGGGGATATCATTGCTGATGTCAGATGGATCCTGGCTGGAAGCAGAGAATACCACAAGGATGTTTACCTGTGTTTTATTGACTATGCAAAGGCATTTTGCTGTGTGAATCATAACAAATTATGGATAACATTGTGAAGAATGGGAATTCCAGAACACTTAATTGTGCTCCTGAGGAACCTGTACATAGATCAAGCGGCAGTTGTTCGGACAGAACAAGGAGATATTGAGTGGTTTAAAGTCAGGAAAGGTGTGCATCAGGGTTGTATCATTTCACCATACCTATTTGATCTGTATGCTGAGTAAATAATCTGAGAAGCTGGACTATATAAAGAAGAAGGCAGCATCAGGATTGGAGCAAGACTTGTTAACAACCTGAGTTATGCAGATGACACAACCTTGCTTGCTGAAGGTGAAGAAGACTTGAAGTACTTACTAATAAAGATCAGGGACCGCAGCCTTCAATATGGATTACACCACAGCATAAAGAAAACAAAAATCCTCACAACTAGACCAATAAGCCACATCATGATAAATGGAGAAAAGTTTGAAGTTGTCAAGGATTTCCTTTTGCTTGGATCCACAATCAATACCCATGAAAGCAGCAGTCAAGAAATCAAAAGATGCATTGTATTGGCCAAATCTACTGCAAAGGGCCTCTTTAAAGTGTTGAAGAGCAAAGATGTCACCTTGAAGACTAAGGTGCTCCCAACCGAAGCCATGTTATTTTCAATCACATCATATGCATGTGAAAGGTGGATAATGAGTAAGGAAGACCGAAGAATTGACACCTTTGAATTGTGGTGTTGCTGAAGAATACTGAATATGGACTGCCAAAAGAACGAACAAATCTGTCTTGGACGAAGTACAACCAGAATGTTCCTTAGAGGCAAGGATGGCGAGACTGAGTCTTATATACTTTGGACATGTTGTCAGAAGGGACCAGTCCCTGAAGAAGCACATCATGCTTGGCAAAGTACAGGGTCATAGAAAAAGAGGACGACCCTCAATGAGATGGATTGACGCAGTGCCTGCAACAATGGGCTCAAGCATAACAACGATTGTAAGGATGGCGCAGGACCGGGCAGTGTTTTGCTCTGTGGTACATGGGGTCACTATGATTCAGAACTGACTCCATGGCACCTAGCAACAACAACTCCACTCCAGTTCATTCCACCCCTACACTTATGAATATTCAAGCAGAATCTGCTTCTCACTGGTCTCTCTTTACCAAAGATTTTCCATCAGAAGAGGGGAGCTTTCTTTCATTGGCGTATTTCTCTTAAGATTTAGTCATGGTCTGATACTCACTTCATTCAATGATTTAATTTTACTTAGGGACACAAGTTGAAGAAATTAGAATATTCTTCTGACTGTATGTTGACCAGTACAAAATAACTTTCTGTTCTTACACATTGTGGACCGAAACATATTCATTGTTTAGATTCTGGACATTACCTCTATGTTAAAGAGGAGGAAAACCATCTGAGGAAAGATGTCCATAGGCTGGATGAAACTGGCTCCACTTTTAAAATGCTAACCCTCAAGTTTAGATAACCACAGACAAAACTTTAAGAAATATTCATACCCCTGAGTAAAATGGATATTTGCCATGGAAAGTTCATATTGTTTAGTGCTGTGCCTGTCACATTATGAGTGCTTGATAGATGTTGGCTGGAGCAATAAGCGTCTTAGTCATTTAGTACTGCTATAACAGAAATATCACCAGTGGATGTTTTCAACAAACAGAAGTTTATTGTCTCACAGTCTAGTAGGCTGTAAGTCCAAATTCAGGACACCAACTCCAAGGGAAGGCTTTCTCTCTTCCGGCTCTGGAAGAATGCCCTTGTCATTAATCTTCCCTTGGTCTAGGAGCTTCTCTGCACAGAAACCTTAGGTCCAAAGGAGGTACTCTGCTCCCGCCACTGCCTTCTTGGTGGTATAAGGTCCCCAACTCTCTGCTCACTTCCCTCTCCTTTTATCTCTTCTAAAATAAAAGGTGATGCAGGCCATACCTCAGGGAAACGCCCTTTATATTGGATCAGGGATGTGATCTAAGTAAGGGTGTTATACCTCACCCTAATCCTCTTTAATGTAATCTAATCTTGCCTCATTAACCACAGGCAGAGATTAGGATTTACAACACATAGGAAAGTTATATCAATCACAAAATGGAGGACAACTACACAACACTGGGAATCATGGCCTAACCAAGTTGATACATATTTTGGGCAGACACAATTTAATCCATGACAGTGAATATTGGGATACCCAAACCCAAACCCACTGCCGTCCAGTTGATTCTGACTCATAGCGACCCTATATGACAGAGTAGAATTGCCCCGTAGAGTTTCCAAGGAGCGCCTGGTAGATTCAAACCCTCAACCTTTTGGTTAGCAGCCATAGCTCTTAACCACTACGCCACCAGGGTTTCCAAATACTGAGACAGAACTGTTTAAATACATTTTGTTTAGCTCAGGATTCATTCTAGAGACTGGAATGGTATGCATTATGTGGGTAGCATTAAGTACTATAAGCTTTAGGGACATGGGGTCTGTGAGCCTGAAAAATAGGAGAACCTGTTGCTGAATGTTTTGAAGAGGGAAAAGAGCCATTATTAAAGATTATCTGTTGTCTTAAGCTTGGTTCTTTAGAGAAGTAAAACCAGTGAAGTGTGTATATATATGTATACGTGTCTGTGTGTGTATACATATATATATCAAGGAAAGGGCTCGCATGGTTGTAGAGGCTGGCAAGTCCCAAGCCCACGGGTCAAGCATCAGGCATCAGGCTGGAGGTTTCTCCTGATTCACATAGCCTCAGGGGTTGACTGCAGCTGCTGGCTCAAGTCCCAAGAACAAGAAGTCAGATGATGACAAGCTAGACGCAGGATCAATAGCAAACAAAACCAGCAGGTTGTGCCAGAACGTCCATATGTACTGGATGCAGGCCATGCCTCCAAGGAAACTCCTCTTACAACAGATTGGCTGCTCATAGCAGATCTCATCATGGATGTGACTACATTATGGAAGAGCAATCAGTCCAATGTCTGCCAAATTACATCATCACATAACTGCCAAGCCACTGAGAATCATGGTCAGCCAAGTTGACACATAACCTTAACCATCACAGAAGTTTTAAGTTTATGGAAAAATTGCACAGAAAGCACAGAAATTCCCATGTACTCCCTCTCCCCCTGCACACAGTTTCTCCTATTATTAACATCTTGAATGACGCATTTGTTACAATTGATGAACCAATACTGATATATGATTTATGCACATTTTTCTGTGGAGAGGATTTATAACTCTTATCAGACTCTCAAAGTGATTTGTTATCCAAAAAGGGTTAAGAACAAGTGAAGTATAAAGTCAAGCCCTGCCAGCCTGGGTGCTCCCTTCTCCTTAGAAACATTTTGTATTGTTTCTGTTCTAATTCATTGTACACTGTTTTAAAGTGTTGGCTCTTCTAGGGCACTCTTATTTCTCTTATTTTCAGGTTTAGGGAGAACCGGGTCCCTCACTGTAACCATGAAATAATTGATAGTCAGAGAGAAATGGCAGGATGCTCCACACAGAGTGATCATTGTGACCCAAAAGAAAAGCCTCCTGCTCATCAGGAGTTTAAAAATTTCCAACTGATGCTGCTCTGTTATTTTGGAAGTTCCCAACTTAATTTCTTTCTTTGTAGTGGCTAGTCTGAGTGAAAGGTCAGAATGAATAGGAACTGTTATATTAAAGCTGGAAAGCGTGTGTGGAAATGGATTCTAAGGACATTAGACCAAAGAGGATGAAATATAAGTTCGAATAGGCATGTAATTATCCACAGGAGTGTACTCAGTCAGATTCAGGCTACAGTATTTAACTTGAGTACCCCACAAGTGGTTTAACAGTTTGCTTGACTGGTTTACTGAAGCCTGGACTCAGCGGCAACCTATAGTCAATGCGGTAAAGATGTCAAGGCCCAAAACATCAGGGAGACAGGAATCTTGGAGTGGATTTAAATGTGCAATGTGCTCAGCCACCCCCATCCATGCCCCTGCGAAGGTCCAGGGGGTTCTCCATTTACCGCAGCATTAAGATCTGCATGAGTGAGGGAAGCACCCCTGAAGAGCAAAGCCAAAGACAGTAATGGGGATGCCACCTTAGATTTGGGCTCCCCAATCCCAGTGAGAATAACAGGATTCTGGATTGACAGAGGCCAAGTGGTGGCTCTTACTTCAGAGCCAATGTGGGTGATTATCATAATAGGCTGGGAGGCAGAAGGGCCATCACAGTGCTTTGACTTCCAGAGATCTGTGATGGCAGCTAATTGTTCATGGGGTCTCTAGGAATGAATAGATGTGCAGCCTACTAAGGTGTGGATTTTTCTATGTAATTGGAAAAGCAGAAACTTGATTCAGGTTGCCACAGTGGGAATTCACAGCCGCTCATCCAAATTCCAGACCTAAGCCAGTCCATAGACCCAGAGCCCCTTGATTGAGGGGAAGGCTGAATCTCTTTAAGGAAGGGCTATACAATGTGGCTGAAAGTATATATTGTAAACTTTCTTCCAAGTCTCCCCTGTAAAGAAACCAATTACTAGGCATGCTGCGCATTGGGAAGGGAAAATACTCAAACCTTCTGGGAGTTATTAAATGCTGGTTTTGAGTTGATGCTAATCATTGGGGGCACAAAATGCCACCCTGGTCTGCTGGTCAGAATGAGGGCTTATGGAAGCCAGGTGATAAGTGGAGTCCATGTCCCCAGTCTTAGTTCCCAGGGGAGAACTTCAACAGGAAAACAGTCATGGTTCTATTCAGTTGATCGCTGAGATTGCTCATGCATCATTTTGGACTTCTCATTCCACTGAGTCAACAGGCAGAGACATGAGGTATAATATTGGCTGGAATAAATGATCCTGATATTAAGGAGAAAGTAGGTTATTGGATGTTTTGGGACACCATGGTAAAAAAGAAAGCATCAAGGAGAAACTCTAGTTTTGAGTCATCGCTGGTATACCAATTGTATTATTTTAAATAAACTTGACAGTCTAGGGGCATATGGTCTAACATGAAATGAGCAGAGGTGGGAATTCCTTTCTCACATTTGGGTCAAGGAAGGCCCAGGAAAGGTCAATCTAGTCTAAAGATAAAAACAGAAAACTCAATATCTTCATAGGTCACATAAGAAGGATATAAGAAGTGAAGAGGTTCAATTTATGATCACTCCCTGAAATGGCAAAGCTTTCTGAAAAAAAAAAAAAAAAGCAGTTCAGAAACAGTTAGAGCAGAGAGAACTGAAAGACAACAAAGAGGCTTACCATGAATACTCTATCTTTATCCCACAGAGCCCCTCCACCATCCTGAGGCTCCATGGTGCTCCTAATTCAGTCAAGACTACGTCAGATTGTGGAGGAAAATATGACCACAGATTCACAGATGACAGTATGATTCTGTTGTTTGATAAAAGTTCCATACAGGAAGAAGTGAGGGTGGATAATTACATGCCTATTCGAACTTATATTTCTTCTGCTCACCAGAAAGAAGCAGTTGATCATAGGGTCCCTAGGACCCCTTGCCTTGCTAGGCACATGGTTTATATCTTCTAAGTGGGGAAAAAGATAAAGGATTTTCCTTTTTTTTTGATGTACTATATCATAAGGCAAGTTGTCAGAGAACATGATTACACCATTGAGATATTTTCTGTGGGAAATAAGACTCAAGGTGTTGAGGATGCTGGTATAAATAACAGTCTGGAGTTTTGAACCCTAGAATGGAGGTTATGTTAGTTTCCTAGGAAACAAATTACCATGCACCAGGTGGCCTGAAAGAACAGAAGAGTATTCTTTCATAGTTCTGGAGGCTAGAAGTCCAAAATCAAGACATTGGCAAGGCCATGCTCTCTCTGAAAGCTTGAGGGGAGAATTTGTCCCACAAGTTAATCTTAGCTTCTAGTGTTGCCAGTAATCTTAGGCTTTCCTTGGCTTGAAGACACATCACTCCAGTCTCTTCCTCTGTTGCCATAGGGCATTCTCCCTGTGTTTCTGTCTCTGTGTCTCTTCTTGTAAAGATAATTGTCATATTGGATTAAGGGCCCAACCTGCTCCAATATGACCTCATCTTAGCTTAACTAATTACACCTGCAAAGTCTCTATTTCCAAATACGGTCACATTCTGAGGTTCAAGGAAGGACATGAATTTGGGGGAGGACCCAGTACAGAGATTGAGAGTCATCAACACAGAAATGATGTACCAACACACTCAGAATGGAGCTAATCTAAGGCTCGTGCCTCACTTTCAGTGTCATGTTTCTTTGTAGTCCTTGTTCAACTTGGAGATGACATCAGTTTGAAACACAACAATTTACGTTTTGATCTCAATTTAGTGGCTTCAGTACAGGTAATGTTTCCCAGTCCTGGACAGCTACTCTCCCTTCATATCTTCTGGGACAGGAAGACCCCTGGGGTGGACACATGACTGGGGTCTGTTAGAGACTGTGGATCCTAAATATAAAATCATAAAGCTAAAAGCCATAAAATTTAATTTTTATAGGGTAATTGGTGTGCATTTATCATATGTGTTTCATACATGAGCCCTGTGACAGGAACACGTAGAATCTCATGATGAGAAAGAAGCCCATGCAGTGGGCTCTGTGCAGCACCAAGCACACTCTGGTTCCTCAGTGAATGTGACAAGGGACACCACTCTTTCTTTACAGGTGGCTGGCCATGCAAAGCTAGACCTGGCCAACAACGTGTTTGATGATCAGTATGTGGGCTGTACTGAAGAAATGGAGAGAAAAGCTTCCCAGATGTTAAAAGAACTGAAAGTGAATAGAAACTTAAAAACTGAATGGGGCAAAGCAGAGAAAAAATGGAAGCAAATAAAGAACAAAACAAGCTATTCAAAACAATTCAATGATTTCCATGGAATAGCTCTAGGGGCCTATACCGGGCCCACTGCAACAGAATTTAACGGTAATGTGAGAGAATTTTGTCAAAATTCACATTTTTAGTTCAAAGCCTTCCATTATTATTTTACAAGAGTGCTTCAGCTTCTCAGTCCTGAAAAGTGTTACATGGTTTACAGAGGTTCTAAGACCAGCTTTCACTGTGGAAATGTACATTTTGGACAATTTACCTCACATCTTTTCTCAACGAAAAAGGTATTCATCCACCATATCTTAATGAAGAGGGCTCAGTCTTTGTCATCAGAACCTGCTTAGGATCTTCTATTAAAGAATATGCTTTTGAGCCACGTGAAGATGAAGTGCTTATTCCAGGCTATGAGGTGTTTCAGAATGTTACCATAAAAAAATGAAAAAGGCAACAATGTTAACCTTGAAAATCCCCAGAAACATGACAGTAACTTCAACTTCTTTTCCCACATTTCAGGTGAGTCTGATTCAAGGTAGGAGTGGTGGGCCACATAAAATAGAAGAAGGGGTGCTCTCCTATCAAAAGGCACCCAAGGCAGAGAACAATGGGGCCTCTAATCAACTACTCAAGAGTATTAGGCTCCTAAACAGACAGGGCTGATGCCCTGGAACAGAGATCAAAGCTCAGGCTCAGAGATACATGGTAGTTTCTAGTCCAGCCAAGTCCCCAACCTCCCTGCTTTGCAGAAAGTTCAGAAAGATCTGCTGGGCACAAGGTAAAATGAGTCATGGAAAATACCAGTATGTGTGGCAACAGGAAATTCAGGGGAAGTGGGAGAGCTGGTTCCAGACAGAATGGTGTGGCTGCTGCAGTGATCCTGGGCAGAGATGGTGGTGCCTGAACTGAGGAGGGGGCCGAGGTGATGCAGAGGGGTCCAGCGGACTGACGTTCTCTGTGAGGTGCTCTCCAAGGAAGAGAGTGAGTGCTGAATGAGTTGAGAGGTGTGGTCAGAGAACAGGATAGTGGACCTGGAGATTTAAAAGGTGGAACAGTTTCAAGTTTCCATTAGATTCCAGGATATTTCCATGGAAGTACGCTCTGAAATTTCTCTGGAAAATAGAGGCATCATACAGGCAGAAAACAAGCCCTCAGAGAGAGATTTCAGGGAAACATTAAGGTTTTTGAATGGAGGAATTTTTAATTCACATCAAGCCTTAATGAAAATGGAAGTTCAAGTAAATATCCCAGCAGGAGAAAGATGCTATCCTGAGAATTATCCTTGGCTGAGGTTACTTGACCTTGGCACCATCGACATTTTGGGCCAGATAATTATTGTGAGGGGGCTGTCCCATGCATTGTAGGATATTTTGGCAACATCTTTGATCTTTACCCATTGGATTCCAATAGTATACCCCCCTTAGTGGTGTCAACCAAAAATGTGTTCAGACATTGCCAAATGTCCCCTGGGGCTGAGGACAAAGTCACCCCAAGTTGAGAAGCACTGTCTTAGACAAATCCATCTCCTTTTCTCACCGGACATTTAATTGATCACAAAGTCCTGTCAAATCCACCTTCTTGAATTATCTCCCAAACCTGTTCCCTCTGCTCTGTCTCCAGTGTTCCTGATCTCCTAAGGAAAAACACAGGGCTGTTCTTTTTTTGTTATTGTTCTTAAGGTATGGGAGGAGCCAGGAAGAAGAATAACCCTAGAGTGTGCAGCTCAGGCTGCAGTAGCTGATGGTGGCCACCAGATGGTGGCCATGCAGCATCAACTCTGGAACCAAGGAGCTAGCCCTGAGCTAGAGCCAGTCTTTAGGAGCAGCTGAAATGACTCAGCGAGACTGACTTAGTCAGCGACCTAACCACTATCTACCTACAGATTATCCACTGTGTGCCAGGCTCTGCTAAAGGTGTGTTTCCCATAATAGTAACAATCATAGTTAACCATTATGGAGCATTTACTCTGTGCCAGGTTTTGTGCATTGCATAGATTATCTCCCTCCTCACAACAATCCTAAGACATAGATTAATTAAATTATTATTAAGTTTATAGGTGAAAAACCAGAAGTACAGAGAAGTCAAGAAACTTGACAAAATTTACATTTAATTCTTCCACAAATGTTCTACAAATTATTTTAACTACTGAGTACCTACGATGTATTGGGCACTGTATTTCAACCCAGGGCTATCTGTCTGACTCCCGGACCTTCCACTGTATCCATATTAGAACCCAGAAAGGAATCCTGAGTCTTCGCCTCCTCCCAGCTGGTCTGTGCTGCTGGTCTGTGCTTCTCCTGGTCTGCTATGTGACAGGACTGTCGCATCATCTACCACGTGTCAGGCAATGTTCTGCGCATCCAAAGGTGAACAAGATAGACCTAAAAAAAAACAAAAAAGCAACCAAATCAATTGCCTTTGAGTTGATTCTGACTCATGCAGACCCCATGTGCGTCAGAGTAGAATTGTGCGTTATAAGGTTTTCAATGGTTGATTTTTCAGAAGTAGATCACCAGGATTTTCTTCAGACGTGCTGCTAGGTGGACTCTTACCTCCAACCTTTTGGTTAGTTGCTGAATGCGTTAGCTGAGACTTAAAGGTTGAATAGAAGTTAATTGAGCAGTGAGTCAGGGAGGAGCTGTCGAGGCTCAGAATAAAATACCTATGGCCTGGGGGACAGGGGGGCTGTGGAGGGGGGACAAAAAAACTCGGTCCTAAATGTCAAATGAGTGAAGGGTAGTAAACCCGTTGCCATCAAGATTCCGACTCACAGCCACCCTACAGAATCAAGTAGAACTGCTCCCATAGGGTTTCAAGGAGCAGCCAGTGGATTCGAACTGTCAACCTTTTGGTCAGCAAGCTCTTAAACAGGGATAAATAATGAAAATCCTATCTCGTGGAGATAAACGTGGTTAATGTTTTTATGCGTCTTGTTCTAATCATGTTTGGTTACAAGCATGGACTCTGGAACCAGACTCCCTGGGTTTGAATTCTAGCACCACCATGTATTAATTGTGTGACACTGGGACAGTTATACTCTCTCTGTCTCTGTTTCATCATCTGTAAAATGGGAGCAAAAATCATTCCTATCCTTTAAGGTTGTTGTGAGGATTCAACAAGCACTTGGTACATAATAAGTGCTGTATAACTACTGTTGTTGTTAGTTGATGTTGAATTGATTCTGACTCATAGAGACCCTGAGCGTGCAGATTATGACTGCTTCATACGGTTTTCAAGGCTGTGACCTTTCAAAAGCAGATCACCAGGCCTAGATTCCAAGGCACCCCTGGGTGATTTTGAGCTGTCAACCTTGCAGCTAGTAGTCCAGTGCTTAACCTTTTATGCCACCCAGGGACTTCCATATAACAAATAATAATAATTATTATTATTATACAATATGACAGGTAAAAATTTATATTCTTCCTTCACAAGTGAGCATCTCCCCATGTCGGTAAAAACCCCTTTATAAATGCACCCTGTGTAAGAGCTTGAAAGTTTGTGAGAGCATGGAGGAAAGATAAATGCCTCCCAGAGTGATAATGTCACTCAGAGGTGAATGTGTGGGGACTTTATTTACTTTCTCTTGATACATCTTTTTATCGCTCCATTAGGAACAAAAACAGAACGAATAGACCAAAGGAATTGAATGGAGTTTCAGAAACAGACCCACATGTATGTTTATGTGTGGAATTTATGGTAAAGGCTCTGTTGCAGTTTATTGCATTTCTTTTTAATAAATGAGTTGCTTGAATAACCAGATTGGAAAAAAAAATGAATTTTGACTCTTTCTTCACAACATTTAAAAATTAATTTAGGATGGATCATAGGCTTAAATGTGAAAGCTAAAAGCAATCAAGCTTCTACAAGAAAATATTGATGGAAATTGCTCACAGAGAATGTAAAAGATTGAATTACACTTGATTAGAATATGGGACTTATGTTCATCAAAAACCACCATTAAGAGAGAAAAAAGGAAAGTCATAGACTGGGAGCAAATATTTGCAATACATATATCTGACAAATGAATCATATCAGAATATTTAAAGAATATATATATGTATGTATACATATATGTATAAACCCGTTGCCGTCAAGTTGATTCCAAGTCATACTGACCCTGTAGGACAGAGTAGAATTGCCTCATAGGGTTTCCCAGGAGTGGCTGATGGATTCAAATCACTCAACTTTTGATTAGCAGCAGAACTCTTAATCACTGTGCCACCAGGGCTTGTATATATGTGTATATATATATATATATATATATATATACACACACACATATACATATACGTGTACGTACACATATACATATATAACCCTATGAGGCAATTCTACTCAGTCTTATAAGGTCACTATGAGTTGGAAACAGTTTGACAGCAATGGGCTTTTGGAATACACACACACATTCCTCACTTAAAGACATGATTAGGTTCCAAGACCATATCTTTACGTGAAAATTGGCATTATGTGAAATGGAAGATGACCACTCAGATCACAAGATGGAAGATGACTACATCATTACATAACTGCTAAATTACATCACTATGTAACTCTCAAACCACAGAGAACCATAACCTTAACCATCACAGCCAATGTTACTCTGGCCTTGCACTTCAGCATTCTGTATAATAGATTTTTTACTATTGTCGTAAATGCAAAATGTTGGATAATGAGAAAGTTGATAAGCGAGGAGTTGGTGCAGTCGATTCTCATTATTGATGGTAGTTATGTTCTGTAAAAGAACCCTGGGTAGCACGAACGGTTTGTGCTTAACTATTATCCTAAAGGTAGCCGGTTCAAAACTATCAAGCAGCACCTCAGAAGAAAGGCCTGGCAATCTGCTTTCATAAAGATTACGGCCAAGAAAATCCTAGGGAGCAGTTCTACTCTGTAACAGATGGGATCATCATGAGTTGGAATTGACTTAATAGCAATGGTTTCTTTTTTTTTTCTCCAGTTTTACATTCTATAAAGTCCTGGTGCACACTGAAGTAGTGAATACAGAGCCAGCCTTGCCTACCTTAGCTGCAAACACACACGTTGGGTGACTCAAATTTTTTACTGCTCTGTGCATGCTCATGTCCATGAATGACCACAAAAGCAGTATTTTTAGTGAATTTGCAAATATGGAATCTGTGAACAATGAGAATTGACTGTGTATAAATTATGAATTATTACATAGTAATGAAAAATAATAAACTGCTGATACATGAAAAACAGAATCTCAAAGAAATAATGTTAAATAAAAAAAACAGACTCAAACAAATACATGTTATATAATTCCATTTATATGACATTCAGAAACAGGCAAAACTAATGTATGGTGATAAAGATCAGATTAGTGGTTACTTTTGGATTAGGTACTGATTGGCAGGAGGCACGAGGAAGTCTTCTGGGGTGCTGGAAATGTTCTATATCTTCATCTGGGTGATAGTTCCACAAGTATATACATCAGTAAAAATTCATCTAATTGTTCACTTAAAATCGGTACACTTTACTAATGTAACTCGTATATCAATTTAAAAAATCTAAAAAGTTTTACAAATAAAATTCAAAGAAAAGTAATCAACCCACAGTGAAAAATAACCACACCAAGAAACAGAGTACCATGGGCAAGAGTTAGTAGAAACAACAGCAGAAAGATATTCGGAAGAAACCCCAGTAATGGAATTATCAGAGTTTATATAATTAACATGTTCTATAAGTTTTTACAAATAACAAAAAAGTTTGAAAAATATATGTAAGAAATAAGAAACTATAAAGAATTACCAAGCAGATCTTAAAAAAGAAGAAAATAGACTTTCCAGAAATAAAATCATAAAATAACCAATTAAAAACTCAATACATGGGATTTCACTTCAGGGAAGATGGAGTAAATCTACTTTTCCCTATTCCTACTACTAAGTACAACTAAAAACCTGGACAATATATATAAAACAAACATGTTGTTGTTAGGTGCCATTGAGTCGGTTCCGACTCATAGCAACCCCATGTACAACAGAATGAAACCCTGCCCTATCCTGCATCATCCTCACAATCGTTGCTGTGTTTGAGCCCATTGTTGCAGCTACTGTGTCAATCTATCTCATACAGGGTCTCTTTTTCGCTGACTCACTGCTTTACCAAGCATGATGTTCTTTTCTAGGGACTGATCCCTCCTGATAACATGTCTAAAGTGTGTAAAACAAAGTCTTATCATCTTCCCTTCTAAGGATCATTCTGGTTGTACTTCTTTCAAGATAGATTTGTTTGTTCTTCTGGCAATTCATGATATACTCAATATTCTTCGCCAACACCATAATTCAAATGCATCAATTGTTCCTGGGTCTTTCTTATTCATTTTCCAGCTTTTGCATGCATATGAGGCAATTTGAAAATACCATCGCTTGGATCAGGCACATCTTAGTCCTCAAAGTGACATCTTTGCTTTTTAACACTTTCAAGAGGTCTTTTGCAGCAGATTTGCCCAATGCAGTACATGGTTTGATTTCTTGACTGCCGCTTCCGTGGGTGTTGATTGTAGATTCAAGTAAAATGAAATCCTTGACAACTTCAATATTTTCTGTTTATCTGATGTTGCTTATTGATACAATTGTGAGGATTGTTGTTTTCTTTTTGCTGAGGTGTAATCCATACTGAAGGCTGTAGTCTTTGATCTTCATCAGTAAGAGCTTCAAGTCCTCTTCATTTTCAGCAAGCAAGGTTATGTCATCTGCATATGGCAAGTTGTTAATGGGTCTTCCTCCAATTCTGATGCCACATTCTTCTTCATATAACCCAGCTTCTCAGATTATTTGCTCAGCATACAGACTAAGTATGGTGAAAAGATACAACCCTCATGCACACCTTTTCTGATTTTAAACTATGCAATATCCACCTGTTCTGTTCAAACAACTGCCTCTTGATTTATGTACAAGTTCTGCATGGGCACAATTAAGTGTTATGGATTTTCAAACAAACAGACAAAATATATATGACTTTGAAAGACGAAGAGAAGGCAGACTAGCTAGGGACTTTGGGACCTAATGAACGACACGGTGATGAATTTCTTGGATTTTCTTTTTACCTCATATATGCCAGACTTGAAGCTGAAGAAGCCAGCTATTTGGCAACATCAACAGGTGCAGAAAAACAACAACCACCACAACGTTAAAAGCCTATTAACTCTAGCCAAAGGACCAGGAAACAGGCAGCCTAGAAGGACAGAAAACTTTTAGACAATAATTGTTCTACTCCAGCCAAACACCTGGGAAAAAACTGTGGCCACACATTCACCCATACCAGCAAAGGCCAAATTGGGAATGTAGGTTTCCATCCTCAGCTGTAATGACAGCCCAATGCCACCGGCTGAGGTAGTGCCAGAGAATGCTATGTAGGCAGCTGAGATTTTCATCCCTGCTGGGCAGTAACAAAGAACTTCCCCACTGTGATGTCAGTGGAGACCATGTGGGGAGCAAGGACTACAACTCCCACCCAGCAGTAATGAGGAGCCCCCCACTTTTTGTGTCAATGGAGTCCAGCTGAGAAACTTGGACTGCTACCCCCACCTGTCAGTAATGAGTAGGCCCCCCAACCCCACACCTTTCCCTGGTGCTATAGTGTCACAAAAAGTGAGCTAAAACAGAAGATTTAAATAAGATCCATAGCCTCATAACATGATACCCAAAATTTCCAGACTTTAAATAGAAAATCACTTGTCGTACTATGAACCAGGAAGATCTCAAACTGAATTAAAACGGAAAATCCATAGATACTAACAGCAAGATGATAGATATGTTAGAATTATCTGACAAAGATTTTAAGGCAGCCATCATAATTTTTTTTTTTAATTTTTGCAAATTTATTAACTGGGTAGAGCTGATAATGGAAGCTATGCCACCAGTATTTCAAATACCAGCAGGTCACCCGTGGTGTACAAATTTCAGCAGAGCTTCCAAACTAAGACAGGTTAGGAAGAAGGACCTGGCAATCTACTTCTAAAAAAAATACTGGCCAGTAAAAACCTTATGAATAGCAGCAGAACATTATCCGATATAGTGCCAGGAGATGAGTCCCTCAGGTTGGAAGGCACTCAAAATGCAACTGGGGAAGAGCTGCTTCCTCAAAGTAGAATCGACTTTAACGATGTGGATACAGTCAAGCTTTCAAGACCTTCATTTGCTGATGTGGCACAACTCAAAATGAGAAGAAACAGCTATAAACATCCATTAATAATCAGAATATAGAATGTATGAAGTATGAATGTATGAAAATTGCAAGTCATAAAAAATGAAATGGAACACATAAAGATCAAGATCCTAGGCATTAGTGAGCTGAAATGGACAGGTATTGGCCATTTTGAATTTGACAATCACATGGTCTAGTATACCGGCAATGACAAGCTGAACAGAAATGGCGTTGAATTCATCATCAAAAAGAACATTTCAAGATCTATGCTGAAGCATAATGCTGTCAGTGATAGGATAACATCCATACGCCTACAAGAAAGACCAGTTAATAAGACTTATCAAAATTCACACACCAACTACTATTGCCAAAGAGGAAGAAATTGAAGATTTTTACCAACTTCTGCAATCTAAAATTGATCAAACATACAATCAAGATGCATTGATAATTACTAGTGATTGGAAGGTGAAAGTTGGAAACAAAGAAGAAGGATAGGTAGTTGGAAAATATGGCCTTGGTGATAGAAAGGATCTTGGAGATCTCCTGATAGAATTTTGCAAGTCTAATGACTTCTTCATTGCAGATACCTTTTTTTTTTAACAACGTAAACAGCAATTATACACACGGACCTCACCAGATGGAATACACAGGAATCAAATCGACTACATCTGTGGAAAGAGACTATGGAGAAATTCAATGCCATCAGTCAGAACAAGGCTAGGAGCTCACTTTGGAACAGACCATCAGTTGCTCGTATGCAAGTTCAAGTTGAAGCTGCAGAAGATTAAAACAAGTCTTCGAGAGCCAAAGTACAAATTTGAGTATATCCCACCTGAATTTAGAGACCACCTCAAGAATAGATTTTACACATTGAACACTAATGACCGAAGACCAGACAAGTTGTGGCATGGCATCAAGGACATCATACATAAAGAAAGCAAAAGGTCATTAAAAAGACAGAAAATACAGACCAAAATGGATGTCAGAAGAGACTCTGAAACTTAAGAATGTAGAGTAGCTAAAGCAAATTGAAGAAATGATGAAGTAAAAGAGCTGAACAGAAGATTTCAAAGGGCAGCTCGAGAAGACAAAGTAAAGTATTATAATGAAAGGTGCAAAGACCTGGAGTTAGAAAACCAAAATGGAAGAACATGCTTGGATTTCTAAAGCTGAAAGAACTGAAACAAAAATTGAAACATCAAGTTGTAATAGTGAAGGATTCTATGGGCGATATATTGAAATACTCAGGAAGCATCAAAAGAAGATGGAAAGAATACACAGAGTCACTACCAAAAACAATTGGTCAATGTTCAACCATTTCAGGAAAAAATACATAATCAAGAATTGATGGTACTAAAGGAAGAAGTCCAAACTGCACTGAAAGCATTAGGAAAAAACAAGTCTTCAGGAACTGGTGGAATACCAATTGAAATGTTTCAACAAATGAGTGCAACACTGGAAGCACTTACTTGTTTATGCCAGGAAACTTGGAAGACAACTGCCTGGCCAATCGACCGGAAGAAATCCACGTTGTTGTTGTTGTTAGGTGCCGTCAAGTTGGTTCCGACTCATAGCGACCCTATGCACAACAGAACGAAACACTTCCTGGTCCTGCACCATCCTTACAATAGTTGTTATGCTTGAGCCCATTGTTGCAGCCACTGTGTCAATCCACCTTGCTGAGGGTCCTCCTCTTTTCCCCTGACCCTGTACTCTGCCAAGCATGATGTCCTTCTCCAGGGACTGATCCCTCCTGACAACATTTCCAAAGTATGTAAGACGCAGTCTCGCCATTCTTGCCTCTAAGGAGCATTCTGGCAGCACTTCTTCCAAGACAGATTTGTTCGTTCTTTTGGCAGTCCATGGAATGTTCACTATTCTTCACCAACACCACAATTCAAAGGCGTCAACTCTTCTTCGGTCTTTCTTATGCATTGTCCAGCTTTCACATGCATATGATGTGATTGAAAATACCATGGCTTGGCTCAGGCGCACCTTAGTCTTCAGGGTGACACATTTGCTCTTCAACACTTCAAAGAGGTCCTTTGCAGCAGATTTGCCCAATACAACGCGTCTTTTGATTTCTTGACTGCTGCTACCATGGGTGTTGATTGTGGATCCAAGTAAAACGAAATCCTTCACAACTTCAATCTTTTCTCTGTTTATCATGATGTTGCTCATTGGTCTAGTTGTTAGGATTTTTGTTTCTTTATGTTGAGGTGTAATCCACACTGAAGGCTGTGGTCTTTGATCTTCATTAGTAAGTGCTTCAAATCCTCTTCACTTTCAGCAAGCAAGGTTGTGTCATCTGCAAAACGCAGGTTGTTAATGAGCCTTCCTCCAATCCTGATGCCTCATTCTTCTTCATATGGTCCAGCTTCTCGTATTATTAGTTCAGCATACAGATTAAATAGGTATGGTGAAAAAAATACAACCCTGATGCACACCTTTCCTGACTTTAAACCAATCAATATCCCCTTGTTCTGTCCGAACAACTGCCTTTTGATCTATGTAAAGGTTCCTCATGAGCACAATTAAGTGTTCTGGAATTCCCATTCTTCACAGTGTTATCCATTGTTTGTTATGATTCACACAGTTGAATGCCTTTGCATAGTCAATAAAACACAGGCAAACATCCTTCTGGTGTTCTCTGCTTCCAGCCAGGATCCATCTGACATCAGCAATGATATCCCTGGTTCCATGTCCTCTTCTGAAACCAGCCTGAATTTCTGGCAGTTCCCTGTCAATATACTGCTGCAGCCGTTTTTGAATGATCTTCAGCAAAGTTTTGCTTGCGTGTGATATTAATATTGTCCTATAATTTCCACATTTGGTTGGATCACCTTTATTGGGAATAGGCATAAATATGGATCTCTTCCAGTCAGTTGGCCAGGAAGCAGTCTTCCATATTTCTTGCATAGACTAGTGAGCACCTCAAGCACTGCATCTGTTTGCTGAAACATCTCAATTGATACTCCATCAATTCCTGGAGCCTTGTTTTTCGCCAATGCCTTCAGAGCAGCTTGGACTTCTTCCTTCAGTACCATTGGTTCCTGATCATATGCCACCTCTTGAAATGGTTGGATATCGACTAATTCTTTTTGGTATAATGACTCTGTGTACTCCTTCCATCTTCTTTTGATGCTTCCTGCCTCATTTAATATTTTCCCCATGGAATCCTTCACTATTGCAACTCGAAGCTTGAATTTTTTCTTCAGTTCTTTCAGCTTGAGAAACTCCGAGCATATTCTTCCCTTTTGGTTTTCCATCTCCAGCTCTTTACACATGTCATTATAATACTTTACTTTGTCTTCTTGAGAGGCCCTTTGAAATCTTCTATTCAGTTCTTTTACTTCATCAATTCTTCCTTTTGCTTTAGCTGCTCGACGCTCAAGAGCAAGTTTCAGAGTCTCCTCTGACATCCATCTTGGTCTTTTCTTTCTTCCCTGTCTTTTCAGTGACCTCTTGCTTTCTTCATGGATGATGTCCTTGACATCATTCCACAACTCGCCTGGTCTGTGGTCACTAGTGTTCAATGCGTCAAATCTATTCTTCAGATGGTCTGTCAATTCAGGTGGGATATACTCAAGGTCATATTTCGGCTCTCGTGGACTTACTCTGATTTTCTTCAGTTTCAGCTTGAACTTGCATATGAGCAATTGATGGTCTGTTCCACAGTCGGTCCCTGGCCTTGTTCTGACTGATGATATTGAGCTTTTCCATCGTCTCTTTCCACAGATGTAGTCAGTTTGAGTTCTGTGTGTTCCATCCGGTGAGGTCCACGTGTATAGTCACCGTTTATTTTGGTGAAAGAAGGTATTTGCAATGAAGAAGACGTTGGTCTTGCAAAATTCTATCTTTCGATCTCCGGCATTGTTTCTGTCACCAGGGCCATATTTTCTAACTACTGATCCTTCTTCTTTGTTTCCAACTTTTGCATTCCAATCACCAGTAATTATCAATGCATCTTGATTGCATGTTTGATCAATTTCAGACTGCAGCAGTTGATAAGAACCTTCTATTTCTTCATCTTTGGCCCTAGTGGTTGGTGCGTAAATTTGAATAATAGTCGTATTAACTGGTCTTCCTTGTAAGCGTATGGATATTATCCTATCACTGACAGTGTTGTACTTCAGGATAGATCTTGAAATGTTCTTTTTGACGATTAATGCAACACCATTCCTCTTCGAGCTGTCATCCCCAGCATAGTAGACTATATGATTGTCCGATTCAAAGTGATCAATACCAGTCCATTTCAGCTCACTAATGCCTAGGATATCGATGTTTATGCATTCCATTTCATTTTTGATGATTTCCAATTTTCCTAGATTTATACTTCATACTTTCCAGGTTCTGATTATTAATGGATGTTTGCAGCTGTTTCTTCTCATTTTGAGACGTGCCACATCAGCAAATGAAGGTCCCAAAAGCTTTACTCCATCCAGGTCATTAAGGTGGACTCTACTTTGAGGAGGCAGCTCTTCCCCAGGCATCTTTTGAGTGCTTTCCAACCTGGGGGGCTCATCTTCCAGCACTATATCAGACAATGTTCCACTGCTATTCATAAGGTTTTCACTGGCTAATGCTTTCAGAAGTAGACTGCCGGGTCCTTCTTCCTAGTCTGTTTTAGTCTTGAAGTTCAGCTGAAACCTGTCCTCCATGGGTGACCCTGCTGGTATCTGAATACCGGTGGCATAGCTTCCAGCATCACAGCAACACACAAGCCCCCACAGTACGACAAACTGACAGACACATGGGGGCTTACACAGTCTAGGAGACTAGAAGTCTGAACTCAGGATCCCAGCTCCAGAGGAAGGCTTTCTCTCTCTGTTGGCTCTGGGGGAAAGTCCTTGTTATGGATCTTCCCCTGTCAAGGAGCTCTCAGAGCAGGAACCCCTGGTCTAAAGGACCTTCTATTCTCTGGCTTTTGTTTCTTGGTGGTATGAGATCCATATTTGTGCCCATTTCAAAGAAAGGTGATCCAACAGAATGCAGTAATTGTCAAATAATGTTACTAATATCACACACGTAAAATTTTGCTAATGATAATTTAAAAATAGTTACAGCAGTACACTGACAGAGAACTGCCATAAATTCAAGCCAGATTCACAAGAGGACATGAAACAAGGGATATCATTGCTAATGTCAGATGGATCCTGGCTGAAAGCAGAGAATAACAGTAAAAAGTTTATCTGTGTTTTATTGACTATGCAAAGGCATCACTATGTGGATCCTAACAAACTATGGATACCATTGCAAAGAATGGGAATTCCAGAACACTTAATTGTGCTCATGTGGAACCTGTATATAGGCCAAAGGCAGTAGTTTGAGTAGAACAAGGAGATACTGCGTGGTTTAAAATCAGACAAGGTGTATGTCAGGGTTGTATCCTTTCACCACACTTATTCAATCTGTACACTGAGCAAATAATCCAAGAAGCTGGACTATATGAAGAAGCACATGGATCAGGATTGGAGAAAGACTCTTTAACAATCTGCAATATGCAGATGACACAATCTTGCCTGCTGAAAGTGAAGAGGACTTCAAGCCCTTACTGATGAAGATCAAAGACTATAGCCTTCAGTATGGATTACACCTCAGCATAAAGAAAACAAAAATCCTCACAACTGGGCCAAAAAGCAACATTATGATAAACCACCAAAACCAAACCCACTGCTGTCGAGTCGATTCCTACTCATAGCTACCCTATAAATGGAGAAAATATTGAAGTTGTCAAGGATTTCATTTTACTGGGACCCACCATCAACTCCCATGGAAGCAACAGTCAAAAAAATCAAACAATGTATTGATTTGGGCAAATCTGCTGCAAAAAACTTCTTGAAATTGAAGAATCAAAGATGTCATATTAAGGACTAAGGTGTGCCTGACCCAAGCGATGGTGTTTTCAAATTGCCTCACATGCATGCAAAAGCTGGGCAATGAAGAAGGAAGACTGAAGGAGAATTGATGGTTTTGAATTATGGTGTTGGCAAAGAATATTGAATATACCATGGACTGCCTGAAGAACAAACAAATCTGTCTTGGAGGAAGTACAGATAGAATGCTCCTTAGAAAGGAGGATGGTCAGACTTTGTCTCACTTACTTTGGACATGTTATCAAGAGGGACCAGTCCCTGGAGAAGAACATCGTGCTTCGCAAATAAAGGGTCAGCGAAAAAGAGGAAGACCTTCAAGGAGATTGATTGACACAGTGGGTGGAACAATGGGCTCAAACATAGCAACAATTGTGAGAATGGCACAGGACTGGGCAATATTTCATTCTGTCGTCCATAGGGTCACTATGAGTCAACAGCACCTAACAACATCATAACAGAATTTGTTAGAACTACTACATTAAATTTTTTTTTTAAAAAAACATTAAATTTTTTTTTTTTTTTTTACTACATTAAGGAATATGAAAGTTGGCTGTGGCTCAATTTTGCTTTTTTTTTTTAATAATCATTAATTGTATTTAAGGTGAGTGTTTACACAGCACTTTAGGTTCCCATTTAACAGTTTCTACACAAATTAATGATATTGGTTACATTTTTCACAATGTGTCATCATTCCCATTCATTCTGTTCTTGTATCATTTCAAGTACTATAGTTTCCCTGCCCTCTTAGCTTCTCATCTTTGCTTTACAGTAATTTTTGACCATTTGGTCTCATATGGATGATTTTTTTATAGAAGCTCATTATTCATGGGTGATATTCTTTATTTTATGAGCCCACAGTGGGTTTTTTATTCTGTTATTTAGCTAAAAGGTGACCTCAAGGGATAATTTTGGTTTAAGGTTTAAAGAGTATCTCAGGGCAATAGTCTTGGGGAGTTCTCTAGTCTCAACTTGTCCAATGATTCTGGACTCTTAAGAATTTAAGTTCTGTGTCACAATTTTCCCCCTTCTATCGGGACACATCTATTGTGGCCATGATGATAACTGTCTGTAGGGGTAGCTGGGCTCTATTTAGTTCTTCCGTTCTCAGGGTAGATAAGGCCATGATTCATGTAGACTATTTGTCCTGTAGACTACTTTCTTCTCTGAGTCTTTGGTTTCCTTCTTTTTCTTTTGTTCTGGAAGAGTAGAGACCAATCATTGTATCTCAGATGGCCCACTTGTAATCTTTTTTTTTTTTAGGCTCCAGAAAAATTTTTATGGGACATTATTGATACCGAATAATATGCAGTTATTAGAACAGAAGCAAGGGATTCCCAAAATTTGCTTCAGATAATTGGGGGAAGATCACTATTCATCCTTTACCCTTAAGCCTCTTGCATCTTTCAGATCTGAGTTCAAATGTTCTTTCCATAGAGAAGTCTTCACTGACCTTTCCCCTACTATATTAGGTCCCAGTTATACGCTCTCATAACACTGTAGACACTTATTTCACTGTCCTTATTTCCATTTATAATTACATATTATTTTTATAGGTATTTGTTCAAGGTGTAGTTTTTTTTTATTGTGCTTTAAGTGAAAGTTTACAAATCAAGTCAGTCTCTCATACAAAATTTTATATATGCCTTGCTACGTACTTGTTGCTCTCCCCCTAATAAGACAGTACACTCCTTCTCTCCACTCTGTATTCGCCTTGTGAATTCAGCCAGCTTCTGTCACCCTCTGCCTTCTCATCTCCCCTCCAGACAGGAGCTGCCTACAGTCTCATGTGTCTACTTGAGCCAAGAAGCTCACTACTCACCAGGATCATTTCCTATCTTATAGTCCAGTCCAATCCCTGTCTGAACAGTTGGCTTTAGGAATGGTTCTGGTCTTGGACTAACAGAAGGTCTGGGGATCATGACCTCTGGAGTTCTTCTAGTCTCAGTCAGATCATTAAGTCTGGTCTTTTTATGACAATTTGGGGTCTGCGTTCCACTGCACTCCTCCATTAGGGATTCTCTGTTGTGTTCTCTGGCAGGGCAGTCATCTGTTTTAGCCGGGCACCATCTAGTTCTTCTGGTCTCAGGCTGATGTAATCTCTGATTTATGTGGCCTTTTCTGTCTCTTGGGCTCATAATTACCTTGTGTTCTTCATTCTTCTTTGCTCCAGGTGGGTTGAGACCAATTGATGCATCTTAGATGGCCACTTGCTAGCGTTTAAGACCCCAGATTCCACTCATCAAAGTGGGATGCAGAATGTTTTCTTAGTAGATTTTATTATGCCAATAGACCTAGATGTCCCCTGAAACCATGGTCCCTGGACCCCCATCCCTGCTACTTTGGCCTTTGAAGCATTTGGATTTTTCAGGAAACTGCTTTTGGATTAGTCCAGTTGTGCTGACTTGTCCTGTATTGTGTGTTGTCCTTCCCTTCACCTAAAATAGTTCTTGTCTACTATTTAATTAGTGAATACCCATCTCCCTCCATCCCTTCCCACCCTCATAACCATCGAAGAATATTTTCTTCTCTGTTTAAACTATTTCTTGAGTTCTTATAATAGTGTCTCATACAATATTTGTCCTTTTGCAACTGACTAATTTCACTCAGCATAATGCCTTCCAGATTCCTCTGTTATGAAATGTTTCATGGATTCACCATTGTTCTTTATCTATGTGTAGTATTCCATTGTGTGAATATACCATAATTTATTTATCCATTCATCATTTGATGGGCACCTTGGTTGCTTCCAGCTTTTTGCTATTGTAAACAGTGCTGCAATGAACATGAGTGTGCATATATCTGTTTGTGTAAAGGATCTTATTTCTCTAGAATATATCCCAAGGAGTGGGACTGCTGGATCATATGGTAGTTCTACTTCTAGCTTTTTAAGGAAGCGCCAAATCGATTTTCAAAGTGGTTGTACCATTGTACATTCCCACCAGCAGTGTATAAGTGTTCCAGTCTCTCCACTACCTCTCCAACATTTATTATTTTGTGTTTTTTGGATTAATGCCAGCCTTGTTGGAGTGAGATGCAATCTCATTGTAGTTTTGATTTGCATTTCTCTAATGACTAATATTCTGAGCATTTCCTCATGTATCTGTTAGCTACCTGAATGTCTTCTTTGCTGAAGTGCCTGTTCATATCATTTGCCCATTTTTAACTGTTTTTTTTTTTTTGTCTTTTTGTTGTTGAGTTTTTGCAGTATCATGTAGATTTTTAGAGATCAGACACTGATTGGAAATGTCATGACTAAAAACTTTTTCTCAGTCTGTAGGTAATCTTTTTACTCTTTTGGTGAAGTCTTTGGATGAGCATACATGTTTGATTTTTGGGAGTTCCCAGTTATCTAGTTTTTCTGCTGGTGTTTGTGCATTGCTAGCAATGTTTTGTATACTGTTATGCCATGTATTAGGGCTCCTAGTGTTGTCTTTATTTTTTCTTCTATGATCTTTATCATTTTAGATTTCATATTTAGGGCTTCGATCCATTTTGAGTTCATTTTTGTGCATGGTGTGAGGTATGGACCTTGTTTCTTTTTTTATTTTTTTTATTTTTGCAGATGGATATCTAGTTTTGCCAGCACAAGTTGTTAAAGAGACTGTCTTTTCCCCATTTAACTGACTTTGAGCTTTGTCAAATATCAGCTACTCACATGTGAATGGATTTATGTCTGGATTCTCAGTTCTATTCCATTGGTCTATGTATGTGTTGTTGTACCAGTACCAGGCTGTTTTGACTGCTGTGGCAGTATAATATGTTCTAAAATCAGGTAGAGTGAGGCCTCCCACTTTGTTCTTCTCTTTCAGTAATGCTTTACTTATCCAGCGTGTCTTTCCCTTCCATATGAATTTGGTGATTTGTTTCTCCATCTCATTAGAAAGTGTCATTGGAATTTGGATTAGAATGCTTGCAACTTTTTAAAACCCCAAACATTAGTCACGACGTTGGAATGTTTAAAACACACTTTATGAACTATATTATGCCAACTAACTGAGTTGTCCCAAGAGATTATGATCCTAAGCCTCTGTCATGGGTTGAATTGTGTCCCCCCAAAATATCTGTCAACTTGTCTAGGTCATGATGCCCAGTATTGTATCATTGTCTACCGTTTTGTCATCTGATATTTTCCTATGTGTTGTACATCCTAACACTATGATGTTAATGAGATGGATTATAGGCAGTTATATTGATGAGATCTACAAAATTAGATTTTTTTTTTGAGCCAATTTCTTTTGAGATATAAAAGAGAGAAGTGAGCAGGGAGACATGGGGAGCTCATACCACCAAGAGAGCAGTGTCAGGAGCAAAACATGTCCTTTGAACCTGGGGTTCCTGCACAGAGAAGCTCCTAGTCCAGGGGAAGATTGACAACAAAGACCTTCCTCCAGAGCCAACAGAGAGAAAAAGTCTTCCACTGGAGCTGTTGCCCTGAATTTGGACTTGTAGCCTACTAGACTGTGAGAGAATAAATTTCTCTTTGTTAAAGCCATCCATATGCTTGCCGCATGCAAAAAAAAAAGTAAATGAGTTATCTTTAGCAAAATTTTACTTGTTTGTGATATTAATGATACTGTTCAATTATTTCCACATTCTGCTGTGCCACCTTTTTTTGGAATGTGTGTGTATATGGATCTCTTCCTGTTGGTTGGCCAACAAATTTCTTGGCATAAAAGAGTAAGCACTCTAGCGTTGCATGCATTTATTGAAACATCTCAATTGGTATTGCGTCAATTCCTGGAGCCTTGTTTTTCCCAGTGCCTTTGGTGCAGCTTGTACTTCTTTCTTTCAGTACCATCGGTTTTTGATCATATGTTACCTCCTGAAATGATTGAACACCAACCAATTCGTTTTGACACAGTGATTCTGCATATTCATTCCATATTCTTTTTTTTAAAATAATTTTTATTGTGCTTTAAGTGAAAGTTTACAAATCAAGTCAGTCTGTCACATATAAGCTTATATACACCTTACTACATACTCCCATTTACTCTCTCCCTAATGAGTCAGCCTGCTCCCTCCCTCCAGTCTCTCCTTTCATGACCCTTTTGCCAGTTTCTAACCCTCTCTACCCTCCCATCTCCCCTCCAGACTGGAGATGCCAACACAGTCTCAAGTGTCCACCTGATACAAGTAGCTCACTCTTCATCAGCATCTCTCGCCAACCCATTGTCCAGTCCCTTCCATGTCTGATGAGTTGTCCTCGGGAATGGTTCCCGTCCTGGGCCAACAGAAGGTTTGGGGACCATGACCGCCGGGATTCTTCTAATCTCAGTCAGACCATTAAGTCTAGTCTTTTTATGAGAATTTGGGGTCTGCATCCCACTGTTCTCCTGCTCCCTCAGGGGTTCTCTGTTGTGCTCCCTGTCAGGGCAGTCATCAGTTGTGGCCGGGCACCATCTAGTTCTTCTGGTCTCAGGATGATGTAAGTCTCTAGTTCATGTGGCCCTTTCTATCTCTTGGGCTCATAGTTATCGTGTGACCTTGGTGTTCTCCATTCGCTTTGATCCAGGTGGGTGGAGACCAATTGATGCATCTTAGATGGCAGCTTGTTAGCATTTAAGACCCCAGATGCCACACTTCAAAGTGGGATGCAGAAGGTTTTTATAATAGAATTTATTTTGCCAACTGACTTAGAAGTCCCCTTAAGCCATAGTCCCCAAACCCCCGCCCTTGCTCCGCTGACCTTCGAAGCATTCAGTTTATCCCGAAACTTCTTTGCTTTTGGTCCAGTCCAGTCGAGCTGACCTTCCCTGTATTGAGTATTATTCTTCCCTTCACCTAAAGTAGTTCTTATCTACTATCTAATCAGTAAGTAACCCTCTCCCACCCTCCCTCCCTCCCCCTTCTAGTAACCACAAAATAATGTGTTCTTCTCAGTTTATACTATTTCTCAAGATCTTATAATAGTGGTCTTATATAATATTTGTCCTTTTGCATCTGACGAATTTCACTCAGCATAATGTCTTCTAGGTTCCTCCATGTTATGAAATGTTTCACAGATTCGTCACTGTTCTTTACCGATGCGTAGTATTCCATCGTGTGAATATACCATAATTCATCCCTTGATGGACCCCTTGGTTGCTTCCAGCTTTTTGCTATTGTAAACAGTGCTGCAATAAACATGGGTGTGCATATATCTGTTCGTGTAAAGGCTCTTATTTCTCTAGGGTATATTCCGAGGAGTGGGATTTCTGGGTTGTATGGTAGTTCTATTTCTAATTTTTTAAGAAGACGACAGATAGATTTCCAAAGTGGTAGTACCATTTTACATTCCCACCAGCAGTGCATAAGAGTTCCAATCTCTCCCCAGCCTCTCCAACATTTATTAGTTTGTGTTTTTTGGTTTAATGCCAGCCTTGTTGGAGTGAGATGGAATCTCATCGTAGTTTTCATTTGCATTTCTCTAATGGCTAGTGATCGAGAGCATTTTCTCATGTATCTGTTAGCTGCCTGAATATCTTCTTTAGTGAAGTGCGTGTTCATATCCTTTGCCCAATTTTTGATTGGGTTGTTTGTCTTTTTGTGGTTGAGTTTTAACAGAATCATATAGATTTTAGAGATCAGGCGCTGGTCAGAGATGTCATAGCTGAAAATTCTTTCCCAATCTGTAGGTGGTCTTTTTATTCTTCCAGTGAAGTCTTTAGATGAGCATAGGTGTTTGATTTTTAGGCGCTCCCAGTTATCTGGTTTCTCTTCGTCATATTTGGTAATGTTTTGTATTCTGTTTATGCCTTGTATTAGGGCTCCTAACGTTGTCCCTATTTTTTCTTCCATGATCTTTATCATTTTAGTCTTTATGTTTAGGTCTTTGATCCACTTGGAGTTAGTTTTTGTGCGTGGTGTGAGGTATGGGTCCTGTTTCATTTTTTTGCAAATGGATATCCAGGTATGCCAGCACCATTTGTTAAAAAGACTATATTTCCCCCAATTAGCTGACACTGGGCCTTTGTCAAATATCAGCTGCTCATATGTGGATGGATTTATATCTGGGTTCTCAATTCTATTCCATTGGTCTATGTGCCTGTTGTTGTACCAGTACTAGGCTGTTTTGACTACTATGACTGTATAATATGTTCTAAAATCAGGTCGAGTGAGGCCTCCCACTTTCTTCTTTTTCAGTAATGCTTTACTTACCCAAGGCTTCTTTACCTTCCATATGAAGTTGATGATTTGTTTCTCCATCATGTTAAAGAATGTCTTTGAATTTGGATCGGAAGTGCATTGTATGTATAGATGGCTTTTGGTAGAATAGATATTTTTACTATGTTAAGTCTTCCTATCCATGAGCAAGGTACGTTTTTCCACTTATGTAGGTCCCTTTTAGTTTCTCGCACTAGTACTTTGTAGTTTTCTTTGTATAGGTCTTTTACATCTTTGGTAAGATTTATTCCTAAGTATTTTATCTTCGTGGGGGCTACTGTGAATGGTATTGATTTGGTGATTCCCTCTTTGATATTCTTTTTGTTGATGTAGAGGAATCCAAGTGATTTTTGTATATTTGTCTTATAACCTGAGACTCAGCCAAACTCTTCTATGAGTTTCAGTAGTTTTCTGGAGGATTCCTTAGGGTTTTCTGTGTATAAGATCATGTCATCTGCAAATAGAGATAATTTTACTTCTTCCTTGCCAATCCGAATGCCCTTTATTTCTTGTGTAGCCTAATTGCTCTGCCTAGGACCTCTAGCACAATGTTGCATAAGAGCGGTGATAAAGGGCATCCATGTCTGGTTCCCGTTCTCAAGGGAAATGCTTTCAGGCTCTCTCCATTTAGAATGATGTTGGCTGTTGGCTTTGTATAGATGCCCTTTATTATGTTGAGAAATTTTCCTTCAATTCCTATTTTGCTGAGAGTTTTTATCATGAATGGATGTTGGACTTTGTCAAATGCCTTTTCTGCATCAATTGATAAGATCATGTGGTTTTTGTCTTTTGTTTTATTTATATCGTGGATTACTTTAAAGGTTTTTCTAATATTAAACCAGCCTTGCATACCTGGTATAAATCCCACTTGGTCATGGTGGATTATTTTTTTGATATGTTGTTGTATTCTATTGGCTAGAATTTCGTTGAGGATTTTTGCGTCTATGTTCATGAGGGATCTCTCTGTTCATGAGGGATATAGGTCTGTAATTTTCTTTTTTTTGTGGTGTCTTTACCTGGTTTTGGTATCAGGGATATGCTGGCTTCATAGAATGAGTTAGGTAGTATTCCATCATTTTCTATGCTTTGAAATACCTTTAGTAGTAGTGGTGTTAACTCTTCTCTGAAAGTTTGTTAGAACTCTGCAGTGAAGCCATTCGGGCCAGGGCTTTTTTTTTGTTGGGAGTTTTTTTTATTACCTTTTCAATCTCTTTTTTTTTGTTGTTATGGGTCTATTTAATTGTTCTACTTCTGATTGTGTTAGTTTAGGTAGGCAGTGTTTTTCTAGGAATTCATCCATTTCTTCTAGGTATGCAAATTTGTTAGAGTATAATTTTTCGTAATAATCTGATATGATTCTTTTCATTTCAGTTGGGTCTGTTGTGATATGGCCCATCTCATTTCTTATTTGTGTTATTTGTTTCCTTTCCTGTATTTCTTTAGTCAGTCTGGCCAATAGTTTATCAATTTTGTTAATTTTTTCAAAGAACCAGCCTTTGGCTTTGTTAATTCTTTCAATTGTTTTTCTGTTCTCTAATTCATTTAGTTCAGCTCTAATTTGTATTATTTGTTTTCTTCTGGTGCCTGATGGATTCTTTTGTTGCTCACTTTCTATTTGTTCAAGTTATAGGGACAGTTCTCTGATTTTGGCTCTTTCTTCTTTATATATGTGTGCATTTATCGATATAAATTGACCTCTGAGCACTGCTTTTGCTGTGTCCCAGAGGTTTTGATAGGAAGTGTTTTCATTCTCATTGCATTCTATGAATTTCTTTATTCCCTTCTTAATATCTTCTATAACCCAGTCTTTTTTGAGCAGGGTATTGTTCAGCTTCCAAGTATTTGATTTCTTTTCCCTGATTTTTCTGTTATTGATTTCCACTTTTATGGCCTTGTGGTCTGAGAAGATGCTTTGTAATATTTCGATGTTCTGGATTCTGCAAAGGTTTGTTTTATGGCTTAATATGTGGTCTATTCTAGAGAATGTTCCATGTGCGCTAGAAAAAAAAGTATACTTTGCAGCTGTTGGGTGCAGTGTTCTGTATAAGTCTATGAGGTCAAGTTGGTTGATTGTAGCAGTTAGGTATTCTGTGTCTCTATTGAGTTTCTTACTGGAAGTCCTGTCCTCCGAAAGTGGTGTGTTGAAGTCTCCTACTATAATTGTGGAGGTGTGTGTCTCACTTTTCAGTTCTGTTAAAGTTTGTTTTATGTATCTTGCAGCCCTGTCATTGGGTGCATAAATATTTAATATGGTTATATCTTCCTGGTCAATTGTCCCTTTAATCCTTATGTAGTGTCCTTCTTTATCCTTTGTGGTGGATTTAACTTTAAAGCCTATTTTGTCAGAAATTAATATTGCTACTCCTGCTCTTTTTTGCTTGTTGTTTGCTTGATATACCTTTTTCCATCCTTTGAGTTTTAGTTTGTTTGTGTCTCTAAGTCTAAGGTGTGTCTCTTGTAGGCAGCATATAGACGGATCGTGTTTCTTTATCCAGTCTGAGACTCTCTGTCTCTTTATTGGTGCATTTAGTCCATTTACATTCAGCGTAATTATAGATAAGTACGTGTTTAGTGCTGTCATTTTGATGCCTTTATGTGTGGGTTGTTGACAATTTCATTTTTCCACTTACTTTTTTGTGCTGAGACGTTTTTCTTTGTAAATTGTGTGTTCCTCATTTTCATAGCAGTTGAATTTATGTTTGCTGAGTCGTTATGTTTTTCTTTGTTTTTATTTTGAGTTATGGAATTGTTAGACCTCTTTGTGGTTACCTTAATATTTACCCCTATTTTTCTAAGTAAAAACCTAACTTGTATCATCCTCTATCACCTTGTTTTCCTCTCCATATGGCAGTTCTATGCGTCCTGTATTTAGTCCCTCTTTTTGATTATTGTGATCTTTTACATATTGACTTCAGGGATTCCCTGCTTTGAGCGTTTTTTCTTTTTAAAATTAATCTTAATTTGTTTTTGTGAATTCCCTATTTGAGTTGATATCAGGATGTTCTGTTCTGTGTCCTTGTGTTGTGCTGGTATCTGATATTATTGATTTTCTGACCAAACCATTTCCTTTAGTATTTCTTGTAGCTTTGGTTTGGGTTTTGCAAATTCTCTAAGCTTGTGTTTATCTGTAAATGTTTTAATTTCACCTTCATATTTGAGAGATAGTTTTGCCGGATATATGATCCTTGTCTGGCAGTTTTTCTCCTTCACTGCTCTATATATGTCATCCCATTGCCTTCTTGACTGCATGGTTTCTGCTGAGTAGTCTGAACTTATTCTCCTTTGTAGGAGACCTTTCTTTTATCCCTGGCTGGTTTTAAAAGTTTCTCTTTATCTTTGGTTTTGGCAAGTTTGAGGATAATATGTCTTGGTGATTTTCTTTTTGGATCAATCTTATATGGGGTTCGATGAGCATCTTGGATAGATATCCTTTCATCTTTCATGATGTCAGGGAAGTTTTCTGCCAACAGATTTTCAACTATTCTCTCTATATTTTCTGTTATCACTCCCTGTTCTGGTACTCCAATCACTTGTAGGTTATTTCTCTTGATAGAGCCCCACATGACTCTTAAGGTTTCTTCATTTTTTATTTAATTCTTTTATTAGATTTTTTTTCAGCTATTTTTTTTATATTGGTGTCAATTCCCTTATCCTCCAGATCCCCCACCCTGCATTCCAATTGCTTGAGTCTGCTCCTCTGACTTGCTATTGAGTTGTCTAATTCTGTAATTTTACTGTTAATCTTTTGGATTTCTGAATGCTGTCTCTCTTTGGATTCTTGCAGCTTATTAATTTTTCCACTATGTTCTTGAATAATCTTTTTGATTCCTTCAACTGCTTTATCAGTGTGTTCCTTGGCTTTTTCTGTAGATTGCCTTATTTCATTTCTGAGGTCATCCCTGATGTCTTGAAGCATTCTGTATCTTAGTTTTTTATACTCTGCATCTGGCAATTCCAGGATTGTATCTTCATTTGGGAAAGATTTTGATTCTTTAATTTGGGGAATTGTAGAAGCAATCATGGTCTGCTTCTTTATGTGGTTTGATATCGACTGCTGTCTCTGAGCCATCTATAAGATATTGTAATAATTTAGTTTATATTTGCTCACTGAGTCTTACCTTGTTTTGTTTTCTTTCAATATATGTAGATGGGCTACTAGATTGTGCTGTCTTGATTGTTGTAGCCCTTGAATCACTTATGTCCTATTACCAGCTGGTTTGGGCTGTTACCAAATATATAAGCCTAAGAGTCCACTCACTATTCTTGAGCAGAATCTGATTTTGGGTTACCAAGTGTGTGGTGTAGACTGTCACCTATTCACTTAGAGGAGTAGTGGTGGTAGTTGTGTTCACCAGATTCTAGTAGCAGCAGGGGGTCACACTCCATGGGGGGCAGGATGCTGACAGGCTTCCCCCAAGTGCCAGTGAGGTAAGTGTGTCTCTATTCCTAAAATGCTTTGGTGGATGGGCTCTGCAGCTGTACCTTAGGCACCCAATGCAAGTACCTCTACAGATTGGTAGGTGTCCCTATCCTCAGACCTCTATGGCAGGAGTCTAGGTGGTTTGGGTGGAGCTTCAGCCCTCAGTTCCCCGTTGTGGGTCGGTGAGGGCTCTGTTTAATAGGTAGAGATATCAGACCTGGGAAATTTGTCTTTCCAGTAATCCGCTAAAACAATTACAGTCAGATCACTATTAGAATTGCCTTTGCATTATAATAGCCACCTTGTTCCCTGTAGGGATGAAAGCCCAAGACCGTGGATCTCATATGCTTGGGGGGAGCTGGTTCTGTATTTTTAGGAAGTCAGAGAAGAATTTTTGGTCCCTGGGTGTTTTGTAGCTGCTTCTCTCAGGCCAGGAGAATGGGCTAGGAAAAGACAAAAAAAAAACAAAAAACCCACAGAGCACTTCACTCTCTGGCCCAGGAAATTCCAATGTTAATGAAGCCGCCTGGGAAGGGGAGAGGAGGGATCAGATAGATAGGAGAGAGTAGCACCCAGGAATATAGACAAAGTTACTTATCTTGCTTGGGGATGACTGTTTTATCTGAGATTCCCAAGGGATGTATAGCCTGTGTGCATTGGCTGGCTGGGTCGAGATTGTCCCTGAGGGTCAGGCCTGCATCCTGTGCTTGTGCTGTCTCAGAAGCTGTGGTCAGTTCCTCCGCTCCCAGTCCAAAGCCCAGCACCAAGGTTTCCCGGCTGGGACACCGCACTCCAGGCTCCAAAACTAGTTGCTGCCTCCTGGTGACTTCTCCTCCTGTCAGCTGTGTCACTGCGCTGCCTGCATGCACTGGCTGGGCTTCCCCTGAGGTCACTTCTGGGGGCTAGGGCTGTGTCCTGTGTTTGCGCCATCTCAGGAAGCCAAGCTCAGCTCCCCTGCACCCAGTCCAAAGCCCAGCGCCAAGGTTTTCTGACTGGGACGCTGGCTCCAGCCTCCAAAAACAGTCGCTACTTCCCCGTGGTTGCTCGTTCTCTCGTTAGCGGCATCAGTGTGCAGCCTGCTTGTGCTGGCTGAGTCTTTGTCACTCAGGTCAAGTCTTTAGATCTATGTTTGATGGTCAGGTTTTATAGATTGTCATGTATGTGATCGATTCACTTGTTTTTCCAAGTCTTTGTTGCAAGAGGGATCCGAGGTAGCTTCTACCTAGTCAGCCATCTTGGCTCCGCCTCCTTCCATATTCTTTTAATCCTTCCTGTGTTGTTCAATATTTTGCCCATAAGATCCTTCAATATTGCAACTTGAAGCTTGAATTTTTTCTTCAGTTCTTTCAGCTTGAGAAATGTGGAGTGTGTTCTTACCTTTTGGTTTTCTATCTCCAAGTTTTTGCACATTTCATTATAATACTTTACTTTGTCTTCTTGAGCGGCCCTTTGAAATCTTCTGTTCAACTCTTTTACTTCATTATTTCTACTATTCATTTCAGCTAATCTATGTTCAAGTGCATGTTTCAGAGACTCTACTGATATCCAGCCAAACAAAATTACTTGTATATAAACCTTCTGAATATCAGATTTACATATAGGTAATTTATTTGTGAGTATGATCCCAGGAAGCAGGAGTGAGTGACAGACAGAGTGAAACAAGGAGGATGGGAAAGTCAGTACAAGGATATATTATCAAGTTGGGCACCTCCATGAATGACTAGTTGTTCTGTTCCATGTGATCATCTTAGCACCCTTATGAAATCCATCTGAGTATTAGCCACCCAAGTAAAGAAAGGGGGAAGCATTTATCAATTGGATTCCTGTCCTCCATTGGTCAAAAGTTGCTCCAAGAAGCATTAATTTCCCTGCCCTTCAGGTTGATACATGTCTGAGCATGCAGGTTCACCTGGCATGATATTAGTCAAGCATCAGGCAAATATTCAGTGAGGTACTGTCAGATTTCACTTGCTTAAACCTGGTCAAACTAGTCACTTCAGCAGAGGCTGCAATCAGTGGTGAGGGTGAGAGTATTTGAAAGAGGTCATAAGACTGCAATAAACACTTCTTGTATAGCACTTTCAATCCTCTCATACCATCTGTTAAATCCAATCCATTAGAAAGTCTTTGCAGCTACTATCTCTGCAAAGACTGAATACAAGAGGACTTAGTGAAAGAATCTATAATGCCTGCTGCTGCAGCTGGTCCCAGATCCATAATTGATGTTCATCATCTCCCTCTAATACACAATAATACAGTGTTATAATTATTGCTTCATACAATCTTATATCTTTTGTTGGTGTTAGTTGCCATCTAGTCAATTCTGACTCATGGAGATTCCATGTATACAGAGTAGAACTGCTTCATAGGGTTTTCAAGGCTGTAACCTTCTGGAAACAGATCTCCAGGCCTGTCCTCCAAGGCACCTCTGGGTAGGCTTGAACCTCCAACTTTTCTGCTAATAATCGAGTACTTAACTGTTTGCACCACCCAGGGACACCTATATCTTTTAGAGAAGCTAAAAGGAGAAAAACATATTTATAGAATCTTTTATATTAACGTACATATTTACCATTTCTGGTACCCTTCATTTCTTCCTTTGAATTTGAGTTACTATCTGGTGTCTTTTCCTTGATCAAATGTAGCTTCATTCTCTCCCCTCTCCTTTGTGCCATTCTTGTTTCATACGCTATATATAAGTCCAATGGGTTTTAAGAAGTGTGTAGCGTCGAGTGTCTACCAAAATAGTTCCACTGACCTAAAAACCCCCTATGCTCCACGTATTCATTCTTCCACCCTCCCTCTGAACCCCTGGCAACCACTGATCTTTTCACTGCCTATAGTTTTGCCTCTTACAGAATGTTATATAGTTGCAATCATACAGTATGTAGCTTTTTCAGACTGGCTTCCTTTACTTAGCAATATACATTAAAGTTTCCTCCGTGTCTTTTCCATAGCTTAACTGCTTATTTCTTTTTATCATTGAACAGTACTCCATCATGTGGATATACCCAGTTTGCTTATTGATTCTCTATTGAAGGACATCTTGGTTGCTTCCAGTTTGTGGAAATTATGAATAAATATGCTATAAATATTGATGGGCAGGTTTTTATGTGGACATACATTTTCAACTCATTTGGGTAAATGCCCAGAAGCATGATTGTTGGATTGTATGTAAGCCTATGTTTGCGTTGTAAGAAACTACCAGATGTCTTTCTAGGAATTCATCCATTTCATCTAAACTATCTAACTCATTAACATACCATTGTCCATAGTATTCCTTTATAATTCTTTTTATTTCTGTAAGGTTGGTAATGATGTTCCCTTTTCCATTTCTGATTCTAGTAATTTGAGCCCTCTCTCTTTTTTTCTTGGTCAATCAAGCTGATGATTTGTTGCTTGCCTCAGTTAGTATCCCTGTTATGTTAGCCTTCCTGGATTGTTTGCCACTCAGAGCTCTATTTTTGGGAATGCCACTGGGCATGAATTTTTCCATGCTCTACTCCGGATAAAACCAGGGCTTTCAGGCAAAACAGCAGAGCTGCCAGTCCTCATGCCCTGCCTCTCCCACCTGAGATAGAACTCCTGTACCACAGAAAAGGGGCAAGCAATGGGAGCAATTTCTGGCTAAAATGTCACAGACTCACACTCCCAATATTCTTACAGATATTCAGAATATTTCTTGAATAAATGCTTCTCAGTTTGTTGTAGATCCTTTGTCCAGAATTTTTGTTACTGCTTTTTGGGGACAATATTTGCCAAGCTCCTCAGATAGCCATTCAGAACACGGATCAAATATTTATATAAACAAGTGTTTAAGAGTAATCACCTGATTAAAGTAAAATTGAGAGATTTATTGAAATAAAGAGGCAGCTAAAGCAAGAGATAGACTGAATTCCATATGGTGGAACCTAGTAATCTGAAATGGCAATACTGCAGTGATGTTTCATAGGGGAGGAACAAAGAACAGGATGTGTAGTACTTGATTGGTATTTTCAAACTTAGATCATTGAAAGATATTACTTGATTGGTAGTAAACCATTATAAAATGGGACTTCCTGTGGCGGGAACTTGTAAGGCAGAACTTCCTGTAATGAAATCTTTAAGGTGATTGGCTAAAAAGGACATACATGTCTTTCTTAGATTGATTTATAGTGTGGTAATCACAAAGGTATGTGATGTGGGGGTGGTTGAAGAGTAGTTATGTCATCATTACCAGACATTCCTCTCTCAGGGGTCTTGCAGTGTAATTACATTATCATTACTGGACATTCCTTAGTTTCATGGTTATATCTGGATGGAAGATGGCTGTTGCTAGGGTGGAAATGAAACTAGCAATGAAGGAGTCATACCCAAACTTCAAGACGGCCATTTCAGATTTTCTCAGATACCTCAAATTTTAAAATTCCCTTACATATTTCCTCCTTTTGATCAAGGATTTCCAGAGAAATTCTTTGATCAATTCACTGACCACTATTTTGAAAGAAGGCTTTCTTCTGCATGGACTTTGAGCATATGTTTTACTCGGAATGGGTGTTTATTTAATAAGGTAGTTACTATTGTTAGGTGCCATCGAGTTGGTTCTGACTCATAGTGAGCTCATACACAACAGAACAAACTCCTGTCTCATCCTGTCTCTTAAGGAGCATTCTGGCTGTACTTCTTTCAAGACAGATTTGTTCATTCTTTTGTCCATGGCATATTCAATGTTCTTTGCCAACACTTTAAAACAAAGGCATCAATTCTTCTTAGGTCTTCCTTATTTACCCAACTGTCACATGTGTATGAGGTGATTGAAAATATTAAGGTCTGGGTCAAGTACACCTTAGTCTTTGTTTTAGTCATCTAGTGCTGCTGTAACGTAAATACCACAAGTGGATGGCTTTAACAAAGAGAAATTTATTTTCTCACAGTCTAGTGGGCTAGAAGTCCAAATTCAGGGTGTCAGCTCCAGGGGAAAGCTTTCTCTCTCTGTCGGCTCTGGGAGAATGTCCTTCTCATCAATTTTCCCCTGAACTAGGAGTTTCTCTGCACAGGAACCCTGGGTCCAAAGGACGAGCTCTGCTTCCAGAGCTGCTTTCTTGGTAGCATGAGGTTCCCCTATCTCTCTGCTGGTTTCTCTCTTTTATTTCTCAAAAGAGATTGTCTTAAGACACAATTTAACCCTGTAGATCTCATCAACATAACTGCTGATAATCAATCTTATTAACATCATAGTGATAGGATTTACAACACATAGGAAAATCTCACCAGATGACAAAATGGTGGACAATCACACAATATTGTGAATCAGGGCCTAGCCAAGTTGACAAATGTGAATACAATCCAATCCATAACAGTCTTTATCGTGACATTTTTGCTTTTTAACATTTTAAAAAGGTCTTTTGCATCAGATTTGTCCAAATGCAACATGTCATTTGATTTCTTGATTTTTGTTTCCAGGGGCACTGATATTGGCTAAAAATAGTAGCAAAATATTGTGAAAAGTTAGCTGGGCACTACTCGATGTCTTCACCATGCCATAGCTTTAGCCTCTTGCTTCTGCAGCTTTACTATTTGAGGGTTAGCGCAGGGCAGGCCACATTAGAGGAATAACGTGACATCTGATGGCTTACTCAAGGAGTGGGCTTGAGTCTGTCTGAAATATAAGTACTGTCAATGTACATTATTCTTCTCGTAAGCATTAAATGAGTCTTTTGGGTAATGGCATCTGTCAGAAGTTTCACATAACATTTAATAGTTCCTGCAATTATTACAATGACAATGAGTGTTATTAATCTGGTTGACAATATAGACTTAATCCATAAGCCAACAGCTGAGGGTAGCCAGCTGGAAATATCTAGGAAAGGGAACTCAGAGGGTGGAGGTATATGGAGCCAAGAGTCTTCTGGTGAATTGGTGTAATATCTTGTTCTACTCCTCCTGTGGTGTTAATCCAGGTGCAGCAAGAGGTGTTAGCTATAGCACAGACCACTCCTTGCTGGGCTACAGGAAATCTATGGCAATTTGATGATCCAAAACTACTTTGGTGAGTGAATTCAATGATTTCTCTTGAGCAGTCATATCATTAGCAAATCATCCACTATTCCTTCTATGGTTCTGGAAATGTTACAGATGGAGTGTTCTAAATCTCCTACTGTGTACCAAGGGAAGAATAACCTCAAAAAACTATAACCTTGACCAGCGAACTAGTTTAAGGGATTCCCTTCTTTTTAATAGTTTCAGGTGATCAGTTCAATGTAAACACTCATTGTAAGAATGGATGCCTAAAGGGATCCCCATGTGGCCTAAGGTACATTGTTGTTGTTGTTAGGTGCCGCCAAGTAGGTTCCAACTCATAGTGACCCTATGTACAACAGAATGAAACACTGCCCGGTCTTGTGCCATCCTCACAATCGTTGCTTTATTTGAACCCATTGTTGCAGCCACTGTGTCAATCCATCTCTTTGAGGGTCTTCCTCTTTTTCAGTGGCCCTCTACATTACCAAGCATGATCCCCTTCTCCAGGGACTGATCCCTCCTGATAACATGTCCAAAGTATGTGAGACATAGTGTTGCCATCCTTGCTTCTAAGGAGCATTCTGGTTGTACTTCTTCCAAGACAGATTTGTTTGCTTTTCTGGCAGTCCATGGTATATTAAATATTCTTAGCCAACACCAAAATTCAAAGACATCAATTCTTCTTTGGTCTTCCTTATTCATTGTCCAGCTTTCACATGCATATGTGGTGATTGAAAACACCATGCTTGGGTCAGGAGCACCTTAGTCTTCAAGGTGACGTCTTCGCTTTTCAACACTTTAAGGAGGTCTTTTGCAGCACATTTGCCCAATGCAATGCATCTTTTGATTTCTTGACTGCTGCTCCATGGGTGTTGATTGTGGATCCAAGTAAAATGAAATCCTTGACAACTTCAATATTTTCTCCGTTTATCATGATGTTGCTTATTGGTCCAGTTGTGAAGATTTTTGCATTCTTTATGTTGACGTGTAATCCATACTAAAGGCTATGGTCTTTGATCTTCATCAGTAAGTGCTTCAAGTTCTCTTCAATTTCAGCAAACAAGGTTGTGTCATCTGCATAATGCAGGTTGTTAATGAGCCTTCCTCCAATCCTAATGCCCCGTCCTTCTTCACATAGACTAGCTTCTTGGGTTATTTGCTCAACTTATAGATTGAATAGGTATGAGAAAAATATACAACCTTGACACACCCCTTTCCTGACTTTAAACCATGCAGTATCCCCTTGTGCTGTTTGAATGACTGCCTCTTGATCTATGTACAGGATTCTCATCAGCACAGTTAAGTGTTCTGAAATTCCCATTCTTCACAACATTGTCCTCAATTTGTTATTATCCACATACTGAATGCCTTTTCATAGTCATTAAAACACAGATAAACATCTTTCTGCTATTCTCTGCTTCCAGCCAGGATCCATCTGACATTAGCAATGATATCTCTTGTTCCATGTCCTCTTCTGAATCCAGCTTGAATTTCTGGCAGTTCCCTATTGATATACTGCTGCAGCTGGTTTTGAATGATCTTTGGCAAAATTTTACTTGTGTATGATATTAACAATATTGTTTGATAATTTCCTCATTTAGTTGAATCACCTTTCTTGGAAATAGACATAAATACGGATCTTATCTAGTCAGTTGACAAGGTAGTTGTCTTCCAAATTTCTTGCCATGGACAAGCGAGCACTTCCAGTGCTGCATTCGTTTGTTGAAACATCTCAATTCATATTCCATCAATTCCTGGAACCTTGTTTTTTTTTTTTTTGCCACTGTCTTCAGTGTAGCTTGGACTTCTTCTTCAGTATTGTCAGTTCCTGATCATATGCTACCTCCTGAAATGGTTGCATGTTGACCAGTTCTTTTTGGTATAGTGACTCTGTATTCCTTCCATCTTTTTTTTAATGCTTCCTGTGTCATTTAATATTTTCCCCATAGAGCCCTTCGATAATGCAACTCAAGGTTTGAACTTTTTCTTCAGTTCTTTCAGCTTGAGAAATGCTGAATGTGTTCTTCCCTTTTGGTTTTGTACCTCCAGGTCTTTGTACATTTCATTATAATACTTTACTTTGTCTTCTCAAGTTACCCTTTGAAATCTATTCAGCTCTTTTACTTCATCATTTCTTCCTTTCACCTTAGCTACTTGATGTTCAAGAGCAAGTTTCAGTCTCTTCTGACATCCATTTAGGTCTTTTCTTTCTTTCCTGTCTTTTTAATGACTTTTTGCGTTCTTCGTGTATAATATCGTTGATGTCATTTCACAACTCGTCTGATCTTTGGTCATTAGTGTTCAATGCATCAAATCTGTTCTTGAGATGGTCTCTAAATTCAGGTGGAATGTGCTCAAAGTTGTACTTTGGCTCTCGTGGACTTGTTCTAGTTTTCTTCAGTTTCAACTTGAACTTGCATATGAGCAATTGGTGGTCTATCCCACAGTCAGCCTCTGGCCTTGTTCTGACTGATGATGTTCTGACTGTTGATATTGAACTTTTGCATCATCTCTTTCCATAGATATGGTCGATTTGATTCCTGTGTGTTCCACCTGGCAAGGCTCAGGTGTATAGTCACCATTTATGTTGGTCAAAAAAAGTATTTGCAATGAAGAAGTCATTGGTCTTGCAAAATTCTATCATGCAATCTCTGGCATTGTTTCTATCACCAAGGCCCTATTTTCCAACTACCAATCCTTCTTCTTGGTTTCCAACTTTTGCATTCCAATCACCAGTAATTATCAATGCATCTTGATTGCATGTTTGATCAATTTCAGACTGCGGAAGTTGATAAAAGTCGTCAGTTTCTTCATCTTTGGCCTTATTGGTTGGTGCATAAATTTGAATAACAGTTGTATTAACTGGTCTTCCTTGTAGGCGTGCAGATATTATCCTATCACTGACAGCATTGTACTTCAGAATAGATTTTTTTGAAATGTTCTTTTTGACAATGAATGCAATGCCATGCCTCTTCAAGTTGTCATTCCCGGCATAGTAGATCATATGATTGTCCAATTCACAATGGCCAATACCAGTCCATTTCAGCTCATTTATGTCTAGGATATTGGTGTTTATATGTTCCATTTCATTTCTTGATGAATTCCAATTTTTCTAGATTCATACTTTGTACATTCCACTTTCTGATTTTTAATGGATGTTTGCAGCTCTTTCTTCTCATTTTTAGTAGTGCCACATCAGCAGATGAAAGTCCCAAAAGCTTGACTCCATCTATGTCATTAAGGTCAACTCTACTTTGAGGAGGCAGCTCTTTCCCAACGGTATTTTGAATGCCTTACAACCTGGGAGCTCATTTTCTGGCAATATATCAGACAACGTTTTGCTGTTATTCATAAGGTTTTTACTGGCTAATTGTTTTCAGAAGTAGGTTGCCGGGCCCTTCTTCCTAGTCTATGTTACCTGGGAAACTCAGTTGAAACCTGTCCACCATGGGTGACCCTGCTGGTATTTGAATATCAATAGCATAGCTTCCTGCATCGCAGCAACACATAAGCCCCCACAGTACAACAAACTGACAGATTCATGGGGAAATGTACACTGGCCTATCATATTCCAACCACCCAAGTAGGTAAAGCCCAGGTACTCAAAACCAAACCAAACCCATTGCCATTGAGTCAATTCTGACTCAAAACAACCCTGTAGGACAGAGCAGAACAGCCCCATAGGGTTTCCAAAGAGCAGCTGGTGGATTTGAACTGCTGACCTTTTCACTAGCAGCTGAGCTCTTAACCACTACACCATCAGGGCTCCAAAATTCAGGCACAGGACTCATTATTTAGATTTAAGTTGGCAAAGGTGGGGTATCTTGATCCTCCACATAAAAATACATATCCATATGGGGCACATATTATGCCAGCTCTGGCATCTTTACCTGGGAAAAGAATGATTTGATTTGTATTTTCAAGCCAATTCTCCATCAAGGAGTTGTTGCAAATAAACAGCCATTCCAACCTTAGCCAATTGCACATTTGGACACCAAACCAAAAATAAACTAAACCCGCTGCTGTTGAGTGGGTTCTGACTCATAACGACCCTATAGGACAAAGTAGAACTGCCCCAGAGGGTTTTCAAGGAGCTCCTGGTAGATTTGAACACCCAACCTTTAGGTTAGCAGTCATAATTCTTAACCACTACTCCATCAGTGTTTCCCATTTGGGCACAAAATGACCTTTTTCCTTTTAGACATGCTGTTAAATTTCCTGAAAAAGCCACATTCCAGTATCTGGGGGGAGGGGCATTATATGAAATTAAGGGTTCGTTTTTATGATCTAAAGAGGAGGTTCAGGGTATTTCGGAACACTCTTTAATCCAAGTCAAATTGAAACATGGGAAATGAAGTTGAGTCAGTATCTCAGGAGGACACCACAGTCTCACACGTATGGCTGACCTGGAGGAGATGTTAAAATTGATGGCAGCAGGGGAACAAAACTATAATTCAATATGAGAGTAATGGATCTGAGTTCTTAAGTATAGTTTTGGGTAAAGAATGACAGATCCAAAGTTCAGTAAGATTTGTGGATCATACAACTGCCTGAATGAGCTTAACAAAGCATTCTCATGCCAAGAATTAATGAGCACTGCAATGAGCAGTAGTATGGGCAGAAAGTTTAAGAAGGGCTTCATGAGCCTTGATGGTGCAGTGGTTAAGACCTCAGCTGCTAACCAAAAGGCTGGCAGTTCGAATCCACCCAGCCACTCCTTGGAAACCCTATGGGGCAGTTCTACTCTGTCCTATAGAGTGGCTATGAGTCAGAATCAACTTTGAAAGCAATGGGTCTGGTTATTTTTTTTTTAGTAGTGGAGAAACACAACCTAAAAAAATAAGCAACAGCTACTAGCATACAGACAATACTGATGACAAAATAAACTTCAGCAGTGAAAGGCATAAAGGAAGATAAAAAGGCCACTAACCAATGTAAGACTAACAATCAAAATGGTAATGATAAAAGATACAAGGTTACCTCAATATTCTTGTATCTTACTAAATTAATCTGTGACTGGCATTAATAGCAAGGGGTTAATAGAACATAAACAGCGGTAACAATTATAGAAATGTGATTAGAAGTTAAAACAAAAGAGCTAATATGAATTCCAATCCCAGACAGGTCATAAGAAACATAACTATTCTCTAAAAGTGGTGTTTATAAAAAGAAGTCTGGGTTCTCAGGGGAAGAACAGTACATTAAAACAAGGAATAGTATCTCACAGTTGGAGTCCAATCACAATAAAAAGGATTAGGGTAATCGGAAGACAAATTCTAGTACCTCTACAGCTAAATTTTTCCACCCTAAAAGGTTGAGTTTATCGAACAAAAAGCTATTTCAAAAGCAATGACAAGTTATAAATTCAAATTAAGCAAAAATGACTATAATGATCAGAAGGTAACACTACAGATGAGTTATATCATTAAAACCATTAAAATGCCACAACTAAAAATTATGATCCTGGTGACCAAGAAAAATTAAAAAAAAGAGTTACAGCCCTCATTTAAACAACTTATTACAAAGGTAAAAGTTGGCGCAATATAATCGCCCAGACTACCAGGATATAGTTCTGCAATCGTGCATAACAGCTAACAATGCTAAGATAACAAAAACGATAAAGAAAAAGTTAAACCGTCTAACTTTTGCTGCAGGCTGCATATGTAGTTTCAGGTCAGGCCTGGAGATCTTAGGAAAGCAGTCTACTCAGGTGTCATCTGCTTTTCTTCCTGGGAAAGTTTGAATTTTAATTGAAATCCTTCCTGGGGCTCAACAATCCATTTGGGAGTCAGGGTTTTCTTCAGTTGGGATAGATGAACCCAAGCCTTAACTCCCTGTAATTTAATCGCAAAAGAATTGGCGAGAAGGACCCAAAAGAATCCTTTCAATCAAAGTTTGAGAGAATCTTTTAATTGGGTTCTTTTCCAGGAAACATGATCTCCAGGTTGAACATGAGATAATTTAGGTATTTCTTGCCTTTGTTTATCAAAAGCTTTATTAACTTATGTATTCTTTAAAATGTTGGGTCAACGATTTACAATATTGAAACAAATCAGATTGAACTAAATTTGGATCAGAGCATGTCATCCAACAGGGGAGGGCCGTTGATCATCCAGTGATAATTTCATGAGGAGTCAATTTGTGAAGTCCAAGTGGAGTAGTGCTTAAATTTAAAAGGACCGGAGGTAGCACCTTAGTCCAAGGCAATTATAAAGATTTGGTAAGTTTGGCTAGTTGAATTTTTTTGTACCATTAGTTCTTTCAACTCAAGCAAAAGATACGGACAATGCAGTCTTTGAAAAATGAGGAAGATTTTACATATTTCCTTAATTATTTGCCCAGTAAAATGATGCCTCCATCACTGCAAAGGACCCTAGGGGCTCCTCAAGTGGGGATAATATTCTCAAGAAATTTCTTAGCCACAAGTGGGGCAGTAGATTGTCGACCAAGGAAACCTTCTACCCCGTGAGAAAATATACAAATCATTACTAATACAAACTTGTAACCACTTGAGGGAGAAAGTTGGATAAAATCAATTTGCCATTCAAGCATTGTGCTGATGGCAGGGGAAATCTCCCAGGTTGAGCTTTATAAGGTTTACCTGAAATAAATTGAGAGCAAATAGAACATTGGGACGCTATTTGTTCAGTGGATTCATAAAAATGCCACCACCAGTATTTCTTTACAATTTCTATCATCTTATCACTTCCCAAAAGTATACATGTGTGATGCCTCCAGTACAGGGGCTTGCAGGGATCTGGGGAGAACAAAGTTCTCATTGAGTTCCATACATATCCCTGAGGTGGAACTTTGGGAACAACCATATTTTTTCCATTTCTCAACCTCATTGTGTGAGGCTGATCTTTGGTTTTCAAATAAATCCTTTAAGGCAGTTCCTCCACGCGTAGAGGGATTTTCTATAAGCATGTTAAAAGGTTGTGCGTCATCCAAAACAGTGTGCCAGTGTGAAAGACCATACATAGCTGTTAAAAACTTGTGAGGAATACTAACAGAATTGAAATAATGGGATGTGTGAACCTTAAAACTATGAGAAAAAACATGGCCTGCAGTGGCAGAAAAATCTCTCCACCAATGGGCTTCTAAATCCCTGATTAGTTAATCTGTCATTATTCCTATAGTATCATGCCAGCAATTTTGAACCATAGGAACATGTAAGCATTCTGGCAAAATAGGTTTTGTATTAGGCCTGATCCACAATCCAGTGGTTGGATTCTGATGACAGCTGGTCTGTTTCAGTTCTCTAATTTCCCCTGTGGAAGTTAATTGTTGACGTTTGAAAAGTGATTCTGAAATTTCTTCAGGTCAAATTTTGGTGGGCAACATTTTACAAGTGTCATATTTACAGGTGATCTAAATGTTCTATTATTATTACCTATTCCCTTATTTTCATCACGATTGCCAGTGGTCATGACTGGAGGTGATTCTTTAAAGGGTGATCGGGAAGTCTTTGAAGGGTGATTGGGTGATTGGCTTACTTAGCTGCTCTATCAGCTAAGTTGTTTCCTCTAATTTTCTCTGTTTGTGGAGCTCCTTTTGGTTCGTGGGCCTGGATGTTAATTACAACAATCTCAAAGTGGATCAGAAGGGCTTCTAAGAGGCCTGCTAATAAGGGTCTATTTTTAATATGGGTCCCAGAAGAAGTTAGGAACCCATTTGTTTCCATAACGTGCCAAAATCATGACTAACTCCAAAAACACACCTCATGTTCATAAAATATTTACTGATCGTTCAGAAGCCAGTTTGCAAGCCTTCGTGAGTGCAATTAGTTCAGCTTGCAGAGCTGAGGTGATTTTAGGAAGGACGCCACTTTCAAAAACTTCAGTTGAGGTAGTCATGGCATAACCTCGCTGGTAATGAGAGCTGGTAGGTTCAGGCTTTAAATATGACCCATGAACAAATAGAACTAAATAAGAACTCATTAACACGGTTTCTTGTAAATCTGATCCAGTACACAAAAGCTGATAGGTAAGATTTAAGCAATCATGGGGTAGATGTTCATAATTGTCAGGTGCGGCTAACAATGTAGCTGGAGTCAGAGGGCAGACAGTATGTAATTGAATATTGGAGGCAGCCAAAAGGAGAACTTTATAAGAAGTCAGCCTGCTGGCCAACAGATATTGAATAAGTGTTGAATCTAAAATGGCTGACATCGCATAAGGAACATAAAAGCCAAGAAAATTTCCTAAAACTATATCCATTGTGATCTCAGCTAGTCTAGCAGTTGCAGCCACTACTCTGAGGCAAGATGGGTAGCCCCTTGTGACAGGGTCCAGCTAGGTGCTATAATAACCAATGGGGCCTTTGTTGTCCTCCACGTTTTTGAGTGAGGACTCCTAGAGCATTCCCAGCAATTCCATGGACAAAAAGTGAAAAGTCTAAATTATAATGATAAAATCCTAGAGCAAGAGTGTCAATTAATGCTTCTTTTAGTGGAGTCATGGCCTTTTGGCCATCCTCAGAGAGCTGAAAGGGGTCAGCCTCTGAACTCTTTAGATAATGTTGAAGAGGTTGGGCCTGCAAAGAATAATTAGGTATACAAGTTCTACAACAACTGTAGTCCTAGAAATCCTCTCGTTTCTTTGTAGTAGGGATAGATAAGCTAAGATGTTTTTTGGGGTCTATAGTGACACATTTTGCTGAAATAATATGTCCTAAGTATCTAACAAAATGTTGGACTAACTTTAATTTTTCTCTGCAGGCTTTGTGACCTCCTCTGGCCAAATGTTGCAACAACAGGATACTATTGGTAAGACATGCCTGTTGAGAGAACAGACCAGTAAATCATCTACATTTGTAATAACGTAGATGCCTGAGTGAAGTGTAAAGTCTGTAAATTAGCATGTAAAATCTGAGAAAAATAGATGGGGAACTCAGTAAAACCTTGGGGCATGCCAGTTCAAGTAAATTTTTGGTCCCTCCAAGTGAAGGCAAACACATATTGACTGTCCAGATGGACTGGAAAGCTAAAAAAGGCACTGCAAAGACCGACTTCTGTAAAGTGAATCACTTCAGGGGGGACATTAGAGAGGAACAGGTGAGGGTTAGGAACTATGGGGAATCTTGGAATTACTATATGATTATTAGCAAACAAGTCTTGTACAAATCTCCAGCCCCAATTGCTGAGTTTCTTAAAAGAGAAAACTGGAGAGCTGCAAGGACTGGTGTAAGGGATTATTAAGCCTTTAGCCAAAAAAGTCTTGAATTATAGAAACAAGTCCTTCCTTAGCTTCTCATTTTAAAGGGTATTGAGAAATTTTAGCTAAGGCTTTAGAAGTATCTGTTCGAATTTTAATTTGTTCAGCTGACAGGACCCAATTCACATTGGTAGAAGTAGTGGCTGATAAACTTTTGGGTACTCAAAACTTTAGAAGTATCTATTTGAATTTTAATTGGTTTCAGCTGACAGGATCCAATTAACATTGGTAGAAGTAGTGGCTGATAAACTTTTGCGTACAGAAGAAAAACATTCCATAGTATTGGATAAAGTAGGGAAATGACTTTCGTGCAGTGGTAAGATGAGTGCTTGCAAATAGCAAAAGCTTTCTTAAAGTATTTTCTGTCATAGAGTATCTGTTGATTGGCTTCAGATAAATCTAATAGCATTTCTCCTGTTACTGAGACTTTTATTTGGCAATTCCATTTGGATAGCAGACCTCTTCCTAGTAAATTTATTGGTATATCTAAGCAGAGTAAAAATGGGTATATGTCCTCTATAGGACCTAAAGAGACAGAAACAGGCTGGGAATGGGTTAAAGTCTGTTCTTGATTAGTGAACCCCCATGACTCTTAGGTTTTATTACTCTGGGGCAAGGGACAAAATGCCTATAAACTCATTAATGCATAAACAAAGTGTGAAATGCTGTTCAGGAATAAAAAAAGAATGAAATATATTGCAATGGGAATGAGCCTTGAAAACAACTTTGGTAAGAGAAAGAGGCCAGTCACTAAAGACCACATATTGTATGATTCTATTTATATAAAATGTCCAGACTAGTCAAATATATAGAAAGAAAAAGTAGATTTATGGTATCCTGGGGTTGGGGTGCAGTAGGAGGTAGGGATGGGGAATGACTGTTAATGCATACAGGATTTCTTTGAGGGAGGAGTGATGAGCATGTTCTAAAATTAGATTATGTTGTACAACCCTGTGAATATACTAAATATTCTAAAAGCCACTGGTCCCTACACTTTAAATGGGTAAAATATGGAACATGTCTCAAAGCTCTAAAAAATTTTTTAAAAATCCATTTAACTGCAATTGAGGAGATTATATCTAACATTCAACTTCAAATGATTCATTTCCAAGGTAATGACATGCTAAAATGCTTTCTTCTGAATGATGACTGTTCAGTTAAGATCATATGCTTATGGGCTGATAACAATATTTGGCAGTAACTCGCTGTGTGAAAAAAACATTTTCAAAGATGAAATATATAACATTTCATTACAGGTAAGCATTACAAGTTGCATGATCAATTGCAAATAATTTTGATGATAGAGAACATTAATTTTGAACACCGACTGAGATGTTATCCTAAAAAAGATAGTTTTACTATTCCCATTAAAACCTGTCACACTGTTGAGTCCGATTAAAGCGACCCTATAGGACAGAGTAGAACTGCCCCATAGGGTTTCCAAGGAGTGGCTGGTGGATTCGAATTGCCAACCTTTTGGTTAGCATGCTTGGTAAAGTAGAGAACAGTGAAAGAGGGGAAGACCCTCAATGAGATGGATTGACACAGTGGCTGCAACAGTGGGCTCAAACATGGCAGCAATTGTGAGGATGGCACAGCACCAGGCGGTGTTTTGTTCTGTTGTACAAAGGATTGCTATGAGTCAGAACCAACTGGGAGGCACCTAACAACAACAACAATCTTTGCAGAAGCAGATTACCGCATCTTTCTCCCATAAGGTGGCTGGTGAGTTCAAACCATTGACCTTTTGGTCAGCAGCTAGGTGCTTAACCAACGAACCACCAGGGCTTCTTTTAGCCCACGTAGTCAAAGGATAATGGAATAGCCTTGGGTCTTCTTTTGGCCAGCAGGGAAAGTCTGCACCATTACTCACTTCACCTTGTACCTGCATTAACACTATGGGTGAAATGAAACAATCTATAAGCTAAAAGAAAGGCAAATGGATACCTAAACTGGACTCTGGGATTTGTGTCCTTAGATGGGAAATCTTGGGTTATTGTTCCAGGCTGATTTCCAGTACTATCTTATGGCTTTTGTTATTGCTTGATGTCTGATATATGGAATCTTAAATGCTTAAATGCTTCTACACAACAAATGATTAAAAACCAAAAAACAAAGCAAAAAGAAAGGATAAAATCAGGCTGATCACCATTCAAACTGAAAATCATATACTTAATATCCCATCATCAAGAAATTTCGGTGGTTAGTGAAGATGTGGACAATCCATGTGATCTCTCCTGCAGCTTTGGCTGAGAAAGGATCAAAAGGTGTGGGACTGAGAATAGAGGTTCTATTTTCTAAGTTCTACGAAGGAAGTAGAAGACTGATTTTCTTTGGTACTAGTCCCAAGCTGTAAACAAGTAACTAAAGAAATGTTTTTAACCAGTCCCAGTCAATTCGTAGCAGCTCTGCTTCAGGACTCTTGCTTCTGAGAGTCAACTAATTCTTAAACCCCATGCTTCACCAAAACCCTACATAAAATTAGCTTTTTCCTCTGTTTGGAGAGACTGTTGTACAAACACAGTTCTCCCTTTCTTGTCAAGTAATAAAATCAGCTGTTACAATTATACTGCTCTGTATCTACTCAAGAGAAATAAAAACATATCTGCACAAAGACTTGCATGAGAATGTTCATAGAGGAATTATTCATTTTAGCCAAAAAGTGGAAATAACCCAAAATTCTATCAACTTGTGTATGGATAAACAAAATGTGGCATATTCATATAATAAAGATACTATTCAGCATCAAAAAAGAATGAAATAATGATACATGCTACAACATGAATCATCCTCAAAAATATTATGCTAAATGAAAGAAGGCAGACACAACGACTGCATATTGTATGGTTCCATGTACATAAAATGTCCAGAATAGGCAAATTTCCAGAAACAGGCAGTAGACTAGTGGTTGCCCAAGTTTGAAGATGAGAATGAGGATTAACTGTAAAAGAGCACTCAAGATCTTATTAGGGTGATGAAAATATTCTAAAATTGACCTGTGGTAATGGTTTTACAATTTGGTGAACTTAGTAAAAATTATTGAATTGTATACTTAACACTGGTAAATTATATGTTATGTAAACTATATCTCAGTAACATTTTGTAGAAAATCAGCTGCGTCGGATATATTTGAATGATGGCCTTTTTGTTTGAAATCAGCTTCCTCTGTGTTCTCAGAATCTGCTCTACATCGTGCCTTTCGTGGGAACTGTTTTTCTACGAACAATCACCAGCGCGGTGGTTAAGAGGTTGGCTGCTAATCAAAAGAACAGCTGTTAGAGTCCACCAGCCACTCCTTGGAAACCCTCTGGGGTGGTTCTACTCTGTCCTATGGTGTCATTGTGAGTTAGAATTGACTCGATGGCAACAGGTTTGGTTTTTGGAGTTTATCACCCGGTCTGGAACATTACCATGATTCCACACCCTGTATCTGTTCTCCCCTCCTTCCATTTGTAATAAAATTTGACTAGACATCTGGTGTCCCAAAACAAAGGCTAGATTTCCTATAGTGCTTTGAAGCTAGGTGGCCATGTAACAAATATACGTCTAATGGAAAATAATCGTTGTGTATCAGTTTCCTGGAACCTTCCTTTAGGGAGAACTTACCTGTGTCTTTAGCCCTTCTCAACTTATTTGTCCCTTTCTCTATTTTGCAGCCTGGAACATGGAAGAACCATGAGAATGAGAGCCAGACCCAGTGAATGATAAGTCATTTATCTGGAAGAACCTGGGTCCCCTAAGTTCTCCACAGAGCAAAGTCATCATAACAGTCCTGGACTATTTGTGTCGATTCTGTATATGTGGTAGAGGAATACGTTTTGTCTTGTTTAAACCACTACTCTTTTTCACTCACTTACAGCTGAACCTAATACTAATTAAAATACCCAATTTGTAACCTACTGTTGTTGTTAGTGGAAACCCTGGTGGCATAATGGTTAAGTACTATGGCTGCTAACCAAAGGTCAGCAGTTCAAATCCGCCAGGCGCTCCTTGGGGCAGTTCTACTCTGTCCTACAGGGTCGCTATGAGTCAGAATTGACTCGACAGCACTGGGTTTGGTGTTTTTTTTGGTTTGGTTGTTGTTAGTTGCTGTGGAGTCGTCTTCAACTCATGGCAACCATGTGGTGTTGCCCAATTCTGTGCCATCTTCATTACCATTAATATGTTTGAGTTTATTGTTGTGACTATTGTAGCTTAGAAGTGGGCTATTACAATTACTAGAACTTAAATTTGCTTGCTGAAAATAATCAAACTATAGGCAATCAGGACTCAGACATAGCAAGATGGAAAGCCGGTTGCCTTGTTTTTTAAATATTTCTTAAAACTCCCTGTGTTTGCTTGGAAAATGGACTATGTACTGACTGAGGTGTAGAATTAGGGAAAATGCTAAGAAATATTCAGAATTTGTGTGTATTGACTGTTTCTTGCCACTTTCCTCAAGTCTTAGAGAGAAAGATAAACTCATACTAGGGCTAGTTTGCCAGTGGATATGAAAGGGAAACAGCGTGCAATCTAACCTGATTGAGAGTCTCATAATTTGGGGACTTTCGAGGGTTGAAATGTAACTTCTCCTGTCCCCTTTCCCAAGTGAAGAAGCCACAGAGGTGTTTCTGAATCTGCAGTCTTAGTAGGATATGGGACATGACCACAAGCTTTTTCAATCAGCTTTTTTTGAAAAATTCTCTGCCAGCCTGTGGATACCACCTTTGTGGTAAAGACCCTTGCTGCCCTTTCTGAAACACCTTTGAAGCTACTAAATTCACTCTGTTGAACTGCCTGATTCAATTGCTACAACAGTACTGAGCTTCTGACTGCTACAACAATGGTAAGGTTATCATCTCCAGAACACAGAGCACAAAGTTATCAGAGAGGAGAGGCTTTGCTTTCCATCCTAGTGGAAACCCATGATTGCCATGGATCATGGATTGTCACTGGAGTTTTATTGCTGATATGGTTTCAATATGTTTTCATTTTACTTGGCCAGGGAAGGGACAAATAACTGATTTTTTAGTTTATATGTTGGTTGGCTTCAAGGAACCACCCTTTGGAGCCACCAGAGAGGACTGAACATCATGCAGGGATTCTGGACTTTGAACTAGAGGCAGTAACTGAATGGACTTTTGGACTTTTCTCCATTGGAAAGGGATGAGCGTGTTCTTTTCATGGGAAGAAGGGGTTCATAGATATTTGGGGTGAAATAGGAAAGTGGCTGTTAGTTATCCCCAGGGTGTATATATATATATATATATATATATGTATTATGAATTTTGTAATATATATTATATTACAGATACACACGTTTATATATTATATGGAATCTCTGGGAAACCCTGGTGATGTAGTGGTTAAGAGCTATGGCTGCTAACCAAAAGGTCAGCAGTTCAAATCCATCAGGCGCTACTTGGAAACCCTATGGGGCAGTTCTACTCTGTCCTGTAGGGTCGCTATGAGTCAGAATCAACTCAACAACAATGGTTTTGGTTTTTTTTTAATGGAATCTCTGGGTGTTGCAAATGGTTAATACGCTTGATTGCTGACCAAAAGGTTAGAGGTTTCAGTCCATCCAGAAGCTTCTTGAAAGAATCTACTTCTGAAAACTTAGCCATTGAAAACTATATGAGCACAGTTCTACTCTGACACACATGGAGTCACCATGAGTCAGAACTGATTCAATGGCAACTGGATCAGGATCAGATAATTTATATATATATATATATATATATATTTATGGATTGAAGCCCTGGTGGAGCAGTGGTTAAGAGGTTGGCTTAAGAGCTCAGCTGCTAACTAAAAGGTCAGTAGCTTGAATTAACCAGTCGCTACTTGGAAACCCTACAGGGCAGTTCTACTCTGTTCTACAGGATCACTATGAGTTGGGATCTACTCAACGGCAACAGGGTCTTTTTTTTTTTATTTATGGATTACGAATATTCTTAGTCTGACTTTTTTTTCCCTTTGTTTGTGGTGTGTTTTATGGTACGGAAGTTTCACATTTTAAATTGTCAAATTGGTTGAATTTTCCCTTATGGCCTTGTCAAATGCTAACTCCCCAGAATATCACTAGGAGAATCTGTTCACAAGACAAAGCTGATTTTAATGCTTTACAATATCAAAATTGATGCCAAAAAATCCAAACGAAATACAATATCAAAATTTTAAGTAAGTCACCACCATTACTTATTTTTCCTTTTGCCTTGAGGTCCAGCTTGGTTTGGCTTGATGCTGTCATGATCATGTCTTTATTTAAAATTTTTATTTTGTTTATCATGGATATTTTTTGCATTAAACTATTTATCTTGCTTACTAAGTATTTTGGCGCCCTCCTAAATTTTGCACTCAAGATGAATGCTTCACTGGCCTCAACCTTGTTGTAGCCCTGGTTATGGCTATTCCTCAATAGTTTTCTTCAATAGAAATAGAACTTTTAGCTGGCACTTGGTCCTTCCTTATCCCCCTACTCCACCCCAGAATAAAAACTGTATTTGCCAGTCTCCCTGATGGTTAGGTTTAGCCATATGATCAGGTTTTGGCCAATGAGATGTAAATGGAAGTGTCTTATAGCAGCTTCCAGGAGTGCTCCTTAAAAGATAACCTGTGCCTATTCTTCCTCCTTCTTTATTTTCCATTCTCCATTCTGCTGCCTGGAAAAGAAGATGCTGCCATCTTGACCATGAGGCTAAGGGTCACACCCTAGGGAAGGGGATCATGCAGATCAAAAGAGCCCTGGTCTCTGAGGGTCTCACGGAGCAGCCATTGCACTGCCTCTGAACACCTGCTGCCTGACTGATTTGCATGAGAGAAAAAGAAACTTCTGTCTTGTTTAAACCATCGTTGCCTTGGATTTTGTGTCACTCTCAGCCAAACATTATCCTAAGTAATGCACCCAAATCCCCAACAGAAGATCATATAACTTGAAAATTTTTACAGAAGTTTTGGCAGACACCAGGATTAAGCACCTCACAGAAAACAACTTAAAATCGGTAGTTAGATATTCATGCCCTTAAGAAGCTCCAAGGCTTTGCTCAGTGGCTATTACATGATATAGAATCCTGGCCTCCCACTAATTCTGGGATACCACTTCTCATTCCCTGCCCTCAGCCTCCCTCTCAAGTGGCCTGGGGAAGCTCAAAATCATTTTATGCTATTTTGTGGAGCTTTTAGTTCTTGTTGCCTGGCAGACTATTCATGAGACTGTACCCTTTCATCCCCACCTGTCCTAGAGGCAAATGATGTTTTTACCCCTAGGAAGCAGAAGTGGCTGTAGTAAGTGGTGCTCTCAAAAATGTTGTCCTCTTTCCATTACTGAAACAGTGCTGCAAGGAACAACCCTGGCCATACCTCAGTGCCTGTATGCCTGGGTTTCTGCAGAGCATATTCCTAAAAATGTTATCAGGGAGACAATGGGTCTGAGAATGTTAGGCTGAACAGAAACTGCCAAATTGTCTTACAAAGAGGTTTAGTCAATTTATCTCCCTAGACTGGTATGAGAGCACCTGTCTCTTACCCACTGAGAAAGCTGGACTGAATCACTATTTTACAGTTTGCCAGTCTGGCTGGTGAAAAAGAGTAGCTCATTTCTTGTTCCAAAAAATACACTGATTCTTAGTGAGATAGAAAATATAGGTATATGTTCATTGGTCACTTGAATTTCTTCAGCAATTTGTCTTTTTTCATATATTTTGACCCCTCCCCCCCTTATTCTAGTTTCATTTTTCTCTTATTGACTTTTAGTAGCTTTTGCGGGGGCGGGGAAGTGACGTGAAAAGCTGTTTATTTTTTCCATTACCTTAGAATAAAAGCATAAGATAAAGTTAGACTCGCATATAACAACAACAAAAAAAAAAAATCTGAGACTCACAACAGTTAGTTCTCAATAGGAATATCATATATACATAATATTTACTCACACGAGCACACATACACATACATATTAGGTGTGCCATATATACATAAAATATTTGTATGCATACTCATACATATACACACATATTAAGTGGATATATACATGCATCAGGTATTACATACTTTGTTTTATATACGAACACATTTATATATATATATGTATATATATGTGGCATAGTGGTTAAGTGCTACAGCTGCTAACCAAAGGGTCAGCAGTTCGAATCCTCCAGACGCTCCTTGGAAACTCTATGGGGCAGTTCTACTCTGTCCTATAGGGTCGCTATGAGTCGTAAACGACTCGACGGCACTGAGTTTTTTTAAGTTTATATATATAATGAATTGTTACATGGATTGCAAATATTTTCTCTCAATCTAGCTTTTCCCCCCCTTTGTTTATAGCATCTTTTTTTTTTCTGAACCTGAACCAAAATTGAAAACTTTTATTTTTTCTACTCAGTTATTTTCAGTTCAGTGATTTTTTAAAAATAATTTTTATTGTGCTTTAAGTGAAAGTTTACAAACCAAGTCAGTCTGTCACACATAAGCCTATATACACCTTACTACATACTCCCATTTACTCTCCCCCTAATGAGTCAGCCCACTCCCTCCTTCCACTCTCTCCTTTCGTGACTGTTTTGCCAGTTTCTAACCCTCTCTACCCTCCCATCTCCCCTCCAGACAGGAGATGCCAACACAGTCTCAAGTGTCCACCTGATACAAGTAGCTCACTCTTCATCAGCATCTCTCTCCAACCCGTTGTCCAGTCCCTTCCATGTCTGATGAGTTGTCTTTGGGAATGGTTCCTGTCCTGGGCCAACAGAAGGTTTGCGGACCATGACCGCCGGGATTCTTCTAGTCTCAGTCAGACCATTAAGTCTGGTCTTTTTATGAGAATTTGGGGTCTGCATCCCACTGTTCTCCTGCTCCCTCAGAGGTTCTCTGTTGTGCTCCCTGTCATGGCAGTCATCGGTTGTGGCCGGGCACCATCTAGTTCTGGTCTCAGGATGATGTAAGTCTCTAGTTCATGTGGCCCTTTCTATCTCTTGGGCTCATAGTTATCATGTGACCTTGGTGTTCTTCATTCTCCTTTGATCCAGGTGGGTTGAGACCAATTGATGCATCTTAGATGGCTGTTTGTTAGCATTTAAGACCCCAGACGCCACACTTCAAAGTGGGATGCAGAATGTTTTCATAATAGAATTTATTTTGCCAATTGACTTAGAAGTCCCCTTAAGCCATAGTCCCCAAACCTCCGCCATTGCTCCTCTGACCTTCGAAGCATTCAGTTTATCCTGGAAACTTCTTTGTATAGCATCTTTTACTGTATAGAAGTTTCATGTTTTAAATAGTCAAATTCATTGGCTTTTCCATTATGGCTTTGTCAAATGCTGGCTCTTCAAAATATCTCCAGAACAACCTGCTAATAAGACAAAACTGAATTTAATGCTTACCACAATAAGAAAAAATACTATCTTGGCAGTCTTGATGATGTCTCAGAGAAAGAAGGGTAAAGTATGGACTTTGAGAGTTTTTGAGATTTTGAATTCTGGTTTAAGATGAGAAGTTGGTTAGGATTGGGTAGGAACCATGACACACTAGTTTAAGACTGGTAGATACAGCAAAGGAGTCTACGGGTGGTGAAATGGTTAAGTTATGTTGTTCAAACCCACCTAGAGGCACCATGGAAGACAGGCCTAGCAATCTGCTTCTGAAAGGTCACAGCCTTGAAAACCCAATGGAGTAGTTCCACTCTGCACACATGGGGTCACCATGAGTTAGAATCAACTATAAGCAACTAACAACAACAACAGACACAGCAGAGCAAGAGTTTTGAGGAGCAGGGTTCAAAGAGCCTTGGAGTGTAAACTGTCATTTGATGCTTTCTTGGAGAGCTGGTGGGTCTTTCAGGAAGTTCGTGAAATGAATAACTTCTTTATTTGCAACTTTTATCTTCCTGGCAGTTTCCTGGAGTAAAGATATGCTGATAAAGACAGGGAAATAGTAAAGTCACGTTAATGTGAACATAAATGGTTTTGGTTCTTAGTGTTCCCCTTGTGGTCATTCTTCAACCTGATATTAATATTGCAGGGGGAAGAATCAATCTGGATCTTCGCCACTACTTGATGTATTCCAATTACATATCCAGGAGTGGTGGTTTCAACCTTGTGTTATCATTTTATGTTATATTGAAACCACCAAAAGTTTTCAACACTTGTGGTTTCAAATGTCAGGATTTCCTGTTCTTTTTGCTCTATGATCATTTTTTAGATAGTTTGATGACATAGCAGCTATGCAGCAACATGTAAGACTTTAAAAGGTAACCTAGACTTCGGACAACATCACCAAGAGCATCTACTTCTTAGCTTCAAGAAACTCAACAAGAAGATTACACATGTGAATACTGCAACACTGACAGATCTTAAGAGAAGGCTCTTGGTCAGAGTCTGTAGTCATCTTCTCAACAAGGAATGCAAAGTTCCCAGGCTAAACCAAGAGAATAGATTCCATCCCCAATCTGAAGAGCAGAAACGTATATGAAGTTATTAGCTAAGTTACCTAATTTTATGATTACTTTGTTTTCTTCCCAGATCCCAGAGAAGTCTGCAAGAATTTAAGCTTGATATGATTTCACTAAAACAACACAATCCCCCTCTCCGGAGGACAGTATTATAGCTAAGGTGTTGTATTAGTTTCTTAGGGCTGCTATAACTATGTATCACAAATTGGGTGCCTTAAAAGAACAGAAATTTATTATCTCACAGTTCTGGAGGCTAGGAGTCTGAAATGAGGGTATCAGTTGTGTTGATTCCTTGTGAGCACTCGGGAAGAATCTGTCCCTTGCTTCTCTCCTAGCTTCCGGTGATGACTGATAATCGTTGGCATTTCTTGGCTTGTACATCATTTCAGTCTCTGCCTCCATCTTCACATGGTCATCTTCCCTCTGTGTCTCTCTCTGTGCCTCATCTCCTCTTGTATAAAGATATCGCTCATATTGGGTCATGACCTACCCTACTTCAGCATGACATCATGTTAACTGATGGCATCTTCAAAGTCCCTGTTTTCAAACTAGGTCACATTCCCAAGTACTAGGGGTTAGGACTTCAACGTATCTTTTGGGGGGACACAATTCAACCCATAACACCTTGGTAAAAGCATTGTCTAATTTACCTGCTAATCTCTGAACCATTGTCGTTGTTAGTTGCCACTGAGTTGGCTCCAACTCATAGCAACCCTATATACAACACAAAAAGGCATTTCCTGGTTCTATGCCATCTTCACGGTTGTTGGTATACTCGAGTCCATTGTTGCAGCCGTTGTGTATTTTGAGTGCCTTCCAACCTATGCCATAGTGGTTAAGTGCTACGGCTGCGAACTAAAAGGTTGGCAGTTCAAATCCACCAGGCGCTCCTTGGAAACTCTATGGGGCAGTTCTACTTTGTTCTATAGGGTTGCTATGAGTCGGAATCGACTCAATGGCAACGGGTTTGCTTTCCCAACCTAAGGAGCTCACCTTCGAGCACTGTATCAGACAATATTCTGTTGTGATCCAGAAGGTTTCATTGGTTAATTTTTGGAAGCAGATTTTTGGGCCTTTCTTCCTAGTCTGTCTTAGTCTGGAAACTCTTCTGAAACCTGTCCACCATGAGTGACCCTGCTGGTATTTTAAATACTGATGACATAGTTTTCAGCATCATAGCAACATGCAAGCCACCACAGTACAACAAACTCATAGACAGGTGGTGGTCAATATATGATTATAACCATCCAAACTAACTTTCCAATTTTTTTTCCTCCCTCCTGACTTGATATCACTGAGAACTAAAACCTGACTGCCAGGATCCTTACCAGGATTCTAGGTTGCCTTTTAGCTGGGCTTTTAGGATCTAAAAAACACTGTAAGCTAAAGCCCAAAGATTGGATATATACTTTGAAGGACTCGACTTGATGTATGCCTTGAAGGATTCATCACCACAACAGATAGTGCATGAACTGGATTTCTGCCTGGACAGTCTGCTTTCTGGGCCACTAAAGAAGTCTGGTAAAATGCAAGGGTTATGCATGCCTTTATATAACAGGTAATTCACTGTGGACAACATCACCAAGAGCATCTACTTCTTAGCTTCAAGAAATCAACAAGCAGTGCTACATAATAATCAAAAGATTTTCATTCACCAACCTCTGGGAAACTTAGGGTTCAACTTCTGGCTCTTGATTTTAATTAAGACATTTTGCATTATTATTTCTTTTTTTCATTTTAGGCATCATACTTTTAAGATGCCTGATCTATAAGAGGAGACCTGGTGGCAAAGTGGCTAAGAGCTTAGGCTGTTAACCAAAAGGTTGGCAGTTCAAACCCACAATCCACTCCTTGGAAACCATATGGGGCAGTTCTACTCGGTCCTATAGGGTCACTATGAGTCGGAATCCACTCGATGGCACAGAACAACAATAATCTATAAGAGCCTTAACCTACTGACCTTTGCCTACACACTCAAGATATAGTTCAACTTGTCTTCTAGGGACAACACCACCAAGAAAACTCTGACCTTGGGGACTATTTCACTCAGCCATCAGAGTCCCCTTATCTCTGAGTTGTTAAAGGATAGTTACTCTGAGCCTGCCTCAAACAAGAGGAGGGACAGACAAGGCAGATCAAACTTTGTGCTTGACATAACTTTGAGTTGGTTTGACTAGGACAGGTAGACCCTGAACTTGATGTGAACTCCCAGCCTGTGTGCCTGGCCATAAACAGTGTTGCCTGTCTCAACTTTCCCATTATTGGCTACTGCAGTGTTCAATGCAGTTCATTAAGTTTCAAAACCAGCACCCCCTTTAGTTATTTTTATTACCTGCCCCCCTTTCCACAGCCAACTACCCCTCAATCTCTGCATATAAAACCATTGCTTGCTCACTCTTCTCTGAGATGTTTCTGGCTTTGGCTTTGAGTGTTTCCCTATTGCAGTAGTGCCCATCCCTCTTTTGTAATAATCTCCCTCCATAAATTCTTTCCTTACTGAAGTCCAGACTCGCATTTTTTTTTTTCTTGATACAACCGGTAGCTTTTTGTGCCTTTAATCAAATACAAATCATTGGGACCACTCAATGATCTGTTTTTGCCCATAATAGCCCTATGAGATTGTCAAATAGTGTTGTCACATTTGGGCACCATACATCAAGAATGCTTTGACATCAGTTGGCATAACATAGTTCATAAAGAGAATGTTCTACATCCTACTTTGGTAGTAGCCTCTGGGGTCTTAAAAGTTTGCAAGCAACCATCTAAAATACATCTATTGGTCCCATCATATTTGGAGCAAAGGGGAATGAACAAAACCAAAGATGCAAGGAAAATACCAGTCCAAAGGACTAGTGGACCACATGAACCACAGCCTCCACCAGCCTGAGCCCAGAAGAACTAGATAGTGCCCAGCTACCACCACCGAGTGCTCTGATAGGGATCACAATACAGGATTCCGGACAGAAGGGGAAGAAAACGTAGAAAGAATATTCAAACTCGCAAAAAAAGACCAGGCTTACTGGTCTAACAGAGATTGGAGGGACCCCCGAGACTCTGGCCCCCAGATACCCTGCTAACTCAGAACTGAAGCCGTTCCCAAAGACCACCTTAGCCAAAGATTATACAGGCCTACAAAAAAAAAAAACAAAACAATAACACATGTGAAGAATGTGCTTCTTAGTTCAATAAAGTATAGGAGACCTAAAGGGCAACACCGTCCCAAAATCAAAGATGAGAAGGCAGGAAGGTACAGGAAACTTGGACTAATGTACACAGGGAACACGGAGTGTAAAGGGAAAGGGGGAGAGTGCTGACTTATTGTGGGGACTGCAACCAATATCACAAAACAATTTGTGTATAAATTTTTTAATGAAAAACTAGTTTGTGCTGTGAACATTCATCTAAAACACAATTTAAAAAGAACAAAAACTATGAGAAGGAAATTAAAAAAAAAAAAAAGAAGAATAGTTTGGACCAGGCATTGAAATTTGTAGCATTGAGATCATTAATTAGGTCTAGAATAAAAGAAAAGTTAGGAAATGAATTGATTCATTATAAGGATCTAGAAGCTCATTGCTTCCAAAGGAAATTGTATACAAAATCAACAATCTGTTTTTTTTTATATGCTTTAGCTAGCTCATGAGCAAATTATAGCTGAGTGTTAGACTCATTCTAAGGAGTGACTAAGAACACAAAAAGGATCCTTCAGAAAGCTCACCTCTCCTTTTCCCCTTCCCCTTGCCCTTGACCTAGTTCCCTTAAAATGGCTCAGAAAATATGGAAAATAAAATCTGTGGAGAAAGACTCTACGAGCAACCTCTGCTTTTAGCCCTGCAAGATACGAGATACACACGCACGCACATGTGCATGCACACACATGTGCGCATACCACCCCCATGGGTAGGGAGCATAAAAGTCCTAGCTCTCTTCTTGGGAGTAGGGAAAGGAAAGGATGCTATAGCAAAATTCAAATTAGCTAGTCCATAAACTAGTTTTAAACTGGATTTACCCTTTCAAATCCAATTTGAAACTGAAAGTACAACCTCCTCTGAGATAAAAGGGCCAGAGCACTGCCTTGTCAAGAACTGCTGTCAGAGGTGAACAGGAACCGAATCACCAAGACTCCCCAGGAAATCAGGTACCTGACGACTCTAAACTCTGACCTCTGAAGGGGAAGGGTCTATGAATATGAGGGAAATTAGGAGTCTTCTCTGAGCATAGATTGGTGTTAGGATGGTCATGAGAGAATATCTGAGGATTGAGATGATTGCAATAGCGGGAGTTATGTGTCAAGAGCCGAAGTCACAAAGTCAGTTCTGGGCAAGCACTATTCCAAGTAGGGAGGTGAGGTCAGATCAGGCAAAAAGGAAATTGACAGACATGCAGTCACCCATCCATCCCCAAAATTGTAAAACTTAATCTTAGATCATACAATTTATCACCTAGGCCCATGAGGCAATGCTGCCGGTGCCTGTATCTCATCGGGTGTATTGGGCAAAAGGGCTAACCCCTTTCCTATGGTTAATCAATCTAGATAAACACAGGCTAAAACAGGAATAAATTTATTTTCCCCATTTCCCTCCCAGCTCCATGCACACACCAACTTCTACCCTCTCCTTTCAACCAAGAAACTCCCAAGGCTCCACACACATTAACTCTCCTTTCAGATTAGATAGGAAACTTAAGGGGCAGTGGAAAAAAAAAAAAAAGCAGTGAGTTTACATTTAATGGAGGAGGAACAACTCTGAAAATGAGGGTGAGAATGGTTAAACAACTCGAAGAATGTAATCAATGTCACTGAATTGTACATGTAGAAATTGTTGAATTGGTGTATGTTCAGCTGTGTATATCCTCTGTAGCAACAACGAAAATAAAATAAATTATTTAAAAAATTCTCCTGGGCATTGGAAAGTGAAATCACTGGCTCCTAGCTCTTAGTCTCCATTAAGGCTCAGCTGGGGCACTTGACCACATGATCTAAGCATGATGGAAACTTGTCTTGAAATTTTGAATTTTGAATAAGAATTATATTAACAGCGCATAGGAAAAAAAATGCGCATAGGAACACATCCACAAAGACCCAATTCACAGATGATTAGTTTAGCAGTCACCAGTTCCCGTACATTTTGGTGAGATTGTCATAACCTTACACCAAAATTGCCACCAGAAAAATAAGAATAATGTTAATGATAATTCTCATCTCACTTTCTACATTTTCATTCCATGCTTCTGTCTTCAGTTACTAACTTCATGCTCTTGACTCACCAATCTATGACTTCAGCCTCCTCTACTGAATTCCAGAACCCTGCATAGCCACTTTCCTACTGACACCTCCATCTGAATTTCTCATGGGCATCTCAAACTTACCATGCTGAAAACTGAGCCTTTGTAGCATAAATTATACAATAAGGAGTGGTGAGTGATAAGACTGGAGAGAAAGGCAGAGGCAGACCATGTAGGCACTCACATACACATCAAGGAGCTTGAACCTCATTCTGCTCAGTGCATCTCAAGAGGCAAATTACCTCAGAATCACTTGCATCAAGAAACTCATTAAAAATGTAGAACAGCTGAATTTACAGCTTTGAGACTGGGGTCCAGAAATCTCTATTCATAACAACCTTCCCAGATACATTCTTAGGCACATTAAACTTCGAAAACCACTGTGTGCAGGGGATAAGGAGCCACTAAATGATTTTAAAATACTTAGGATGCAAAAACAAATTATTTTTTCATTAGTAGTGTCTTTACTCAAGGTAAAGGGGAATAACTATGGTCTTCTTGTTGTTGTCTTATGCCATTGAGTCAGTTGCAACTCCTGGTGACCCCATGTGTTACAGAATAGAACTACTTCTTAGAGTTTTGGTTGTAATCTTTATGGAAGTAGATTGGAAGATCTTTTCTCCCATGGTGCCACAGGGTGAGTTCAAACTGCCAATCTTTGTTACCAACACACACACACACACACAAAACAAACCCATTGCCATCGAGTTCAATTCCGACTCATAGTTACCCTATAGGACAGAGTAGAACTGTCCCAGAGAGTTTTCAAGGCTGTCACCTTTATGGAAGCAGACTGCCACATCTTTCTCCCAAAGAGCGGCTGATGGGTTCAAACCACCAACATTTTGGTTAGCAGCCAAGTGCTTAACCCCTGCACCACCAGGGCTCCCTTTCAGTTACCAACCAAATGTGAACTGTTTGTGCCTCTCAAGGGCCTTAGTTAGGATCTTAGAAATCCTTAAAAAAGGATACATTAGGTATACGCTTTTACAATTTTGACCAAGTCAAAAAATAGAATTCAATCCATATACGCAGGTGTTGAATAAATACAAATATTCACTATCCTAATGATGTTTTTGGCTACTAACCACAAGATTAGGGGTTTGAACTCAACCAGATGCATCTCAGAAGAAAGGTCTGGCAATCTCCTTCTGTAAAGAGTACAGTCAAGAAAACCCCATGGAGTTCAGTTCCACCCTGTGATACAAGGAGTCACCATGAGTTGGAATCAACTCAATGACAACAGGTTTTTTTTTTAATGCTATACAACTTTAAAATTCCAAGATATAATTTAAAATGTTAGAAAAATATAATCAACATATAAGATGATGAATTAAATTAATATACAATTATTTGGTAAAATGGGCCAGATATTACCCCTTTCAACTGTGCTCAGAAATGTCAAGTGCAAACTCTTCCACAGAGCCATAATTTTTAGGCACAAAGACATCAGTTTTTACAATTATAACATATTTCAATTTGCAAAAGATTTCAGTTGAATGTTCCTATTTATAATAAATTTGCTTACAGTATTAGCTACTTAATATCAATGAAGAAATTCAAATTTTCACATAAAGCCAAAATATGTCATGCTCAAAATTCCCTGTTTTCCATCTTATAATAAATGTACTTCATTAAATAGAATAAACAGAAGAATATAAAAGTACTTCTTTTTAAATTAAAGGAAAATGTTAAATTTCTAGCTCCATATTCATTTTTAATCACTTTGTGAGGTTTAAAAGCACTTACTGCAAAAGCCACCGAAGTCAGAATAAAAATTCTAGAACAGTAATATCCATAAAATGTTGTTGTTAGGTGCCGCCAAGTTGATTTCATGAACTTGAGACAGAGTAGAACTGCCCCACAGGGTTTTCTAGGCTGTAATCTTTACAGGAGCAGGTCGCCAGGTCTTTCTCCCTTAGAGTGGCTGAGTGGGTTGAAAACCACAGACCTTTTAGTTAGCAGCCAAGCACTTAAACATTGTGCCATTAGGACACATCATAAAATATTACTATCATTAATTAGTCAAAGAAAGGAGGGTACAGTGGGCTCAATTTTGATCCCCACATTTTTGGTTAGTCTAGAACCAGAGCTTGCTCTATGACAAAATTAAATTAGACCAAAAAAAAAAAAATTATTGTTTTGAGCATGCTTTCCTAACAGACCACTATTCTAGATATGCTGAGATTTTAATTCAATACGATATGTTCACGTGAATTACAGCTTTCCAAGTGCTTTTTGGGGGACGGAAATCTTTTGTCTACAAAACAAGATTGCCTCACATACTGAAACAGAGTTTTTACCATTAAACTTCAGTATCTCCTCATTGCCTCTTGTTAGACTAGGAGTTTTTGTCATCCTTGGCCTTCTGCGGCCAGAGAAATGAGGAAAAAACGCAATTACTCAAATGTCTTGCCCTTGACAGACAAGGTGTATGTTTCTCTTTCAGAACATTTTTTCTACAAACAATGCATTCTAGATTTTTGTTCCTTCTGTCTTTGCCATCATGTTGATGTGAGTGTTTAGTGTCCAAGAGAGTAATAATTATATACGAAGATTACTTCAAGGTCTACTCGTAGTTTAAGCAAATGATTGTAGTTGTTTTATGGTAATTAAAGTTCTTGTTTATCCAGGGTGAACTGAAAGGTGGGACAGACTCCACCTGGGTGCAAAAATTCTAAGTTCATTATTTCTAGAATATGTTCTCTTAAGGGCTGGAATGGGGAGCCAAGGTTGGAGGAGGAGCCAGGAGTCACAGCAAAGGGTCTTACCAAAAGCATATAGTGCGGTCTGCAGCCCGCAGCTCCTCTCTGCAATTCTCAGGGTCTGCATCAACAATCTCCTGCCAAGAAAGACTAAGACAAAATGTTGTGGGAAGTAACACCATGGGCTCAGAGTGTAGAGAAGATTTTCATGATTTGCCAAGAGCTGCAAATGGAAAGGAATGAAAGGACCAGGCACCAGCCAAAAGCTGGGTGACCATCATACCCATTCTTTGACTTAACTTGCTAAGTGTGTAGTTTATATCCTCACTCCGCAAAAAAAAAGAGTTTTAAATAATTGATTTTCATTAGGTACAGTGATTAATCAGGCAAGCTGATCGTGATGAAAGTTGATATCACTGAGAGATATTCAGGAGTGTTAAATTCGAGCACTAGGTTAGCAAAACTTTGAGAACAATTTTATTAAGTGCTTTTAAAAGGGCTCACAGTATTGCTGTAACGGGGAGGAAGAGGCTAGGGTGTATAAAGAGTCTGCTAAAACATGATCTGTTTCTCTGGTCGTTTCAATACCACCTCGCTGCTGGGGCTGTTCCCCTCTGGCGCCCAATATCAGCTTCTCCTCTTTCCAACGTGCAGGATCCAGTCAGAGCTATTTGTGGGGAATCCAAGTCAGCTGTTCAGGAAGCAGTGTAAATATGAGCCTGGAGTTCTGGGCTTAAACTGTGGATTCATTAACACAGAACTCATGCATCAACATACTCACAGTGAAGCTAATGTTCACACCTCCCTCTTACGTCTTATATTTATTTGCAGCTATTTTTGAACTTGGAGATGACATCTCTTCTAGACATAGCAGTTCACTTGCTGATCCTCACTTGGTGGTTAACACAACAGGTAATATATACCAAACCACATCCTGTTGACATTGCTTTGACCTAATGTCTTCGAGACAATAGAGTCCCCAGAGTTCAGTCTGTGTCCAGAGCCAGTTAGGAGGCATGATATTAAAAAATAATACCAGGAAACAAAACAGAGTCACAAAGCTTAGCTTTTTCCTGTTACATGAGTCATAGTGTAATAAGATTGTGTTCACACATGTTTCATACATGAGCTCTGTGACAGGAACACATGACATTTTGTGCTCAGTGAGAAGCCCATGCAGTGGGCTCTGTGCAGCAACCAGCACATGCTAGTTCCTCAGTGAATATGACAAGGAACATTACCTGTAATGCAAAGCTAGACCTGGCCAATGACACATTTGATGATCAGTATGAGGGCTGTGCTGAAGAAATGGAGGGAAAGTCACCCCAGCTGCTGAAAGAAGAACTGGAAGCAAATCAGTATTTGAAAACTGAGTGGGAAAAGGCAGAGCAAAGATGGAAGCAAATAAAGAATATAGTAAGCTATTCAAAACAATTCAATGATTTCCATGGAACAGCTATAGTGGCCTATACTGGGGACATTGCAACAAAATTCAACAGAGCTGTGAGAGAATTTTGTCAGAATCCAGATAACTTTCAGTTCAAAGCCTTCCTTTATTATTTGACAAGAGCTCCTCAGCTTCTCAATCCTGGGAAGTGTTACACAGTTTACAGAGGCTGTAAGTCCAAGTTTAATTATAGTGGGAAAGGAAATGTATGCTTTGGACAATTTGCTTCATCATCTTTGTTTAAAAATACAGCTGCTTCCCCGTCATTTTCTGGAGAAACACTGTTTGCCATCAGAACCTGTTTGGGTGTTTATATTAAAGCATTCTCTTACTATCCAAATGAAGAAGAAGTACTGATTCCAGGTTATGAGGTATATCAGGCCACCACCAGGGAAAACACAAATAAAATATACAATATAATTTTACTTGGAAGTCCCCAAAAAAGCAAGAGTAATTTCAATTGCTTCTACCATAAATCTATTAAAAATCTCTTCAACTTCAACAGCTCGGGCGAGTCTAGTGGGAATGGTGGAGACATCATAAAATAGAAGAAGGGGTGCTCTCCTACCAGAAGCCACCCAGGGCAGAGAACAATGGGGCCTCCAGTCAACTGCTCTAGAGTACTAGGCTCCTAAACGGACAGGGCTAATGCCCTGGAACAGAGATCAGAGCTCAGGCTCAGAGACACATGGTAGTTTCTAGTCCAGCCAAATCCCCAACCTCCCTGCTTTGCAGAAAGTTCAGAAAGATCTGCTGGGCACAAGGTAAAATGAGTCATGGAAAATACCAGTATGTGTGGCAACGGGAAAGTCAGAGGAGCTGGGAGAGCTGGTTCCAGGCAGAATGGTGTGGCTGCTGCAGTGATCCTGGGCAGAGATGGTGGTGCCTGAACTGAGGAGGGGGCCGAGGTGATGCAGAGGGGTCCAGGGACTGACATCCTCCATGAGGTGCTCTCCAAGGAAGAGAGTGAGTGCTGGACGAATTGAGAGGTGTGGTCAGAAAAGAAAATAGTGGACATGGAGATTTAAAAGTTGGAACAGTTTCAAGTTTCCATTAGATTCCGGGATATTTCCATGGAAGATGCTCTGAAATTTCTCTGGAAAATAGAAACATTATATAGACAGAAAACAAGCCCTTGGAAAGAGATTTCAGGGAAACATTTTGGTTTTTGAAAGGAGGAATATTTAATTCACATCAAGCTGAAGAGTCCATGAGGCCTGAGAACTCAGTCAACTTGAGATGACCTTAAACTTAGAACCAAAAGGACGCGTCCTCACAGTTACCTTTTTCCCTGGTATTTCTTAAACCCTGGTGGTGTAGTGGTTAAGTGCTACAGCTGCTAACCAAAGGTTGGTAGTTCGAATCCACCAGGTACTCCTTGGAAACTCTATGGGGCAGTTCTACTCTGTCCTATAGGGTCGCTATGAGTTGGAATTGACTCGATGGCACTGAGTTTGGTTTTGGTTTCAGAGATACCTTAAGACAAGAGGAAACTAACTCCTGCCCAGGTATAGTGAGTCTCCAGAGCCACCTGGTTGGGTTTTTGAAACTTGAGTGAAGTTCAAAAAGTTTGGGAGGCCCATGTCTTGAGAAACCCCATATAGAAACATTGCCTTTCCTTCCTCCCATCTGCAGGGATAAGAAAAGACCCTGCATTCCTCCTGCTGCTGCCTGGTCTCCTGGTCCTAGTGTTCTTCCACATGGAGCAGTAGCCCTGCCCTCCTGGTTCCTGGTTCTCCATGAAGTTTGTGAAGCCAGGGTGTCAAGAGCAGTAAAGGGGCAGGGACCTGACTGACTCTACAACATCAGCAGTACAGGGAAGGGTGGGACACAGGGTCCCTTCTGTGGGCTACATTAGTGCCTATCTCCCTCACAGACATCTACATAATACCCTGGGCCTGACTGCAAAAAACGTGTGTTCGCTCTTAAAACTGGCAGCCTGAGCTAAGTCCCTGGTCTCTTAATGCTTCATTATAATGAAAAAGCAATATTTGCATGCACTATTAGCAACAATAGTCTTAAAAATACAGTTTTATTGTGATGACTGTTACAATCTAAGAAATAAACCGTCTTTACACTTATAATCATCACCTCATTTTCTGCAATTAGATTGTATTATTTGCTCAAGAAATTGTCCCATAGCGTTAGATTTGATGCTTGTGTTGTTCACAGTTGAGTAGGTTCGTGTCATAGTCTTCTCAAAGATATCCTTGCAGTGCTGCTTGACTAAGCCAGAAATACAAACACTGTCCTAGATGAATTCCTCTCCCTATACTACCCCACCAGAAATTCAAGCAGTTACCAAGACCTGCCAATTAGCTTTAATAATAGCTCTCAAATCTATTCCTTCCTGTTTTCATCCCCTCTGATTATCTCCAAGGAAATGGATAGGCACAGTCCGAAGTGTGGACGAAGCCAGGAAGTCTAGGCCCAGAGTCTAGCACTCTACTCACCAAGGATAGTTGTTGAAGTAAGTTAAGTTTTGTGTCAGGGGTCTAACGGTAGGTTAGCTAAGTTGTACAGAATGTAATTCATTTCTCATTCTCCATACTTACCGACTCCACTGCCCTTGACCTACCGGCTATTGAGACAAATCACAAGGAAATAATAAGTAAAATGAGACAGTATAATGGTACAAAAGACAACGAGATCTTTGGAGAGATTAAAGAGTTAAGAAAAAGACCCATGCAAACACAGGCCCTGAGAATGTGGCTGGGATGGCCTCACAAATAAAGGGGGAAAGAGAGGTGAGTAAATGAATGGTGTTGGGACACTAACACACCCCATGAGGAAAAAAAAATTGAATTGGATCCCTCCATTGCACCTTATATAAAAATAAATCCCAAAGAGGTTAAAAACCTAGATGTGAAAAGTAAAACCATCAGAAAAAAAGGTAGAAGAAACTTTTCGTAACCTCAGAGAAGGAAAGAATTTTTACCAAAAACAAACAAACAAAAAAACCAAAGACAAAGTTTATTTCTTGTTCATGCATCATTCAAACCACAGTGGGGCTCTGCTTATAGTCCCTGAATGATGCAGGATGCTGGAGGCTCCATCGCATATTTTCACAATTAAGGAGGCAGGAAAAAAGAATGGGATGAATGGGTGACCAGCTTCCTGGATCTTATCTCTTCTGTCCAGAAGTGAGGCCATCGCTTTTCCTCACATTTCCTTGGTCAAAGCAAGTCACATGGCCACACCTAACTTTAAAAGTTGCCTTCCAGTTACCTGGAAGGAGAGAAGAGGAAAATTTGTGAGAAGTCCTATTGACTATAGAAGTATTTCTTAAATAAGACCAAAAAGCACACAAACAAAGGAAAAGGTAAATAAATGACATAATAACTATATGAATACTAGCATTTATTGGATGCTTACTGTTTTTTTACTGTGTATCAAGTATACATTGTTCTAAGCACTTTATATGTTTACTTATAATAACCCTGTGAGGAAGGTTCTATTATTTCCCCATTTTACAATTGAGGAAACTGAGGCACTGAGAGGTTATGTAATGACTGTCAAAGAATAAAACAGAGCCAAGAAATACAGGAAGGGAACATACCAGAGAAAAGTCAGAGATCTTAAGTGTTAAGTGAAGTGTTTCCTGGTGATTATGTTAATGAAGTAGCCAAAACTAGCACTTCGGATGGGATAGATTGAGTCCCTATGTCTGCACACAATTGTCTAAAATAAATTCTATTGTTCTTTGGTCAGGAAGAAATCTTCAGTTAGATCTGGTGTCCAGTAATCACTAAAAGTTTACGGTTGTTTATCAGTTTCAGCTGGAAGGAACAAGTTGTGATGAAATAAAACATTCAGCATTGATATCTCCCAGGCAAGTCAAAATTTTCCTTTTACACAGCCAGTAAGTGAAGTCAGGGCAAAAAACTTGAACTTCAGAATGAAAAAAGACACCATAAACCAAATTAAATGCAGAAGCAGACTGGGAAAGGATCTTTGCAAGATTTTTAACACCTAAAGAACATCTACAAATCAATTTTCTTAAAAGACAAACAATCTGCCTTCCAAAAAATTCGAAAAAACAAGGGAACAATCTACCAATGAGAAAAGCTTGCTGGCCCTCAACATTTGTAAATGCTCATGTTTATGCAAATTGAAATTGAAACAACAGTGAGATATGACTTCTGCAAGATTGGCCGCTAGACCTTATCAAGCTTGTGCTACTTAATTGACATCTTATCCTAGCTTTGACTCTGCGGAGATTCTGTATCTCTTGTTCTTATCATTTCTTTTCAGTGGACACTGCTTATCCAATATCCAAAGACTTAAAATTTTTTATTTATCCTTTTAGGCTGTAAGTTATGCAACACTTTATAAGTAATACTGCAACATATGATCAATTTTTACCTTATCAGAATAATGTTTTGTACAATTTTTTTGTTCAAGAATGCACAAACTCAAGGAGTGTGTAGGTTCTACTATTTTTCCACTTTACAATCTTTTTTTTTTTTCCTCTGTCTCCAAATATCCACTACTCTTCCATTTTTACTTTCCATTTGCCAGACCTTGTTCTTGTGGGCCTCGTCAGACACCTCTTTTCACTTCTCTGTTCTCCGTTTCTACAGTCATGACATATCTGCAAATTCCCTTTCTTTCAAGTCACCGCATGCCTACCCCACACAAATTAACTTGTAGAAGAGTTTAGCTCCATGCTTAGCCTCAGACCTCCTAAGGATACCTATTGTGATGATTAAGGTTGTGTGTCGAGGAGACAGGGCCAACATGGCAAAGTAATCAGATGCTTCCAGTGATCCCTCTTATAACAAAGCCCTGAAAAAACAAGTGAAACGATTATATATATGACAAGCTAGGAGCCCTGAACATCAAAAGCAAAATTAAGAAATCGGACTGAGCAGCAAGGGGAGGGAGAGAGGGTTCAGAAGTGGCAAAGAACTGCCAGACCTGGCTCAGTGGGAACAAGTGCCCCTCAGGCACAATCACCCTGAAGCGACCGTGGCAGGGCTGCGGTTTCCTCAGGGAGAAACAGCGAGCCACACAATCTCATTTCTGTGGAACCAGAGAAGAACAGTGCTCTTGGCAAAAGCTAAGTACTTGCATATTTTACTGTGCCCCAAGCCCCCAAGCTGGCTTCAGTGGCTGTCAGTTTCCCTGGGTCTGAGATAGGTTCTGCTGCATGTCCTGAGCCATTCTCCCGGCCTTGGAGAAGGAATAAATTAACAATTGGGGGAAAAGATAATCTGCCAGCTCCACTAAGCTGGGGAGCTCAGGACAGAAGCGGCTCCTGTCCAGGCACAAACGGTTTGTGGGCACTGAATACCTTTCACCCCTGCATGGACCTGTGTGGGCCCATTTCAGGAGATTAGGCCCTTGGAGGCTGCAACAGTGTATGTGCTTGAGATCTGACTTCAACTGTTTCAGCTGTGTGGTGGAGAAGTGGGTTTTTGATGTCTGACACCGCTTTGCCTATTAAACAGGGTCCGCACCTATCCACATCAAGGACCTCAGGGCTGGTGGCTTCACCCACATCACCTAGCCACCCACTACAGGGATCCAGGGGTAAGTGGTGCCTCCCAGCCCTTACAACCAAAAGCATTGGGTGCCCATGGTCTGGCTACAGAGCCCACCCACCTGTGCGCTCTAGGGAAGAGGGACTTGGGGGATGGTTGTCAGCCCTCTGCCTTGTTCAGAACATGATCCCCTGCTACAACCAGATACCCGTGCCTATGCTAATCACCCTGCCCTTCTAAGATTGTAGGACAGAGCCTGTACCACACACTTGATGACCAACTACCTGGACACCTGAGCTGAATCCATACCAAAAAAGTGAATGGACTCCTAGGCTCAAATACCTGGTAACAGCCCTAGCCATCTAGTGACAGGATGTTACAGCTTCAAAGGTGAAAATAATCAAGTTAGCTCACTCAAGCAGCTTATTTGGGCCTATCAAAACAAAACAATGCAGGAAGCTAGAATACAGTAAGCAAACATAAAATAAATGAACACAACTTACAGATGGCTGGAAGAAAACAGTCAATATCAAATTGCATAAAGAAGCAGGCCACGATTGCTTCAACAAGCTGTCAAAACAAAGAATCGAGGAATCTTCCAGATGTAGATATATTCCTGGAATTACCAGATGTAGAATACAAAGGATTAATATAAAGAACTCTTCAAGAGATCATGAAGATCAGGCAAAACGCAGAACAAGCCAAGGAACACACATACAGCAGTCAAAGAAATTAAAAAGGTTATTCAAGAACATAATGAAATATTTAATAGGCTGCAAGAATCCATAAAGAGACAGCAATCAGAAATTCAGAAGATTAACAATAAAATCCCAGAATTAGGCAACTCAGTAGAAAGTCAGAAGAGCAGAACTGAGGAAATGGAAGGCAGAATTAGTGAGATTGAAGATAAAACACTTGGCACCAATATATTTGAAGAAAAATAAGATAAAAGATTTTTAAAAAAATGAAGAAACTCTAAGGTTGTGTGTCATCTTGGCTGGGCTATGATTCTCAATGATTTGGCAGTTATGATATAGTTATCCTCCATTTTGTGATATGATATAATCACTTTAATGATGTGATCTGATGTGATCAGCCAATCAGTTGTAAGAGGTATTTCTTCAGGTATGTGGCCTGCATCCAATATATATGGACATCCTGGCAAATCTTGCTGACTTTTGCTCACTCGGAATTCTGTACTTGGCTCGTCATCATCTGACCTTCAGCTGATGGGACTTGAGCCAGAAGCCTACCCTATTGCCTGCCATTCTTGGGACTTGTCAACTTCTGCAGCCCATGAGCCAGAACTCTGCCATCTGATCTGCTGCTCTTGGGGTCATCAGCCCCTACAGCTACATGAGTCAGGAAAAGCCTCCAGCCTGAAGCTTGAACCACATAGTTGGGACTTGCCAACCTCTACAATTGCATGAGCTATTTCCTTGAGATAAATCTCTCTCTCTCTCTGTTTCACTGGTTTTGCTTCTCTAGAGAACCCAGCCTAAGATACCTATCTTAGGTAAAGATGAGCAAACTGGGACTTCAGAGACTTTTCTCATGTCTGGAATACTGGTTTCTCCTCAGTCCATCCAATAAATGATTATTGGAATTAAACACAAACTAAAAATGGCAGAGCCTAGCCTCTGAAGTCTAGCATCTATGTTTAGGCATCTCCCATTCGCCTGGAATCAGGGGTCTTGACCACTCAGGCTCTACCCAGTCTCTTCAGCCTGTCCACTAGTTTTCACTACAATTGTTGAACATTAGGAGGATTCTGGGAGGTCTCCAACCATACATCTCCTAGAGGAACGTTTTAGCTGATTGGAAAGCCAGAAAGTTTTCAGAGATTAAGTGCTAGAAGCTTAAATGGAAAAGAAAATTAGAAGAAATCAAGGTGGCAAATTTGGTGGCAAGGAAGAATAGCCAGGGTTTTGGAAGTAGTTGGAGTTACAGTGATGTGATCATGAAATCAGTAGTCCAGTGCCAGTGTGGAACCCTAACTTCTACTCCTCCAGCCCTTCCAGTAATTTTGTAAGACCCTAATTCCCTGTATTGAATCTGTTTCTGTTTGAAATGCCTAGAGTGATTTCTGTTTCATTCACAGAACGCCAGCTGATGCAATCTCCTAACTGGTCTCTCTGCTCCTTCTCTTCCCCAAAAGAGTGAACCTGTTTACTTAAGTCAAAGCATGCCGCTTCTCTGCTTGAATCCCCAAACGGTTTCCATCACACTCATAGTAAAAGTCAAAATCCTTTCAATGCCCTAAAAAGGCCATGTTATGGATTGAATTATGTCCCCCCAAAATATGTGTCAACTTGGCTAGGCCGTGATTCCCTGTGTTGTGTGATTGTCCACCGTTTTGTCATCTGATGTGATTTTCCTATGTGTTATAAATCCTACCTCTATTACGGTAATGAGGCAGGATTAGAGGCAGTTACATTAATGGAGGAAGGACCCGACCTACAATATTAGGTTGTATCTTGAGTCAATCTCTTTTGAGATATAAAAGAGAGAAGCAAGCAGACAGACAGAGGGAAACTCATGCCACCAAGAAAGCAGTGCAGGGAGCAGAGCCTGTCCTTTAGACTTGAGGTTCCTGCACTGAGAATCTTCTAGACTAGGGGAAGATTGATGACAAGGACCTCACCCCAGAACCTACAGAAAGAAAGCCTTCCCCGAGAGCTGGCACTCTGAATTTGGACTTCTAGCCTCCAAATTCCTCTTTGTTAAAGGCATCCACTTGTGGTATTTCTGTTATAGCAGAATTAGATAACTAAGACAGACCATATGCCGTTTGTCGCCCCATAACCATTCTGAGTTTATCATCTACTGCTCTCCAACTTGCTCACTCTGCTCCAGCAACATTGACCTCCTTGTAGTTTCCCAGACATTCTGGCTTATTTTTGTCTCAGGGTCTTTGATTTGTGTTCCTGCTGTCTAGAGCTTACTTTTCCCCGAGTATCTGCATGGCTTACTTAGTTTACTTCAGGTCTTTACTCAGATGTCACCTTCTCAGTGAGGCCTCCCATGTCTATCCTATCTGCAATTGTAATTGCCTCCTCCCCTTGACACACATACACACGCACACACACACATATTCCCCCTTACCTTCTTTGTTTCTCCTTGGCACTTGTCATAATCTACAATATTATATATTTTCCACACTATTTCATATTGCAACTTCCCCCTCCACACTCCTGATTCTTCTTTTCCTTCTGTATGTTTTCTTTTTGCCATAGTATTTATTACCTCCAAGCACACTACACACTTCATTTATTTGTATATGGTATTGTATATTTGTATATGCTTATTTGTGTATTGCCTGTCTTTCCCCCACCTCTAGAACATAAGCTCTATGAGGGCAAGGACCTCTGCGGGCTTACTTCACTCATGCAGTCTAAGCCCTTAGAATGGTGCCTGGCATATAGAAAATCATATGCAAGTGAATAGCTTAGAAAATCTTTATTGAATAAGTGAATTGTTTTCATTCTGTGAATGAGAAAATTAAGGCTTGGAACAGAATACTCTCAAGGTACCCAGCCAAAAAGAGGCAGATCTTTTTGGCTGGGTAACTTGGGCAGTGAGTGAACTACATTATTTTAAAAAATGTTTTATTAAAGTGTAATGTGCATATAGAAGAGTGCATAAATTGTAAATGTACAGCTCGATGAATTTTTACAAAATGATCACACCCATGTAACCAGCACCTGATCAAGAAACAGAATATTACCAGCAACACAGAAACCCCCTGTGCACCTCCTCCAAGCCATTACTTCCCCCAAGGGTAACCACTATTCTAACTTCCAACACCAATGATTAATTTTGCCTGTTTTATAACTTTATAAAAATGGGATGACATGGTTTTATTCAATATTAAATTTGTGAGATTCATTCATGTTTTTACATGTAGCTATATTACATTCATTTTCATTATCCTATTCCATCCCATTGTATGAATATATGACAATTTATCCATTCTACTGTTGATGGGCCTTTTGTTCTTAACAGCTCTTGGTTATTAGGAATAATGCTGCCATGAACATTGTTGTACATGTCTTTTGATGTACACATGCACTCATTTCTGCTGATATATACCTAGGAATGGAATTGCTGGGTCATATGGTATGTATGTGTGTTTTCAACTTTAGTAGATATTGCCAAACATTTTTCTGAAGTGGTTCTATTAGTTTACATTCCCACCAGAAGTATATAAAGTTCCTATTGCTTTTTTTCTCATCACTAATAGCTATTGCTATTTTTTTTAATTTGATCATCCTGATGAGTATCTCACTGTGGTTTTAATTTTGCATTTCCCTGATGTCCATTGATGTTGAGCACTTTTCCAAGTGCTAATTGGTCATTTGGGTACCCTCTTCTGTGGAGTGCTGTTCATGTCTCCTGTCCATTCTTCTATTCCCTTCTTTGTGTTTCTCTTTGTAATATGTAGGAGTTTTGATTCATTCTGGAAAATAAGCTCTTTGTTGGCTATATGTGTTGCAAATATCAATTCCCCATTCTCTGGCTTCCTTTTCCACTCACTTAATGGTGTTTTTATAAATATAACCCATAACTTGTTGTCGTTGCGACTCATAGCGACCCTATAGGACAGAGTAGAACTGCTCCATAGTGTTTCCAGGGAGCCACTGGTGAATTTGAACTGCCGACGTTTTGGTTAGCAGCCAAGCTCTTAACCACTGCACCACTAGGGCTACCTGGGTAATTTTATAAATATAGATAGAAATGATTAATTTTAATATAGTCCAATTTATTTAGTCTTTTTTTTATTGTTGATGTTTATTGAGTCCTGTTCAAGAAAATGTTTTCTACCCCAACATCGTAAAGAAATTCTCTGATGTTACCTTCTAGAAGGCTTATTGTTTTGTCTTTCACATGTAGACCACCAGCCCACATGGAATTGATTTTGAGGCATGGTTGAAGGAGGAGTCAAATTTCATTAACTTCCATATAGATATCCAATTGACCAGCAGGTCAGAGTTAAAGTAGAAGATCTGCACACCATTCCAGGAGTTTCCTGGGAGTTGCCATGCTCTCTCTCGACCTCAAGTGAGAAGCAAGTCATTGGTCCCTGGGTTTAAGAGAAAAACAGAAATTCATAACAGGAAGCTGTTAAATGGTAGGGTACATTTTCTTAAAGTGAGAACACAGGATATAAGACTGAAAACCTTGAAACTTCTTAGTCATTTTGGTACTTGGCAAGGCTTGATAAGGCTCTTTTCAATGAAGTTTGAGCGATGTCATCCTATAACAAGCCTTAGAAGAAACCAAACCCACTGCCATAAAGTCAATTCCCACTCATAGCGACCTATAGGGTTTCCAAGGCTGTAAGTCTTTATGGAAGCAGACTGTCACATATATCTCTTCCACAGAGAGGCTGGTGAGTTCCAATCACCGACCTTTTGGTTAGCAGCCAAGCTTTAACCACTGTGCTACCAGGACTCCTTTTAATGAGCCTTATGTAATCTTAGTCAATAGCTTTTATCCTTACTCTGTCTATGGAGATCAGCTGGTAGGTTGCATCTGGAATAGAATGCTTTGATGCGTGTTGTTAGAACTTTGAAACGATCAACACAATATTATCTGGCACACAAAAACTCTACCAGAGAGTGATTCTAGGGGAGCAACTGGAAATTGCAGAGGCCACAGGTGGCTGGATCATGTGGGAAGAGTCCCAGTCTTCATTTTGCAATAGATGCCATGCTTATAAAAGCTGTGCAAAGTGCACCTGGCCACTCTAATTCAGTTTCTGCATATACCCTTACCAATTCTCATTTTTAGAATTCTATTTTGAAGTTTGACTCCAGATAATGTGAGCCATAAGACATTCATAAGTCAAGGGGGCCTTACAAACTTCCTTTAAAGTTTTGATAATTACCAACAGACAAGGATGTTGTTGTTAGGTGCTGTCGAGCCTACTCCAACTCATGTATAACAGAACAAAATGTTTCCTGATCCTGCAACATCCTCACAATAGTATATAGGTATATTTAAGCCCATTGTTGTGGCCACTGTGTCAGTCCATGCCACTGAGGGTCTTCCTCATTTTTGCTGACCCTTTAATTTACTGAGCATGATGTCCATCCATAGGGATTCCTTAGTAACCTCAGTGCCGTCGAGTCGATTCCGACTCATAGTGACCCTATAGGACAGAGTAGAACTGCCCCATAGAGTTCCGAAGGAGCACCTGGTGGATTCGAACTGCCAACCCTTTTGTTAGCAGCCGTAGCATTTAACCACTATGCCACCAGGGTTTCCGTATAGGGATTGGTCCCTCCTTATAAGTGTCTGAAGTAAGCAAGATGAAGTCTTGCCATCCTCACTTCTAAGGAGCATTCTTCCTCCAACACCAATTTGCTTGATACTCCAAGCTTAAAAATAAACTTAGAAAACTTCTAGAGTTCATTTGCCAAAAATATTGTATCAGGCCTTGCATTTGAGCCTGCTTATAAAGTACACACACTGATTAAAATGTATTCCTATGAAAGACACTTCACTTATATAAAAATCTATAAAATTATCCTCCAAAGGGGGAGTTTGAGTTGCTGTCCTTGTTTTGACAGGTTTCCCCACACTGTATTCCTGAAAAACACATAGCTTTTACAATACTGCTTAGAAATTCTGAAAACTCTGGGCCATCTCAAACATATTGCTTCTGGAATTTTGTGTTTGCGGGTGCTGTGCCCTGGGTTACATGTACGAGGTAAGAGAGAAAACCCTTGGTGCTACCAACCAACCACCTGAGAAGCACTGAAGATGGTCTGAGTGAAAAGACACCCTTGTCAGTCTCCAACAGTTCTGAATGTAGAACCTGATCTTGGAGTAGGGCAAGATCTGAAAGAGTTGCTGGAAGTTGTCAGTTGTTAAAAATACTAATGAAGTGTTTGAAAACAGGAAGTAGCTACAGCCTATTCAGTTATTAATCAGAGTAAAAATATTTTATGATAGCCATAGTAGATGGTAGCATAAGCACCATTAAGAATTTTAGTTACTTCATTAGTGAGAATGAAGAGAATGAGAATGTTACTGTTTTTTGTTGTTTTTTTCTTTTACAATTGTTTACAGTCATGTCCAATAATTCAACATGACTTATTGAACAATATCATTAATATCACACACAAGTAAAATTTTGCTGAAGATCATTCAAAAGTGTTTGCAGCAGTACATCAACAGGGAGCTGTCAGAAGTTCAAGCCAGATTCAGAAGATGTGGAACAAGGGATACCATTGCTAATGTCAGACGGATCTTGGCTGAAAGAAGAGAATACTAGAAAGACGTTTATCTGTGTTTTATTGACTAGGCAAAGGCATTCAACTGTGTGGATCATAACAAATTATGTATAACACTTCGAAGAATGGGAATTCCAGAACACTTAAGTGTGCTCATGAGGAACCTGTACATAGACCAAAGGCAGTCATTTGAACAGAACAAGGGGATGCTGCCTGGTTTAAAATCAGGAAAGGTGTGCATCAGGGTTGTACTGTTTCACCATACTTATTCAATCAGTATACTGAGCAACTAATCCAAGAAGCTGGGCTATATGAAGAAGAATGGGGCATCAGGTTGTAGGAACACTCATTAACAACCTTTAATATACAGATGACACAAACTTGCTTGCTGAAAGTGAAGAGGACTCAAAGCACTTACTAATGAAGACCAAAGACAACAAAAATTCTCATAACTGGACCAGTAAGGAACATCATGATGAATGGAAAAATATTGAAGTTGTCAAGAATTTCATTTTACTTGAATCCACAATCAATGTTTATGAAAGCAGCAACAAGAAATCGAATGACGCATTGCATTTGGCAAATCTTCCACAAAAGATGTCTTGAAAGTGTTAAAAAGCAAAGATGTCACTTTAAGGACTAAGGTGGGCCAGACTCAAGCCATGGTGTTTTCAATTGCCTCATATGCATGCAAAAGCTGGACAATGAATGAGGTATACCAAAAAAGAATTGTAGCCTTTGAATTACAGTGCTGGCGAAAAATATTGAATATATCATGGACTGCCAGAAGAGCAAACAAATCTGTCTTGGAATAAGTACAACCGGAATGCTCCTTAGAAGCAAGGATGACAAGACTTCGTCTCACATACTTTGGACATGTTATCAGGAGGGACTAGTCCCTGGAGAAGAACATCATGCTTGGTAAAATAGAGGGTCAGCGAAAAAGAGGAAGACCCTCAACTAGATGCATTAACATGGTGGCTGCAACAATGGGCTCAAACATAACAATGATGGTAAGGATGGTGCAGGACCAGCTAGAGTTTCATTCTGTTGTACAAAGGGTCGCTATGAGTCAGAACCAAATCGACAGCACCTAACGACAACAGTCATGTAGAACTCAAAAGCATAGCGAGAAACCACAATGAGATACTATCTCACCCCATTTGAATGGCAATGGTAAAAAAAAAGGAAAACAATAGGTGTTGGTGACATTGTAGACAAACTAGGAACCCTCATCCATCACTGTAAAATGGTAGAGCAATTGTGGAAAGCAGGCAGTTCTTCCAAAAGTTGAATATGTAACCCAGAAGCCCCAATCCTAGGTATATACGCAGAAGAAGTGAAAGCAGGAATGCAAACAGAAACCTGTACACCATTGTTCATTGCAGCACTTTTCACAATAACCAAAATGTGGAAACAACCAAAATGTCCATCAACAGAAGAATGAATAAACAAAATGTGGTCTATGCATACAATGGAATATTACTATTCATGAAAAGAAATGAAGCCCTGAAGTATGCCACAACATGGATGAACCTAGAAAACATTATACTGAGTGAAATAAGTCTGTAGCAAAAGGACAAAGACTGTATGATCTCACTGACAAGAAATAAGTAAATATATAGAAACTAAAAATTATTAGTGCTTAGCAGGAGTGGGAGGGAGGGGGCAAGGGGAGTTTTTGCTTAGGGGACATTGAGTTTATGTTAATGGTGATGAAATAAGGTGGAAAAAGGATAGCTAGAATGGTTGCACGACTTGAAGAATGTAATCAATGTCACTGACTTATGCGTGTAGAAACTGTTGAATTGGCATATGTCTGTCTGTCTTAGGCTGGGTTCTCTTGAGAAGCACAATCAGTAAAGCATATAAACATATATATAGAGAGATTTATATCCAGGAAATATCTCATACCATTTTAGAGGGTGGAATGTCCCAAGTCTGTGGGTCAGGATAAAGGCCTCTCCTGATTCACGTAGAAGCAGGGGCTGGCAAATCCAAGATCAGTCAGAGACCAGGGCTCTTGCTCACAGGGTGCAAAGATCGATGAATCCCAAGATCAACAGGCAAGACCAAAGGTAAACTGCTAGCTCAAGTCCCAAGAACTAGAGGTCAGATGAACAAAAGCCAGTTGCAGGATCCGGAGAAAGCAAAAGCTCACAAACCTTGCTGGAATGTCCACTTATATTCCACTTATATTTGATGCAGACCATACACCCAAGGAAACTCTCTTTCAACTCATCCCATTATGGAGGTGATTACGTTGTATCAAATCTCATCATGGAAGTGATCATAACATACAACTGCCAAACTACATAATAACTGCCAAACTACTGAGAATCATGACCTGGCCAAGTTGACATACAACCTCAACCATCACAATGTCTTATTATGTATATTTTCACCAAAATTAAAAAAAAAAAAAAAGAAAGCATAGTGAGAATTGATACAAATGCTAACAGGCTTTTGAGAAATGAAAGAGTACGCATTCAGAGAGGCAACAAGTTTAGTTTTTTGGTTGTGACATTAAACAATTGCAATCATTGTTGATTTTAAGAATTTATAACAGAAATATGGAAACAAAACATTACTCACTTTCAAGTAGTATAACTGTAGGTCCACATAATTTGCAACATTACATAATTATTAATAAGTTCCAGCAGTAAAAGAACCAATTTATGAAATACTGGTTCTTTAAAATAACTCAGTTTGGTTGAAAACTCATCCTTACATTTACATACTCTTAAATATTAGTGCAAGTGATAATAATCAGGGGTTTTGGAAATGCCACTTAATTTAGTTTTGGGGGATTAAAAAACTAAATTCAAAGTACTGCAGAAGCAAAAACACCACATTTGCATTTTTATTTCCCACTAAGGTAACATCAGGGAGAAGACCTACAATCAGCTTTTAACCAAAATTCACAAAACAACTTATTTTATCAAAGGGTTTGCCTTGACTTAGAGTATTAAGGGTGCATGCATTAACATTTAATCCTCTGTATTTATTTTTCCACATTATGCATGTTTATTTCAGAGCTTTGCCTGTAAAATCCATAACTGGTAAGGCACATTGTTGCAAAATACCTTGGGAACAAATAAGGCAGAACTCCTTCTGATGAAGGGTGTACAGGCACAATATTAGAGATGGCCTTTACTTTCGCCTTTTCCCTTTGCTCCTCCAACTCCAAATCACAAACAGGAGCTGTTTTCAAAGCCAGTCTGCTCCACACAGACACACTTTTGCTGTGAGGACTTCTGTTACACCTGTTTAAAATGAATTCCTCAGCAGGGACAGATCATACAAACCCACATACTTACCCAGAACATATTCTTCCTCCTGAATGCAAAGATTCTCAGAGACCAAACAAAAACAAAAACAAAAACAAAAAAAAAACACTGCCATCAAGTCGATTCCAACTCATAATGACCCTGCAGGGCAGAGCAGAATTGCCCCCATAGGGTTTCCATGGTTATAAATCTTTACGGACCCCAACATGTCTGTCAGTTTGTCATACTGTGGTGGCTTGTGTGTTACTGTGGTGCTGGAAGCTATGCCACCGGTATTCAAATACCAGCAGGGTCACCTACGCTGAATAGGTTTCAGCTGACCTTCCAGACTAAGAAAGACTAGGAGAAAGACCCGGCAGTCTACACCTGAAAAGAATTAGCCAGTGAAAACCTTATGAATAGCAGTGGGTCATTGTCTGATATAGTGCTGGAAGATGAGCCCCTCAGGTTGGAAGTCACTCAAAATACCACTGGGGAAGAGCTGCCTCCTCAAAGTAGAGTCAACCTTAATGACGTGGATGGAGTCAAGCTTTCAGGACCTCTGTTTGCTGATGTGGCATGACTCAAAATGAGAAGAAACAGCTGCAAAACATCCATTAATAATAGGAACGTGGAATGTACAAAGCATGAATCTGGGAAAATTGGAAACTGTCAAAAATGAAATGCAACGCACAAACATCAATATCCTAGGCATTCATGAGCTGAAATGGACTGATATTGGCCATTTTGAAACAGACAGTCATATGGTCTACTATGCCAGGAATGATGAAGAGGGATGGCATTGCATTCATTGTCAAAAAGAACATTTCAAGATCTGTCCTAAAGTACGATGCTTTAGTGATAAGAAAATATCCACATGCTGACAAGGAAGACCAGTTAATACTACTATTATTCAAGTTTACACACCAAGCACTAAGGCCAAAGATGAAGAAATTGAAGATTTTGCCAACTTCTGCAGTCTGAAATTGATCAAACATGCAATCAGGATGTAGTAATAATTACTGGTGATTGGAATGTGAAAGTTGGAAACAAAGAAGGATTGGTAGGTGGAAAATATAGCCTTGGTGATTGAAATGATGCCAGAGATCAGATAAAAGAATTTTGCAAAACCAATGACTTCTTCATTCCAAACACCTTTTTTTACCAACATAAATGGAGACTATACTCATGGATGTCGCCAGATGGAATACACAGGAATCAAATTTACTACTACATCTGTGGAAAGAGTCGATGGAAAAGCTCAATATCATCAGTCAGAACAAGGCCAGGGGCCAACTGTGGAACAGACCACCAATTGCTCATATGCAAGTTGAATTTGAACCTGAAGAAAATTAGAACAAGTTCACAAGAAACAAAGTACAACTTTGAGTATATCCCATCTAAATTTAGAGACCATCTCAAGAATAGATTTGAAGCGTTGAACACTAATGACCAAAGACCAGAGGAATTGTGGAATGACATCAAGAACATCATACCTGAGGAAAGCAAGAGATCGTTAAAAAGACAGGAAAGAAAGAAAAGACCAAAATCAATGCCAGAAGAGACTCTGAAACTTGCTTTTGAATGTCATGTAGCTAAAGTGAAAGGAAGAAACGACGAAGTAAAAGAGATGAAAAGAAGATTTCAGAGGGCAGTTCATGAAGAGAAAGTAAAGTATTATAACAAAAATGTGCAAAGACCTGGAGATAGAAAACCAAAAGGGAATGACATGTTCGGCATTTCTCAAGCTGAAAGAACTGAACTAAAAATTCAAGCCTTGAGTTGCAGCATTGAAGGATTCTCCAGGGAAAATATTAAACGATGCAGAAAGCATCCAAAGAAGATGGAATGAATACACAGAGTCAGTATACCAAAAAGAACTGGTCGACATTCAACCATTTCAGGACGTAGCATATGATCAGTAACCAATGGTACTGAAGGAAGAAGTCCAAGCTTCACTAAAGGCTTTGATGAAAAACAAGACCCCAGGAACTGATGGAATACCAGCCAAGATGTTTCAACAAATGGGTACAGCACTGGAAGTGCTCACTCATCTATGCCAAGAAATATGAAAGACAGCTACCTGGCCAACCGACTTGAAGAGATCCATATTTATGCCTTTTCCAAGAAAGGTGATCTACCTAATGTGTAAATGATCAAACAATCTCATTAATATCACACACAAGTGAAATTTTGCTGAAGATCATTCAAAAACAGCTGCAGCAGTACATTGACAGGAACTGTCAGAAATTCAAGCTGGATTCAGAAGAGGATGTGGAACCAGTGATATCATTACTGATGTCAGATGGATCCTGGCTAAAAGCAGAGAAGACCAAAAGATGTTTACCTATGTTTTATTGACTACACAAAGACATTTGACTGTGTAGATCTTAACAAATTATGGACAACTTTGCAAAGAATGAGAATTCCAGAACACTTAACTGTTCTCATGAGGAACCTGTACATAGATCAAGAGGCAGTTGTTTGAACAGAACAAGGTGATACTGCGTGATTTAAAGTCAGGAAAAGTGTGCATCAGGGTTGTATCCTTTCCCCATACCTATTGAATCTGTATGCTGAGCAAATAACCTGAGAGGCTGGACTATATGAAGAAGGAAGCATCAGAGTTGGAAGAAGACTCATTTACAACCTTCGATACGCAGATGACACAACCTTTCTTGCTGAAAGTGAAGAGGACTTGAAACACTTAGTGATGAATATCGAAGACTACCATCTTCAGTATGGATTACACCTCAACATAAAGTAAACAAAAATCCTCACAACTGGACGAATAAGCAATATCATGACAAACAGAGAAAGGATTGAAGTTGTCAAGAATTTAATTTTACTTGGATCCACAGTCAACACCCATGGAAGCAGCAGTCAAGAAATCAAATGACACATTTTATTGGGCAAATCTGCTGCAAAAGACCTCTTTAAAGTGTTGAAAAGCAAAGATGTCACCTTGAAGACTAAGAAGCGCCTGATCCAAGTCACAGTGTTTTCAATCACTTCATATGCATGGGAAACCTGAATGATGAATAAGGAAGACCGAAGAATTGACGCCTTTGATCTGTGGCGTTGACAAAGAATATTTAATATACCATGGACTGACTGAAAAACGAACAAACTTGTATTGGAAGAAGTACAACCAGAACGCTCCTTGGAAGCAAAGATGGCAAGACTATGTCTCACATACTTTGGACGTGTTATCAGGAGAGATCAGTCCCTGGAGAAGTACATCATGCTTGGCAGAGGGCCAGTGAAAAAGAGGAAGACCCACAATGAGATGTATTGACACAGTGGCTGCAACAGTGGGCTCAAGCATAACGACGGTTGTGAGAATGATGCAGGATGGAGCAGTGTTTCGTTCTGTTGTACATAGGGTCACTATGAGTCAGAACTGACTAAACCACACCTAACAACAACAAAAAATCTTTAGGGAAGCAACTGCCACATATTTCCCCCACAGAGTGGCTAGGGAGTTTGAACCCCCAAACTTGATTAGCAGCCAAACTCTTTAACCACTGCACCACCAGGACTCCTCTCAGGAACCCATGCAGATCAAAAGGCTGAAACTGGGGATTCTGGTAAGTTTTTTTTTTTTATTGTGTTTTAAGTGAAAGTTTACAAATCAAGTGAGTCTCTCATACAAAAACTTATACACACCTTGCTGTGTACTCCTAGCTGTTCTCCCCCTAATGAGACAGCACACTCCTCCTCTCCACCCTGTATTCCCCGTGTCCATTCAACCAGCTCCTGTCCCCCTCTCCCTTCTCATCTCTCCTCCAGACAGGAGTTGCTCACATTGTCTCATGTGTCTAGTTTAGCCAAGAAGCTCACTCCTCACCAGTATCATTTTCTGTCTTATAGTCCAGTCCAATCCCTGTCTGAAGAGTTGGTTTCAGGAATTGTTCCAGTCTTAGGTTAACAAAGGGTCTGGGGATCATGACCTCTAGGGTCCCTCTAGTCTCAGTCAGGCCATTAAGTCTGGTCTTTTTACCAGAATTTGCGATCTGCATCCTACCGTTCTTCTGCTCCATCAGGGATTCTCTGTTGTGTTCCCTGTCGGGGCAGTCATTGGTGGCAGCCAGGCATCATCTAGCTCTTCTAGTCTCAGGCTGACATAGTCTCTGGTTTATGTGGCCCTTTCTGTTTCTTGGGCTCATCTTTACCTTATGTCTTTGGTGTCCTTCATTCTCCTTTGCTCCAGGTGGGTTGAGACCAATTGATGCATCTTACATGGCCACTTGCTAGCGTTTAAAACCCCAGGCCTTGGCAAGATTCTTGACTAAACAAACTAGCTCCCCAAGGGTGAGGGCAAGCAATGCTAGAATATAATCAATAGTTACTCTCAGTAGGTCCACACCACAAAGCTGGTCAGAGAGAGTACTTCTGTCCTTGGAGGACACACCCTTGGCTTCTGCTGCAGGGAAAGCTGAGCAAGTTAAAATACCAGATTCTAACTCAGCAGAAACCAATATTTTTCTTTTAGAATGAAAACAACTAAATTTTTCCAAGTATTTGCTTAGGAAATAAGAAATGAGAAGCCCGGGTGGGGGTTGGGGGAAACACTAGCTAAAATGTTTGTGTGCGGAAGACAGACGGCTTCCCACCCACAAACCAGCTTTGTGTTCAGGTTCGAAAATATTCTGGTATTTATTTGAATGAAGACAGTGAAGGGTCCAGCCTTCACCCAGACTCATAAATTCCTCCAGGAACTGAGTTTTCTCCATTAGCATTTAACAGTCTGTCATAGGTAGTCCCTGGGTGGCACAAAAGCCTAAGTGCTACCAGCCAAAAGGCTGGTGATTTGAACCCACCCAGGCGCCACTCAGAGGACAAGACTGGCAATCTGTTTCCAAAAGGTCAAAACCTTGAAAACCTTATGGAGCAGATCTACTCCGCACACATGAGGTGTCCATGGGTTGGAATCGACTCCATGGCAACTAACAACATTGGTTCAGTGGTTAGGCATGGGTAGCCACTAGGGGATGTGATGTGAATGTTAACCCAGCTGTTTCTGAACCTCAAGAAGCATCACAAAAGCCTTTCAAGGTGGATCTGGAACTCACGCAGGTAGCCCAGTAGCTTGTTTCCCTTGACTTGTGAAAGAGGTGAGTCATCAACAGAAAATAAAGTGCCTTCAACACCTTTAAAGAGACTAAGCCTAAGAAGTTCAAGGGCAATGTCAGTGATCAGCGTACTCATTGTCATTTACCCATAATATTCTCCAGATAGTGAAACAAGGACCACCCTGGCCAATACAAGATGAAATTGCTTTAGCAAAGAGGGACTCTGGAAGGGAAATGAGGGAGCCTGGGGCTTCCCAAAGGAGAATTCAGATGAAGACTATGCTAAATCTCTTTGCAGCTGGGTGGTGGAGTCATGGGTAAGAGCAGTAAAAGGAAATCCCACAATTCACAGGCCTTGGGAGGAAGCACCTGGGGCATCGCTAAACACAGGCCACTTGGCAGAGTGGATCAGGGCTTCCTTATATTTATTTTGCAGAGTAATATAATTCTCTAGTGGTGCCCTGGCCACACAGTGGTTAAGAGTTCGGCTGCTAGAATGGATTAAAAAACAAGACCTGTCTATATGCTGCCTACAAGAGACACACCTTAGACTTAGAGACAAAAACACACTAAAACTCAAAGGATGGAAAAAAATATATCCAGCAAACAACAAGCAAAAAAGAGCAGGTGTAGCAAGATTAATTTCTGACAAAATAGACTTTGAAGTTAAATCCAACATAAAGGATAAAGAAGGACACTATATAATGATTAAAGGGACAATACACCAAGAAGATATAACCATATTAAATATTTATGCACCCAATGACAGGGCTGCAAGATACATAAAACAAACTCTATCAGCATTGAAAAGTGAGATAGACAGCTCTACAATATAAGTAGGAGACTTCAACACACCACTTTTGGTGAAGGATAGGATATCCAGAAAGAAGCTCAATGAAGACACGGAAGATCTAAATGCCACAATCAACCAACTTGACCTCGTAGACATATACAGAACACATCACCCAACAGCAACCAACTATACTTTCTTTTCTAGTGCACATGGAACATTCTCTAGAATAGACCACATACTAGGTCATAAAGCAAGCCTTAGCAGAATCCAAAACATTGAAATATTACAAAGCATCTTCTCTGACCATAAGGCCATAAAAGTGGAAATCAATAACAAGAAAAGCAGAGAAAAGAAATCAAACACTTGGAAACTGAACAATACCCTGCTCAAAAAAGACTGGATTATAGAAGAGATTAAGGATGGAATAAAGAAATTCAGAGAATCCAATGAGAATGAAAACACTTCCTATCAGAACCTTTGGGACACAGTAAAAGCTGTGCTCAGAGGCCAATTTATATCAATAAATGCACACATCCAAAAAGAAGAAAGGGCCAAAATCAAAGAATTATCCCTACAACTTGAACAGATAGACAGAGAGCAACAAAAGAAACCCACAGGCACCAGAAGAAAACAAATAATAAAAATTAGAGCTGAACTAAATGAAATAGAAAACAGAAAAACAATTGAAAGAATTAACAAGACCAAAAGCTGGTTTTTTGAAAAAATCAACAAAATTGATAAACCACTGGCCAAACTGACAAAAGAAAAACAGGAGAGGAAACAAATAACCCAAATAAGAAATGAGATGGGCGATATTACAACAGACCCAACTGAAATTAAAAGAATCATATCAGATTACTGTGAAAAACTATACTCAAACAAGTTTGAAAACCTAGAAGAAATGGATGAATTCCTAGAAAAACACTACCCACTTAAACTAACACAAACAGAGGTAGAACAACTAAATAGACCCATAACAAAAGAAGAGATTGAAAAGGTAATCAAAAAACTCCCAACAAAAAAAAAGCCCTGGTCCGGATGGCTTCACTGCAGAGTTCCACCAAACTTTCAGAGAAGAGTTAATACCACTACTACTGAAGGTATTTTAGAGCATAGGAAAGGATGGAATACTACCAAACTCATCCTATGAAGCCACCATATCCCTGATACCAAAACCAGGTAAAGACACCACAAGAAAAGAAAAATATAGACCTATATCCCTCATGAACATAGACGCAAAAATCCTCAACAAAATTCTAGACAATAGAATTCAACAACATATCAAAAAAATAATTTACCATGACCAAGTGGGATTCATACCAGGTATGCAGGGATGGCTCAACATTAGAAACACAATTAATGTAATCCACCATATAAATAAAACAAAAGACAAGAATCACATGATTTTATCAATTGATGCAGAAAGGGCATTTGACAAAGTTCAACACTCATTCGTGATAAAAACTCTCAGCAAAATAGGAATAGAAGGAAAATTCCTCAGCATAATAAAGGGCATTTATACAAAGCCAACAGCCAACATCACCCTAAATGGAGATAGCCTGAAAAAGTTCCCATCGAGACTGGGAACCAGACAAGGATGCCCTTTATCACCACTCTTATTCAACATTGTGCTAGAGGTCCTAGCCAGAGCAATTAGGTTAGATAAAGAAATAAAGGGCATCCAGATTGGCAAGGAAGAAATAAAATTATCTCTATTTGCAGATGACATGATCTTATGCACAGAAAACCCTAAGGAATCCTCCAGAAAACTACTTGAACTAATAGAAGAGTTCAGCAGAGTATCGGGATACAAGATAAACATACAAAAATCAGTTGGATTCCTTCTACACCAACAAAAAGAACATTGAAGAGGAAATCACCAAATCAATGCCATTTATAGTAGCCCCCAAGAAGATAAAATACTTAGGAATAAATCTTACCGGAGAGGTAAAAGACTTATACAAAGAAAACTACAATACACTCCTGCATGAAACCAAAAGAGACCTACATAAGTGGAAAAACATACCTTGCTCAAGGATAAAACCCACTGCCACCAAAGACTTAACATTATAAACATGGCTATTCTACTGAAAGCTATCTATACATTTAATGCAATTCCAATCCAAATTCCAACGACATTCTTTAATGAGATGGAGAAAGAAATCACCAACTTCATATGGAAGGGAAAGAGGCCCTGGATAAGTAAAGCATTACTGAAAAAGAACAAAGTGGGGGGCCTTACTCTACCTGATTTTAGAATCTATTCTACCATCACAGTAGTCAAAACAGCCTGGTACTGGTACAACAACAGATACATAGACCAATGGAACAGAGTTGAGAATCCAGACATAAATCCATCCACATATGAGCAGTTGATATTTGACAAAGGCCCTAAAACACTTAAATGGGGAAAAGACAGTCTTTTTAACAAATGGTGCTGGCATAACTGGATATCCATCCGCAAAAAAATGAAACAAGACGCATAGCTCACTCCATGCACAAAAACTAACTCAAAATGGATCAAAGACCTAAATATAAAATCTAAAATGATAAAGATCATGGAAGGAAAAATAGGGACGTTAGAAGCTCTAATACATGGCATAAACAGTATACAAAACATTATAAAGAATGCAAAAGAAAAACTAGATAACTGGGAGCTCCTAAAAATCAAACACCTATGCTCATCCACAGACTTCACCAAAAGAGTAAAAAGACTACCTACAGACTGGGAAAAAGTTTTTAGCATGACATTTCTGATCAGCGCCTGATCTCTAAAATCTACATGATACTGCAAAAACTCAACTGCAAAAAGACAAATAACCCAATTAAAAAATGGGCAAAAGATATGAACAGACACTTCACTAAAGAAGACGTTCACGTAGCTAACAGATATTTGAGGAAATGTTCACGATCATTAGCCATTAGAAAAATGCAGATCAAAACTACAATGAGATTTCATCTCACTCCAACAACACTGGCATTAATGCAAAAAACACAAAATAATAAATGTTGGAGAGGCTGTGGAGAGATTGCAACACTTATGCACTGCTGGTGGGAAAGTCAAATGGTACAACCACTTTGGAAATTGATCTGGCATTTCCTTAAAAAGCTAGAAATAGAACTACCATACCATCCAGCAATCCTACTCCTTGGAATATATCCTAGAGAAATAAGAGCCTTTACGCGAAGATACATGCACACCCATGTTTATTGCAGCACTGTTTACAATAGCAAAAAGATGGAAGCAACCAAGGTGCCCATCAACAGATGAATGGATAAATAAATTATGGTATATTCACACAATGGAATACTACGCATCGATAAAGAACAGTGAGGAATCTGTGAAATATTTCATAACATGGAGGAACCTGGAAGGCATTATGCTGAGTGAAATCAGTCAGTTGCAAAAGGACAAATATTGTATAAGACCACTATTATAAGAACTTGAGAAATAGTTTAAACTGAGAAGAAAACATTCTTTTGTGGTTATGCGAGGGGGGAGGAAGGGAGGGTGGGAGAAGGGAATTCAATAATTAGATAGCAGATAATTACTTTAGGTGAAGGGAAAGACAGCACACAATACAGGGGAGGTCAACACAATTGGACTAAACCAAAAGCAAAGAAGTTTCCCGAATAAACTGAATGATTCGAAGGCCAGTTTAGCAGAGGCAGGGGTCTGGGGACCATGGTTTCAGGGGACATCTAAGTCAATTGGCAAAATAAAATCTATTAAGAAAACGTTCTGCATCCCACTTTGATGAGTGGAATCTGGGGTCTTAAAGGCTAGCAAGCAGCCATCTAAGATGCATCAATTGGCCTCAACCCACCTGGATCAAAGGAGAATGAAGAACACCAAGGACACAAGGTGATTACAAGCCCAAGAGACACAAAGGGTCACATGAACCAGAGACTACATCATTCTGAGACCAGAAGAACTAGATGGTGCCCAGCTACAACTGATGACTGGCCTGACAGAGAACACAACAGAGAACCCCTGAGGGAGCAGGAGAGCAGTGGGATGCAGACCCCAAATTCTCATAAGACCAGACTTAATGGTCTGACTGAGACTAGAAGGACCCTGGTGGTCATGGCCTCCAGATCTTCTGTTGGCCCAGGACAGAAACCATCTCCGAAGCCAACTCTTCAGACATGGATTAGACTGGGCAATGGCTTGGAGAGGGATGTTGGTGAGGAGTGAGCTTCTTGGATCAGGTGGAGACTTGAGACTATGTTGGCATCTCCTGCCTGGAGGGGAGATGAGAGGGTGAGGGGGGTTAGAGGCTGGCGAAATGGACAGGAAAAGAGAGAGTGGAGGGAGAGAGCGGGCTGTTTCATTAGGGGGAGAGTAATTGGGAGTATGGAGCAAGGTGTGTATGGGTTTTTGTGTGAGAGACTGACTTGATTTGTAAACTTTCACTTAAAGCACAATAAAAATTATTTTTAAAAAGTTCGGCTGCTAACTGAAAGGTCGGCAATTCAAATCCACCAGGCGCTCCTTGGAAACCCTAGGACACAGTTCTACTCTATCCTATAGGGTTGCTATGAGTCAAAATCGACTTGATGGCAACAGGTTTGGGGTTTTTTTTGTTTATAATTCTCTAAACTTTGATTAGAGGTCTTAGTACTGAAAAAAAACAACAAAACCCACTGCCATCGAGTTGATTCCGGCTCATAGCAACCCTGTAGAACAGACTAGAACTGCCCCTCAGAGTTTTCAAGGCTGTAAATCTTTAAAGGAGCAGACTGCCATATCTTTCTCCCAAGGAGCAGCTGGTGGGTTTGAACCGCCAACCTTTCTGTTAGCAGCCGAGAGCTTAATCACTGTACCACCAGGGCTCCTTCTTAGTACCTATGGGTTTCTTAAAACCTTCATGACTATCAATTTTTTGTCTGATGTTAATTTGCATATCATTGTGCCTGATCTGCATATTTATTTTATAACTCAGCAGGAACCTTGAAGCCATTAAACCAACTTCAGATTTTCTCATTTCCTATCCAAAACCTTTTTTAAAATTTTTATTGTGCTTTAAGTGAAAATTTACAAATCAAGTCAGTTTCTCATATGAAAATTTATACACACCTTGCTATATACTCCGAATTGTTCTCCCCCTAATGAGACAGCGCATTCCTTCCCTCCTTTCTCTTCGTGTCCATTCCACCAGCTTCTGACTCCCCCTGCCCTCTCATCTCCCCTCCTGACAGGAGATGCCAACATTGTCTCATGTGTCTACTTGATCCAAGAAGCTCACTCTTCACCAGTATCATTTTCTATCCCATCGTCCAGTCCAATCCCTGCCTGAAGAGTTGGCTTTGGGAATGGTTCCTGTCTTGGGCTAACAGAAGGTCTGGGGACCATGACCACCAGGGTCCTTCTAGTCTCAGTCAGACCATTAAGTCTGGTCTTATGAGAATTTGGGGTCTGCATCCCACTGCTCTCCTGCTCCCTCAGGGGTTCTCTGTTGTGTTCTCTGTCAGGCCAGTCATCGGTTGTAGCTGGGCACCATCTAGTTCTTCTGGTCTCAGGATGATGTAGTCTCTGGTTCATGTGACCCTTTGTGTCTCTTGGGCTTGTAATCGCCTTGTGTCCTTGGTGTTCTTCATTCTCCTTTGATCCAGGTGGGTTGAGGCCAATTGATGCATCTTAGATGGCTGCTTGCTAGCCTTTAAGACCCCAGACGGTACTCTCCAAAGTGGGATGCAGAATGATTTCTTAATAGATTTTGTTATGCCAATTGACTTAGATGTCCCCTGAAACCATGGTCCCCAGACCCCTGCTCCTGCTATGCTGGCCTTCGAATCATTCGGTTTATTCGGGAAACTTCTTTGCTTTTGGTTTAGTCCAGTTGTTCATGCAAAAACATTTTGAAGAAAGGGCTTAGATTTTAAAATAAGGATTAAAAAAAAAAATTTTTTTTTTTTTGATAGTGTTTAAAAATTTTTATGAATAAACCTACTTTGGAGCCCTGGTGCAAAGTGGTTAAGAGATCAGCTGCCAACCAAAATGTCGGCAGTTCGAATCCACCAGATGCTCCTTAGAAACCCTGCAGGATTTCTATAGTTCTACTCTGTCCTATAGGGTCACTATGAGCCAGAATCGACCTGACATCAATTTTTTTTATTATCATTTTTCAAGGTTATTTACACTTATTTTATTCTTATAAGAATATAAAACTTACCTTTTACCCAAAGGCTTTAACACTCAAATTGAGTAGTTTTAGTTTTTCACTTGGAAGTGACTTTTTTCTAAGCCAAAAAACATTAAAAGATAAATGCTTCTGATGGGTAATTTCTTTAAACTACTTAAATGTTTTAACATACATCACAGAGCACAGATTACAGCTCAAGTCTCTTTGTAAACGTGGTGTTCTGCAATTTGGAAGGTTTTATTTTCTTTTCTCTCAGCCTGGAGGGCTTTCCATAAAGAGCTAGCGCATTTACAGTACTGGAGGTGTGGCTTGATTTCCTAATTTTTCCCCCTGGGAGGCATTGAGTCCCTTTATATAAGCACTCTGTGATTCCTTAAACCAAAGCACATAGAAAGTCCACTGTGGCTGAGGCTGAGGGACTATAGCTATATTTTCCACAAACCTACAGAGAAAAAAAAAAAAAAAATTTGGCCTAACTAATTCAAATTTACCTTTAAAATCAAACTCATTCCTTTGTCATCTGTAGTATGTGCAGACCAATCCTCCTGGAACAAGTTGAAAGATCTCCTGGAGTTCTAGAATCCTCTCGGATTCCCCACTCCCAATCCCTCAATTCATACTAGCATTTTTTTTTAATTGTGGTGAAAATATACACAGCAAAACATACACCAATTCAGCAATTTTTACATGCACAATTCAGTGGCATTAATTACATTCTTCAAGTTTGTGACAAATCTTGCTATCCTTTTCCAAATTATTCTACCACCATTAACATAAACTCACTACCCGCTAAGCAAAAACACTCTTCTTCCCCCTTCCTCCCACCTCTGATAACTACTAATAATTTTTGATTTCTATATATATTTGCTTGAGGAGCCCTGGTGGTGCAAACAGTTAAGCACACTGCTGCTTTCTGAAAGGTTGTTGGTTTGAACGCACCCAGCAACTCCAGGGGGCCATCTGCTCCCGTAAAGATTACAGCCAAGAAATCCCTACGCAGCAGTTCCACTCTGTCACACACGGAGTCAGAAGCGACTTGATGGCAAACAACAACAATGTATATTTGCTTATTTCATATAAGTGAGATCATACAGTATTTGTCCTTTTGAGACTGACTTATTTCGCTCAGCTCATGCTTTTACACAGGGGAGCAAATATATCACTGAAACAACAGAATAAATTATTAAATTATTGGACTATCTGAATATTAAGCAGTATAATTTTTATACTGAGAAGAAAGAAAAAACCATGCAGCTATTCAGAAAAGACACACAAAGCTGCCCTGACCTTCCTGAATGCTCATAGATATATTTATCCTGTAGGGGGCGTTAGTTCCCCATTTCTGAAGGACAACAACTTTGGTCCAGAGTTTTGCCTTTCAAAGCCTGTAGGGAAAATTCACTTAGCTGGGCCTTAATTCAAACGAAGAATATTCTTCAGCTTCCAATCAAATAAAACTCAAAGCTAGAAACTAGAAGCATTGATTTCAGGAGACAGAAAAACCAGAGCTCTTCCATCTGATCTGACTGCTGGCAGCCTCACAGAAGATTCCACCGACATTGCCTGGATTCTTACCCAAGAACATCTGGCAAATGCCGCAAGATGATAACCCACAGCAACAGGAAGCAGAAACTGCAGTTTTTCACTTTCCATGCTCTACGTGGTTAGCCAACTGCTCCTCGATATCTTTGTTGAGAGCTGCTTAGAGACAGATCTCACAGACGGAGGTGCTACAAGACGCAAATGGAATGTCATGTCATAGCCTGAAAACAGCTTGAGACAAGGAGTTGCCTGAAAGGAGTTTATCTGAGAGGATCCCAGTACACAGAAGCACAGAAGTAAAGAACCGATAGGGTGACCAGCTGTCTCTGTTTGCTGGCGACTGATAAGTTTCTCAAGATGTGAGACTTTCAGTGCTAAAACTGGGCAAGCCTCAAGCACACCAGGAGGAGTTGATCACTACGGGAAGTGGGGAGATAGCCTCAGAGGAGGTGCCTTAGTTATCTAGTGCTGCTATAACAGAAATACCACAAATGGGTAGCTTTAACAAACAGAAACTTATTTTCTCACAGTTTAGGAGGTTAACAGTCTTAATTCGGTGTGCCAGCTCCAGGGGAAGGCTTTTTCTCTCTGCCGGCTCTGGAGGAAGGTCTTTTTCTCTTCTGAGTTTCTCCTCCCGAGCAATCTTATGGCTTGGCATCGCTCTTTCCCCCATCTTTGCTTCCTTATTCTGCTCCTTTTATATTTTGTAAGAGATTCACTCAATACACACCCTACACTAATCCTGTTCATTAACATAACAACGACAACTCTTTCCCAGATGGGATTATAATCACAGCATAGAGGTTAGAATTTACAACACACATTTTGGGGGACACAATTTAATCCATAACAGGAAGGAAAGCCAATGCAAGGGTGACCTCTTGAGTTGGTTTGATCCCAGGGGAACTTCTGAGGTGCTATATAGAGGTCACCTCAGATTTGACCAGCTGGAGAATGAAAGTGGGGTCCATTTATCAACTGGTTCCTGTTCCTATTAGTTAAGCATTGCCTCTTGGGGTGTTAACTCCTTCCACACCCAGGGCTTACATGCGTGAGTGCCTGTGAGTTCCCTTAGGCATTCCCCACTGTGGCTTCAGAGAAGTCCTGGGCAGAAAGAAAGAGAAACATGACCCAGCCAAGGGAGGCATTGCACTGTTGGGTTGTCGTTAGTTGTTGTAGAGAAGATTCCAACTCATGGCGACCCCAAGTGTGCAGAGTGGAACTGCCCTATAGGGTTTTCAAGGCTGTGCTCTTTCAGAAGTAGATCACCAGGCCTGTCTTTTGAGGTGCCCCTGGATGAGCTCAAACACCAACCTTCTGGCTAGTAGTCGAGCTCTTAACTATTTCCCAGTGAACTGCAGCAAGAAAACCCTATGGAGCAGTTCTATTCTGTAAAACATGGGGTCGTATGAGTCAGAATGTACTCAAGGGCAACAGCTTGGGGGTTTTTTGGTAAGTGAGGAAGAAGTGGAGTGGCAGTCAGGTAGGCATCCAGCGGTGTCTGTCTCATGCCTTCTCAGGGCTCTGCCCCTTCACCCAGGCTTTTTCCTCTTCTTCAAATATCCTTCCCTCCCTTGACCACCCAGGTTGTTCATTTACTTAATAAGTACCTAACACTCACTCCCTGCCAGTCTCAAGGTCAGGTTCTGGGGCCCCACCAAAAAATCTGCTGGCTCTTGAAGCAATCCTAGTCTAATACAGCAGGAAGCCAATACATAATACCTAACTTGATAATCTAGAGTCACACAAACACATATTTTTAAAGATACAGAAGCAGCCACTGTTGTTGTTGGTTGCCAGCAAGTCGATTCAAACTCATGGCGATCCCGTGTGTTACAGAGTAGAACTGCTCCAAAGGGTTTCCTTGGCTGTAATCCTAACGGAAGCAGATCCTCATCAGGCCTTTTCTTCCATGGTACAACTTGGGGTGGGCGGGTTGAACCTCCAACTTTTAGGCTAGCAGTTGATTGAAAACTGTCTGTGCCACCTAAGGACCTTCGAAGTAAACAGTAAAAAAATATAAAATCAGAAATGGTTAAAAGGAGTTGCCTCTGACCCACAACAGGGAACTAAGGGCTGAAGCTCCCCCCAGACCACCTAGCCTCCTGCTTTAGGGGTCTGAGGATGGTGACACCTACCAACCTGCAGAGGTACATGCACTGGGTACCTAAGGTACAGCGGCAGAGCCCACCCACCAAAGTGCTTTAGGAATAGAGATACACCTACCTCACTGGCACTTGGGGGAACCCTGTGAGCATCCTGCCCGCCCCCCCGGAGTGTGAAACCCTGCTGCTACAAAATCTGGTGCACACAACTATCACCACTACTCCTCTAGGTGGATAGGTGACAGTCTGCACCACATACTTGGTGACCCAAAATCAGATTCTACTGAAGAACAGTGAATGGACTCTTAGGCTTATATATCTGGTAACAGCCCAAACCAGCTGGTAATAGGACATAAGTGATTCAAGGGCTACAACAATCAAGACAGCACGATCCAGTAGCCCATCTACATATATTGAAAGAAAACAAAACAAGATAAGACTCAGTGATCAAATATAAACTAAATTATTACAATATCTTATAGATGGCTCGGAGACAGCAGTCGATATCAAACCACATAAAGAAGCAGACCATGATTGCTTCTACAATTCCCCAAATTAAAGAATCAAAATCTTTCCCAAATGAAGATACAATCCTGGAATTGCCAGATGCAGAATATAAAAAACTAAGATACAGAACACTTCAAGACATCAGGGATGACCTCAGAAATGAAATAAGACAATCTACAGAAAAAGCCAAGGAACACACTGATAAAGCAGTTGAAGAAATCAAAAAGATTATTCAAGAACATAGTGGAAAAATTAATAAGCTGCAAGAATCCATAGAGAGACAGCATTCAGAAATCCAAAAGCTTAACAGTAAAATTACAGAATTAGACAACTCAATAGGAAGTCAGAGGAGCAGACTTGAGCAATTGGAATGCAGAGTGGGGGACCTGGAGGATAAGGGAATTGACACCAATATAAAAAAATAGCTGAAAAAAAATCCAATAAAAGAATTAAAAAAAAAAAAATGAAGAAACCTTAAGAGTCATGTGGGGCTCTATCAAGAGAAATAACCTACAAGTGATTGGAGTACCAGAACAGGAAGTGATAACACAAAATATAGAAAGAATAGTTGAAAATCTGTTGGCAGAAAACTTCCCTGACATCATGAAAGATGAAAGGATATCTATCCAAGATGCTCATTGAACCCCATATAAGATTGATCCAAAAAGAAAATCACCAAGACATATTATCCTCAAACTTGCCAAAACCAAAGATAAAGAGAAACTTTTAAAACCAGCCAGGGATAAAAGAAAGGTCTCCTACAAAGGAGAATAAGTTCAGACTACTCAGCGGAAACCATGCAGTCAAGAAGGCAATGGGATGACATATATAGAGCAGTGAAGGAGAAAAACTGCCAGCCAAGGATCATATATCCGGCAAAACTCTCTCTCAAATATGAAGGTGAAATTAAAACATTTACAGATAAACACAAGCTTAGAGAATTTGCAAAACCCAAACCAAAGCTACAAGAAATACTAAAGGAAATGGTTTGGTCAGAAAATCAATAATATCAGATACCAGCACAGCACAAGGTCACAGAACAGAACATCCTGATATCAACTCAAATAGGGAAATCACAAAAACAAATTAAGATTAATTTTAAAAAGAAAAAAATGCTCAAAGCAGGGAATCATTGAAGTCAATATGTAAAAGATCACAATAATCAAAAAGAGGGACTAAATACAGGTGGCATAGAACTGCCATATGGAGAGGAAAACAAGGTGATAGAGGATGATACAAGTTAGGTTTTTACTTAGAAAAATAGGGGTAAATATTAAGGTAACCACGAAGAGGTCTAACAATTCCATAACTCAAAATAAAACCAAAGAAAAACATAACGACTCAGCAAACGTAAATTCAACTGCTATGAAAATGAGGAACACACAATTTACAAAGAAAAACGTCTCAGCACAAAAAAGTAAGTGGAAAAATGAAATTGTCAACAACACACTCAAAAAGGCATCAAAATGACAGCACTAAACACATACTTATCTATAATTATGCTGAATGTAAATGGACTAAATGCACCAATAAAGAGACAGAGAGTCTCAGACTGGATAAAGAAACACGATCCGTCTATATGCTGCCTACAAGAGACACGCCTTAGACTTAGAGACACAAACAAACTAAAACTCAAAGGATGGAAAAAAATATATCAAGCAAACAACAAGCAAAAAAGAGCAGGTGTAGCAATATTAATTTCTGACAAAATAGACCTTAAAGTTAAATCCACCACAAAGGATAAAGAAGGACACTACATAATGATAAAAGGGACAATTGATCAGGAAGACATAACCATATTAAATATTTATGCACCCAATGACAGGACTGCAAGATACGTAAAACAAACTTTAACAGAACTGAAAAGTGAGATAGACACCTCCATAAGTAGAGTAGAAGACTTCAACACACCACTTTCGGAGAAGGACAGGACTTCCAGTAAGAAGCTCAATAGAGACACGGAAGACCTAATCGCTACAATCAACCAACTTGACCTCATAGACTTATACAGAACACTGCACCCAACAGCTGCAAAGTATACTTTTTTTTCTAGCGCACATGGAACATTCTCTAGAATAGACCACATATTAAGCCATAAAACAAACCTTTGCAGAATCCAAAACATCGAAATATTACAAAGCATCTTCTCAGACCACAAGGCCATAAAAGTGGAAATCAATAACAGAAAAATCAGGGAAGAGAAATCAAATACTTGGAAACTGAACAATACCTGGCTCAAAAAAGACTGGATTATAGAAGAGATTAAGGATGGAATAAAGAAATTCATAGAATGCAACAAGAATGAAAACACTTCCTATCAAAACCTCTGGGACACAGCAAAAGCAGTGCTCAGAGATCAATTTATATCGATAAGTGCACACATACATAAAGAAGAAAGAGCCAAAATCTGAGAACTGTCCCTACAACTTGAACAAATAGAAAGTGAGCAACAAAAGAATCCATCAGGCACCAGAAGAAAACAAATAATAAAAATTAGAGCTGAACTAAATGAATTAGAGAACAGAAAAACAATTGAAAGAATTAACAAAGCCAAAAGCTGGTTCTTTGAAAAAATTAACAAAATTGATAAACCATTGGCCAGACTAACTAAAGAAATACAGGAAACAACCCAAATAAGAAATGAGATGGGCCATATCACAACAGACCCAACTGAAATTAAAAGAATCATATTAGATTATTACGAAAAATTGTACTCTAACAAATTTGCAAACCTAAAAGAAATGGATGAATTCCTAGAAAAACACTACCTACCTAAACTAACACAATCAGAAGTAGAACAACTAAATAGACCCATAACAAAAAAAAGAGATTGAAACGGTAATCAAAAAACTCCCAACAAAAAAAAAGCCCTGGCCCGGATGGCTTCACTGCAGAGTTCTACCAAACTTTCAGAGAAAAGTTAACACCACTACTACTAAAGGTATTTCAAAGCATGGAAAATGGTGGAATACTACCTAACTCATTCTGTGAAGCCACCGTATCCCTGATACCAAAACCAGGTAAAGACACCACAAAAAAAGAAAATTACAGACCTATATCCCTCATGAACATAGATGCAAAAACCCTCAACAAAATTCTAGACAATAGAATTCAACAACATATCAAAAAAATAATCCACCACGACCAAGTGGGATTTATACCAGGTATGCAAGGCTGGTTTAATATTAGAAAAACCATTAATGTAATCCGCCATATAAATAAAACAAAAGACAAAAACCACATGATCTTATCAATTGATGCAGAAAAGGCATTTGACAAAGTCCAACACCCATTCATGATAAAAACTCTCAGCAAAATAGGAATTGAAGGAAAATTCCTCAGCATAATAAAGGGCATCTATACACAGCCAACACCCAACATCATTCTAATTGGAGAGAACCTGAAAGCATTTTCCTTGAGAACGGGAACCAGACAAGGATGCCCTTTATCACCGCTCTTATGCAACATTGTGCTAGAGGTCCTAGCCAGAGCAATTAGCCTAGAAAAAGAAATAAAGGGCATTCGGATTGGCAAGGAAGAAGTAAAATTATCTCTATTTGCAGATGACATGATCTTATACACAGAAAACCCTAAGGAATCCTCCAGAAAACTACTGAAACTCATAGAAGAGTTCGGCAGAGTCTCAGGTTATAAGATAAACATACAAAAATCGCTTGGATTTCTCTACATCAACAAAAAAAACATCGAAGAGGAAATCACCAAATCAATACCATTCACAGTAGCCCCCAAGAAGATAAAATACTTAGGAATAAATCTTACCAAAGATGTAAAAGACCTATACAAAGAAAACTACAAAGTACTAGTGCAAGAATATAAAAAGGACCTACATAAGTGGAAAAACGTACCTTGCTCATGGATAGGAAGACTTAACACAGTAAAAATGTCTGTTCTACCAAAAGCCATCTAAACATACAATGCACTTCCGATCCAAATTCCAATGACATTTTTTAATGTGATGGAGAAACAAATCGCCAACTTCTTATGGAAGGGAAAGAAGCCCAGATAAATAAAGCATTACTGAAAAAGAAGAAGAAAGTGGGAGGCCTCACTCTACCTGATTTTAGAACCTATTATACAGTCATAGTAGTCAAAACAGCCTGGTACTGGTACAACAACAGGCACATAGACCAATGGAACAGAATTGAGAACCCAGATATAAATCCATCCACATATGAGCAGCTGATATTTGACAAAGGCCCAGTGTCAGTTAATTGGGGGAAATATAGTCTTTTTAACAAATGGTGCTGGCATACCTGGATATCCATTTGCAAAAAAATGAAACAGGACCCATACCTCACACCATGCACAAAAACTAACTCCAAGTGGATCAAAGACCTAAACATAAAGACTAAAATGATAAAGATCATGGAAGAAAAAATAGGGACAACGTTAGGAGCCCTAATACAAGGCATAAACAGAATACAAAACATTACCAAAAATGACGAAGAGAAACCAGATAACTGGGAGCGCCTAAAAATCAAACACCCATGCTCATCTAAAGACTTCACTAAAAGAGTAAAAAGACCACCTACAGATTGGGAAAGAATTTTCAGCTATGACAACTCCGACCAGCGCCTGATCTCTAAAATCTATATGATTCTGTTAAAACTCAACCACAAAAAGACAAACAACCTAATCAAAAATTGGGCAAAGGATATGAACACACACTTCACTAAAGAAGATATTCAGGCAGCTAACAGATTCATGAGAAAATGCTCTCGATCATTAGCCATTAGAGAAATGCAAATTAAAACTGCAATGAGATTCCATCTCACTCCAACAAGGCTGGCATTAAACCAAAAAACACAAACTAATAAATGTTGGAGAGGCTGGGGAGAGATTGGAACTCTTATGCACTGCTGGTAGGAATGTAAAATGGTACAACCACTTTGGAAATCTATCTGGCATCTTCTTAAAAAATTAGAAATAGAACTACCATACAACCCAGAAATCCCACTCCTCGGAATATACCCTAGAGAAATAAGAGCCTTTACATGAACAGATATATGCACACCCATGTTTATTGCAGCACTGTTTACAATAGCAAAAAGCTGGAAGCAACCAAGGTGTTCATCAACAGATGAATGGTTAAATAAATTGTGGTATATTCACACAATGGAATACTACGCATGGATAAAGAGCAGTGAAGAATCTGTGAAACATTTCATAACATGGAGGGACCTGGAAGGCATTATGCTGAGTGAAATTAGTCAGAGGCAAAAGGACAAATATTGTATAAGACCACTATTTAAGATCTTGAGAAATAGTATAAACTGAGAAGAACACATACTTTTGTGGTTACGAAGGGGGGAGGAAGGGAGGGTGGGAGAGGGTTATTTACCGATTAGATAGTAGATAAGAACTACTTTAGGTGAAGGGAAGGACAATACTCAATACAGGGAAGGTCAGCTCAACTGGACTGGACCAAAAGCAAAGAAGTTTCCTGGATAAACTGAATGTTTCAAAGGTCAGCAGAGCAAGGGCGGGGGTTTGGGGACTATGGCTTAAGGGGACTTCTAAGTCAATTGGCAAAATAATTCTATTATGAAAACCTTCTGTATCCTACTTTGAAGTGTGGCGTCTGGGGTCTTAAATGCTAACAAGCGGCCATCTAAGATGCATCAATCTGTCTCAACCCACCTGGATCAAAGAAGAATGAAGAACACCAAGGTCACACGATAACTATGAGCCCAAGAGACAGAAAGGGCCACATGAACTAGAGACTTACATCATCCTGAGACCAGAAGAACTAGATGGTGCCCGGCCACAACCGATGACTGCCCTGACAGGGAGCACAACAGAGAACCCCTGATGGAGCAGGAGAACAGTGGGATGCAGACCCCAAATTCTCATAAAAAGACCAGACTTAATGGTCTGACTGAGACTAGAAGAATCCCGGCGGTCATGGTCCCCAAACCTTCTGTTAGCCCAGGATAGGAACCATTCCCGAAGACAACTCATCAGACATGGAAGGGACTAGACAACGGGTTGGAGAGAGATGCTGATAAAGAGTGAGCTACTTGTATCAGGTGGACACTTGAGACTGTGTTGGCGTCTCCTGTCTGAAGGGGAGATGGGAGGGTAGAGAGGGTTAGAAACTGGCAAAACAGTCACGAAAGGAGAGACTGGAAGAAGAGAGTGGGCTGACTCATTGCGGGGAGAGTAAGTGGGAGTATGGAGTAAGGTGTATATAAGCTTATATGTGACAGACTGACTTGACTTGTAAACTTTCACTTAAAGCACAATACAAATTATTTAAAAAAAAAAAAAAGGAGTTGCCTCTGAAGACTATACTGGGAGCAGGGAGGTATAGAACTGGGGATAGAAGTGGGGATTGTTGATAACATTATAAGCTCTTCTGCACTGCCTGGCTTTTTATCATGTTCAGAGAAAATAATTCTGAAAAATAGTGTTGTGATAAACATCTTTACGCATAAAGAATTGTGGCCCTTTGGGATTACGTTTTCATGATATATTTTTAGAATTTCTGTGTTCCAAGTTCCTGATACAAATTCATTTCCAGAAAGTTTGCAGGCTTGCTGAACAGTTTATATGGAATGGCATATGTAAACTACCAAGCACCTAGCACGCACTCAGTACACATTAGTTAGAAACAAATAAATCACCCAGTGTTTTATCAAGACTTCTACACTTTCCTAACAGCTGCCACAAAGAAGAAGTGCAGCCCTCTTGACATTCCTTTGGGCCTTTTGCAAAGACAAACAGTACTGCAGCGAGCAGCCTTGTGCCAATGTCAACTCAGGGCTTGCCAGTGTATATTTGGGATAGATTCCTAGAAGTGGGTAAATGCATATGTAAATTTGTTAGATATTGGAGGGTTGTACCATTTTGCACTTCCACCAGCAATGTGGGAGAATAATTTTTCCTCAGACTCACTAACATAAATTGTTGTTCGACTTTGGGGATTTTTACTAATCTTATGGATGAGAAATGGTCTCTCAGTGTAGTTTGAATTTACATTTCTCTAACTGGTACATATCATTTCCCTCTGAGCCCCTGAGGGGCCTGAGTCCTTGGTTGCCTTGCCACTGTCAGGCTATGTTTGCCTCAGTTGCTCATTCAGTGTTACCACTGGGCATAGGAGCACCAAGAAGCATCCTAGGGAATCCGCTGAGCTCCACACATTCTCTTTGTGCTTCCATGAAGTGTCAGCAAGCCTATTTCCTCATGAAAATCAAGGCTGACTATGCTGCCAGCATAATAAATCCATTTTTGCTTTCTGAACCACTGGTGTAGAGGCCTAAAAGTGACCAGGTAGTAGTTGCAGCTTCAGGTTCAGTGGAATCCTACTGTGCCCCTTGATGGAAGAGCTCACCCCTCCTTGGGAACTAGGACTTTTATCCAGCAGAGCCTGAACACAAAGCAAAAATTCTGCAAGTGCGTCACTAGAAATGATGGTTAGAAGGGCCACTCCCCGCTTTTACCCTTGTATCCTTTAAGTCTTTCAGGGTGGCATGAACTTCTGAGCCCAAACAAATTGCTAACCCGCAGTTTCAGGTACTAAATAAATGGATTTAGTTTTAAGGTACTAAATTTTCAGCATGATTGTCATGCAGCAAAAGCTAACTGAAATACTTGGGTATGCAGATTAGGAATTTAGAAGAGCGATCTGGACAGTGAACATAGATTTAAGAATTATAAGATGGTAACCAACGTCAAGGGAGTGGATGAGATTGCCCTGGAAAATCATGTAGAATAGGAGCAGCTTGAGGCCCCCAAAATCAACATAACCAAACTGAGTTCAGTGAATGGCACCACCATCTACCCAGGCACCCACGCTGGAGACCTGAGCCTTCAACATTGCACATGATGCCTTTTATGATCTGGCCCCACCAGCCTCGTCTCTCTCCTACACTCATCCTACATCATCTCCCTACACTCCAGCAAATCTGAACTTTCTGAGGCTCACCAAATAGACCATGCTGTCTTCCTACCACCATACCAATGTCCATGCACTGTCTTCTAATGAGAATGTCTGCCCCAGCCCCTTGTTTGTGTATTTGACTGTCATTGCAATCTCTGGGCAGCTTTCCCTGACCACCGCCCACTAGGATAAGTTACGTTCTCCTTTCACATCTTTCTAGGCACACTGTATAATAGCACACAACATTGAGATGATTGCTTTATCTCTGCCACTCTTCCCATTCTCCTCACCAGACTGTGTGGTCCTGAACGGCATGGACTGTGCCTTTTATGTCTATAGGCATCCGTGTTTATGTGTAATCAGGTGTTTAGAGTGTCTCTCCAGGAACAAATGCATCTAAGCTAGGTTCTGATAAATCTGATTTTTTTTTTTCCTCTTTTACTTCTATAGAGTCTACAGCAATCTTTGCTAATTAACGCAACACTCATTCTCAAACCCCTTTTTCTTTGTCTACCTTTTTTCAGGCTGGAAAACCTAAATAGTTTTCTTCCCAGGTTCCCTTGTATTTAGGTATGGCCACATGACAAAGTATGGCCAACAGGGTGAAGCAGGAGTGTGCTAGAAGCTTCTGGGAAAGCTTTTGCTTTTCTGATCAAAATGGCACATGAGCTGGCCTCACCCCTTTCTCCCATTTCCTGTCTGGAACGCAGATGTGAAGCCTGGAACTTCATCAGCCATCTTGTACCATGAGGCAACAAACCGACATACTAAAGGTGGCAGAGCAGAAAGCCATGAGTCCGAGTCTCTGATTGCATCCCAGAAGCTCCGCACCAGCCTAGGTCTGCCTGCCTCCAGACCTCTCATTATGCAAGCTAATTAAATGCCCAATTGTTTAAGCCATTGCTTGTCAGGTGTTCTGTCTTAGAGCAGAAAGCATTGCTAACTGAGACGGCATACACAGAGCAGCAGAAACTTGCTGCAGCAGAGTGATCCAGGTCCAGGTCATGCTGGAGCCAGTGTTAAAGATAAATCTACCAATTAATGAATCCATATAGTTTTGATTTTGCTTTTGTTTTTCTCAACTCAGCTCTTGGTGCTGCGGGGGAGGCTTGGATACAAGAGATGTAGCCTCTGCTCTTAAAGTGTTTATAGTCAAGTGGGAGGTGGTTGGATGAAACAAGGCACTGAAAAGCGGAAGTTAAGTGCTGGATTTTCTAAAGCTCGAAGGAGAGGGAGCTCAGCAAAGGTGAAGTGCCTTAGATGGGGAAGGTTTCCTGGAGAATGAGAGGCTTGAACAGGGCCTCCAAAGATGGATAGGATTGGTTGAAGTCCATTATCCCATTATCCTACACGTGATTTCCCATGAGAGGCAAGTGAGCCAAAGGAGGTAAACTGCCTGGCAAATCTCTCACAGTAGAGGCTCATAAGTGTTAATGACCTTCTGATCCTCAGTATAAAGTCCCTGCGTGAAAATAAGCAGTTTGCAATCAGCTGCTAACCTAAAGGTTGGCAGTTCAAACTCACCCGGCAGCGCCTCAAAAGAGAGTCCTTGGGATCTGCTTCCATAAAGAATACAGTCAAGAAAACCCTATGGAGCGCAGTTCTACTCTGTAGCACACGGGGTCTCCATGAGCCAGAATGGACTGGAAAACAACAGGTTCAGTTTTGGTTTTTTGATCCTCCATACAAGGTGGTTTAGCAAAATGTTTTTCTCCCTGTCCAATTCATTTGTTCAACAAATATTTAGTGAGCCTTTACTATGGGTGAGGAACTGCTTTAGTGGCTATGGATACAACTGTGGGCAGAACACACACAGTCCTGACGTCAAAGTGCTTCCATTCTAAGGAGGGAGACAGATGATAAACAAAAGAGAAACTCGGAGGGCTGAAGGAGGCAGGATTAACAAACTCAGGACTGGGCAGCTTACTTCCCTTTACTTAGGGCTCTGCCTTTCCAGATCGTTTACACACGTGGGTTCCTGTTGCCCAAGCCCCTCACTGGACAGCCCTGCTTCCAGGAGTACTTGGGAAATAGCTGCCTGGGGAGGATCCTCGCTGTGGGTGCTTTGCGCAGCCTCCTCACCGCAGGCCACCCCATGTCTCCTCAGCCTGCAAGTCTGTCCCATTCCTTTCTGCCCACCCTTGTACCGCCACCCCCATCTGCCTTTCCTCATCATGCTTACAGTGTGAGCCACAGTATAACTTTGTTTGTATTGCCCTAAGGTCCTCTGTCATTCTCCCTGAAGTGCAGTACATCTTCCAACCCATATGTTCTGGCCACACTATTCTGGTCATTTTCTTTCTACCTGGAGTTGTAGATTGAATTGTATCCCCCAAAACATGTGTTGGAGCCCTGACCTCTCTGCCTGTGGCTGTAATCCTATTTGGAAACAAGGTTTTCTTTGTTATGTTAATGAGACTATCTCAGTGCAGTGCAGGGTGTGTTCTAAACCTAGTCACTTCTGAGTGTATAAATAGCTACATAGACACAGAGATGTGTGCAAGCGCTAACAGGGGAAGAGACACACAATTTGAGGATTGCCAAGGAACCAAGGAATGTCAGGGCTAGAGAAGCTGAAAGAGACAAGGACTTTCTCCCAAAGCTGACAGAGAGAGCAAGGCTTCCCCTAGAATGAATTTTCGGAATTCAGAATTATAGGTTCCTGAACTATGAGAAAATAGATTTCCGTTCTTTAAAGCCCTCACTTGTGGTATTTCTGTTATAGCAGCACTAGGAAACTAAGACACCTGAGAACCCCCTCCTCCTTGTTCAGAGCTGGGTGATTGCAGGGTTGACCATCCCGAACTGGGACCATTTGGAGAGTAAAAGTGTGCACTGTTAATAATTATAGCAGACAACAGGCAAACCAAGACGATTGGTCTCCAATTCAGAGCCCAATTCCAAAGTCTCATCTTCTAGGCAACTTCTTTTGTTAGATCACCATTTCCTAAACTATATTCTGTGAAAGATTGAGAGGATGTTAATAGGGGCTTCACAAAAACAAAACAAACTAAAATTTGCACATTGAAATGATCTTGAGAGACTCCGATGTAATATAAGATAAATGGATTTCTTTACTGTAGGATTTCCCAAAATTAACAGGTATTATTAAGACTAAGGAAACCCTGGTGGCATAATGGTTAAGTGCTATGGCTGCTAACCAAAGGGTCAGCAGTTCAAATCCACCAGGTGCTCCTTGGAAACTCTACGGGGCAGTTCTACTCTGTCCTATAGGGTCGCTATGAGTCAGTATTGACTCGATGGCACTGGGTTTGGTTTTTTTTGGTATTAAGACTAAAGTACGTCATGTTTCCCAAACCCATTTGACCATGGGAATCTTAGTACAGAGAGTATCTCTTGGAAGTAACACACTTTCAGAAATACTGTCCTATACAAATGGAATTGTTCCCAAAGTTTAAACTTATTTATGTCATAGTATTTAGCATCTGAATATGAACATCAGGTTGGAGATGGGCTCATTGCTAGTTTTGCCTCTTACTATCTGGGTTCCATTTTGCATCAGGATGTTTTGGGCTGCGAGTAACAGATATCGGTAGGTATCATGGTTCATTACTCTCATAACAAGAACTCCTGAGTCAAGTGCTGTCAGCATGACATTGTCCTCAAGGACCCAAATGCTTTTGATTTCTTCAGTCTGTCACTAGCTTGTTGTTTATCTCCTCTCATGGCCAAGGAATGGTCACAGCAGCTCCAGCATAACACACAGAAACAAAGACACCCAGAAAGAAGAAGGGTGTTTTCTCCATGTATGTCTTTGCCATTTATTCTTAGCAAGAAAAAAAAGTTGTCCAGATGCCACCCCCATCCCTGTAAAAGTTCGGAGTTCAGTGGCTAGTTAGGGTGACAAGCCATCCCAGTTTGCCCAGGACCGAGGGATTTCCTGGGATGCAGTACTCAAATATTGCCAGTTGCTTTCAAATTCTATCTGATTCGTAGCAACCCATGTGTGTGGGTTAGATTAGGACTGCAGTCCAGAGGGTTTTCAGTGCCTGATTTTTCAGAAGTGCTTCTCCAGGCTTTTCTTTCGAGGCTCCTCTGGGTAAACTTAAACAGCTAACCATTTGGCCAAGCACATTAAACTGGGGTGAGTTGGTAACTGGCTAGGAATGGATCATGTGACTCTGACTAAATTAATTATTGACTAGGGGAATGGAATTACGATGATTGATTAGACTAATCTGGATTTACACCCTGAGGCTAGAGAGAAGCCACCTTCCCTGGCATGAAATGATGAATACCCAAATAAAAGCTACTTTCTTACGGTGAGGAAGAGGGGAAAGGCTGCTGGATTGGCAATGAACAGTGCCAGCTTATCTATAAAATGAGATAGAATGTTAATTCTCCCCTCATGCTGTTGTTATGAGGATTAGATAAAGTGACATATGATAATGCCTTACAAGAGAACAAATAATAGCATCTTTATATGAAGCATTTTCTTTGTGCAAATCACCAAAAACATTATGCATTATGTCATTAATCTATGCAGCACCCTAGGAAACAGGGATGTAAATCCCATTTTACAGATGTTTTTGAGACATAAAGAGGTTAAATGACTTGCCCAAGTTCATACAACTAGGGGAGCCAGGTGTCAAAACCATGTCTGACACCAAGATGTATCTCTTAACCTCTTCACCCAGCTGCCTCCCAGAGTTGTGCATCAAATGTTAATCTCCTTGCCTTTAATCTCTAGTGGCTGCCACAGAGATAATATTTTTGAATGAGTAGATGGTAACAGCTGACATTTCTGCAACCATTATGGTTTACAAAGAACTTCTGCCTGAGTTTGGGATTTTCTTCCCCAAACCTTGTCTTCTTCCAGGAATCCTTGTCTCAGCAAATGACACCAGCATCTACCCAGGTGTACAAACCAGAAACCTAAGAGTCACCCTCACCCATTCCTATTCCCTCTACCCATTATATCCAACCCATCACCAAAGTTATCTCTCAAATCTGTGCACTTCTGTACATCCTCCATGACCTTACCCCAAATTACTCTCATATTCTCGCCTGAACTGCTGCCTTGTTGGCCCACAGCACTGCCCCCATCCTCCAATCTCTTCTCCAAGCCAAGTGGTCATCTCAGTTTCTGACCAGGTCGCCTGCCTACTTAAAACCCTGAATTTTCATTCCTTTTAGGATAAAGCCCAAACTCCTTAACACAACCTGGGCTCTGCCTGCCTCCCTTGCCTTGTCTTACACAATCTCCTCTCTCATACTCTCCCAGTCACACCATTTCAGCAATCTTCTTCAAGTTCCTCCTTGCTTTCTCCTGCCTTGAAATTGTTGCACACACACAGTTTCCTCCTCTTCTAGCCTAGTTCTTTACCTAACTCTTGCTCACTTCAAGTCTTAACCCAGGCATCTCTTCCTCTAGGAAGACTCTCTGACCACCATGACCAGGTCAAATCCCGCTATCATAAGCTCTTACAGTACCATCTACTTTTTCCTAATAACCCAGTTGGCCAGTTGCAGTTTTACCTTTGTTTATGGGTTTATTTGACTAACACCTGTGCCTCAACTAGTCTGTAAGCTTGGTGTCTGGCTCTGTTCACCTCTGCAGCTTTTCCAATGCCCAGCCAGGGACAGCGCTTAGTATGTTTTCAACAAATGTGTATTGAATTAATTAATTAGCATTTCCCACAGGTTACTGTGAGCTCCCTCAGGACAGAGTACCTGCCTTATTGCTTTGGCTCCCCTGATAGTACCTCACACAGGCCTGTGCCTGGGGAAGTGTGTGATGAACACTTTAAGTGACAGATGACTACATGGTTGACAGGGATGGGAGTGCTTGTTAGAAGCAACCTGTAAGTAAGACAGGAAAGGGAAAGAGCTGAGGAAGGATGGGGTTTAAGGAAATTAGCCTTATTAGTGGGGGAAGGAAGGTAAAAGCGCATCTAGCAACTTAAAAGAGTATTATGAAATAAAAAATGCTTACAAGATAAAAGAAAACACAAATCTGGAAGTCTGCACTTTTGTCTAAGCAGCCCTGGTGGTGCAGTGGTTAAGCACTCGGCTGCAAACCAAGAGATCAGTGGCTCAAACACACAGGAGAAAGATGTGGCAGCATGGTTCTGTAAAGATTACAGCCTGGGAGGACCCAGAGGTAAGGAGTCACAGAGCACATGAGCGTATGAAAACTTAGGGGCAGTTTGGGGTGACATTTCTCTAGGGAGTCTTAGGCTGTGTTCTCTAGGGGAGCAAAACCAGTGAACCAAATATATAGAGAGAGAAAGAGGGAGAGAGATTTAACTCAAGCAAATGGCTCACACAGTTGTAGAGGCTGGCAAGTCCCAAATCCATGGGTCAGTCATCAGGCTGGAAGCTTCTCCTGACCTCATGCGATTGCAGGGGCTGACGAACCCAAAATCGGCAGGTCAGGTGGAAGGCTGCTGGCTCATATCCTAAGAACTGCAGGTTAGAGGATGACAAGTCAGATACATGATTCAGAGAGAGCTTTGCCAGAGCATTCATATATATTGGATGTAGGCCACACCTCCAAGGAAACTGATTGGCTTTCATCTGATTGGCTGCTCACATCAGATCACTAAAAGAAGAATGATTACATAATATTCGCCAAATCACTCAGAATCATGGCCTAGCCAAGTTGACACATAACCTTAACCATCACAGTCTACCACTTGTCAACTTGGCACCTGTACACATCTCCTTAAACCATACATACTCTCTAAATAAAGACAATTAAAAAGTCACACTTGCATCTAACTTGATATAACTAACACATGTACCACCGAAAATGCACTAGCCCCATTTACATTTTATATTTTATAATAAATAATGGAATAAGGGAGGAAAGAAAACAAAGATATTTGATCCACACACACATACATGTATAACAAAACAAGGAAGAAATACTAAAAATAATTACAGTCCTCATTCAGCAACCGGTCATGTGGTCTTAGCTGATATTTAGAACTACCTTCTTCTACCACTCTTTCCATATTCCCTTTGCCCTCAGCAAGCACCTTAGCTGGTCGTGGTTTTTTGCCTGGTAGGATGACCCAACCCTTCTTTCTTGAAGGGTCTAGGCCATTAGTAGTCATGCTGGAATTGTGTTGTTGTAGTCTTCCATTGACTTTAATCACAGGGCATGGTAGTAATAAGAGATGTCCTAAGGAATCTCCTGTATCGCAGACATACCCTTCTTTGCCCCCATTACGTAACATCAATTTGATTTTCTCTTGGTAATCAGGATCAATCATACTAGCTGGTACAGTAGCACCGTTCTTCGACTGTTGATCCAGGGTCATGAGGAGCCCAAAGTGGCTGGTGGCATTCTTAACTTTCATTTCAATGAAATCAGGGTTGTGTCTCCTGGTGGGAGCATTCCTCCCTTTGGAACTAAGACCTCTAGATTTGCAGAGAATAGGGTTGTGGGGACAGGAAGCAAAAATTTTGTGAATGGATCACTAGGGGTAATAATGAATGGTGCCACTTCCATTCCTACCCCTTGACTCCTGGACTTATGAGTTCTGGCTATGGGAGAAACAGCACTATAGATTGGACACTGGTTTAAAGCATACACAGCTTCCTCGAGAACATTGTCCCATCCCTGCAAGGTGTTACTATCTAGTTGGTGCCACAATCATGTCTTTAGAAGGCCATTCCCTTGTGCTATCAAGCCATCTGCTTCAGGACGATAGGGAACATGGTAAGACCAGTGAATTCCATGAGCATGGGCCCATTGCTGCACTTTATTTGCTGTGAAGTGAGTCCCTTGATCTGAGGCAATGCTGTGCAGGCTACCATGACAGTGGATAAGATATTCTATAAGTCCATGGATGGTAGTTTTGGAAGAAGCATTGCATGCAGGGAAGGCAAATTCACATCCAGAGTAAGTGTCTATTCCAGTAAGAGCAAAATGCTGCCCTTTCCATGATGGAAGTGGTCCAATGCAATCAGCCTGCCACCGGGTAGCTGGCTGAATATTCCATCGGTGATATTTGAAAATTGATTTAATAATGATATAAGGTAAATTCCATTATTTTTCTCTGTCTTACTTTTCTATGCTTCGCTCATCGTGAATTTTGTCTTGTGTCCCCAAACCTGCCTGTGCCCTGAAAGTCAGTTTGTTTTGATTGATTCTCAGTGCTGGTCATGCAAGCATGATTCCCTGCGAACATGATTTCCTTTGATCAGAGTCCTGGCTGTTCATCATGCAAGCATGGTTTTACTGAAAGACTGTTTTCTTCAGTTGAATGAAGTAACTCTTGCATGACCATAGTTACCACTAAGATACTCCTCAAGATATGCAGGCCAAACCCAACACTCCTCAACAGATAAAATCACTCAGATTGGATTTATAATAATAATGACTAACATTTCATATAAGCATTCAATGAATTTTTGCTGAGTTTCTACACTGTATTAAGCTCTGTGTTGGGCACTGAGGATAGGGAGAACAGACTTAGTCTCTCGCCTCAATGAGCTCACATTTTATTGGGGGAAACAGGCAATTACAAACAATGGGATCGGTGATTTGAAAGCACTGTGTCAGTCAGCGTTCTTAGTTGTATACGTCAGAATCCACACAGGTTTAAGCATAAAAAAAAGTAGAAAATAAAGCTTAGTACTACACAGCCTAAGACAACAGAGCCAGGGACAATCTGATCAGCCAAAATATCCAACCACATCATGGGAATTTTCTAGTGGAAACATCATCACCTTGTCTCCCCTTGCTTAATACCTAGGTAAAGCACTGAATATTAGAAACACCTCCATGTGTGCCCATAGAACATCCAGACACCTTCACCACAGCTACTTACTAGATGATCCTATCAACCTGCATAGAATCATCAGAGTCCGTTATGTACTTCCACCTCCACAGCCCTCTCTTACAGAATGGAGAATAATGCTCCATCCCTGTGAGGGCTGGATATCTACATAAATTATTTGGAGCTCCTCTGCATGAGAGATTTATCTATTAGCCAATATTTATTTATGTATTCAATCATTTATTTTTATCAATGTGGAGTCATGAATATTTATTTTATACTTTGATTTAAAATTCAATACTACTTTTGTATTTTTTTTCCTCAGATTGTTCTAGCTTTGGCCACTGGGAGCTCTTTCAGTAGACTCCTGTGCCTCTCTGACAACCCTCCATTATTTTAGAATGTTTTTGTTTTTTTTATTTGTTGATTTGTTTGTTTTTGAGAACTTTCTTATTTTCTAGTAGCACTACAAGATGCTCCAGGCTCATCTTGTATATCTCCTGTCCCAGTCCTAGAATCAGCCATTTTTCCAAGGAGCCCTGGTTCCTGTTATTGGAGAATAGTATTAGAAAAAAAGATCTGGGGCCTAGGTATGCTTGTTGCTACTGAGGTGTCATTGATTCTAGGCCCCCAGAGGTGCACTGAATTACTTAATACGGCACTTCTAGCCACGGTCTTGAGATTCCCACAACATGATTGGTCGGACTATGCAAATAAAGTGCTTGTGGCCCACCAAGGGGATTGGACAGCTTGCTAATAATGTAAATAAGGTGCATGGAACCCATGTAGGGAATTGGTCAGTTTTGCCATCCCACTAGATTTAAAATAAGCAAATCCCAGAGGCTGGGGGAGGGGAGCTCACTACCACCAAGAAGGGCCAGGATAGGAGCATGTCCTTTGGACCTGAGGTCCCTGCACTGAGAAGCTCCTAGACTCAGGAGACAGAGAGAGCTGTAACATCAGAGAAGGCTCAAGACAGCAAGAAGTGGCTGCAAGCGCAGCAGAGAAATGGCAGCAGCAGCAGAACCAGGAGACAGCACAGGAGACGGTGGGCTTTCCAACCCATGGAGAGAGGAAGCTACAGTGGGTATGCAGATCCATAGAGTGAAAGAGCTGAGCTCCTTCAGGCTCGAGGCATACTGGTGGAGGGGAGTGCTCCAGGCACTTATTGGTGGAGCTAAAGAGCTTTGCAACACTTGCTGGAGCAGGGTAGAAGCTGGGCCAAGGGGCCAATGGGCTAAGACCTGAGGGAGGCATGTCTGAGAAGAAGCTGTCCTAATCGAAGAACTGCATCCTGAGTCCTTCCTCATCCTGAACTGTAAACTGTTACTTCCCTAATAAACTCCATAACTGTACGTATGGTCTGTGAGTTCTGTGTGACCATTGCAGTGAATTATTAAACCCAGCAGAGAAGTAGAGAGTGCCGTGGGAGGGACAACTGGTGTCAGAATTGGTAAAAAAGATTGGAGGGTGGAGGTATGTTTGACCTCCACCTCATAGGAATCAGCTTTGGGCTGATGTAGATCTTGATTATCCTCCCCCCTTGCCAGCTTGACAGCCACGGATTTTGTGAAGTCTGATGCCATCACACCCTTTTCACACCCTCTCAGCTGACAGAGCAAGAAAACATGTATTTATTCTAGCCTATGCACACCAAAACTCATTGCCGTTGAGTCGATTTCAACTAATAGCAGCCCTATAGGGCAGAGTAGAACTGCACCACAGGGTTTCCAAGGAGCGGCTGGTGGATTTGAACTACCGACCTTTTGGTTAACAGCCATAGCTCTTAACCATTCTTAACCACTGTGCCTCCACAGCTCTGTAAATATGCGTATCTACAAATATTTCTACATTTAAGCACCTGTACTAGTTTTTTTTTTTTTTTTTTTATGTATAGGGTCACTATGAGTTGGAATCCACTCGACGGCAGTGGGTTTGATTTTGGCTTATGTACATTAAGCTAATCCTGAGTTCATAGTGATGTCTCCAACTCTAATCCACTATCACATGGATCATTCTAGCCTCCTACCCTTGCTTATCTGTAAATTACCACTCCAACAGTGAGAAACCTGGCTCCCACTATCCACTATCCATTTACTTTATTGTTCAACTCCTTTATACATGTATAGCAGTATCAGAATTGTTAACCTGTACCCCCATGAGAAACATCTTTATCAACTATAGTACAGTGCTTACATACTATTTCTTATGCCTTTAGCTTTACAGACTGTGACCTTTTGAAGTTACTTAGGTCAGCACCTTTCCCTCTATGCCCTCCAGCGAGGTTGTTTCACGCATTTGTAATAATACAGTTGGATTGTCACATTCTACATTCTGTCCTAGGATCTCCCAAAGTCCTAAACAATTTTTTTTATTTGCATACATTAAGGTTCACTCTTTATATTATGAAGTTCTATAGGTTTTGACAGATGTATAGTATCATGTGTCCACCACTACACACAGAATGTACAGTGTCATACAGAATAATTTCACTGCTGTAAAAGTCCCTGTGCTTGAGCTCACGAGTAAGGGTGCTATAGACATTTGTGTGCAAATTTTTGTGTGGACTTAAGTTGAGTAAATACCTAGGAGCTTCAATTGCTGGATTGTATAGTAAGACTCTGTTTAGCTTTATAAGAAACTGCCAAACGGTCTTCCAAAGTGGCTGTACCATTTTGCATCCCAGCCAGCAATGAATGAGAGTTTTTCTTACTCCGTACCCTGGTCAGCAATTGTTATTATCAGTTCTTTGGATTTTAGCCAGTAGTTTTTTTTTAAGAGCTAGGCTGCTAACCAAAAGGTCAGCAGTTTGAATTCACCAGGTGCTCCTTGGAAACTCTATGGGGCAGGTCTACTCTGCCCTATAGGGTCGCTATGAGTCAGAATCGACTCAATGGCAACGGGTTTTTATAGGATCCCTATGATTTGGAGTCAACTTGGCAGCAACAGGTAATAGATGTGTATGTTTTGTTTTTGTTAAACAGCTATAGTTCACCAAATATTTAAAAAAAAAAAAAATTCCGAGTATTTGCCCACCATTATTTCCCATAACTCTTGCAGCATTCCTGGGTTAGTTTACCTTTGTGGAGGGGTACTTCCTCCAAGAAAGTTTTCAATGTCTATTTTATTTGGCAAATTTCCTGAGGCCTTGGATGCCTGAGAGTATTTTTATTATGCTCTCATTTGAATAATAATTTGGCTGAAAATAAATTCTTCCCCAGCTTTTCCCCACCTCGTCCTCTGCCCCTCCCCCTCACTTCCTCCCCCATCCCAATTCTCCCCTTTTTCCCTAGGTGCTGTCCAGAGTCTGGTCTGGCGGCAGTAGCTGCCTTGATCCCCACTGGGGGTCCAGCTCCTGCCCAGAGCAAGCCTCTAACCCCTCACCTCCTCGGAGACCACAGCCGAGGTTGTGAAAACAGCATTTCCCCACCATCCTCTCTCAGCACACCCCTATCCCGTTCTACCATCTCTTGCCCCCTTTGGCTCACTTCCTCTCCTCACACCCAGCCCCCACAACCATCTCTAGGAGTCTGAGCCCTGGGATGCTCCGCTACTAGAGTGCAAGAGCACCCTGAGACCTTCCGCGTAGCCCCCTGCCCCTCCCACCTCGCAGCCTGCTCTCCTGGTCAATCTGCAATGCCCTCACTTCCTATCCCAACCTTCCCCACACAAACTTCAAGACCCGCCTGAGGCCCAGCCTCCTCCAGCAAGCCCCCTTGAGGCTCCTGGGGTAGGCTCGATCCCCGCTCTAACTGTCCCACTTCATCAGCATATGACCCAGCCCCTCAGTGCTGTCTTGTTTCTTCACATGCAGAGAAGGGTGTGGGGGAGACAGCAGCTCTGCCCTTATCTGATCTCAAGGCTGGTCCTGCCTTCCCAGGGATCCTTCTGCAGAGGGAGACCACTCAGCAGGCGGAAAGAACTCATGGAGAACTGATGGGCCTCGGTCCTGTTCAGAGAGCAGCTAAAAGAGCTCGAGGCCCCCAAGAGACATTTCCCGTTTTCCCTGTGGGTATCTGTGAATTCATGTAGAGCGTGTCTGTATATAAGAGAGAATGAATGTGCGAGTCTGTGTGCGCATGTGTCTGTGAGGGAATGCCTGTTTGTGAGTGGATGGGAGTGAGTTTTGCACCCACAACACACCCCCCCACAAACACTTGTATGACCTCTGGGAAGGTGAGGCCACAAGGTTGGGCGCCACCTGGTGGTCATAGCGTGTACTACAAGCCACTGACCCAGCCTCCAGTCTCCCACCAACACACCCAACACAGATCTGATCCTAGCTCCTTCTCTGGGATCTCAACCCACAAGCTCACCACCTCTACCCCCAAGGAAAGCCTGTCTGAAACTGTAGACGGAGACCCTGTCGTTTTGAGTCTCCTCCTATCCCAGAGATAGAGCCCTTGATGGGAAGTCAGTCAGGCCAGCTTGCATGCCAACAGTGGCAGATTACTTAACCCCGCTGAACCTCGGGTTACTTAGCTACAGAATGAGAATAATCATATCTACTCCGCAGAATCATTATGAGGCTGCTTATATGAAATGTAAAATGAAACCATTAAGTTGGGAGGGCAGGGCAGCTACAGGAAGACAGTGGGGCTAAGCCGTGTTCTGTGACCTGGTGAGGGCTGCTCAAAGGCTCTGTACAGGGGCAGAGTCCTCTTCCCATCCCTCTTCCCATTCCTCCTTCCATCCATCCTCTCATTTCTCGTTCCATCCCTCCTTCCACTTCTCCTTCCATCCCTCCTCCTATCCCTCTTCTATCCCTTCTCCCTTCCCCTATCCGATTCCTCCTCCCATCTCTCCTTCCGTCCCCCCTCCCACTCCTCCTCCCTTGGCAAGCCCATACATCCACCCTGCCCATCCTCCCAGAGGCTTCACCCAATACCACGTTGCAGGTGAGGGTGGTGATGAGCAGCTGCCCAAGGCCGGGCTGTCCACAGGGTCACATGGACCCCACCTCCCAGTCTCCCTCTGCACTTCCCATCCAATTGGTCACCAACTTCTGCCAGTCCAGCATCTCCTGAATTCCTCCCGCATCCAACCAGGCAGACAGCATCACCACTAGAATGGCCCCTGCCCAACCTCCCCCTGAAATCATTTCTCCCCTCCAGTAGGATCTTTCTAAGATGAATGTCTGAGTCACTCCCCTACTCTCCACTACCTACAGAATAAAGTCGAACACCTCAGCCTGGCATTCCAGGCCCTCCATGACCTGGCCTATTCAACGTTGCTGGCCTTATTGTCCCTACATCTCTGCACTCCCCCACATACTAGTCACTCTCCCTCTCTGCCTTTGTCCACATAATTTCTTCTACCAGGAACGCCTGTCCCTGTTGCCTGCAGGAAAACGCCTGCTCATCTTTCAAAACTTCATTGTGTGTCTCCTCAGAGTTATGATCCTACTTGGGGCCCCATGGCCAGGTACCCCACTGGGTTATCACGGGCTGCATCTGAGTCTGGATCTGTCTCCCCAGGAAGAAGCTGTTAGACCCTCCAGGCCAGAGACAAAGGCTCATTAGCTCTGGGCCTCAGCACAGGGTACTGAACGCACAAGGAGATGTTTGTGGACTGTTCACTTAATTTGCTGACAAGGAGAGATGTGTCACAGCATGGGCCTCAAAAGGGATTAAATGTCCTCTGGAGAAGACTGTTGACAAACAGCATATAGAGGACAAGGCCCCTGGGATTTGCACTCCAGGTTGTTTTCCCTTTGCCCAAAGGATTGTGTAAGAGGGACACACGCTCACATATATATTCAGGGTTGGGGGTCAAAGGCAGAGGGACAGCCACATCAACCCACACCTGACACTGGTGTTAGCCAGGCATCATTAGAATAACCATCTCCTGTCAGTCTTGGGCCATGACCTGACCATCACTCCCACCCACGGGCCGGCTGGCCTGGTCAGGATCCTGTGCTGTGAGATGACAGACAGACTGCGGGAGCCCAAAGCAGGGGCTGGGCACGGGAGGGGCCTGGAACACCATGCTCCCAAGGGAAGGCTAGAGCCTCTGAGACTATTCAGCCCAGAGGAGCAGATTCCTAACCATGACAGGCTGTGAGAGGCTGTGGGGCAGGGTGAGCAGACATGCTTCGTAGTCCCAAAGGCAAGGCCAGCACCCGGTGGCGTTGGGGTGGTCTCTATAAATGGCCCTGTTCGTGTCCTCCCTATCCTCCCTTCCTCATTTCTCCCAGGAAAAGCAGGCCATGGTCCTCCAGAGAAAGGAGGCTCCAGTGCCCTGCCCTTAACATACCAACCTTTATTGACCCAGAAGAAATGAGCAGGTAGGGGAGATGGAGGGATGTAGGCAAAGGAGGGGGATGGGGCCTGGAGACTTCGCCAGGCAGAGCCTCCTCACGCCCCCGAGCCTGGAGTCTGCCCCACTCTGTGCAGAGGCAAAGACTCACAGCTGGAAGAGCCGGGTATTAACTCCACAGACACACCGCAGGGCTGGATTGGACATGCAGGGGTGTCCCCTTTGAAAGGATTTAGAGAACCTGGGACGTGGAAACTCACGGAGACACAGACAGGCATTCCTTTGGCTAGAAGGAGTTCAGAGGCCCAGGCCTTGGCTGTGTGGGCACTCATGACCAAGACAGGCCAGCAGTCAGGGGGTCTAGGTGGAGCCCCAGAGCCACCTCCTCCAGGCAGTCTCCCCATTTGCTTCAGCTTCTCGGTTCTGTTTCCAGTCTGCAATCTCTGCCAGCCAGGGTGTCCTCTCATTGCTCCATGCCCACGTCTCCTCATCTTCCATCTACCCCCCCCCCCACCATCTGGCACAGGGCTGGCACACGGAGTAGGTCTATAAGCTCCCCCAGAAGAGGGCTCCAGTAGCTAGAGAGTTCTGAAGGGCCTTTGCCTCCCTCAATCCTGCCGCCCCTCCCCCCACATTCACAAAGTCTTTGAACAGCCCCATGGGGGACGGTTGATAGAAAGAAATAGATTTATTCTCATGTACAAAGCGGTCAGCCCACGGGACCATATACAACAGTTGCACAGAGTCCTAGAAAAACGCATCTCTCTAAAGGCAACTCAGAGTAGGTAAGGCAGGTGGCCCCCCTCCCCCCACCCCACAACACATACAGAACAAAACAAAGTCGAGAGAAGCCAGTGGCTGGCTGACCCAAGAGTCTGGCCGACCCAAGAGTCCGGCCCTTTGGGGTCTCCTGAGCCCCGGGCACAGATGGATATGGCCTTAAGGAGGAGAGACACCCTGCCAGGGTTGAGCCAGGTCCCTCTCTGGCTGTGGAAGTGGGGGAGGGGCTCAGGTCAAGGGGGCACAGTCAGGGGGCCACTGAAGGACTTGGATTAGCTCTCTGTGCCCTAGGGTGGCAGGTACAGGCCATGGCCTCTCCTTGAACTCCTCACAGCTATGGAGCCTTTGATCTAAAAGGGATCTTAGAGAATGGATTGTCTTACCCTCCCGTTTTGCCCAGAGATGGGGAGGGACTTGCCCAGAGTCACACAGCCGGGAGGAAGCACTGCTGACTCAAACCAGGGCCTGTCTCCCAGCCCAGGGAACCTTCCTGTTCATCATGCCCATCCTGCTCTCTTCCTGAGCCCTCTCTCCCCAGAGTCTGAGCTGCCACTCTGGCAGCTTCGACCTGGGGCCCCTGCATCTATCCCCCCAGGCCCCAGACATAAATATGGCGGCAGCAGTCCTCAGGGGCACCTTTGGCCCCATGGCTATTTCCAGTGCTCCTGCAGAGCTAATGACCATTGCTAAGCCCCTGCCCTCTGCTCACTCAGATGCTCCACCTTCCCCTTCTATGAGGACCCTTGAGACCTCGGGTATATCCCCCGGGGAGAAGGGCACAAGTCTAGTGGGGTAGGAGTGGGGCACAGGAGGAACAATCAAGGCTGCTTTAGAAGAGGAGTGGGTTGGGGAGGACTTGCCAAGGTGTTGTCAGAGGTGTAGAGCAGGGACCACTACTCATTGGTCACCCCAATGCCCTTGAGGACAACTTACAAACTCTTGGTGAGGCTGAAAGCCTTGCTCCTTTCTACAGATGAGAAAGCTGAGGCCCGGGAAAGGCAGGACTTGCCCAGGATCACATGGGAAGTCCTAGTCTAGGACCCAGGACTTCTGGCTCTGGTCCCCAATGCTCTGGCCAGGCCAGTGGAGGGTTGTAGGAGAAGGCCTGGATGGGGAAGGGTCCTGGGAGGGGCTCACTCAGCGTCAAGGCTGCAGCAGCCATTGACAGGGCCCCCAGCACCATCCATCTTGGGCACCTCGTACTCCTCATCCAGAAAGTCCAGTGAGTTGTTGCTTGGGAGGCCTCGGATGGTGAACTTGTGGGACACCTTGGTCCAGTGCTCACGGTTTGAGGCCACACGCTCATACAGCTCTGCCGCCTTGGGGAACAGGTCCTGCAGAAGCCTGGGGGTGCATGAGGGCAGGGTTCAGAGATCAAAAGTCAACCCAGGGCAGCATGAAAGATTGGGACTGGCCCACAGGTAGAACATCCACCAGAGTGTGAGGCACAGGACTAGACACTCAAGGAGAGCAGGAAGTCTCTTTCCATGTGAGACAAAGAATGAAGACAAGGCCCCATTTATGGCAAAGTAGGAGACAGTTGTGCTGAGGCAGGGAGTAGATCAGATAGACCTGGGCCCAGCCAAGCCCTGTACCTGTGTTACTGTGATGTCCACAGGACTGCCCTGTCTACCTGGCCCTGGCCCACCCCGCTACTCCGTACAGTGTCCTGGCAGTTCACTCACTTGTAGATGGGCATTGCTATGTGCTCCATGAAGCTGATCTGCAGCTCAGGGATGTAGGCCTTCTCCCGGTCCATCATCTCCATCGGCCTGTTGCCCATGGCCTTCTCCTGTGGGCACAATGTCACCAGCCATCACGCCTGGCCCTCTTGTTCCTTCATCAGGTACCAGGGTCAGAATAACCTAGCCCCTCCCAGGCCCAGGCCAAGAAACCTCCCCCAACCTGGCCTGAGGTTCCTCCAGACATACCAAGTCTCCCTGGGAGAAGAACTCTTTGTAGATCAGCTCCTGAAAGGCCAACACTCTCATCACATCCTGTGAGTGCGATCCACCCACCCAGCCTCCACTGATAGCCCATTCCCAAGAGGACAAACTGAGGCCCAATGATTCTGGGACCTGAGCTGTGTCCCTCAGTCCCATCTCAGGCCTTGCCCTCATCATTTCTGGTCTGGCATTGGGATAGCCCCCAGATGATGGGGAGGGGTGGCTGTGCCCCTCTCTGAGTCACTCCTCTGTAGCCCTCAGTTGGTCAGAGTTTTGTCTCAAAGAGGGGGTGTTCAGGCTGAAGGGGCCATTCAGTGCTGGGCACAGTGTGCAGCCTGTGCCTTCCCCCAGGAGGGGCAGCACTTACTGCAATCTTTCTTGTGGTCTTCCAGCCCTTGGTCTGGTCAGAGAGGTCACAGGAGGTCATAAGGAGGCAGAGGAGGAGGCTGTGGTGCTGTTTGTTGGTTCGGTCATAGCCCACTGTTGAGGGGAGGATGGAGTGAGGAATAGGGGTCCAGCCTCCTTCACCCCTCTCTCTAAGGACAAGGACTCCAGGGCCCACCCCAAAATGGTCCAGGGAATTAGGTGCCCTTGATGGGAGCCAAGTGGACGGTGCCAGGTCTGCCTGATGGGGCCCAGCAGCCAAGGAGCGGGTTGATTCTGGAGGTGAATCCCCCTCTTGGCGTCCCTTCCCAGCCCTGAGCTGCGGAGCTAAAGGCAGGCACCTTCAGCCATCTTCTGGAGATCCTTGAAGATACGGAGGTGGTGTGCCAAGTCTGTGGCCAAGATGATGTCCCGCATCAGGTCCAGCATGCGCTGATAGTCCTGGGTCAGGGTGGGTGGGGCAGGGGCATCATGGCTTGCCCGACACTCCCACCCTCTCACCACCCCTGAGGAACCTCAACTCCTCAGCTCCTGTTTCCAGCTAGCTCCCGGCTCCCACCCTCTCATCCCACCCTCCGCCCCATCACCTTCCGGGAGAAGTGGTCGAAGATGTTGCAACCGTGGGTGTTGAGAATGGCGATGGCCTGAGCGAAGTGGTGCCTCTGCGGGAAGAGCAGTGATGGGGGCCGAGCAGCGAAGGGGGAACTTCCCCCTGAACTGAGCCCAGAGAGGGAGCAGGGCCCAGGCCAGCCCCAACCCCCAAGGTCAGCAGAGCAGCAGAAACAGGGGACTTGAAGACCCACTTCCCTTTCTGAGCTCTGTCTCCACCTTTTGTGTGAACCCAGGCAAGTTGGGACCCACTCTTAGCCTTAGATTCCATAGCCGTCACATGGAGAGGCTGACAAGGTAAGCGCTGAGGGCCTCTCAAGCTGGAAAAATTCTGAAATGATCCCTTGGAGTCCTAGACACTAATTCATGCAGCAAACATTTGTTTGCTGACAAGGAAAGGCAGTGATGAGGACAGGGCAAAGCCCCTGTCTCCTGACACTAAAGGGCTGTCACTCGGAGAAGAAGCAGGCTTATCCCAGGGCCCAGACGGCACAACAGGGCTGCCCCCAGCTTCCCAGGAGAGTGAGCGAGCACCTTGTCGCTGGGGGTCCAGGTAAGGGCAGCCTCTGGAGGGGTGCGGTGGGAGGTAGCGTGGGCAAGGTGACTTTGGAGGGCCAGAGTTGGAGATGTGGCTTCTGCTCCGTACAAAGCCCAGTGTCGAGCGCAGGAATCTCAGAGATGTCTGAGACCTCACCCCTGCCCACAGAGTCCTTATCTGGGGGTGGCAGACCCCAACCAAACAATCTAAGGCAAAGCTGAGTGTGATCAGAGTGGAGCCCATCCCAGGCTTGGGGGTAGGGGGTTGCACAGGGTGTTTTCAGAAGCTAAAGAGAAGCGTGCCAAACAGAGGTCTTTTCTTCTCAAGGTGGGGCTCAGGCAGAACCTGCAGCCCTAACCACACCCCCTTCCACACCTGTACCCCTCCAAGTCCTCCCCAGGAAATGGAGCCAAACATGCTGTGGGTGTGGCTGCGGCTGCAGCTCTCACAGCCCTTCTGGTGAGCATGGTTTGGGACAGGGAGGAGCTGGGTCAAGGCACTGGCTGAAAGGGGATAACAGGGGCTAGGGGGTTGGGCAGAATGGCAGTATACCTCCATGACAGAGCCCTCGGAGCTGTAGAGTGCAGCCAGCACAGATTTCTGGAAAAGTCCAGGAAAACTCCTGTCACTGCTCATATCCAGATCCCAGTGCTCGCCATATTAGGCTGAGCTTGGCCTTATCTTCCCCGCTGCTCTCCAAAAACCAAGACAAACCAGTTACTGTCGAGTCAATTCTGACTCATGGCAACCCCAGGTGTTGCAGAGTAGAACTGCTCCAGAGGGTTTTCAAGGCTGTGACATTTTGGAAGCAAATCACCAGGCCTTTCTTCCTAGGCATGTCTGGGTGGGTTCAAACTACCAACCTTTCAGTTAGTAGTTGAACATTTAACCAACCAATTGCACCACTCGCCCCTACCTCAGAGCCCAGGGGAAACCCTGGGAGAGCCTCCTCCTGTATCTAAAACTGGCGCCTGGTTCACCAGCTCCCACCTCTCCTTGGGCTGGGAGGGGTAAGAACTCCGGAGACCCTGGGAGGGTGCTCATCTTGAGGAGCACAGGGTCTCACCGAGGCCACCTGGAAGGAGTTGTTGGTGCCTCTGTGGTCCAGGTCATGACACATGCAGGAAATAAACAAGGCGAAGATCTCAATGTCCCTGGTTGAGATGCGGATGGAGAAGAGAGAGGTCAGCACACAGCTCCCTCCCCGGAACCCCCAGAGCAGGAGAGAGACTCCTAGGAGCTGCCCAGGTAGGGGGTCAGGACGCCTGGGTCCCCTACCAAGAAAAAAGCACTGGCTTTGGGTTCTGGCAGCCTGGGTTCACTTTAGACTCATCAATGCCTGGCTATGTGACTGTGGATAATGGGGCACTGCACCCTCATTTGCCTGTTAAGAGGATCACACAAGGGTGGGGCACATAAAGGGTTTGGCACATAGGGGGTACTTCCCTGCCCCAGGAAAGGGGCTCCAAGTGGCTGCCAGATGGGGGTACGGGTGCAACCACTCACTCGAGGTAGTTTGCCAGCTCCAGGTTCTTGTAGAGTAGGTAACAGAAGTGGGAGACAGAAAAGGCGTGCATCCAGTTGTGGTAGGGGGGGTCCCGGTAGCCTTTCTTCACCATCAAACAGAACCTGGGGAAGGGGACAGGGCAGCAGAAGGGCCTCAGCCCTCCTCCTCCAGAAAGCCCTTCAAGGTCTGCCCTGCCCCCTTCCTTTCTCACGTTCCCCCCCAGACTGCGGTCACAGTGTCTGGAAATCATCTCTCATTCAGTCTTCCCCACCCCCACAGGACTGGGTCTCTCCCAGTCATCCTCAGAGAGATCCCTCCCCAGAACCTTGAGGGCAATGGATGGGAGAGTCGAGGACAGAAGGAGGCAGAAACTGAGTCTGTCTGCTACAGAGAGAGGGGTGCTGGGAGCACATACCGGGCCAGTGTTGGGCAGTCGATTTTGTAGTTATTGATGAAATTCATGTCCTGCAGCATGCTCAGGATAGCCTGCAGAAGACGGAAGGGGGGCAGTCAGAGAGATGGTCAAGCACCAAGATACAGCCCCTCAATGGATACTTGGTGATGGCTGCACCACACGATTAATGTAATTGTGTGGTGCAACCATCACGATTAATGTAACCCTGTCACTGAATTGTCCATGTAAAACACGTTGAACTGGCAAATGTTGTGTTATTTATATTTTTACCACAATAAAAAAAAATTTAAATAAAAAAATTGGTTATGGAACTTTTGGTTATAAAACAGATCCCTGAGTCCCAAACCTGAATCCCTGAATCTAAAACACTGAGGGTTGGAGGAAAGGGGTGCAATGTAAAAAAAAAAAAAAAAGATTGTGCCCCTGGTGATTCTACTTGCACTAAAATGTGAGGATTTATGATTAAAATAACAACATGGTTAGCATTAAAAAAAAAAAAAAAAGTTGGAGCCCCTGTTTCAAGCCCTCTGTGAAGTCCCACACACAAAATCTTAGAGTCTTTAGAGACTTAGATGAAAACTACAGAACCACAAAAGAATAGTGCCAAGCATTCTCAGAGCCATGAACTATCAGAAATATGCAATCTAAGAACTAAGGAGGTTTGGGATCAAACCACACAAAATCTTAGAAAAACTGGGAGGGAGGTGCAAACCCTGTGGAGACAGGCCCTGGGTGCTCAAGAGCAGGCCTCGGCGGTCATACAGGCTAGCCCCTGACCCCGGGGCAGGCCCATGGCCCATGATGGCAGGCCCCACACCTACTTCCTCTCTGAGGAAGATCCCATAGCCTTCCTCAATGATTCTGCCTTACCACGAAGTTCTTAGGCACATCTACCTGGCTGCACACCCTCCACCTGCCCAGTCAAGCAGGGGAGGACCAGCTCACCATGGACGTGTCATCCTCGGGCAGAGATCGAGGGGTGTAGGTGAAACTCGCAAAGTTGGAGTCAATGGCAGCCACAGGCTGGATCCCGTTATACAGAAGTTTGGTGTACTCGTCGTCAGAGACCTAGAGGGGCCCAGCAAGGGCATCAGAAGCTCACCCTCACCCATCCAGTGTCTCACTCTCAAATTCCCACCACGGGAGTAAGACTCCTTACCCAGAATGCACCACAACTGAGTCATCTGCTCCACACTTGTCACTGGGCAGATCACCCTACCCTCACCCTCACAGTCTTGCAGCCACTGCTATGCCTCCCTGCCTGTGGCCATCCTCATCTGTAACAGCCTGTCCTTGGCAAAGATACAGAACACCCCTTCATGACACCCGCAAACCATGGCAGCCTTTCCTAAACACTAATTCAAGTGTTCTTTTTTTTTTTTTGCAGGGAGGTGGGGTGCTTTCCCAGTGTCTAAGCTCAATCCTTCTGACCTCAGCTTTGATCCTATCCACAAAGTCAGGGACCCTTTGTCTTGGGCATGAGTGCAAGGAAATTTCCAAACGAACAGTGGTGGCCACCACATATTCTGAACTAAAACCTGGGACAGCTTTTCCAACACAGGGGCTGGGAATGGGATGGGATAACAGCACTTAGGGCTTCCCAGAGTTGCTTCATCACCGTGTTTGAGGGAAGCTATGGGGAAGGGCCCAGGGTGGGCTTCCTAGCCTTCAGTAATTCCCAAGATGGGAATTACTCCCTGGACATGGGGAATACCTGGCTGAACCAATGTTCCTGGGCTGGCCCCTGCTGGCTGCTTCCAGCCTTGGAGCTAAACTCTGAAACTTCTTGGAAGAAGTATCTATAAGCAGTGGGGTGGGGGAAGGGTGGCCCTGAGGAGTGACCAGGAGAGCAGGAGGCCAGTATCCTCTGGGTCTCTCTTCACATCTTCAGGAGAGGGCAATCAGAAAGCCCAGCCTCTTCCTGTGTCTCTGAGGATTTGGAGAGGCAGGGTAAGAGCGTAGAGAAGCAGCTGGCCCTGGAACCCTGAGAAGAAAGACAGAAGCGCTACACAGCCCTCACCTTCATGTGGTACATCATCATCTCGTTGGCCAGGTGGCTGCGATACTGGGCCTCGTTGACTTTTTTGTACAGGAGGGACTGAGGTGGGAAAGAAGGAAAGATGGGGCTCAAGAAAGTTGGCGGTGAAATCTCAGAAATGCCCAGCACTGGTACAAAGAGATCAGATAGAAATCCCCTTGCTGTCCACCTCTGGCGCCAGGCTGAGCCTTTGAGCTCCAGCTCAGAGCTGGAACCCCTTCCCCGTGTTCGTCAGGCCCCACCTCCCTCCTCCTCCCCAGGCCCTCTTAGCATTTGATCTGCCACTTAGCACCACACCCTCCTTCCTGTCCCAGTCTTCATGATGGAGCCTGGAGTCCATGGCAAGGAAAGAGAACAAAGGAGGGGGAATAGGGTCAAGGACCTAGGAGCCAGATACTCAGGTCAGAGCTGCCAGCAGGTCTGGACAATGAGTCCCAGTGTTTCCCAAAAAGAAGCTGACTAGGGGCTTGGGTTGAGGTTGCTTTCAGAAAAAAAACAGTTACCCTTGAGTCTATTCCTACTCATGGCAACCCTATGTGTGTCAGAGTAGAACTGTGCTCCTTAGGGTTTTCAATGGCTGACTTTTTGGAAGTAGATTGCCAGGCCTTTCTTCCCAGGTGTCTCTGGATGGACTGACCCTCTAACCTTTCTGTTAGAAGCCAAGTATGTTAACTATTTGCCCCACTCGTGGACTCTGCTTTCAGAGAAGGGGTAAATAATGACAACTAAGATTTCAAAGCATTCTTTAGCTTCCTTTCTCTGATTCTCACGGCCCTGGGAGACTGATTGATTGAGCAGGGCGGAAATAGTACTCCCAATTTACAGATGGGAAACCGAGCCCAGAGATGGCCAGCAAGTACTGAAGGTTGCACAGCATCCCAGCATCAGGGCTCTGAGTCCCAGCCCAGGGCTAAACCCATCTGGGAACAGAGCAAGGAGATTCGGTGGGGCAAGGTGGAGAAAGACCCCTGCACCAGCCCGCCCCCGTCGTCCCCCGCTCACGTGGGCGATGCTGATGCCACAATAGATGGAGAAGGCTGTCGCCAGGTCCTCGTCGAACTTGCTGAACCAAGGTCCATTGATCTTGTTCACCAGCTCGGCCACGCCGATGACCTCTAGGGGGCAGGAGAGGGGCTAGGACCGGCTGGTGGAAGGGTCTGGCATGGACCTGCCCTCCTATGGTGTCTTGAGGATTTGTCTCATGCGTAGGAAACTCCGCCCCTTCTGCTATAGGTCGCTACTGGTGGTGGGGAAAGGTTGCCAACCCTTTGCTCAGCTCCGCCCCATCCTCTCAGGCCCCGCCCCGCCCCATCCTCTCAGGCCCCGCCCCGCCCCATCCTCTCAGGCCCCGCCCCGCCCTTCCTTTCAGGCCCCGCCCCGCCCCGTCCTGCTCAGGCCCCCAACTCCGCTTGGTCCCGCCCCGGTCCTGCCCCACCCCGCCAGGCCCCGGCCTGACCCCACCCAGGACTGTCTCCGCTCCTGCCCCGCGCCTCGCCCGCGGCCACCGCGAGCCCGCACCCTGGTTCTCATTCTTGATGGGAAAGCAGAGGATGTTGCGCGTGCGGAAGCCAGTGCTGTCGTCCACGCCGCGGTAGAAAAGCGGGTGCGCGTACGCGTCCGGGATGTTCAGGATCTGGCCAGTGGTCGCCACGTGGCCCGCGATGCCCTGGTCGGCCGGGATGCGGATCTCGTAGCTCTGCCGGGTCAGGGATCGAGTAGCGAGGAAGAAGTTAGGGGCCCGGCGACAGGGCCATCAAACGTCGAGTCTGCTCCCCAGCGGCCCCTGCGGACTTCCTGTCCTCAGGACCATGGCCACACACTCCCTCCGCGAGGCCCCGCCTCACCTCATCATCCACCACGCCCCCGTCGAACACCTTGGCCACCAACTCGTTCTGATCCAGCAGGAACACGGAGCAGCTGTGGGGAGGGGAGGTTGTCCACAGGCCCCGAACATCCTTCCCACCCCTCCACTTTTCAGTGACTTGATTTCTGAGGCCTGGGAGGAGTGCTCCGTGGTGACAGACTCTCCTTAGGGCTGGCTGACTCCATTCAAATCAGTCGCCCATTCAAATGATTTTTTATTTTTTGAAAGCCTGCTATGTGCTGGGCAGCGTGTTAGAAGATGTGGACACCACGGCAAGCAAAGCCAGCCCCACCCCTGCTGTCATCGTTGCCTTCACTCCAATGAGGGAGATTGGCATGACAGAAAGGACCACACAAAAGGTGATGAGTTCCATAAGGAGGGAGTGGGAGGAGGGACAGCTGGTGAGGACAGAGGCCCAGGAGCCTCCCTCTCGCCATCCCCTGGGTAGATTCACTCACATCTCCGCATTGCTGAGGTTTCTGGCCTCGGTGATGATCTCCTGGAGCAGGACAGAGACGTCATCTGGGGGAGTGGGCAGTGCAGGGGTAATGGTGAGACCAGGCTGGCTGGAGTACCCAGGACAAGCCCTCCCACTTCTCTCCTACCCAGAACGCCAGCCCCCACTCCCACCCCACAGCCAGGCATAGAGAAAGACAGTGCACTCACCCAGGTGAGTGAAGAGGTTCTTTGCCACTTGGAGAAGAGCCTGGAATGGAGATAATGGAGATGATGGGGGTTCAGGTTACAGAAGTCTCCCTGTTCAGCCCCCTACTTCCAAGAGCCCCAGGGTCTCCTCATTTCTCCCCTAAAAGTACCAGGATAGGCTGGAAACTGGCAGTGTCTACTTATATCATTTGACGACTGAGTGAAGGAATAGGAAGAATAGCCCCAAGGAAGGCGGGTAGGAATCTCCTGAGCCTCTCAGATGTGCATTCACTTTGGGCTCTCGCCACCCAGATGCTGCTGTAGTACCCATATCTGACAGTAGAGGGCAGTCATATACAGTGCCTGCCGCCAGTGCAGCTGGTCCGGAGGAACCACTGACCTCTCTGTAAGAAGAGGCCCCACGTCACTAGGTGAGCTCCTTGTGTAGGGCAGGGCTGCAGTCTGTTCCAAAAGACATGGACTTTTCCCTTGTGGATGACTCTCAGGCTGAGAGCTGGGCGAGTTACCCCTCAGAGAGGCACAAAGTGGGCCACTCACCTGGCACTCACACTTGAGTTTCTGCTCCTTCTGGAAGGCCAAGGTGCTGGTGAGCACGGTGCTTGTGTAGTGGAAACAGTGCTGTATCACGTGCTCATCCTGTTCTGTGAACCTGGGGAAGGCAGGGGGTACAGGGGTCACAGAAGAGGAAGGGGTCTTCTCTCCCCATTTCTCCTTACTCCCATTCCTCTAGAAAGCCACTTGGAAATTCCACTAGCTAATATAACCCTCTCTACTGGGGCTGCTCCATGCACTAATGGCTTGGGCTGGCTTCCCCTCTCAAACCCTGGGCTTTCTGAGGAGTCTTCTTCCCCCTCAGAGCCAAATGTGTTTTCCTCCTCAGACTATTGCTTCTTGAAGCCAGAGCCGTGTCTCCCGCCTGACTTGGGATTCACTGAGATCAAGGCTGGGTCTCTTCTCTCAGACTTGAGACTGGCCCAGGCTAGAGCTGGGAGGGGCCCCTTCAGCCTTGGGGATGGGCAGTGGCACTGCCCAAGTGTGAGGGCTTGGCCTTGCTTAGTCCAGCTCCTGTCACTGCCTCACTTTCTCTGGACATTGCTGGCCCAGATTTGGTGCCTCCACAAATCCTAAGGTGGTGGTAAGGAGGGCAGGGCCCACACCACTCACAGAGCTTGCTTTTGCCTGACAAGATCAGACCCAAATCCTGATAATGTCATTCAGTCCTGCCACCAATTGACTGGATGGACAAGGTTGCGTGGGACCTGGACTTGGGATGTGGGTAGGTCTCTGTAGTTGGTGGTCATGGGGACCTGGGGAAACCTGCCTCAGTCATCTTGGCCCCAAGAGTTCCCTGCCTTGGTCCCCTTTACATTCTTTGCTGGCCTCAGTGTACCTTACTGCCAGGATATCCTCCACTCATGCATGCTGCCCAGTGATTCAGGTCTAGATCCCAACCCTCAACATGCTGTGCCTGTTTGCCCACCTTCCTAACCATGGCATTCAAGGCCCCTCAGTCTGGTCCCACCGACCTGTCTCCCTCATCTATGGGTATCTCTTAGCTTCTGCCACACTAAGATCTTCATCATTCTGAGAAAACCTCTGGCTCATTCACACCTTCATGCTTTTTCCACACTGTTCCCTCTGTCTAGAACACCCTTCCCAGCCTCCTCCCTCTATGCCCTGAAAATAAACATCAGGTCTTGAAGGGAGGGGCCATGGTTATATCACCCATGCTCAGTGGAGAGCCTGGCACAGGGGAGATGTTTGGGAGGTGTTTGCTGAATGCCTTACCTGTACCCCACTCTGTCCCCTGGTGGGCCCTGGCCTTGCCACAAGCCTCATCCCCCTCCCAGCTGAAGGGATTCTGGAATCCCTGTTATCTGACAACTTAGCCAGGTCCCAGGAAGCTTCTCTGCTTTCACTGCTCCCCACGCTGGTTCATTCAATCATTCAACACTCACTCCCAGAAATGTGTGAGACTCAGAGATGGCAGCCACCCTGCCCTGGGCCTTGGACTGTCGTGACAGCCCCATCTTGTTTCCATTCTGATACCAACTATCTTCCAGGTCTGGGGCCATCCCAGAATCCAGGCCCACAGTCAGTAGCCAGAGGTCACAGCCCCTGCTGGACCTCCGCTCACCCTGCACTCCCATCCCCGAAGGCCTTGCCGTGGCCTTCTGGCTGGCAAAGGACCGAACATAGGTTTGTTGAATGCCACACATGCTTCCACCCCCAAGATGCCTGCCAGTCCCAAATCCCACAGATCCCGCACCCTGCCTGCCTTAGCTGGCTCTGCCCACACCTACCTTGTCCCCACATTTTCATTTCCCAGTCCCACCCAACTGCTTCCTGAGTGCCACACGGCCAGCTCCTGCTGCTCAGATCTATAACTCCCAGGTCTCCGCCCTACCCCTGCACATCCCATTCCTGCACTTCTGACACCTCTCTAATCCCAACCTGGAGCAGTTCATCCCTCATCTTGCAGGAACTCAGGGCCTGCTTGCTTGCCCTCAGGGGCAGCTTCCTCCATCTTGTCAGCATCTCTCTGCATCCTATGCTCAGGACTCCATGCCTCTCCTACTCGTATGACACAACACAAACTGCTAGACTAAGTATGCTGGCCATGAGGCACTCACATCCTGAGCCTACACCCAAGACAGACAAGGCTAATGATCACAAGACTGTTTCTCGCTGAACTAAGACTCATTCTCGACACAATGATTCAGGCAGCTACCACCAATTAATGAGTTGGTGTAGAACATGAAATCGATTTATGACACCACTTCCAGACCCCAAGTCTGACCTCATTTCTTAAAATATGCCTCCTGACTGAGCCTCCCGGTCTTACCTGGACACTGCACCCTGTGTGATTCTTAGACCAGCCAGTAGCTCTAAAGACCCCCAGTTTATCCCAGCCCCAGCTACCTCCTCTAGCCATTGTCCACAGTGTTGATGATGCTGTGTGGGAGAGTTTTTTCATCTCAGAGCTCAACCACCCTTCCATCAGGCAGTTCCCAGAAGTAATGGCAAAATGAGATGGCAGGTTGGGGAAGGCCAGTGCCCTAACAGAGGGTAATCCAAACTTCAGGAAGTGGAGAAAGAGAAGAGGAGCTGGCTTGGGCCTCAAGATGACTTTTAACAAGCCAAAGTGGGTGATGGAGAGTTAAAGTTAACGATCACCTGTGTTTCAGCCAGCAGTGGCTACAAGGGCTACCCATAAACCCACAGTCTCTTGCACTGAAAAACTGTTCAGCCCTCACTGTTCTCCCTGCGGCTTCCTCCTCCTTGTGCTCCATGATGCCCCCTGCTACCTCACTGGGATAGTACCCCCGGTTAGCATCCTTCTCACATCATTACCCTAACATAGCCCGTCCCAGCCTCTCAGCTTCATGTCCCCATGCACATTGCCCACCCAGACTCACAAGTCTCCTCCAAGCTTGTTGAAGGCGCAGGCCAAGGCCACCACCTGGTCAGTGGCCCGGCTGATGACAGGGACACAGAGCATGGCCTGCAGCCCACAGCCCAGCACGTTTTGCAGCTGTTGCACATCCTCCTGCAGAGAGGAGGCAAAAGGGAGTCAAGTCAGGAAAGAGAAGGAGGGAGGGAGTATGCTTCCCCCCTCCATCCCTCCACCACCTTCTGCAACAGGCAGTTCGGAGGGAAGGAATCATGCAGGGATGGAAGCGCTATGACATACTACCCTCATGCCATAGCACTTCCATCCCTGGGGTCTTGTCTCATTCCTAGGCTGCCCTACCCTAGAGATCCTGCTCTGGGGGTTGGGCAGTGGACTGTCCCCTTCCCTGGTTAGGTTAGGCTGTGGCTTACAGAGGTGAGGTCCTTCAGCTGGATGGACTTCTTGTCTTCCACCACCTGGCCCAGGCGACCCATTGTCAGCTGGGAAATGGGGAGAGGCTGAGTCAGAGTGCACAGCAGAGATCTCAGCCTTCTCCCCCCAGTCTGGAAGCTTCAACACTCACTTCAGTCAGGCCCAATGGCAGATGGGGTTAACTTTATGATTTAAAAAGAGGAAGGGAGAGTCTGCCCTTGATCAGTATCCCCCATAGAGGATTCTGGGGTCTTCCCTAAGCAGGACAAGCAGACTCCAAGGATTCCCACTGATCTCAACAGATTCTAAGAGATCCAGATCCAGAAATATTCCATCAGAAGTTAACTGGTCCCACGTAAGCGCAACTGGTCTGTAGATCATAAGAGATTTCTCCTAGTGGATTCCAGTGTGTCTCCAGATAGTGAGAGGTTATGATTTCTTGTAACATTTATAAGCTGATTCCAAAATCCAGAAAATCCTATCAGATTTCAAGAGAGTCTATGCCAGCCCCTCCAGGCAGATCCCGTGAGTGTCTGTTGTTAGCTGCGGTGGAGTTCTCCCTGACCCACAGCAAGCCCATGCACAACAGGATTGGACCGCTCTGATCCCATACAGTTTTCATTGCTGGTTTTTTGGAAGTAGATTGCCAAGCCTTTCTTCCTAGTCTGTCTTAGTCTGGAAGCCCCCCTTAAACCCGTTCAGCATCCTAGCAACACACAAGCCTCCACTGACAGATGGGTGGTAGCTACACTTGAGGTGCCATTGGCTGGAATGGAACTGGGTCTCCCGCATGGACGTTGAGAATTGTCACTGAACCACCACTGCCCGCTCCATGAGTGCCTGCCCCTGCAGGCCCCAGAGCCTCAGGGGGATGGGACACCCGACTCACTGGAAAGCTGATCTCTTCCTCCAGCACTTTTTCTCCAATGACCTGAGGAGCGGAGGGGCGGAGGTCAGGGGTCCAGTTAAAGGAAGGGCAGAGAGGATTTCGCCCTAGGAGATCCTCGTCCCTCGTCCCGCCCCACCCCCACACCCGCCCCCCGCGGACCTGGGCCCTCACCTTGCAGGAAAGCTGAAGGTTGTCCTCGGACACCAGCAGGAGGCAGCACCGGGATGCCCCGGTCTCCTGCTGCAGCTGAGAGGGAGGAACAGAGCGAGGGGCTGACCACGGATCTAGAGCCACACCCATTCCCCCACCTTCTACCCTCCTGAGCCTCTGCAGGCAGGTGGAAGACAGGGAACAGGTGGGGCTTGGGGACGTGGGAACCTTAACTGAAATGGATTGCTCCTTGGAGGGAGACAGGGTGGGGAGGTGGGCGGGAAGGGCGCAGGAACTCACGTATTGGAGAACTTTCAGCTGCAGGGAAGAGGCGTCCAGGTCGTAGAGCTCCCCTGCAAGGGCCGGGCGCCGATCAAAAAGACAGCCCGCGTTGCCTCCCTGGCCTAGTCCCTCAGGTTCTGCCCAGTCCACAGACCCTCCCAAGGCCCTGCACCCCTGCCTCGGGTCAGTCCACAGACCTCCCTTCCAATTTATTCCCCTGCCCTGCCCGCGGGAGTGCCCCACCTCTCAGGCCCATCCCATCCTGCCCCTCAACACAGTCCGTCAGGGGCCAGTCGGGCTCTAAACGGCCCCTTACCAGCAGCCCTCTCACCTGGGCCCCACCCCACCTGTCAGACCCAGTCCCTCCAACCCTTCCCACATCCATAGGCCCCCCCACCCCCTCCAGGTTCCATTGCCTCACCCTTAGGACTCCGCCCCGCACCAGCCCTCACCGCACAGCTGCAGAATCTTGCGGTCCTGGTCCGTGTACGCAACTCCGCCCTTCTGGTCCCTAGTCGCCCCCTCCGGGGAATTCTGGACCGCGCCGGGGCTCTCAGTGGGCCCACGCTGCTGCAGGGCCTGCACTCTCCGCAGGGCCACCAGGGTCTAGGGCGGGCCGAGCAGTCAGCGAGCCAGTCATCCCACCCTCCCCGCGCTCCTCGCCTCGAGACTTGCCTTTCCTTCTGCCTAGGGTGCGCACCGCACCACCTCGCCCCAACCCAAACAACTCTTCCCTCAGGGCTCTGCTCCTCCAACGCCTCCTTCCTCAACATTGCTGATGTAGATAATCTTACGTACACCTTCCTTTAATATTTACAAGATGTTTGATCACCTTATCTCACCACGACCCTAGGGAGGGCAGTGTTATCATTATTCTCATTTTCAAATGAGACTCAAAGAGGTTAAATGACTTGCTCAAGGTAACCCAGGTCTGTCCAGCTCCCTGGTCACATCTTTCCACCAGCCCTGATGAAGAAGGTCTGCAGCAGCACCCCTCCCCCCGCCCCCCCCCCCACATCCTGCCCTGTCTCCATCCCCACTCACATGCTTCTCCACGGCCTGCAGGCTCCACTCCTCACTGTCACTTAGCTGGCCACAGTGCACCTGGAGAGACGGGGGAGGGGAACCAGCCGTGACCTCCTCCAGCCTCCTGCTTCTGCCAAAGTGGCCTCCCCATGCCCAGCATACAACTGTCCTCACCAGCACATACACACTCCAGCCTGTGAACCTCAAGCATAGGCCCACCTTCTGACCAAGGAGAGAGCTCCAGGGAAATCCCCTCCTCCAGGAAGCCTCCTAGAGCTGATCCAAAAAAGTGAAGTTTCTCCTCCCATTTCTGCCTTTTCAGTTGTTGTCCACCAACAGCACAAGCCACCAAGGGGTACAGCCAGGTTTTCAGCAGGTGTGTGCATGTGGGGAGGGGGAGATGACCGTAGATCCCTCTCTCTGTTCCCCAGCCCATGCAGCCCTTCAGAGCCTGACTATGGAATCAGTGACATTGGTCTCAGCCTCTCAGATCCATCCTTTCTGAGGTAGGGTTTGAGCAGCCCCTGAGTCTGGAGTAAGTAAAGAGGTCCAACATTTATGATGCATCTGCTATACCTAAGACGGAGGGGATGAATGAATGAATGGAGTCATGAAGTGCTTTGCCTTACGTGTTATTCTCACTACACCTGAGGAAGCATCCACCTTGCAGATGAACCAAGGCCCAGAAAGGGTAAGTGACTTGTCCAAGGGCACACAGCAAAATGTGGCAGACTTGGGACAGCACTACCCACTCCTTCCCCATCTCTACTCACACCTTCCCCTCTCCAGATCCACTCTCACCACCATTCCATCATCCTTATTTCTCTCTAAGTTCCCTGTACCAGTCACCAGGGGTCCCCTCAGGCCATCTTTCATACTCTGTGAAGTCCCTTCCTCCACCTCTGCTTGGGAGCTTGGTGTGGAAAATTAGACAGAGGGAGGAGTAGCAATCTGGGGGCCCACTGCAGGGCCTGCCAGGAAGGCTCCCCCACCTGTGTCAGCAGCTTCCAGCGCCTACTCAGAGCTGCTCACCTCCTGTGGGGGGCTCCCCACAGTGCCTGTGCTGGGCCCCTCCCTCAAGCCTCCCTTCCCACTCAGCAGCCCCTGCTCGCCTCTGCTCTGGGTCCCCTGCCAGGAGCAGATGGAGAGGAGGAGACCAGCAGGTTCTTGGGAAGCTCATGGTCTAGCTGGGGCAGGATGGTGGGGTGGCGGGGGAGGCACGATGAGGGAAGGGTGTGTGAAGCCTCATATCTTAGGAGGAAGGAGAAGGCAGACCGACTGGGTGGGACCCTAAAGACTGTGGAGCCCAGATGTGAGGGCATCTGGGAGGCTTCCTGAACCTGAACTAGACACTGAAGCCTGGGGAGGATAGGTAGAGTTTGAAGAGGGAGGCACCGCAGGCAGGAAGATGTCCTGGGTAGTAGGTGGAGTAGGGGGTAGATGAGGACTCAGGCAAAGGTGAGGTCCATGATCCCACAGAAGGAAGGGCCTTGAGTGCCAAGCTGAAAAATTGGACTTTAGCCTGATGGTACTGAGCAGCCATGGCAGATTTTAGCATCTAAGGGCCATGTCTATAGGCTGTAGAATACATTGAAGGGGCAAGACTAGAGGCAAGTAGACCTGGAGGAGGCCTGGGCCACCAAGATGGTGTTGTGAAAGTTAAGCACTGGATGAAGCTCTGTCTATGGTTTCCACAGGACGAGGAGTGGAATGGAATAGGTGAGAGGCATGGTTCATTTGCATACAGTTTGCATAAGCTTGTTGACATTTTACTCTTAGATCTTTTTTGTTCCTTCCACCTGGACCCATCTCTCAGGAAAAGGGAAGACCGGGTCCTCCTAGGGCTGTGGGTCAACCAGATCCTGGCCTGCCAAAACAGCCTGGTTCCAGGTACAGAGGACAGAGACTGAAGGAGAGACTCAGAAGGGCAAGGGAAAGGAAGGAATCATGGAGTCCTCCTGCACCCCACTGGGCCTCCTCCACCCCAAGCACACATTCCTGGGCTGCCTCGGCCCACTAGCAGTCATCATGTGCACAAACACACATATACACTCCCATGGAGACCTTCAGGTCCATCCACACACATACATTCACTCACTCTCCCAAGGAGATATTCAGACACACACACACACACACACTCAGGTTCTCTCTCTCTCTCACAAACACACACACACACAATCTCGTGGAGACACTGAGGTGCATACTCACACACACACACACAAATGCACACACACAGAGCACAGTCACAAAGACCTCACAGTGTCTATATCCACCCACGCCTGTGCATCCATACCCATACTTGAGTTCATATACCCAAGAGACATGCACATACTTGCCCCCCATAAACACACTCAATCATCCCAACACACATACAGATTTTTGCTCACCAATAGGAACACATGTTTGCTAATTGGAGGTGGGGGTGTCCAGGGCCCAGTGGGAGCACTCCACAGTGGGTGCTGGGGCCGCAAAGGGGACTGAAAACCCAGCACAGCCTCCACCCCTCCCCACCAAGTTTTGTTGACATGGCTAATTGCATCAAGGCCTGTTCCCATGTAAGGAGCCGGTGTGACTGGTGCAGCTGGGGGGGAAGAGTGGGCACAAATCAGGCATCAAATACCAGAGACCAAGGGCTGCTTCCTTCTCAAAGGGATTTATTATCCCAGAATTGAAGAAAAGAGCAAGAGAGTCCACACAAAGCATCTACAATCAAGGCTCCTTGAGCTGTGAGCTGCAGAGACCCAAAGCTGAGCCGCAAAGCTCTGCACCTGGCCAGTATAGTTAGTCCGCAGACAGCCTTCCTCTGACCGTATCTCAGTCAGGCCCTATTATTCCTTGCAGGGTTCCCTGGTTACCACTTGCTAGCATTTGCCATACTTGGCAATTCTATCTTTATTTTTGTGCACTTCCCCTCCACCCCAACGGACTGGATGATCTATGAAAGCAGGAGGTTTCCTGGTCTATCTTAGCCATTGCTGTGTTCCCACCTAGCACGCAGTGCCCGGCACGTAGTGAGCACTCAAGAAATGCTTCTTCAGTTGCTGGGTGGATGGGTGGATGGTTGAGTGAACTGATGTATACCAAGAGCAGAGGCTCAGTGAAGGGTATGGGGCTTGTTGAGAAGGGAGCTGGCAACTTGGACCTCCCAAAAGATCTGCCCTGTGGCACCCCCTCTACCCTCTGCACTGTCTGCCCTCAGGATCCAGTACCAGCTGGAGGGCCTGGGACTGCTTGTGCTGCCTCTGGGAAGATGTAAGATCCTGTGGCCAAAGAGTGCTGGGGGTGGGGCAGCAGGACAGGACCTGGTAGATGTGTATGCACTGGGAGGTGGGCTAGGGTGGAGGGGTGGGGAGTAGAGGGCTCCAGGGGAAGTGCTTGTCTACATGAGTGGGAAGGTGCAGGCATGGAGGAGAGGCAGAGCTGTGAATAACAACAAACATCTTTCAAGAGCTCTCAACTTCCCAGGGTATTCTAGGGGATGTGGGCAGGGTTGTCGGCAATTTCTCTGGACAGCCAAAGGCCCAGAGAGCATGTTCCTCAATAGTATGTACCCCATACTTCTACTTAACCCTGATCACACTTTTCTTCCCACCTGCCTTTGCTCATGCTGTTCCCTTTGTCTGGAATACCCTTTCCCTTCTCTGCCTGTTGACCTCCTACCCATGCCCCCAAAATCCAAAACCAAACCCATTGCTATTGGGTGAATTCCAACTCACAGTGATGCTATAGAGCAGAGTAGAAGTGCCCATAGGTTTTCCAAGGAGCAGCTGGTGGATTCAAACTACCAACCGTTTGGTTTACAGTCAAACACTTAACCACTGCTCTTAACCAGGGCTCCCCATGCCCTAAAGCCCCAGTCAAATGCCACCTCCACTGTGACGCCTTCTCTGCTCTACCACCAGAGCACCAGGTGGCAGCATTTATTTGGCCTGTGGAGGCCTGAGGGCATCCCTGCCTTCCCCAGACTGAAAGCCCCTAGAAGGCAGAGGTGGGTCTGACTCCTTTCTCTGCCCCAGCACCCAGCCCGGGGGGTGACCCAGAGCAGCATTCTACAAAGGTAGGTTGACTGTAACACACATACTGGCTTTTCTTCCCCTAGGAGAAAGCTGAAGCCTGGACTCCGGCTTCAACCAAGGTGTGCAGCAGCCATGGCAGCCATGGCAGCCATGCCCCTGCCCATATAGTGACCAACCTTCCAAATGGCTTCCCCTTGCAGGAGCTGCTTCCCTTTGGCTCAAGGCCTCACGGTCTCAATATACGGAACCTGGCACCCCCAGCTCTGGCACAGATTAGGATCAAAGGAGGGAGGAAGCACCTCCATGAGAACTCTGCCAACAGCAGATCCGTTGAGGGAACAGAAGCTGGGGGTGGTGAGGAGCAGCTTGTGGGAAAAGCCAGGAAGGGACCACAGCACCCTCACTCAGGCAGATGGGGAGGAGGAGACCAATCCTACTACCCCAGCCCTCCCCTCCTTCCTCTCCCTTGCAGCTGCCTCCAACTCCCCCCTGCCCCCAACCACTTCCCCACCAGCAGCTCAGGAAAGGTCAGACGCCTTGGAAACCTTTAGTTCTGTTTTAATGAGCCCAGGAAGAGTCCCCTGGGTGCACCAAGGCCGGCTCATTTATCTGTCCGTGCCCAAAGCCTGTCCCTTATTGGAATGGCAGTCACCTCAGTGGAAGCAGGCCCCCAATTATGGCGATTTGGGGGCAGTAACCCTTCCGTTCCCAGGACAGGACAAGGATTTTGAGCCGGAAACCCTGGTGGCGTAGTGGTTAAGTGCTACAGCTGTTAACCAAAAGGTCGGCAGTTTGAATCTGCCAGGCGCTCCTTGGAAACTCTACGGGGCAGTTCTACTCTGTCCTATAGGTCGCTATGAGTCGGAATCGACTCGATGGCAGTGGGTTTGGTTTGGGTACTCCCATACTGGAAACCTTGGTGGCGTAGTGGTTAAGAGCTATGGCTGCTAACCAAAAGGTTGGCAGCTCAAATCCAGCAGGCATTCCTTGGAAACTCTATGGGGGCAATTCTACTCTGTCCTATAGGAATCGACTCAACGGCAACAGGTTTGGTTTTTGGTTTTTGGTTTTTGGTTACCCCATACTGGAGGCAGGAGACCTGGGTTTAATTCTCAGCCAACACACTTCGTGCACAGCCAGCACTTTCGGTCAGTGGGGAATCATGTGTTGCTATGATGCTGAGCAGATTTCAGCAGGGCTTCCAGACTAAGATGAACTAGGAAGAAATGCCTGGAAATACACTTCTGAAAATCAGCCAGTGAAAACCCTGTGGATCACGGGGTAGCACAGGAGTGAACAGCATTTCTTTCTGTGGTGCTTGGGGTCAGCATGAGTCAGGAGCAGAATCCACAGCAGCTAACAAAATCTCCATACTGGAGGGGAGCCTGGAAGACTGGCAGAACCCCGCACTCTCACAAGGCACCGTCAATACCAGCCCTGTGCCAAAAACCAAACCTTTTACTGTCGAGTCGATCCTGACTGCCCCACGGGGTTTCCAAGGAGCACCTGGTGGATTTGAACTGCCAACCTTCTGGTTAGCAGCTGTAGCTCTTAACTACTACGCCATCAGGGTTTCCCTACAATACCAGCCAGGGGAGCAGAAACCCACTGGATCAGAAGGCAGCGGGGAGCTCTGGCCTTGGTTCCCCGTTCAACTCCACCCCGTATAGGGTCCCCTCCACTTTCTGATAATGCTCCTTCCCCTCCCTGTGCATCACCTGCTCCAGGAAGCCCGCCTTAGTTGCCTGGGTTCTGCTCTGGCCTGGGCTGGATGCCCTCCCATGCAGCGCCATCCCCGTGGGCCTCCTCTCCTCAAGACTCTCAGCTCCAGCCACCCGAATCTCTGCCTGGGTTTCCCACACTGTCTCTATTTGTCAGTGCCTTATGTCCCTCTCATCCCTCCTAGTGTCTCTCTGTCACTTCTCACGTCCCTGTATTTGTGCCCTCTCTGGACACTACTGCCCCCAACCCACCCCCCAACCCATGGTAGGGGGAGGTCCCAAAGAGGAGGCAAAGTCAAAGTTGGGCCAAGGGCTGAGCATTCACAGCTCCATGGGGGCTGAGGGTCCAGGTGCAGCTTGTACACCTTGTGCAAATTGCTGACTGGGCCACCGGCTTTGTGCTGCCTACTCAGGGTGGGGCCAAGGACTGGGGTGTGGGAGAAGCCCCAGACTCCTCCCACACCCACATTTCCCACCACTCCAGCAGTTTGCTGCCATCATATCACACACACAAACACACACACACACACCCCAGACAGACTCCATCCACACCTCACTCCCTTGTTCTCCTCCCCCCACCCCACCCCACAACCACCTGGACAGGCTCTTACCAAGATGACACCAGCCACAGCCCCGGCCTCCTTGTCCACCAGCGGTATGACCAGCACTGAGGGGGAGAGGGCAATGAGGTGGTCCTGTGGGGCCAGCGAGGCTCAGAAACACTGAGCCAGACCCAGGGAGGGAGACAAAGACGCAGACAGAGAGAGGCTGGAACAGAGGCACAGAGGGACCCAGAGACCCAGAGAGGCAGAGAGAGGGGCCTGAGGCAGTGATGAAAACAACCACAGAACAACCCCTGCATAGAGGGAAACCCCCTTCACCTGTTAACTCTCTCAAGATCCTCCCAGCAGCCCTGGGAGGCAGGGAGGCAAGTAAGGCTGAGCATTCCTATTTTATAGATTAGGAAACTGAGATCCAGAAAGAGGAAGTGACTTGCCCAAGATCACACAGCAAGTCAGGTTTCCTGACTCCCAGTCTTGTGCACTTTCCACATCGAGACAGAGGACAGAGACCTAGAGAGACTGAGACACGAGGCAGAGAGAGGAGACATGGCGGACAGGGGGCATGGAGAGGAAGAGAGAGAAAAACAGATAATGACAGAGAGAGCATGACAACTACAGCCCCATCTAGCAACAGGCATCAGCACATGGTGACCACAGGCCACTAGCCACTGAGCCCTAGTATGTACCAAACCCTTAACATGCGTTATCTCATTTGAGCCTCCTTGTAGCACCCCCTCAAGGTAGGTACTATTGTTCCCATTTTATAGATCAGGAAACTGAGGTTCAGAGAGGTTAGTAGCACAATAGAGAGAGAATTAGATGGAGGGATTGCTAGAGACACAGAGCAAGACAAAGAATGAGATAGAGAGATGAAAACAGAAGAAGACAGACGTGACCTGGGGATCAGGGGCCACAATCCCTCCCTGCCCCTGCCCAGCTCCCAGCCCTTACCTTGGGTGCCAGGGGCCAGTGGAGCCACCAGTCTGGCCAAGGGCTTCCCTGGCAGGTCTGAAGGGCCCAGTCCATTGCAGCCCAGCCGTTTCTGGGAGATCACAGCCTCTCTGAAAAGAGGACATGAAGCCACCTCTCAAGCCCTGAATCAATGTGCTGGACCCTGCTCATCTGGAAGGGTCTGGACAAGTTCACTTGCTGCAGGGTGGACACGAGGAGGGGCAGGTCACCACAGCCTGTCCTCTGCTGCCTTTCCAGGCAGCAGACGTGGGAAAGGCACACGTGGGATCCAACTCAGATCCCCAGCAACGGGGAGAGTAGAGCAAGTAAAAGCAATGGCATGAGCAAGACTGTCCAAGTTAAGGCCTACCTGCCATTGCTACTCCTTGTATTTAGACAAATGTCCTAACCTCTCTGATTCTCTGAGAGCACTAGTGTGGGGGAGAGTAAAATCCTAACCATCACCATCCTCAGTAAACAATTACAGAGCAACTTTTGGTACCAGGCACAGGAGGCCGACCTCCAGGGATAATCTTTATCACCAAAGCTTTTGCGGCATTTCCTGTGTCTGTGCACTGTCCAAGCAATTTACACAGATTAACTCAAAATTCCCAACAAACCTATGAGTTAGATATTATCGTCATATCTATTTTCAAATGGAGAAACTACACCACAGAGAGGTTAGGTAACCTGTCCAAAGTCACACAGCTAATAAGTGATAGAGCCAGAATTTGAACCCAGGCTGTTGGCACCAGAGCCCATACTCTTCACCACTACACTTGAACCTTCCCAAAGAGCCGAAGGGCACTAGCATGAGTGTCGAGGAGGCAAAAGGCATGTGTGTGATGATGGAAAGGGGAAGCGGGAACTGAGGCAGGGTGGGTTGGAATGGAACAAATGAGTTTCTCTCTGCCCCTACCACACATACCCTCAACCCCAGTCTCTTGCTCTTCCTGCTTAATTATGTGCCTGAATTTTCACCAAATGTCACTCTCTGATGATTAATTGTCCTGGGTCCTTTATCTCTCATGCTGCCTCCACTTAATTGGGTTTGTAGGAACTGCCTGGCCTGGACAAAAGGGACATTTGGGGGGCTGGGACATTGGTGTGTGCATAAGGGGAGCACAGCAAAAGTCAGATGAGGACAAAAGAGGGGGTGGCCTGTAAGTCTCCAAAACAGGGAGGTCAAACCCACTAGAGAAATCGAGGACCAAAGAGGTTGAGCATCTCTTTCAAGATCACACAGCATGGTGAACCAGACTTGTTCATTTCTAGCCCCTTCCACTGGTTCAGAATCTATAAGAACCAGTGGTCCCCCTTCCCCCCACCTTTCAACACTCGCACCCTGGACCTTCAAGACTTCTGGAGTGGTAGGCTCCAGTTCTGGCCTGTCTTTACTGTGCCAGTCATCCCAGGAAGGAATAGAGAGCTAGGGTGGCAGGAGGGCAACAGAAAGCACATTTCCTGATGACTACATCAATGAAGGCTGAGGCTTCATGGAGGCAGGGGCTGCCCTTGGTGACCTTCAGCCAAGCCCCCTTCGCCTGGACCCCATCCAGCCACTTGGCCTCGGACAATCTGGTTATTAGAAAGCCACAAGGTGGCGCTGGTCCCTGCATTGCTAGTCAGTGAGCACTGCAGCCTCATCCCACTGAACCCCAACTCCCCCCTCACCACCCCCTAGATCCAAGGAACCTCTCTTCCCGGGGACCCTAAAGAAGGAATTTGCCCTCAGACTTTTTTTTCTGTACAAAACTCCCTCGTCTGTGCTTGTGGCCTCATGATTTTCTAGTTCCCTCCAGACCCCACATACGCAAGGTCTCTTGGAGGCCTCCCCTGGACGTCACCGAGGTGTCCCAAAGGCAGCCCATGCCATTCTGAACTTACTGCCTCCACCAACCCCAAAGCGGCACAACCGTCCACTCAGTTCCTTTCGGCTGGTCCATAAACTGTCCTAGATGCCTCCCTATTCCTCACCTCCCCCATCTAATGGGTTGAGTCACCTCCTACGTATCTCTTCCCCTGCAGCAGCCTCTCCCCTGCCTCCATACCAAAGCAAGAGCAAATTTTCTATTCTAAAGTCCTAACGGGAGCATTCTACTTAAAAGTCCTTCCTTTCACAGAGCATTTATTCAGGGTCCTTCTGGGTCCAGTTCTGTACTTAGGGCTGAAGATAAGAAGATGAGTTGGATGTCTTCTGACTCAAGGAGACCTAGTATGGTGGGGGACTGACATACAGACACCCACCCTGGAGTCCAGGGATGAGGGCTCTGACAACGGGAAGACAAGCAGGCTCCAGCCTACCCCCGTGCAGCATGGAAGTGGAGTCGGAGAAGGCTTCCTGGAGGAGGCAGTATCTGAGGTGCGACATGCAGAGGTTATGGAGGCCAACAGGAAAGGATGTGCAGGCAGAGGGAGCTGCTTGTGGAAAGCCTCAGAAGAGAGAAAGAATGTGTGTCTGCTGGAAGGTCCGGGCACAAGAAGGCTGGTGTGGCTGGACAGCAGAGAGCAAAGCTGGAGAGGGGCCAGGTGCCTGAGAGGCTGGGCTTGGTCCTGAGGGCAGTGGGAGGCTGGGAGGGATTGGCAGGGGAGTAATGGCTGATCATGCTGGCCGCCTGGGTGAGACTCTCACTAGAGAGGGAAAATTTGAGACCGGAAATCCATGCCCTCAAGCCACCTCACAGCAGACAGCTAAGAAGAGCATTTGCGGGGTCTGGAGGGCAGTACAAATCCTGCAATATGCTCCCCTCCTGCCTCCTGAGCCTTCAGTGGTTCCTGGACAGAGGAGGGACTGGACTGGGCCAGATGAATCTTAACTGGGTCCAGATCCCCCGGCCACACGCTGAGGCCTCTAAGGATCCTCAAGCCTCAAGAAGTCCCTTATCTTGGCACCTTCCTCTACAACCAGCCCTCCCTAGGCCCTGCCACATCCCACAGCCCTGGGCAGGGGTGTTGCAAGCAATGCTCACCTCAATACGCCCTCTCTTCCCTGCTCCCCCAGCCCCTTTCCTCCTCTGCACTACCCTTCCCAAAACTGCTGTCCCCCTGGTGCTCCAAAGTGCCCATAGGCTGGAAAGGAGGGGGGCGCCAAGGCTGATCCCCCTACCCACACAGACGGGGTGGGGCTTTGTTTACTGCTCAGACTCCCCCCATTGGACCTCTCCTCAATTCAGAACCCCCTCCCTGCCTCCTCTACTCCTTCTCTCCAACCCTGTGCCCCACCTTCCAGGATGGTGCTGGGAGGGGTGGGGCCCCACACCCCAGGGCCAGCTGTCTACGCTGAAGGCTAATGACTCAGCCCTAGGTTCCTGGGTGGTCATGGTCGGCCCCGCTGAAGATAAAGACAGATGGGTAGAGAAGGAAGAGAGGAACGGGTACAGATTTTATGATGGTTTCGTCCCTTTAACAACTATTTGTTTAGTGGAAAAAGGGTAGAAGGAAAGGCTCTCGGTAGTAGGGGTGATGGCCTGGAAGGAGCTAAGTACCTAGGCCTCCATACCAGTCTCTGAGTCATCCTTCTTGGGTGCCGTTCTTTGGTAAGGCCCCATCCCCTTTACTGAGCCCTCATCCCCCTCCCTGAGCCCTCATCCCTCCCTACTGAGCCCCATCTCCCTCACTGAGCCCTCATCTCCTTCACTGAGTCCCATCCCCCTCACTGAACCCCAACCCATGTCCCTTTCTGAGCCTTTATCTCCCTTTCTGAGCCCTCATCCCCCTCACCAAGCCCTCATCCTCCTCACTGAGCCCTCACCCCTCTCACTGAGCCCTCATCCCCTTCACTGATCCCTCATCCCCCATTACTGAGCCCTCATCCCCCTCACTTAGCCTAAACCTCTCTCTGACCGTTTATCTCACTCTTGAAGATAGACCTGGACCCTCTTCTCCCCCTCTCTCTCCCAGAATATGAGAATCCAGACATGCGAATAGATCATCCCCTGGGTCCCCTTAGACAAACCAGAGGGACAGAGAGATATTGCAGTGAGAGGAAACCAGGTTAGCTGTAAGGAAGGACTTTCTCAAGGTTGGGCCCTGGAGCCCCTAAGTGGTAGCTGAAGGCGATAACCAGCTTAGGCTGGTGGGGGTGGCTCAGTTGCAGCTGAAAGGCCTGAGAATTTGCTGCTCTCAGCAGTGGGTAATCAGAGGCTTTAAGATGGCAGAAGACACAATAAGAAGAGGAAGGCGGCAGGGCTGGGGACCGAAATAGGCGGGGAGAGCAGGGTGGGAGGCACCACCAGGAGGGAGGTGAAGCCTTCCAGGAAGACCTTCCTCCAGGCAGCTTTCCCAAATTCTCTCTGGACCTGAGGCTGTATGTCAGCCTTTAGAATGCAGAGCCGGATTCAGAGCAGGGTCAGTCATCGGATATAAGAATGTCCAACATTATCATTTTATAGAAGCGTGGTCCGAGGCCCAGGGCGATTGTGTGGGATTGTGATTGTGGCCTTGCTGTCCTGGATTGCAGGTCTACTGACCCCCAGCCCAGGGCTCTCCCTCCCACCCCCTCTGCATAAGCAAAAGCTGCTCCAGGACTGTTTGTGACAGACCCATCCCTGTCCAGACACCTGTTCTGAAAATTGGAACCTTCTTAGTGAAAAAGAAGGGGGGCTTTCCACATATAGATCAGGCTCAGCTTCTGGAAGAGGGCCTCTAGCTGGGCCACAAAAAATGAGTAAAATGTGGATTGGCTGAGGCTGAGATGGAGCAGAAAAGGACTTTGCAGGGGAAGAAACAGCCTGAGCCTGCTCGAGGAGGCAAGAAAGCCTGACATTTTTGGGGTGAAACCAGACATCTGAGAGCCTGGCGAGTGGTAGGTGGGGCTGGATGGCTGCCAGGGAACTCCTCACCCCCACCTTGGCCCATCTCCACCCTGCCTCTTCTCTCAGCCCATCCTCTGTCCCTTCCCTTGAGCCTTATCTGTCTTTATGATCCAGACTTCACGTCACACATGCTGCTGTTTGCCAGCCCCGCCAGCTCTCCAGGGTGTCCTGGAGAAGCACTCACCCTTCCCTCCCCTCTCCACGCCAACACCCTCCCATCCCACACCAGGCACTGCCAGAGCCTCAGGCTCCATTTCAGCCTGTGGGCAGGTGCCTCCAGCTCCTAATGGGTCCAGAGCCACAGAGGTCACCGTTAGAAAGACCCTGCACACATTTTATAGAAACAGAGGAGGCCAGAAAGGAAGTCATTTTCTCAAGGTCTCCCAATGAGTTAATCGTGTTGGGACTTGGGAGTGGGGGCAACTAGCAATCACTGAGCTTCTACTATGTGCTGGGCACTGTGCTAGCACTTGGCATGTATTATCTCATTAAACCATCATGTTGTTGTTGTTAGGGGCCATCATCAATTTTTACAGGAGCAGATGGCAGGTATTTCACTCTGGAGCTGGGTGGGCTCAAACTGCCCACCTTGCAGTTAGCAGTCAAGCACTTAACCATTGCACCACCAGGGCTCCTTTAAACCATCAGAGCAAGCAGATACATAGGCCCTACTCTTATCTCTATTTTATAGATGAGAAAACAGATTAAGGGAGGGGACATAGTGAGGTGGGGATGAGTCTGGGCTAGAATCCAGGCCTGTCTGACCTCCATTCCAGTGCTCTTGCATCTTCCACATACCGAAATCTCAAGCCCTGATTCTGCTGGAAGCTCCCAAGAGCAGAGCTCAGCCGCCCTGAGGCCCCGAAGCCCTAGCTGTGGAGGTGGGCGCACCACCAGACACGGAGTGGGCAGGCAGAAAACAGATTTCAGGACGGAGAGAACTGGACCCCACCCCTAATCCTTGCCTGCCTGAAAGAACTTTGATCTCTCTGTCCCTGGGGACATCCCCCTGCCCGCAATCCTCAAGCCCCCTTGCCCTCCTCAGCCTCCTGGAATCTCTGAGCCCTGTTTCCCAGCAGGCACTCACCTCCCCACTGTCACTGAGCTCCAGGCTAATTGCATTTGAGTATTCACTTTTAATTGCTTTTCTGGTACCTTTTCAAAAGGCTTTCCTGAGTCTGAAGTGGCTGGGGGCGGGGAGAATGCTGACAGGACCCCCGATACAGAGCATCTGAGCCTCTCAAAGATGCCTCAACCACGCCCCCTCTCAGCCTGCAGCAGAGAGCCTGGCAGGAGCGTTTGCAGGGGCTGCAGGGGCAGCCAACCCTGCAGGATGCTCGCCTTCTGCCTTCTGAATTGTCATCCTGCACCCCTGCCTGCCCCAAGGAGGCCTCCCCAGGCTGCTCCAGGGAGCCATCCTGGAGGGGCAAGCTCGTATTAAGCAAAGTTCTTCAGAGTTAGGGGTTAGGGGCACTGGCTCAAGGAGAAAAAGGGCCATTATAACATTTTTTCCTTTAAGATCCTGAAGACCTTCCAGCGCTATCCCACCATGTTACAGATGAGACAGTGGAGGCTGGAGGGGGAGAGTGACTGGCTTGGTTCACATAGTTCTTGCAGGGAAGAATTGTCAGGAAATGCTGAAACGGAAAGTGTCACCCACCCACATACCCGCATGGGGAATCAAGCAGGAGAACAGGAGGTGGGAGGACTCTGAGCTATCAGAGAGGCACCAACCATTTCCATGGAAACAGCAGGGGTTGGGGGCCAGCATCCTAGAATCCAGGGTTCCCAGGTGCCAGGAGGGGCCTCAAGACCCCGGGCCCAGCATCCCCCAGCAGGAACTCTTTCCAAGGTTTCTGTGGAAGGCGAGGGTCTTCCCCAGACTAAATTGTTTTGTTTTGGGATTCCATTGAGTTGGTTCCAACTCATAGCGACCCCATGTGTTACAGAGTAGAACTGCCCCCTTAGGGTTTTCTTGGCTGTAACCTTTACGGAAGCAGATCTCCAGGCCTTTCTCCCATGGGGCAGCTGGGTAGATTGGAACCACCAATCTTTTGGTTAGCAGCTGAGCACTTAGCTGTTGTACTACAACGTCTCCTTCAGCCTCAGCTACTATCTAAAAAAGCCACATCACTGGTTTGCTTGACCTGTTAGAACAGCCTTCCTCACAGGGAGGGGAAAGCTGCCTCTGGTCACCTCCACTGCTACCCACTGTGCCCTCAGCTCCTGATTCCTTACTCCCTGGGCCCTTTCATGCTGAGAAGGCAGTGGTCATGTCTTCCAGGGTCAGCCCTCCTTCTGACAAGCATTTCAGCCCTTCAACACTTTCTCATCTGACAAATTTTACTTCCCCTTATTGACCCCTGAATGTCCAGGAGCCAGGATGCCCATGTCGCAGGCCTGGCTCTGCCTCGCACCAGGTATGTGACTTGAACACATCTCATGACGTTTGCCCATCCGGAAAGTGAGGAGTCTGAACTCAGTGGGTTCAGAGGTTTTAGGGGCCCATAGAGTGCTGAATCCATGATCCTAAAATCAGTGACTCTGACATTCTATCATAATCATAATAATACCAAACACTTGTTGTGTGCCATTGAGTCGGTTCTGACTCATAGCGACCCCGTTGGACAGAGTAGAACTGCCCCATAGGGTGTTCTAGGCAGATCACCAGGTTTTTTCTCCTGAGGAGTGGTTGGTGAGTTCAAACCACTGACCTTTCACTTCGCAACCAAGTGCTTAACCACTGTGCCACCAGGGTGCTTACCAAACACTTAGCATATATTATGGATCAGGCCCGTAAGTGATTTATACGTTAAACTCATGTAATGACCCTATGAAATACGTACTATTATTATCACCATTTTACAAACAAGAAAACTAAGGCGCAGAAAAGATAAGGAACTTGGCCAAGGTTAGACAGCTAGTAAACAGGGAGTTGGGGCTTGAACCCAGGCAGTCAGGCCCCAGATCCCACAGCTGGACACAGCCTCTGATTTCCCTGTTCTCAGACACAGGGGTACTGACACCATGGGCTCCTACAGGCCCAGCGTTCTGTGATTCCTAGCCCAGCCTCACAGGCAGATCTCAGAGCTTGCTGGATTCTAACCAATAAACACTGTAGCTCCAACATTCTGAGATTTTGCTCTGAGGAAGAGACTGCAGCAATTTAGAACTATGATGAGAAAACCTACCAGTTGGCACTTTCCCTGTGCCTATCCACTTCCCCAAAATGAGGGAACACATTTCTTCTCTCTCCTATGCTGGAGGCCAGCCACTGAGCCAAGGAACAGCCCTCTGGCAGGGATGCTGAGGTCAAGGTTGGATGGGGAGGATCAGACCAGATGCCCGTGGAGGGTGCCCCAGCCCGGAGAATCCTTGACTGTTCAGAGGACAGTGGGGATGGGGAGAATAGCTTACCGGACTTTCCCCTCCTGGAGCAGCTCATGCGGAGGGTCCTCACACACCAGCCTGGACTCCCCATCCAGCAGGTAGGTGTAGACCGTCTCCTAGGACAGAAGGCACTCATGAGACCCTGTGGAGAGACCCTCTCATCCCGTATACAGGGGTCTGGGTGGCAAGGTCATCAGACCCTCCGGGAGTGGGTTTCAGGCATTTGTTTGTCCGTCTGTCTGTTTTTATTCCCCAGGTGGTTCTAACGCTCTGCCAGGGTGGAAAACACCTTATGAATGGAGCACCTCCCCCTCTCTTCTTGGAAGAAGTTCTGGCCATGAACCTGCTGACTTTCCTTACTTATGACACTAAATCCAAGGCTCTGGGGGAAGGGCTGAGGGGCAGACAGATCACCCCCTCCCAAGGAAATTTCCCCGCATTCAGCAACTAATAACTAAGCATCTACTGCTGGAGGGGCTGAGAATGTTCCCGGAAGCTTACCTCCTCCCTCCAGGGAAACAGACACCTCTATAAGAAACTACACAACCATGACCTGAGCCAGAGCACTACACCCACCCTTGGGTGGAGGCCTGGGAGGGCTTTCTGGAGGAAGTGGCCTTTAAGCTGTAACTGGAGTGGGAATTAGACACATTCTGGCAGGGGACTGGGTACAGAAGACACGGCTCCTGGGCAGAGCAGCACGTTTGTAGCTCCAGAAGTGTAAAGGGCACAAGCATTTCTGGGACTGACCAGGGCGGGGAGGGCTGGGCCTGGAAGTCAGCAGGGCCTGAGCTGGAAGGGCTTTGTAAACCCAGCTGGGGAAGGATGACAGGGTTGCTGATCGGCAGTGAGCCGGGAGAGAAATGAGCAGATTTGCATTTTGGAAAGATCGTTCCCCAGAGTGGGATCAAAGCTCTGCTCGAAGATTGTCAAGTCTTTGGTTCGTTGATCTGTGCTCCCCAAGGACCCAGAGCGGGCTCAGGCCTCAGTTCTGGACCATGTCTTGGCAGAAGTAGTTGCCCTCACTGACCCACAGGCCAAAATCCACATTTCCTCCAAGCAAGATGTGCTACCCTTAGGAATCCACAACCAAGCTCCATTCAACACAGCCTTGCTGAGCATCTCCACTGCCAGTGCTGTGTCTGACTTAGGTAAGGTCAAGACACCAGTCCCTGCCTGAAGGAGTGTACTCCAGTGACGGAGGCACCCACATGCCCAGCCAAGTATCTGGGAGGGGCTGGGAGGCAGGGAGGACAGGAGAGGGTTCTCCTGCCTGCTGAGGGTATCAGGGAGGGCTTCAGTGGAAGGTGACATTAGAGCTGGGTGGAATTCTCAGCAGAAGCAGTGGCCTTCAGTGACTGGAGAGTCCACAATCGGCCAGGGGCTCCTATAGGCCTTGGAGTCCCCAGCCAGCCCCCAGGAGGTGCCCCAGCCAATACTTCCAGAGACACCAAGCAAAGCTTCGTTGGGTGGGGTGGGAATGAATAGGCCTGAAGGGGGTGGGGGGCAGATACAGTCAAGGTCTGGGGTCCCCTTGTCCTCCTGGGATGAGGGTCAAGGTGAGGAGTTCAGGGGTAAAGGAATCAGTGAGAAGGAGGCTACCCACTCCTCATCTACACCTAGCCTACTTGTTGTCATCTGACCCTGCCTGCAGCCCGGGGGAGGCCTGAGGGATTTGGCCCAAAGGGGTTAAGAGACCATCCAAGGGACACCAGGCAAAGAGGGGTGATAATTCATGGAGGGGTGGGGGGCACAGATCCTCACTTCCGGGATGTCCTTCTGTCTCCCAGCCCCTTACTCACGGCCTCCTGGGTTAAAATTAGCCGAGTTTATCAGAGAGAGGGAGGGAAACATTTCAGACACATCAGCACCATCTGTGTTCGGGGCTGCCTGCCACAATGGGTGCTAATGAGGGAGCCAGGTGCCAGCTCCCCGCCCCTCCCTGGGGGATAGGCAGACCCCCCCCCCCACTTCCCCACCCTTCCCTGGCAGCTGAGCAGACCCCCCAGCTCCCCTTCCCTCCCTGGGGCTGAGCAAACCCTTCAGCTCCCTCACCTCCCGAAGGGCTGAGCCTTCTTTGCAATCAAGCCAGGGCTCCCCAAGGTCAGGGCCCTGGTAACTCATACAGGTCTCTTGAGTGGGCCAGGGTAGATATTTCCCCCTGTCCCGTGAACCCAGTTGCCTCCACCACAGCTGTCTTCCCAGCTCCCAGGTTTCGGGGGACAATTAACCCAACGTGGGGCATTCATGAGGTGAAGACCTGGCCAGTCACTTCTTCCTCCCCCCTCCCAGGGCAACCTAAGTGGCCACAGAGAGGCCCAGGGCAGCCCTGTGGATGCTAACCCGCCAGTCTCCCCACCCTACCTTTCCAGATGTGCCTCCACCCACCCTGGGCCAGATGTTACCTCAGTCCCATCCCTCTCCGGGAAGATTTATTTTTGGGTGCCAACACACCACCCACTTCCTACCAATTTCACGCTCAATAAAGCTTGCTCATTAGCCCTTCTCTTGGGCTGTGAACTTCTAGGAGGTTTTAGGGAAGGCAGAACTGAGGAGATAGAGTGGGGGTGCTTAGGGGCCAAGCCCTGTTTGTTTCTGTCATCCTGTGTGACGTTGGGGGATGCACCCTCCCTCTCTGGGCCTCTGGTGGTTCATTCATCAGCAGATCCAAGGACGATGGGCCCTGGCAGGAAGCAGGGGTCATATTCTGAATTAGCTGTCTTTCCTGGAGTAGAGGCTGCCTTTGGCTGGTGTCTAGAGTAGAAGAGAGGACATTCCAGGCCTCTGGGACTCAATTTGGGCATTTCCTGCTCCAGAACGTCTTCCATGTCCCTTAGGCTGGATCACACCCTCCTCCCCAGGCTCCCATAGTGCCCTGCTTTCCTCTGTCTGGCACAACTGAGACCCTGATGCTTTGGGCCTCAAGGGCCAGTTTATCCATCATCCTACCTAAGGAATGAACTGTGGCCAGTGGAGCCAGGGTGGGGAGTGGCCTGGTGCAGCTGAAGGGGAACACAGTCCAGGCAACAATGGTCACCACCCTCTACCTGCCCCAAACCTGTGACCTCATCCACAGTGTTGTGACCTCTTCCAGAGAGAAGCTTAAAAGTTGCTGGAGGTCATCTTGTCCAGTCTCCTGTCTCCAGACAGAACACCTTAACCCAGTGCAGACCCATTTATCAAGGCTTAACCCATTTCAGCATGTTCCAGACCTTTTATACAGGAAGTTCTTCTACATGTCTACCCTCAGCCACTCTTGCTGCACAGATTCCAAAACCTACCTGACTCCACCTTGTCCTAGTTGTATTATCCTAGGTGAATCCCTTCCATCTTTAAGACATGATTTTTCCAGTTAACCTCTAAGACTCTTTGGCCCAGACATTCCAGGATTCCTATATAAGTTCATTCTTTGGGGCTTGGCCTAGTTTAATTCCTCCTCCTCCAGGAAGGCTTCTCAGAACATACACCCAAACCCTTCAGTTCCTTATGAGATTCATCTAGGCAGGGACCCTGTCTCTTCCTTCTTCCTCAACCCTATGTGAGATCCAGCACAGAGCTGGGCAAAGTTTGCCTAAAGGGTGGGCAAGTGTGGGGCAAGGGTTAGCACCTACCACTCTGGGGAGCACAGCTGACAGGGCCTCCTTGACAGCCTGTTGAAGGCCCGCAATGTCGATGACAGAGCCTAAGCTCAGCAAAGCATCCTGGAAGAAAGGAAAGAGCAGTGAGGGGCGTCAGCGGGCAGATCAGGGAACCCCAGGGCAGCCCCATCTGCCCAGAGGGCCGTGAACATGAACCCCGCAGCTTAGACTTAGAGACTGAGGCTTTTAGACAGTCGAATACTGTGGTCTTAGGATCTCAGAATCAGTCTCAAGGCCACAGAATGTCCAAGTTGGATGCGCATCTTCTAATCCAGTCCCCTCATCTTCCAATGGGGAAACAAAAGCTCCAAGAAGGGCCAGGGACTTAGCAAAGGCCTTCCAGTGAGTCAAGAGGTCAAGCCTGGATCCACCCCAGGTGTCTTATCCTTTAATCAAGGACAAATGCTGGCATGGTAGGTAAAGCACAAGCCTCCACATAAAAACAAAGGCAGTAAACCAAAATAAACCAATTTGAATCCTAGCTCCACTATGTATTAGAATGTGTGTCTCGGGCAAGTCACTGAACCTCAATCTTCTTATTTATAAATTGGAAACAACTGTAGCTATCCCCCCAACAGGCTGACATGAAATCAAGATGAAACTGAGCAATTAAAGCACCTCACGGACTGTCTAGCCCAGAGTAGGTACTCAGTTGAGTGTTCGTTGACACTGGGTCCCAGCTTTCCCCAGAAGGGAGGGGTCTCACCCCGTCTCATTTTCCAACCTAGTGAGGGGCTGTCCTGGGAGTAGCATGAGTCTAAGAGATGTGTGAGCTCACAAGGTGGGAGGAGTACAGCTGGGCCATCCCTGGCAACCACAGGAGAGAAAGGAGAAGTCAGCCTTGACTGCCTCACAGCCTTCCGCTCCCAGGATCAGGTCTTGTCCTTGGAGAGCCGGAACAGAGACAACAAAGGTTCCCACTTCTCGCTCTATTAACTTGGCCAGAGCCACAGGGATCAAAGAGAAAGGTAACAGAACAAAGAATCCAGAGCCAAGGCAGGATCATGACTCACACCATCCACTCAGCCATGCCCTCCTCCAGCCCTTGGAAGTCCTTTCTGGTGTCTTCCCTGTGGATGGCTGGGTTTGTGTTCAAAAGGCAAAGGGATTGACTATAGGATGGAGGAGACATAGCTTGGCCCCCTTTCATATGAAGACCATAAGTGATCAAGAATCTTAGTGGACCACAAGCTCAGCACAAGCCCACAGTGTAAGCACGGCTGGTAAAAGGTGAAATGCTCAGGCTGTATTAATAAAGATCTGTTAACCCAGATAAGGAAGATTATGGTTCCCCCACTTCTCTAGGTTAGCCAGACCCTACCTAGTGCATTGTGTCCCAGGTGAGGACAAGATGAGACGCATCCAAAGGAGATGGCTCATATAAGAAGTGAACTGAAAACCAAGTCCTGTCTGTGACTAAGGCTGGAGAACCTGGGGGTAGCCAGCCTAAAACAGAGCAGACTCAGAAGTCTCAGTCTCTGACTCCAATCTCTCAGACCCTCCTGGGCAAGGAGACTTGGCTCTGTGGCCCCAGGGACAGCCTGGGGACCTATAAGATACCGCAGAGGCTGGCCTCGGCCCAGTGGGAAGAAGGACCTTCTTCCAGACAGAGCCATCCTACAAAGGCAGAAGCCACCAGGAGGAAGGGGGAGGGAGGGAGGAAGTGAGCTCCCCATCCCTGAGAGGGTACAAGAATGAGCTGAATGCCCATTTGTTCAAGAGGCTGCAGAGGGGAGTTCTGCATTGGGGTCTAGATTTCAGCCCCAGATTTCAACCTTGGGTGAAATTTCACTCCTTGGCTGCAGTTTCCCCCACCCCCACCCCCACCCCCACCCAATCCTATGCTTCCAGGAGAGGGGGCGGCATGAAATTTCTCCCTGAACGCTGATCACTCAGCGTTGCTCTCCCCAACCCCCAGGCTCCTTTTGGTTCCTCGTACTGCTCAAGATGTGAAGACACATCTTGGTCTCTGCCTTAGGACATTGGAAGCTGCTCATTCCCAAAAATACAATCACCAAGCTGCATCTGTTGTTCTTTGACTCTTAGGCACCTCATACCCCAGTTCACATACCCTCTATGCTGCACATGCACAGCCACACAGCCACAAACCACCAGATCCCTGCAGAAACACCCCAGCATGCCTTCAGATACCCTCTAGCCACACACACTCACAGGTCCTAATGGGTGCAGCTATTTCTTCGCGCATTCAGGGGCAAGGGCTCAAGTAATACCTGCACACACCTGTATACACATATGGTAGTGTGACCTTTCAATGTCAATTCTTCAGACTAACAAAGGGAGGAAGAACCAATGCCCCAGATAATCCCAAAATAAAATCTGCCAGACCCAGGCTCCTGAAACTGGGGCTCCAAGGGTGGGAGCCCAAAAGGTGGAGATGATTTAGGTCAATTCCTGGAGGCAAGGGGGTTGGCAAGCTGACCCCTGAGAGCCCCTGCCCTTCTGTGGAGTCTGATACGTGTGTGATGTAGAAATTGGGGAAAAGAGGCCAAGGCAATGACGGATTGAGTTTTGATGTTGGTGGAGAAGATTTCCAAAGTCACAAGCTTAAGACAACTAAGTCTCCCCATTTGACAGATGAGGAAACTGAGGCACCAAGAGTGACCCATCTGTGGTCAGCCAGCCTGTCAGGCCAGGTCCAGAATTCAAGTGTCTGGCTCTCCAGCCCCAGCCTGGCAGGAGTATCCCTCCCCCAGCTGCATGCCTGCACCCCTCCCCCCAACTCCCACCCCAGGGGACTTAGAAGAGTTTGTCCTTTGTTCTGATTGGTGGGCTCCTCGACCTGTCCTTTGCTTCAATTGGGTGATGCCCTGACCTGTCCTTTTCTGGAATTGGTGGATGCCTGTCTGGCCTTTGTTCTGATTGCTCAGTTTTCTGCGACTCTTCAGGCCAGGTAGGGTAATGGTGGGGAGCTGGAGTGGGAAAGGAAACTTGGGGAGGGCTGAGGCAATAACAAGGACGGGCATTTACATCCTCGGACAGAGTGGGCTTGATGCAGTTATGACTGATGAAGCCCAGGGCTCTCCACCTGGCATCCTTCTGTCCACCTACCTCCTAACTCTGCCCATCCCACCCCAGGAATGGGGGGGTGGGTGGGGTGCTGGTTGCAGAAACTGCAGCTGGGAACAGCCGCTTCATAACTCATCCTCAAAGAGGTCTTCAAGACTTGCTCAAATGCCACCTTCTCCATGAATCCTCCCCAGATCCACCTCAGCTACATCAACTCAGGGCAGGAATAGCTCAAACTCCAAAACAAAGCCCATGAGGTGGGGTCTCAGAGACTGAAGGGAGAAGAGAACCAGTGGGGGAGCAGCTGAGAATGGGAAGTGGGAAATTCCCTAATCAAAGGATCAAGCTGGGGAGTAAGGCTCAAGTCAAGGGCTAGAGCCCCAGGAATCTTAAAAAGAGGAGGAAAGGAAAAATACAAACATAGCCACATCCACTCACATGTACATCTACAAATGTCACACATACATACACTGCCATGTGCACACCTCTGCCCATACATAATGCACACACCTCACACAAACATGCACACGCACAGATAGAAATGCAACCATGTATACAATGCCCACACAAGTACGTACTTACATATGCAAACACACATAGCCCAGGCATAGGGTGGGAGAAGGAGGTCACATTTCCTGCCCTTGCAGGGGTTTTTTTTGTGTTTTTTTTTTTTTTTAACAAGCTTCAGTATAAATATCAGCATAACAACCAGGCAATATCCCAGACTTCAGGGAAGATTTTATGGTGTGTAGAAAAGAGCAGCATTTCCAGTCCCAGGTTGTCTACAGACATTCTGTGTGGCCTTAAGCAGGCCCCTTTCCTCTTCTGAGCCTTGGTTTCCTTATTAGTAAAAACGGGTCCTTCCAGCTCTGCAGCATATAGTCCTATGGTGTTCTGGCTTAATTGAAAGAGGATGGATGGATGTATGGAAGGGTGGTTGGATGGATGAATGGGAGGAAGGAACTTCATGTTCTCCGCACCCCCTACCTGCGAGCTCTGCAGGTGGAGGTGCCAGTCAGCACCACAGACAGCACCGCACCCTCCACACTTTTCTTTGCCCCAGGTACCAAGAAATGGAACCCCTTCTGAGTCAGGGCTCCTCTGGAGCCAGGGCTGGGGCTCAGAGTGGGGCTGGATCAGCATTTCTGCACTAGTTTGGGAACAGGAAAGGGTCTGGACTAAGTAACTTCTAGCTCCTTCTTAAAGTCAAAGCATATATGAAATCAGTGGCCTTGGCCTTATCTCTCCTGGAGTGGCAGGTCTGTCACAAGCACCTCTCCTGTGTCATCTCCTTGAGTTTCTATGTCTTCTCCCACTTCCACAACCCTTCCTATTGCTCTCTCCCTGCCCAAGACCTAGACTCCAACTCTCCCTCTCTGGAGCAACGTTCCATAGTGCCCCTCACGGTGGCCTAGAAGAAGATAATAACATCAAACTTAACAGTCAAGTACCTCCCAAGACTCAAGCTATGTTACTGAGACTGGCCATTCACAGTGATTTGCCCACCCTGCCTGCTAGGTCACCTGTGTGGCCTGGGATGGGGGCTTCTATCTCTCTGGGCCTTGGTGTCCCCTTCTTTAAAGGGAAGGGGTCCTTCAAGAATCCCCCAGGACCTGGAACTCTTCTCCCTTTCTGCTCTGCTTTCCTTCTCTCTGGGTGTTTCTCTCGCTCGCTCGCTCAATTTCTCCCTCTCTGCCTGCCTACTGCCACAGCCAGCGTCCATCTCTCTGTCACAAGCGGCTCCCGTGTCTCATCTCCATGAGGCTCTGCATCTTTTCCCACCTCCGCATCCTCTCTCTTCCTCTCAGATGGCATCTCCTCCCGCTCGCCATCTCTCACTCTCCCACACTCCCTGTTCCCACCCGCTCCTGTCTCTCCTGCCCACTCCTCCCCAACCCTCCAAGTAGCCACCCTGAGAAGGTGGGGAGAAAGCACCTGGCTTAAGATGGGCACCCACAGGATGGGGAACACAAGAAGGCGGCTATGGTGGGGGAAACTGGGGGTACTAGGACAGATGCCATCTATACCTCTTTTGCATCCTGCCTCATATTCTGGTGAGCAATAAACACAGTCTTCCCAGAGGACAGGGCCCTTCGATGGAGAATTTACCCATCTCTGTGCCCAGCATGGGTCTGGCATTAATGGCACAGCTGCTCAGTAGAGGCAACTGACAGAACTCCCCCAAAGGAGGCCTCTTAGAAGCACAGACCAGAGAAATCCCCTTTGGCTGGGTCCTCTGACCCCAGCCTGAACCCCGGCATCCTAAGCTTACTCTGTAATTCCTGCCTCCACAGCATACCCAACCTAGCACAGGCAGGAGACAGTAAGGAAGCAGGACCAGGATGCCCCTCCTCCCACCCACTCCACCACCCACTGCTTGCCATCTGCCTGAGAAGCCATCTCCAACAGACACTGGAGCCTTAAATACTCACAGAAGAGCTGCCCGTGAGTGCAAAGATCCTGCACCCCCAGGTCTCCCCTCAGTAAAGCTGGGCTGGACTTGGGGCAAGAGAAATTGAGGAAAGAAGTTTGGCAACCCTGGGAGACCTGGTCTAGAGGAGGAGGCAGAACAGAGCCCCAGGCCACAGTTAGACTAGCTCAAGCATCAGTGCAGAGGGAGCCTTGGTGAGTGGGTATCGGGCCTTGGGGAAGGGAACACACCTTTCTCAAACACCAGTCGTTCTCAAACTTTAATGTACACCGGAATCAGCTGGAAGGCTTGTTAAATTAGACTGCTCGGCTCCACCCCTAGAGTTTCTGATACAGTAGGTCTCAAATATGGGACATGGAAGAGTGGGGCCCAGGAATTTGCATTCCTAACACATCCCTAGGTGCTGCTGATGCTGCTGGTCCAGGGACTACACTTTGAGAAACACTGATTTATACTCTCTAATCTTCCTATAAGCCCTGGGAGGTGCCTGTTTTGATTAACCCATTTTCTAAGTAAGTACACTAAGGATCACAGGGGAGAGGCCTTGCTTGGGTGAAAATGGCTGACAAGAGGCAGAGTGAACCCACTCAGGATACAAGTCCATGTGGGAGATCCCTCAAGGAAGGTCCCAAAGAAGGGGAGAGGGTGGGTTGCTAGAAGTAGAAAATGAAGCAGAGCAATGGAAAACCCAGGACAAGGGCATACAGAAGGGGCTACTCGCACCCCGGAAGCGGCTACTTGCAGTTCGAGAGCCCAGCCTAAAGGAAGAGCCTGCCAGAGGCCCCTCCTTCCTCCTCTGCTTTTCTCCCTCTTCCTCCTCCCTCCTTCTGTCCCTCCTTCTCCTTCCTCCCCACCCTTTGCAGACTCCAGCTTCAGTTGTTACTCCAACAGGGCCGCGTCTCCAGCCTCTGAGCCACACTGGAGACACGTGCACTGTAGAATACACCTGAGCCCAGTCCTGGTGCCTCCCATGGGTGTCCCCTTCCCTGATGAGCGTGACCCCACACTGTTGGCCTCACCTTTCCATATTCACTACTAGCTCCTCGCAGGCCCTTTACCCCTTCCAAGCCAAACTCAGCTTCCACTCTAGCTAGTGCCCCTTCCAGGAAGCCCTCCCAATTATCCCAAGTCCCTCAGATCCCTCAAGAGCTAAGTTTGGAGGTGGATGAAGGGAGAAAAGGGAAGGTGGGAGTTGTCTGAATGATCAGTGGATCCCCTCAGTCTGGAGCACGGGGTCTGGAGTCAGGAAATGAGCGGATAAGGAAACAGCCAGAGTGGTTTGAGGCAAGGAGGCAAGAGTTGACTGTAGGGAGGGGGAAAGATGGCTCTGGGAGACAGACAGCAGATCAGGGGGAGAAGGACAGGCTCAGGGCTTCTCCCCGCCCCCTTCCCCACCTTCAGCTGCCTCCTCAATATGGTAGAACCAAAGATGGCTCCCATCACTGCCACATACATTCCCCTTGAAGCCACAGCCTTCCTCTCAAGCACATCACCAGCATCACCCTCACCATTGCTGTCCCTATCATCTTGGTTACCTGGTGCCTCTACTTTCTTCATCCTTCTGGCCTGGAGCTCAAGAGGGAAGAGTTGGGCACAATGGGGAAGTCACAAGGAGGCAGATGCAAGCTAGCTGTGAATCAGAGTTGTGCCACAAGACAGCAACCTGAACAGGAGAGAGGGGTGAGTTCCCTGTCCCCAAGGGTGTCCAAGCAAGGAATGGGACCCTGCTTGGGAGGCTATGTCCTGGGGAAAGGTCTTGGTGACCTTTGCTGGCCTCCAGCTCTGGGTTCCACGACACTGAATGTCTATAAACCCTCCTCAGCCTCATTCCCTCACATGGCCTTTGTGGTAGGGTAGGAGCTGGACCAAGTAAGTCCAGGAACCTCTGAAAGGCAGGCACAGTGGTTCAGGCAGGAAAGAAGAACAGAGCTAAGTGATCTGACCTGAGGCAGTGCCAGAAAAGAGAGTTACGTCCCTCAGGCAATGATGACCAAAAGAAGATTGGGTAGGTAAGTGAATAGATGGATGGATGGACAATGGATGGTTTGATGGTAGGTGGGCAGGCAGAAGGGTAGGTGACCTTACTTTTCCAGGCCTTCCTCCAGGAAGATTTTATGGTTGCACCCTATCCCAGACAAATCTGTCCCTTCCACCTGGGGCTCTCACAGGCCCTGTGCTTCGCCCAATGCATCAGCACATTGCCACTATTTACCATCTGTCCCCCCATCAGACTGGGAGCTCTTAGTGCATAGAGGTTGTGTCCTGTTTCTCACTGGGTCCCCAGCATCATTCAACCCATTGTAGGTGTGAAGAGGTGTTTGCTGAGTTATGAAATGACTGGTTGAATTCCTGTATGCTTATTGCTGTTGGGCTGTGATGGGTAGATGCCATGGAGGAGCAGAGAGGTGCACTCCATAACTCCTGGAGGCCCCCAGACAGGGGAAACAGCTGAGACCTCTCTATGCCCTTCAAGTCTGACACAGTGAATGTCTTAGAGAAGAGCCTGAAGAATGAGGGCGCCTTGTGCTGGGAGCTCTTCGAATTCATCTCCACAGACCAGGAGTCCCTTCGTGCTTCAGGATTATCTCCTAGTGCAGACTGGGCTGAGGACAGCATGTCAGGAGGGATGGGGCTCTTCCCTAGGAAGAGCACTGTCACTGCCACCTTCTTTTATAAGTGAGGTCACCTCCTCCAGGAAGCCTTCCTGGGTCACTTTTCATCCTCCCAGGCCTCCAGAGAATTCTCACAGGTTCAGAGTCTGCAGAGATCCAGGCCTCATGGAGTCCAATCCCCAGCTTGATGGGGGTAGACGAAGGCCCAGAGGAGGCAGGGAATGACTTGTCCAGGGTCTTACCAGGAGCTAGGAGGCCCATGCCCCAGTTCATAGTCCTTCAAGTCACACTAAGCCACCTTCCTCTTCAGCACTATTCAGTTTTGGTCCCCACTAATTGCCTGCCTTGGCCAAGGGTTGGGCTGAGCCCCTTTTAGAAGCAAGGTGGGCTAAGTCTCTTCCTTCAGGCCAGGGACAGGGCCACTTGTAACCCCCCACCCCAAAACACCCCCCACCCATGCCTCCCCCCACTCCGCCCCATCCCAGACACAGCGCCCACAGTGGGAGGTAAGTGTGGAATGAACGGTCCTCAAACTGGGTTAGTGCAGCCTGCAGAGGGCAAGGAGGAAGGGCCTACCTGGAAGGGGGTGGTTGGAGTAGAGGAAGGGTGGAGCCTGGCAATGCTTGGTGTCCCCAGTGACAAGGCAGGCTAGCAGGCCACAGAGTAGGTCCACGTGAGCCCTTTCTTGGGGTTCTCCCTAACTCTGTCTTGAGCTGTCTTTGTTCCTCAGTCTGTCTCAGTCTCCCTGGGTCCTCTGTGTCTGTGTCTCTTTCTGTCCGGCTGTTCTTCTCTGGTGTGTCTCTGGGACAGCCTCACACTGCCTTGTCCCATGACTGTATTTGGCTCTATCCTCAGGGCCTGGCCCATCCAGCTGTTCCCCAAATCCCAAGGGTAGGGGGAGCAGGGCAGAGGGGGATGGGAGTATGAGAAATAGAGACAAGGACCGATTCAGAATCAGACGTGAAAGACTGGAGGAGACGCTGGGGACAGGGACTGAGAAGGCACGGCTGGGCCTGGTGAGAAAGGCTCCCAGCCCATAAGTGTAACACCCAGAAGACAAAACCAGAGTCAGGCGAAGGGGTGGGGTCCACCCTCCCCCTCTGCACTGGCTCCCTGTCCCCACCATGCAAGAATGTGTGAGCAATTTTATTGTTCCTAAAAATAGCCTGTCTTTATTGGGGGTTGGGGTGAGGAATCTTCTGGGCAGGGTTCACCTCAGGCATCCCCCTGCGCCTGGGCCCCCATCAACTATGTCCCATGGTGTGGACAAGGGCCGCTCTGAGTTGCCCCACCCCCACCTGCAGTGTGTTTTTGAAACGTAAATTCTGACTGTATCCCTCCCTCCTATAAAATGTCCGTGGCTCCTCGGCCCCTTGGATAGGCTCGGAGATCCTTATTGGGAGCTGTTTGTAAAGCACTCAGCACAGAGCCTGAGCAGAGTACATGCTTACAAAGGGGCAGCTGCTGTTCCATGACCCGAAATCCAGGCTCTGCATGAGAGATCTGGCCTCCTCCCAACTCTCCAGACTTGTTCCCCCACCTCCTTCTCCCTGTCCTCCTCCAGGCCTTTGCTTCTGCCATTCCCTGCACCTGGATGTCCTCTCTCCTCACCTGTCCCCCAACCCAGCCCTGGTCCGGTCCTCCCAGAAGCCCAGGCCTGCTCTCGTGCCCTTGCCCCGGCTGCTGGATTCTGCTCCCTGGTCTTGCCCTTCGCATGTCCACTGGATGCTCGTCTCCACCTCCTCCTTCCCGTGTTCCCCACTGAAGACTGAGCAAGGGGCCGGGTGGCAGGGACCCAGAGCAGATGTGGGCACTGAAGGAGAGAATTGTGGGGAGACACTGTAGGCTCTGGGGACCTACACCCTGCCCTGAACCCCGGACCCTCTTGGCCCTGTACTCCTCCCCTTCCCAGCTTTGCTTTTCTCTTCTGCGTCCCAGGCCCTGTGTCTCTCTGATTCTCTTTCAGTTTCTAGGAGAAAGCCCATCCAGCCTCACCTCCTCCCTGCCTCCACTTTTCGCCCCAGAGCAGGGAGGTGGTGGACCTAGAAGCCCACAGGTCATCTGCATCAGTAGAAAGGTTCCAGTCAGCTGGGCTTCAGAGGCAGGGCTGGCTCCTCACACAGCCCCCCACCCCACCCACCCCTCCTGGACAGGCAGGCTGGTATCCAAAGTTATTTGCCTTTGGAGGACCCAGGAAGCCAGAGAACAAACATCCGGAGTCTCTGGAGCTCCTCCTACTCTCCCTCCTCATACCCCAAGGATCCGGGAGCCACCACGTGTGTGTATACACACATACATACACACACCCCAGGGCTAGGTAAACATAGGCATCTTTGCGACCTCAGGGTGGCGGGTGAGAGTGGGGGGATTGTTTGTGCCTATGAATCTGTATGGCTCCTTTTGAGGCCCAAAGCCCTGAAAAGATGATGATACTGCCCCCTTCCACCAGTCCCTATATGCAACTCAAAATCGATTTTATCTTTCAAGTGAAAAGTAAAACAGCTTTGTGTAGCTTTTCTGATTGCAAAATTTTGGATGCGCTCATCAAAACTGTCCTTTTCTCTCACTTTGTGGGGAGCTGTGGGTTTGCTGGTGATAGCAGCATGTGCATGGCCTGCCCATTAGCTGTCCATAATGGTGTGTCCCTATAAGCCACCATGTGACCGCAGCAGGATATGTCCCTGGGGGCACTAGGAGAATGTCTGTGTGAAAGTATGTGGGTCTGTGATTCTGTGGGAGAATGTGTGTGAGTATAAGTGTGTGCGAGTCCCCCCACGTCCATGCCTGTGTGTGAGCCGTCTGCACGTGCAGGTGACAGTCACCAGTTGTGTCCACGCACGTGTGATTTGGGCCATCGATGGCTCTGTGGGCCTGGGCATGTGCAGTGAGCATGTGGCTGTCTGAGGGACCGTTAGTGCACAGGTGCCTGATGTTGTCTCCAAATCAGTGAATGAGACTGTGTGGCTTGGAGTGTTGGTCTGTGCATAAGGAAGGTCTAATTCTCCCTGTGCACCCTATCCCTTTCCCCATGCCTCATCCAGACTGGGCTCACAGCCCTGCCCCGCCACATACCACCCTGGGGCCCTGGACAAAGCTTTTTACCTTTCTGGGCTCAGTTTCTGCATCCATATAATGGTACCTTCTTCCCAGAGCTGCTGAGAAGATTCAGTGGAGCCAGACAAGTGCTGCCTAAGCTGGGTCCCAGCAGGGGCCTGGACCACCTTTGTGCAAGTTAGAAAGAGGTGCTCCCACCCCTCTAGGCAGATGCAGCCCTGCAGGGGCAAGGCTTGGTGAAGGAGGGTGGGCTGGGCTTCAGTAGTCCCTCTTCCTGACTCTCTGTTCAAGACACAGCCTACATGGTTGGAGGCAGTGGCCCTAGAGGTAACCAAGACATGGCAGTTGCCTTTCTTTCTGCCCCCACCTCCAAGTACACAATCTGGGACCAAGAGGGTTTCTGGCTCCAGAATTTAAGTGGACATGTTCCAGACGAGAATTTGAGGACCCCCGTTTATTCTTAACTTCCCCTGGGAAGATCCCCTTAGCCTCCCTTCCAACCCTTTCTCTCCAAGACCCCACTGCAGAAGCCATGAGCGGGGCTGACCAGAGCTGGGAGGCAGAGACCAGCCAGGCTGGCCAGAGGCTCAGAGACCCCCAACCCAATTTCCATTGTCAGACTGGGAGACTGAGGCCTGGAGAGCGGCAGGGGCCCACCCATGGACACAAGTGAACCTGGGCAGTCCAGGCTCCTGCCTCCAGCCTCCATACCTGGGGGTGGGTGTAGCTCTGGTGGCTCCTGAATGGGCATGAGGGAGTGGGTGGGGGTCCTGAGGGACAGGCACGGCAAGACCCGGTGTCCTCCGCTGCTGGTATGGACCTCCTGCCCATCCCACCCTCCCACCAGGGTCAGATCCCCTGCTGGTGTGATTAACAAATTATGGGGTTTTTTCTTGAGCAAATTGCATCGGCCTAATTGAATGAGGCTGCAGGAGCCTGGGCTGGAGGCTGACAGTGGGTGAGGATGGCAGGAGCCAGGAAGGGAGGGGTGTTGGAGAAAGCAGGGGGGCATGGGCAACACCGAGCAGGGAATGGGGAGGGGGCTGTGGAAAGGGAGAGAAAAAGGCTGTGTGTATAAGAGACCATGACATCACTCATTTGATAAACCCTCGTTGTGTACCCACTAATGTTCTGATGATACTAGGTGCCAGGGCACAGGGTTGGAGGGGTGGTGCTCCCCAAGAGATCACTGAGCGTTTACCAAGTCCCAAGTACCAACAGCTCCGTCTTATAACTGGGGAAATTGAGGCTCAAGAGATAAAATGACTCACTAAGTGGCAGAATCTAGATTGTGACTCGGGGCTTTCTGACACCATAGCCTTTGCTCTTCCTCAGTACCTACAGCATCCCACTGAAATACTCCCACCCTGCCTCCAGGAAGCCTTCCTGGGTTGTTCAGAGAAAGGAGGAGACCTCACCCCAGCTCATGCCTGGACCCAGACACCGTTTCTCTCCCCATTGGGTATTTCCATCTGTCCACCCTATGATGTCCATCCTCGTTCTGATGGTCAGTGGCTGAGGCCAGGGCTAATCCAACTTGGGCCACGCACACCCCCATCACCAACAGCACGCACTACTTAGCTATCACTCCCACTTATTATTGTCTTGCTCTGTGCCACATCTACTATCCCAGGACAAGACACAGTGACACAATCACCATTACCTTCATATGCGTGTCACATATACTCAGTGGCACACAATCATTTCACAGTGTCCACGGAGTCACACATCACTGAGTCTCTCACACCACAGGGTCACACACAGTGATACCACCCCGGTCACTCTCACCAGGATGGCCCTCACCCTCGGTGTCACACCCCATGCTCCGGGGGTCCACAGTGTCACCCCACACGGTGACATACACACAGTTCCACATTGGCTCTGTCACACTGTCACAGGCAGGGTGGGAGCGCTATGTCACACTGTCACACTCTAGCATCACCCAGAACCTCCCAGCCTTAAAACACCCACCATGTCTAGGATTTGCTTTAAAACACTTCAGCGAAGAAAAATGGGAGGAAAAAAAAGGATAATGAAGCAAATGTGACCAAATCTTGGTAAGTGTTGAATTTGGGTCGTGGGTGTATGGCAGTTTATTGTATTATTCTCCCTACAATTGTGCGTGTTTAAAATATTCCATGATTAAAAAAATATATATATATATTTAATCCTTCTTGGACCCCTCACCTCTTTCTGACCACCACGCTCTTCTCTGCATTTCTCCACGGCCAAGCTTCTCTACAGTGCTGTCTATGGTCACGTTCTCCTACTCACGGCCAGGCCCAGGCCAGCCTGGCTTCTGGCCCCACTGTGTTACCAAATGGTTGTTGTCAGTCTAGCTCTTCCACATGGCCCTGTCCAAAGCCCACTCCCCATTCCCCCCCAGACCACTCCACCTGACCACACAGCAGCCCCTTCCCTCCCCCTTGAACTTCTCACCTTCTTGTCCTCCTCCTCTCTCGACATTCCTCCTCTGTCTTTACTGCCCCTCGTCACCTTCCCAACATCTAGATGATGATGTGTGCTGGGCTCAGGGCTCAGTCCTTGCCTCTTCCCGTGCGATGCTCTCCCTAGTCATGCCAGCCAGGTCCACGGCATTAGAAGCCATCTATGCCTGCCAACTCCCAAATATACCTCCAGCCTGGCCTCTACTGCCTGCTGGATGTCTCCACCTGGATGTTGGACTTCACACATCCAAAACAGGTCTCTGTATTGCTTTCTTGCTCACCCCTCCACCCCACTAAACCTTGACCTTCCTCCAACAGGAAGGGACATCTCCATCATCCATTACTGTGATCATTCAAGCCAGAAACCTGGGAGCCTTTCCCAGTTTATCCCTCTTGCTCACCACCACCACCCCCGCCCCGACTCTCATTCATCAAGCCCTGTGATTTACACCTCCCAAATATCTCCAAAATTGTCCCTTTCACCCTAACTCCTCTGCTAGCCCTTAGCCCAGGCACTGCCTTCACCTGTCTAGATAGCTGCAGTAGCCTCCACCTCGTCGGCTCGCCTCTGCTCGTCCCCTCTTTTACTTCATCCCCTACATATACTTTGCAGCCCGACTAATTTTTCAAAACCGTAAATCGGACTCTGTCACTTCCCTGCCTAAACCCATCGATGTCTTCCCATGACAGTGTCATATGCAGTGTCATGTGCTTACACTTACCGTTATCACAGCGTTACACACAGCATCACACCCTCACTGTCAGGCTCAGTGTCACCCAGCATCACACAGTCTTCTTTATGCACCTGATGTGATTCCACGTCACACCCTTGGTTGCACACTCTATCGCATGCTCAGGGCACACACTCGGTTTCATAACTCAGCGCCACACACTTGAGCTACAAACTCAGTGCCATAGCTGTTAGTGTTCAGTGTCCTGTGTTCATGTTGACATATCTGATTCTCATGATGTCACAGTGCACTCGTCATCCCACTAAGTGACACAGACTTGGTGACGGACAGTATTTCACGCACAATGTCACACATGCAATATCACACAATCAATATCACACAGAGTCACAGTGTCACAACACAGTGTCACACACTCTGTCACATGCTATGTCATATGCTTAGTGTCACACAGTGTCACACGCTCAGTGTTACATGCTCAGTGTCACACACTCAGTGTCACACACTGTGTCACGTGCTTAGTGTCACAGTGTCACATGCTCAGTGTTACACGCTCAGTATCACAGTGTCACACACTGTCCCATACTCAGTATCACACAGTGTCACACACTCATTGTCACACAGGGTCACACACTCATTGTCACATGCTCACTGTGACACAGTGTCAGACACTCAGTGTCACATGCTTGGTCTCACACACTCAGTGTCATGCTCAGTATCACATGCTCAATGTCACACAGTCAGTGTCATATGCTTAGTGTCAAACACTCAGTGTCACACATTCAGTGTCACACACTCAGTGACTGATCCACTCCCCATACAGTTTTCCATGATTAAGGTCACATACTTGATATCATCACACAACATCATAAGCTCGGTGTCACACACTCTGAAGAATACCCACTGTCACACAATCAGTGTCTCACTGTCATGTCCTACATGCTCACCCCCCTTGTGGGGCACAGTCGCCAGAGCTGCTGCCCCATGTCATGGCTGTTTCCTGTTGTTGTGCTCAGAGCCCTCGCCACTGCTTGTTCCCTCAAGGATTTCCTGTTGTCAGGGCCCCCGTCAGGTCCAGCCCAGCCTGGGAGACACAGCCCAAAGCCCAAGAGCCGGCCAACAGGAACCTAGGGACTGCCCCCCCCCCATTCTGGATGGGCCTGTGGGATTTTCCATCCTACACCCATTCAATCACTATGGACTCCTCATGTGCCTGAGCTTGTGCTGGCCCCACTGAGGGGTGGGCAGAGAAGGTGACCTCTAGGTCCTGCCAACCCCCAGGGTGCTCGGGCCTATGCTCCCAGGAAGGGACTCTCAGGCAGACAGCCTGGAAGAAATTGCTACACTGTCTAAACAGCTGGGGACAGTATCAGCTAAATGCTGGTCTACGGGGCTCAGTCCGAAGCTGCTGGGAGCCTGGCAGAGAGGAGAGGCCGAGGAAGAACAGAGTTAAGGGGTTAGAGAGCTTCCCAGAGGAAGCCAACTGAGAACTAGGAAATATGGAGAATTTCACTTCGTAAGGAGTCCCTGGGAAGATTGGCAGTTGAAAGCCACCCAGAGATGCCTCAGAAGAAAGGCCTGGTGATCTGCTTCCAAAAGGTCACAGCCATGAAAACCCTATGGGGTGCAGTTCTACCCTGCAACACATGGGGTCACCATGAATCAAAATAGACTCTACGGCAACTGGTCTTAACTGGTTTTCCCTTAGCAAAAAGGAAGGAAAGGCATCCCAGATGTGGGCGCCAGGCAGGACTCAGGACTTGGAGACAGGAACCTGGAGGAGGCAGGGCTAATGGTGATGAAGAAAGGAACATGAGAGATGGGGGAAATGATTCTGTGGACTTGGTGATGCCCAGCCCACTGCCCCACAGATTGCCCTCCACAGCTGCCAAGCCCCCACGCCTCCTGCCCTGGGCTGCCGCAGGAAGGACACGCATAGGCCAGCGCACACGCTCTCCACACGGCCTGAGATAAATATTTCCCAGGAAACGGAACTTGTTCTCTCTGTGTTTACAGCCAAGGGCCAGGCAGGGCCGGTGGGGGAGGTGCCAGCCAGAGGAACCGTATCCTTAGGCCCACAGCGTCTAGCATGGCCTCGGACCTGCTGCAGAACTCAGAGCCAGTCCCTGCCTCTCTGGGCCTCCACTCCCTGGGCTTAGACCTATCCACAAGCCTGGCCCGGTCTCAGCTGTGCCTTCTCTGGGTGTAAGTCTCCGAGCTTACTACCTCCCCTCTCAGACTAGGCCTCTGTGGTGGCCAGGCCTATGCCTGTCCATCTGTGCCTTGTCCTCCGTCAGTCAGGGGTGTGGACAGATGAACGGGCAGACAGTCAGAAAGACAGGCTGGAGTGGCAGCTGAGACTGCCTCTGTGGCCCCAAGTACCCACATGCCCAGGCCTGTGCAGCCCGACAGGTGGGCACAGACAGATGGCAGGGCCTCAGGGCCCCCATGGATGCCAGATGCCACAGCCAACTTGTTGGTAGCAGCTCCCTCAGGGCCCCAGGGCATCGCCAATGCCATGCATTCCTGATGTGCTGCTGATGTGCAGAACCCAGAGGGAGGCAGGCAAATCTGCCAGTTAGGGGTGCTCACTTGAGAAATTTAAACACGGTCCTGAAAAGTGCTGCTCGCAGCACCCCTTCCAGCTTCATCCCAGCGTTCCCTGCTCCGTAACCTGTGCTCCACTGATGCACCAGGCCTTCTCCCCAGAGACCCAGGGCAACCTGCCTGCCTGCCTGTGCCAGGTGCTCCTTCCGCCTGAGAAGCCTTTCTCCACCTCTCAATAGCAACCCCACCTTAGCCGACCACCCTGTCTCCTGCCCCTGCCTGTCGCTCTTCCGCTAAGCTGGACCCACTTATTTCATGTTAGTGGTCTCAGCCTCATCCCAGACTCTAATACTAAGCCTCCTCAGCCCAGGACCTGGGAGCGGAAAAGTTTTTGGAGCTGGGTTCTCAGCACTGAGCCAGCCTCCAGCAGCCCCCTCTGGGGCCGAGTCCTCATTACAGAATCCTCCATCTGCTTGTTCCCAGACCTGTGCTGGTCCCTGTTGCCCTCATCTGGTCTTTTCAGAAGCTGACCATATGGGCCTCTCTGACTACTCAACTGATCTCTAGTGTCATCGAGTCAATGGCCCTCTTCTCTCCATTCCCCTAATGCCACCTTTCAAAGTTCCAAGGCCATCTCCTCCAGGAAGTCTTCAAGACTGCCCCAATTCAGCAACTTTCCCTTTTTGGAACAACTCCAACTCTTACATTTATTCTCATTCATTCACGAAGCATTAATTGAACACCTTCTCTATACCAGGCCTATGCCAGGGACCACATGGGCCCAGGTGAGACAGAGGTGACTCAGCCTTGGTCCCTGCCTCCCAGCTGTTTACAATCACATGGGAAAGGAAACCATGACCACCCAGGGTGACAAGTTACCCAACTGTAAGCTCAGGGAAGCATGAGGGCTGTGTGTGCCCAGAAAAGGAGACTGACTTGACCTGAGGTGGAGGGGGCAGTTTGAGAGGACTTCACAGAGGAAGCGACATTTAATCTGGGTCTTGAAAAGATAGTAGGTAGAGAGGGAGAGAAAGACTCTCCACGCAGAGGGGTCAGTGTGAGCAAAGGCTGGGAGGGGGCTGATGTGTCCTGGGGAGAGTGAGCACTTCCACGTGGCTGAAGCACTGGCTGTCTGGGGGAAGGGATGGACATAAGGCAGGCAGCCCAGCCAGCAGGCAGGGCCAGGAATGTCATGCCAAGGGGTGTGGTCTTGTCTTTTCTCACAAAGCAACAGAGGAGCCAGTGCTGGGCAGCCATTTTGGTGTTAGTGTGGATAGTTGTGATCTTGTCCACATCTGCCTTCTTTCAGACCCTGCCCCAGCTGGGGCTCCCAAGCGCCCAGCACTGAAAGGACATCAACGTGGTGTGCTCAGCCCACAGGCTTGAACTGCCTCAGACCTGACTTCCAGAGAGGGTACGGAAGGATGCAAACCCTGGCCCTGTAGGATGAGCCCAGGCTGAGAAGGGAGAGCCCCTCCCCCGGGCTGGCCAGCTGGCACAGGGGCCAGAGAGCCATCCCAAGAGGATGTGCTGAACAGATGCCCGCTGGATGGGGATGGGCACTGGCAGTCTGTCACCCTGCCAGTGCCAGGAGAACATGCTGTGCCCCAAGAGTCTCCATGAACCCTGACCCAGCCCTGCGGGGTGCTGTCTCATGGGGGCACAGCCTAGTCCTCAAGGGAAGCAGAGAGGGTGCCAACCCTCTCCAAAGACCCACCCAGGACCAGGCCTGGGCCAGGCATCCCACACATACTCTCTTTCACTTCCCCCAACAACTCTGCTATGAATATATCCAATAATAGTGAACGTGTCCAGTAATAATGGAGGATCTTATCCCTGTTTGACAGGTGAGGAGACATATGCTCAGGCTGGTTAAGTGACTGGCCAAGGTCATGCACCTAGGAAGTGGTGAAGCTGGGACCTGAAACCACACGGATCTGACACCATGCTCTGTCCACTATCTGAAGCCATCTGGTCTCCCCAGCCTCCACTCCAACAGGAGGTCTCCTCATCAGGCCCTCCAGTCCCTCTTCCCCTCCAGCTGTCCCTAGCTGAGCTCCAATCTAGGGTCCCCACTGTCCCCAGTCTTGTCCTCTCAATGTTGGGGAGTTCCCAAAGGCAGCAACCCCTAAGTCTCCCAAGCAAGGCTAAGCATGGGCCTGGGCACTTGGGATGGGTATGCTGACTGAATCCAGAAATAGAACAGGATGTACAAGGAGGCAATGCAGACACCTGGCATCCTCAGTGGTAGGGGGTACAGGATTGGGCAATAGCACAGAGCTGAGAGCTGAGGGGGCTCGTGGCCCAAGATCCTTGATCTGAGGAATGAGGTAGCAGGACCCAGGCCAAGGAAAGGCAGAGCAAGAACACAAGTGACGGGAGCCAGTGGGGCTGATTCAGGGAGGCCTCACGGAGGTGTGAGGCTTGGCGGGGCTAGTAGGGAAGAGGGGAAAGGCTGAGGCTAGGCAGAGGGAGTTGTGCATAGAGATACAAACCTGGAGTCCTGAGGCCTGGCTCCTTTTCTTGAGGCCCAGTCCTTACCACCCAGGAGGGTCTCAATCCCCTCCTTTGGTGGCTTCCTGGGAGGATGACAAATCCAGTCTTCCCTGGCGGGTGGCAGTGGCTGCTGAGACACTGCCGGTTCCCAGGAACACCATCTGTCCCCAGTTCTGGGGGGAGCCCCCATCCCATGGGGAACGCCATGGCAATAAATAAATTAGCAATGACTTTCCTGGCCCTTCCCTGCTCTCTCCATTCCCCAGCCCCACTCAAGGAACATTTTCGGCATGCAGCCCTATGTTCCAGCAGTGAACCACACTGACCCCTCGTGAACCAAGCCCCATGTGGGCTTCTCCCTCCCCATCACACCTGAGATCAGTGAGAGAGTGAGGCGTAGGGACTAGACATAGCTGGGCTCCAATCTCAGCTCTGTCCCTCACTCACTCCCTGTACGACCCTACTGGACCTCCAAAACCAAAACCTAACCAGTTGCCCTAGAGTAGACCCCAACTTATGGTGATCCCATGTGTGTCAGAGTAAAACTGCACTCCATAGGGTTTTCAAGGCTGTGAACTTTGGGAAGCAGACTGCCAGGCCTTTCTTTCAAGGCACCTCTGGCGGTTTCGAACCTTCAGCCTTTCAGTTAGTAGTTGAGCACTTAACCATTTGTACCACCCAGGGCCTCAGTCCCTCCCAAATGTAAAAGAGGAATAATAAGAGCCTGCTCTCATCCCACCCCATTTCGGCCCCTTGAAGGCATCTTTGAGTCCTGAAGATTCCTATGAGGAACCCTAAAGGTACAATTAGGGGCTGGAGAGTCGCACCCCCCCATATCAAAGGAATTGCACCAACTGAGCCCTGCACTGGGCACCCAGTGGAGGGCAGAGGGAGATTCAAGAATGAAAAAAGCACTGTCCCCATCCTCAAGGAGCTCACAGTTCAGAGGGGAGGATGAGCCAGACACATACAGTCACATGTTGGAGAAAACAGGAAGTTAGTAGCACAGCACAGTGAGTGACAGACAGCAGAATACCCCAGCACCTGGCTGCCAGAGCAGGAGAGCTCAGAGGAAGGAGGGCGAGTGAGCCCGCTCCTGGTTGTGGCTGGGCAGGGAGGGCTTCCCGGAGGAGGGGAGGCTAGAGCTGAGCCCAGAAGGATTTGAGGAGCTGAGGGGGGAGGAGCCAGTGGGAGGGGCCTTAGGGGGGCAGGAACGGATGAAGGGAGGTTGCGGCCTGGCTGGGAGTACAGAGGGAACAGGGGAATGGGGAGTTCAGAGAATTTTTGAGCAGAAGAGTGACAACACACAGGTTTGTGTGTTAGAAAGAACCTTCTGGTAGCCACATAGAGGATGCGGGTAACTGCTCGCAGGCAACCTCAAGTGGTCCAGGGCAGAGATGATCAGGGGAGGCAGTAGGAATGGAGAGGAGGAGGGCAGCTCACCAACTACTTAGAGCAGAGAATCAACAGGGAATGGTTAGACGAGGGTGGGAAGGAGGAGAGAGGAGTCTGAAATGACACCCGGGTGAGCTGGGAGAGAGGGTATCCTCAGTGGAAAGGAACCCCAGACAGGAACAGAATGGGGGAGATGGTCTGTGTGTGCGGGTGAGTCTAGGCTGGAGGGGGTGGGGCTAGGACACGGCTCCAGCCTCCCAGTCCTCCCAGGGCTGGGGGCAATGTTCAGACTGACCTCCAGCCTGTGCCCCCGCTCACCCCCCCACCAAGTCCACCCGCTCCTCCCTCCACTGAGCTCTCACCTCCAGTTGATTGTCTTTACTCCCTGGGGGTGCTGTCTCCTGTGCAAGGGGGTCCCAGCCAGCTGCAGAGACAAGAAGGCCAGGGGCTGAGGCCTGCCAGACCATCTCCCCTCCTCCCCAGTCTGCCCTTCCCCCCTGCCCCCAGCAAGTCATGAAGCCTCCTGTCTCCCACAGGTGGCCTCCTTCTCCAGGGAGCCTTGCCTGTTTGTACCTCTGCTCTCTCCCCAGGCTCACTTCTCGGATTTGAGGAGCTGAGGGGGGAGGAGCCAGTGGGAGGGGTTTTAGGGGGGCAGGAACGGATGAAGGGAGGTTGCGGCCTGGCTGGGAGTACAGAGGGAACAGGGGAATGGGGAGTTCAGAGAATTTTTGAGCAGAAGAGTGACAAGTTCAGGTTTGTGTGTTAGAAAGAACCTTCTGGTAGCCACATAGAGGATGTGGGTAACTGATCACAGGTAACTGCTTACTGTGGGCACCTCTGGGCCTGGCATATTCTCTGCCCCTCAACTCTGAGACCTGAGCCATACTTTTTTCTTCAGTCTGAGACCCCTAGGGAGTGGGAGTGACCACATCTTTACCCTATCTGAGGTCCCCCTCCACTTCTGCTTCTCTCCAGGGAAGTTCACTGCTCCTCCTGAAGCCTCAGTTTCCCTATCTATGAAATGGGCATTTTCAACGTCCACCCCACACAATCACCAAGTCTCTGCTGTGGGCTGCAACTTTGCTCACAGACAACCAAAGGGCTCCCAGCCCAGGGCTGCTGTGAATCCCAAATGAAGGTGATCACGTATGAGCCCCAGCCCCAGCCTGGTACCCAGGAGAATACCCTCCAACCTGTGTCCAAGGTGCCCTGATGGCGAAACAGTTAAGTGTTCGGCCAATAACCAAAAAGTTGGAGGTTCCAACTCACCCAGCAGCCCTGAAGAAGAAAGATCTGGTGATCTGCTTCCATAAAGATTACTGCCTAGAAAACCTTATGGAGCAGTTCTACTCTGTCCCACGGGATCGCTGTTAATCGGAATCCCCTAGATGGCACCTAACAACACCACAACCCGTGTCCCATCAGCACCACTTCCACAGCTCCTCCAATGCTAGGACCAAAGACGCTGCCGAAGCAGCCTGATGGAGCACCAGGGATCCACTCAGTTGTTCTCTGGGAGCCCACCGCCGGGCCAGTGTCCAGAAACCTCAGCCTCTCTGAGAGGCACTGCCCCTCCCAACCCCCACCCGACAAGCGTGCCCAGGCTTTGGGAAGGCGGCGGGATATTCTGAGCCTGGCTTCGTTCCCGTCAGCTGCTGGCCGCCATGCCAGCCTGGCGCGGGCGCAGGGGCTGATTTGATTTGGCAGCTTCAGAAGCGTGTGGTGGGGACGGGGCGGGGGAGGGGGATGAGACACCCATCAGCGCTAGGAAATAAACAGCCTGAGGTGCTCAGAGAACTGGGGGCAGGGCATAGTCTGGCATGGGGTGGGGGGATCTGGGTTCCCTGCCTGGCGCCCCTCTCTTCTCACCACGAGCTGGACGCCTGCCCGTGACTGCTGGAATCTGTGGTTCTCCTCAGTGACGGTAGGTGACAGGAGCTGCACCAGGTGTGTGGACACTTGTAGGGTGGCTGCGGCAGGGTATCTGGTTGTGCCACATGTTCCTGTGCCCTGGGGATCTCCTCCCTCAGCCGTGCCTGCAACTGGCCTGTGTGCCACCCAAAGTGTTACCCAGGGCAACTGGATCTATGTGTGGGGTAATAGTCTAGTGTGACCATCTCCTGGGGTGACTGTGGCTGCCTGGGTGGGCCTTTCCAGGGGACGGACTTCAGCCCAGGGTGTGACGAGGTCGCCGGCTGTGCATGCTGGCTCCAGCCTGTTCTTTCCCTCTGTAAGATGACCCCGTTAACCCGGCCATGTCCGGCAGAGGAAATGACGAGGGCCACGATAAGTGTCTGACCCGAGGGCCTATGCCTTTTGTCCACACTGCCTGAGCCTTCCTTTCCACCCCCACCCCTGACTGTCCATCCACTGAACTGCCAGGACAGTGCAGGTTTCTATTGATTCTCCAACTCCCTCCTCAGGCCTCTCCACCACTTCCTGGGGAGGGTCCTACCCCAACCCTCCTGGTTCTCCCTCCACCCAACTTCAACCATGGGGGGGAGCAGATAGGATGTGGGGAGGCTCAGCTAAGCCTTCAGGGCTCCTCCATAATCCCATCCCACCTTATTGTTTACCACCCTCCTACAAGCTCCCTCAGTCAGAGAAGCCCAGCTCATCCCTCCTAGAAGCCTTGGGAATCAGCACTACCCCCACCGATATGCTGCTGGCACCCAGGAGACCAGGACTCCACAGCCTCCGGTTAGAGAACTGCCACTGGAGAGTCAGGGGTCATGCATTGAGAGGGCAAGAGGTGGGGGTCAAACCAGGATCCTAGTCCTCAGGGGTCCACAGGCCAGGGATGTGCCCAGACACCAGACGGGGAGGTCAGAGTAGGGAGGAACCTGCCTTGGAGAAGATGCAATGTCTCATCGGTCACCACCTCCCCATTGTCCACAGTTCTCTGGAGACCTCAGGGCTTCCCCCACCCAGCCACAGGAAGCTGAGCCCCTCCTGAAGACAGGAGGAGCCCAGGCTCTCAGAGCTCAGTTGTCACAAAGGGGTTGGTAGGAGGGATACAGTCTGCAGTGAGGTCCTGGGGTGTGCTTCCTGGAGGAGGCGAGTGGTGCCTCACAGAGGAGGGGTCAGGCCAGGATGCTAGGCTTTGGAGTAGTCCCCTAGCTGTGTGAGGACAGGTTCTCACCTGGGACTAGTGTGTACTCCTGTGTGTCCTCACATGTCTGTGTGTGTCTGTGTGTGCATGGGTCCACATCACGAACACGGAGCCTGACCTCCATCGGTCTCAAGGGCCGAGGTTGGGGTCAGCCAGGCCACAGGGGCAGAGAAGGAGAAGAGCGGAGGCTGGCTGGGCAAAGAAGGGGAAGGGAGGGCAGCTACTCAGGAGTGCGGGGAAGGGCTGAGCCCTTTGTGCTTCCGGAGGTGCCTGTACTCAGCACTGGGTTGTCTGTAACAGAGTCAGTCCTCAAATCCCAGGCACCTGATGCCAAGGGCTGTGTGCCTCCTTGCATCCAGGGGTGGTAGGAGATTGCACTGAGCTCTGCACAACTACTGTGCAACTTTGGACAGCACCCTTCCCCTCTCTGAGCTAGTTGCTCCTCTGTAGAATAAAATGGTTGGGCTTAGTCCCTGGGTGACGTCAACGGTTAAGCACTACACTACCAAACAAAAGGTTGGCGGTTTGAACTCACCCAGAGGTTACTTGGAAGTAAGGCCTGGCGAACTGTGTCCAAAAGATCACAGGCTTAAAAACCGTATGGAACAGTTCTGCTCTGCACACATGGGGTCACCATGAATCAGAATCACATGAATGGCAACTGAACAACAACAACAAATGATTTCCTAGGGCCCTTCAGGGTCTAAAAATCTTTAGAAATTAAGAGAGGCTCACATAAAGAAAGCCAGAGGTGGAGAATTTCAGGGATGAGGAGCAATCCCAAGGGAAGGTGGAGATGAGAGTGAGGGCTGAGACAGCAGGAGGAAGAGTGTGGCAGAGTGACGAGAGAAGAGAACCCCAGGGAGGCAAGCTGTGGGTTGAGCAGCTGAGGTCGGGAGGTGGGTCCCTGCTGGAGACCTTAGCCTCAGGGCCAAGGCAGGATGTGGTAGACAATGGAGCCTTGTGGATGATGGGGGAGCAGCTGTCACCTTCCACCTGCTTCCTGGCCCACAGGAGAACACCGGAGGGGTGGCTAGCCTGAGTCCTATCTCCACTTCTCTCCCCAGGTGTCCCAGAGGAAAGGAAGAAGATTGTGAACAGTGGGGAGCATCCAGGACTGGGACTCAGGACGCCTGGTTTCAGGCCCTGCTGCACTGTGTGAGCTGGGCCAGCTGCTAGTCTCCATCCACGTTCTGTGAACGCACCAGGCTAGGAAGCCCTGGTGTTCAGTCAGCTGCACTGGTCTTCCTGAGGACCCCTCTGGAATGGGCTCTTTAGGAGGCTGAGATCCTCCTCAGACTTGGACACTCCCGCCCCAGCTCTGGCCTGGGTGCTGAGGTATGTGCAGAATCCAAAAGTGACTGGCCAAGTGGGTTGGCCTTGTGCTAGGCTGGGCCATGGGCCTGGGCCACAGGGGAGGACCCATCTATCATCAACTCCTCCTGCCCCTCTGACCTGGGACCCCCTTTCCTTGACCCCTCTCACAGCCACCCCCAGGGCAAGAGCAGAGTCTTCCCTCTTCAGCTTGCACTCAGGGGGGTGGTGACAGGAGGCCTAGCCAATGCCCACCACTGCCGCTCGGGCTTCCCTGGATTCTGCCTTCATTGGAGGCCCTTTGTGCTCGGGCCCCTCACAGGCAGGGGTTTGCACGTTTCCATGTCTGTGTCCAGGAAGTGTTCATGTCCTGTTTTCCCCTTCAGGCAGAGGCTGCCTGGGAAGGGTGGAGGGGCAGGCCTCTCCTTCTTCCAATGTCTGCCCAGAGACTTTTAGGGGCTGAGAGGAAAGGGTATGAAACGGGCATCTCTCTCAGGTTCTGTCTGAAATGTCTGAGGGATGGAGGCATGGGGATGAAGGAAAGGGCCCCTTGCCCTGCAAGCTCAGGAAAGTTTTCAGGAGTGGCAGATCTCACGCACATACACACACACGCCAATTCTGCAATGGCAAGGAAGATGGCCCATGCGACCCAGGTTGAAAGGGTTTCGGCCCTCCTAATGCCAGCCCCTTCTTCTGCTCCCTCACTGGGAGAACGGGGCCACCTGCCATCCCAAGCTATCTGTCTCCATTGCTTCTTGTTATGTTTTTAATAACTGAACATTGACATTAACAAGGCAGGTGGTTGCAGCTCTTCCCAGCAGCCCCATTTAGAATCATTGAAGCATCAAATCCTAGAATCCTGGATTCATAGACCGTCCGCATCTTTGGCTCCTGGAATCTCTGCATCTTAAAGTCCCAGAATGTCAGAATCACACACCACACATCCCCATGGCACCGGCTGGAAGCTGAGAGTTGCAGAAGGCTAGGCTCACAGAATTGCCCCAAGTTCGGACCACTGACAACTCCTGATTCTCAGAATCATACATGCCTAGAGCTGGAGCACATACATCCCTGGAGATGTTGAGCCAACTTCCTTCTTTTCCAGGTAAGAAAACACAGCCCAGAAAATGGTCTTGTGCAAGGTGACCGCGGAGTGAGAGCCAAGCAATGCCCAAACCCGAGACTGCAAGACTGGACCTCAGCATTCTGATGTTCAGGAAATGGTGCAGCTTTTAAATTCTGAAATGCCAGTATTTAGGTGGCGGTGACACTGCTCTTTCAGGTTTGCTCACTTCCCCTAGCTCTCCCTCCAGCCGTCCTCCATTCTTCCTGCTTCCCCTGGCACGAGTCCCACCTAGACCTCGTAGCCCGCACCTCAAGCCCTCAGGTCCTTGCCGGGAGCTCCCGCAAATCCCTCACCCTTTCCTTTTCCCCTTGGTCCCCAAAATAAAGCCAAGCATGGGCTGGAGGTGTGCGCAAGGCCACTCCATGATGTTGGCAATTCCGGGTCAGGAAAAGCCAAATGCTTGCTACCTGAAGCCATCAACCAGAGGGCAGGTTACCCAGAGAAGGGACCCTGGCAACTCCTCTCGAGACAGCTGAACATAGCAGGAAGCTCCTAAGCCCCTGGGGTCCAGCCACATCAGAAGCAGCAGCTCCCAGGGAGTCAGAGCCAAAGTGAAGGGAAACAGCTGAGGCTTATAATTTATATTAGAACGAGCAGGGATGTTTAGCATTTGTATTTTCATAAATTTACATTTTTACTTGCTTTGGAATGTATGCATACATTTTTGGATTTGAATTGTATTAAATATTACATTTCACAGATTGCTTTCGTTTTTTAATTCTGAACACTCTTTGCCCAGGGCAGATCCTGAATTCCTGGCGTCACAGCTGAGGAGGTGGCAGCCCTAAGCTGGCTCCAGGTCTCTGTTTAGCCTCAAAGCTTGTAACCTCCTGTAAGGCCTTCCCGGGACCTTGCAGTCCTCAGAGGGCCCTGACACAGACCCAGGCTTCTGCCCTCAAAGCCTGTCTTCTCTCGCGTGCCTCTGGGTGACATGCACAACTGCCCACCAACACTCTGGGCTGCATTCTTCACTCCTCCTACTCTCTTCCCCTCTATGGCTGACCCATCATGCCCTGTCCCTTCTCCCTCCTCCACCCCTTGCCACCCTGTTCCTGCCCCTCCATCCTTCAGCCAGGCCCCTGTCCAGGCCTCATCACAACTTGCCTGGACCACATTGTACCAGCCTCCCAACTGGCCTCCAGCCTCTCACCTTACCCCTTCCAGGACCTCTCCAGCCCGTGGCGGGGGGAGCTCCCTGACACATAGGTCTGCTCAGTCACTCTGCTGCTTTCAACTCTCTCCCAGTCCTCATTTCTCTCTGGAAAAAGGTGAAACTCCTTGGGATGGCTGAGAAGTCCTGCGCAGCTTTTGGCCCTGCCACCCTTACCAATCGTGTCTCTCAGTGCTCTATCCCCCCACCCCAATCCCACCTGGCAGCCACCCGGCTGTCCAGGATCCAGCCACACCGAACTGTGCACTTTGCCTCCCTGTCTGTCACCAACAAGCTTTCACACTCACCATTCTCTCTTCTCTCTGTACAGAAACTTCTCCTGGCCCATCCTTTGGCTCTCGGTTTGGATGTTTCCTCCTGGAAACTCTCCAACTCATCCCTCCTTCCCACCCTGGCCTGATTTAGGGGTCCCTGCTCTGTCTGACCATGGCGCCTGAGCTTAGCTCCATCATTGCCCTTGCTGCACACTGCCAGAATCTCTCTTTGTCTGTGCCCACCCCCATCCCACCAACTGTCCTCCCTGAGCCCTGGTGCCTAGGTCTATGCCACCTGCCATGGGGCAGATGCTTTGTTGCTCAGACTTGGGGGAATATGTAGCAGAATTTTAAGGGCTAAATCTTGTTGATCTCTGCCCACCCTCTCTGTTGGGCACGTAGTAGGTGCTCACTAAATGTCCATCTTTGAAGGCCTGGCAGGGCACAGTGCGTGACTTAGTGAAACAGGGCTGAAAGTGCTCAGAGAAGGTGAGAGTCCCTGGGCTGGGCTGGGCTCGGGGCTTCCTGGATGAGGCACCTGGAAGTATCCCTCATGTGTCAGTCCTAAGGCAGCAATTGAGGACAGGCTCCAGGGAGTCTCCCACCCAGTCTTAAGGCCACCAGAGCAAACCATCAGAGTGAAACCAGAGTCTGCAATGAAGGAGGTTCAGTGCCCGGTACTCAGAGCCCAGGGAAGGACCACCGGAGGGGCCAGCCCTACATACGTTCAGGGAAGGCTTCCTGAAGGAGGAGCTACTTCTGGCTGATTTGGGGCAGGGAAGGAAGCAGAGGTGAGTCAGGTTGGAGAAAGTGGTAAGAAGCAGAGGTAGGAGAAAAAGCTCTGCCCCTTCTTGTCCTTCACCCCTGGTGGATCAGGGAGGTGGGAGGTGGATGGGGGCAAAAAAAGCCGAGGCGGAATGAAGATAACATCGGTGCTGACACCAGAGCCAGGATGGGTATGAGAAGCTGGGGCTGGCAGGGAGCATGTCCCCAGCTGTGGCTGGGAAACGTTTCCTGTCTCCTTGCCAAGGGGGTCATTAATAATCGTTTACCCGCCGCAGGCAGCACGGAGGCCAGCCAGGGAGCAGCATGGTGCTGGGGCTGGAGCCCGGCCTGGCAGCCAAGAGGGCCGTATACTGGTACCAGCCCTGCCACCTTGCTGTAAGACCTGAACCAGTCAATTGACCTTTCTTGGGTTCTAGTAACACTGGTAAAAGGAGGGTCTGATAAGTATACTCCCCACTCTGGCTTCGGTTTCCCTAGATGGTGGCAACTGGACTGCCAATCCTACAGGGCAGTTATGGGCATCTGACTATGGATATCAGCAACTAGACTATACCACGCCCAGCACAGGACACATGGGCTGGGGAGAGAGGAGACCCAGGCTCAGCTTCTGAACAGCTCAAATTCTGGTGGGAGCCAGGCCCCAACACTATAAGGGGCACACAGAAAACCAGGTACACACCAGGGTGCAGGAGCCAGAGAATGGAGGGGCCATCTGCCCAGGGCCTGGGAAGCTGACAGTGTGGCTGGGCCAGAAAGACAGGGTTTCCCAGGCACAGAAAATGGGAGATCCATGAGGCCTGTCTGATCACCACTATGATCCCAGGACTTAGAACTATGCCTACTTGATGTTAAAAAAAAAAAGTGTTGCTGTCAAGTTGATTTCGACTCCTAGTGACCCTGTAGTACAGAGTAGAACTTTCCCATAGGGTTTCCAAAGCTGTCAATCTTTACTGAAGCAGAATGCCACATCTTTCTCCCACAGAATGGCTGGTGGGTTCAAACCTCCTACCTTTCAGTTAGCAGCCCAGAGCTTTAGCCACTGCACCATCAGGGTTCTTTACTTGATGTAGCTCAATAAATGCTTTTAGAAAATTTAATGAGTCAATCTGTTAAGGGATAATAACATTTGTGAAAGGACCTTGGAATTTGGAAAGAGCTGCCCAAAAGATAATGGTGACGACGATGACGATTCCGCCAAAGACGATGGGATGAGAAAAGATGATGTGAAAGTTTGAGAAGGCTGCAGCCCAGGGATGATCACCCAAAATAAGACATCATTGCTTGGGGAAGGGCCAGCTGTCTTCATGATTCCTTTTTCCAGTTGGGCCAGAATCTTTCTCAGCCCCTGGCCAAATTTCCCTGTCCAACCCAACACTCCCTTCAAGGCCCAGCTCAATCCCACTCACTTCAGAGAACCTTCTGGAATATGGTGCTGATGCATCAGGCCCCAGGCCATTCCCCTGACTGATTCTGTTTGTCTTGTCCCTTCCAACTTTAAGGACTCCTGGACTTATTTAATATTATGCTCTCAAATACCTATTGGGAGGCTGCCCAGGAAGGTTTTCCTATAGCTTCCTCTGGAAGGTATGAACTGGGTCCTCCTACAGAGTGAGATCTCCCCCATCAGAGAGGGTCCCCAAAGGTGTGATCATGTCTCCCCTTTCAGATAAGGATCTCTGTGAGGACAGGGACTATTTCTCCCCCATGAGATGTGGGTCTACAAAAGTAGAGAGAGATTGGAGACTTTCTGTTTGTCTCTCAGCCCAAGGACCCCCCTGCCACCACACAAAGAAAGGAAAAGGAAAGTAAGCAAGACGAAGAGGGTGCTCAACTGCTCAGCACCCCTGAGATGATGCAAGCCAGGAAGGGTGCTGGGCCACACGTAGGGCTGGAGACCTGGTGTTCGGCAAACTCACCCAACTCCAAGCCCAGCCCGAGCAGCTCTTGCTCCAAGCGGTGCCACCGGGTATATCACCTAAGACTCACTGCCTGCACCTGGACCCCTTCCCTCTGGGAAGCACTCTAAGGTGGCGGTAAACATAGCGGCCTTACCAACATATGCATCCTCTCCCCACCCCAAGCCCCGGCCCAAAACATGAGACCAGCTAAGAAGAAAAGAACAAAGGTTCCCAGACCGCAACATCGCCTGCCGCCCGCCTGTCCAGTGCCTGCTCGGCCGGAAACCCAAGACAAAGGCCTTGTTCAGAGAGAGGAGGATGAAGGGCAAAGGGTAGGGGCAGCCTGGGATGGGGAAGCCATGTGAAAACATCACTGGGCTTCTCTAGGGCCCTAACTGGGAGGGAAGCAAGGACAGGATGGCAGCCAGGCCCTCCCTGTACACACACGTCCCTCCATAAACATTTATGGGGCACCTCTTGTATTCCACACACCCCAAACGTTACATACCTGATCCTCACCTCACACACTTAACGTGCACGCTCCCTTGCCTCCTGTACCACATTCCACAGCCCTCAATACCACCTGACACCCCATCCCCACACACCCACACCCGCCCCTAGCTCACTGGACACCTCTCACACACACTTCTCAACACACATGTAAACAGTTCACAGAGAAAAGATCACATAATCCACACTTCACACCAAAAAGTCACACAGCTCACACACCCACACTTCCCATCACACTCACATTCAACCTCCCACCATGCACCTCACACACCTCACACTCACCTCCCCAGCCACAGACACTTGCATCCAATTAAATTCAACACACATAACCACCCAGACATAGAGACACGTGCAGATACACCCTGCATAGATAATGTGCACACCTTGTGTCACACCAAAATATCACACGATTGTGGGCACATACAGCCGCTCAGCATAGACAATGCTGCCTGCCCATTACCTCCCCCCATACACATATACATGCATACTTGGCCAGCCATCTCCTTGCCTTGGCCCCCCTCAACCCTGGTTGCACCTTTTCCTGCCCAGAGTTCCACACACAGTCCCCACACAGACACATAACACTCTAACACCAACACATAGGTTCTAGCGCACTTCCCAAGCAAACCCAGGATGCACCACAGTGCCGTAATACAGTTACCTAGGCTGCAAACACACTCGGACACACACAACCCAGCTACTCCCCTCTGCCAAGACCTCCAATGCAACCCACTAGACCTCGACGGTGGCTCTTCCTGGCTACACATAACAGCCAATAATATACACAATCACACACACTATCCCCCATGCAAGCTACTTCTACAACTCTACCCGACAACAACTGGCACACAACCACACACACGCAAGTTCCCTACACAAACAACAGTCACACATACAGTTCTCACTCCACACTCACAATGCTGCTTCCCTAGCCACAGAAGCACATAATGTCGTACACTCACAATTCTCACATTCACCATAATCCCCCCACTAATCCTCCCAAATAATTCCCGCTCATGATGACACACCCAAGCATACATGACACAATATGCATGATTACATGCAGGGCATACCCAGCACCTGTAGCCCATCCTACACACACACAGAGAAACACTCACACAAACACATACACACAGACTCACCCAGCCTAGGACACCTCCCACAACAGATGACTGACACCAGGTCACAGTCCACTCCTCCCCTCCCCCAATCCAAGCCCCAAAGCTCTTCCCCAGTCAGGACCAGGGCAGAGGGGATGAAGGGGTTTATTAGTCATGAACCCCAGTAGCTCACTATGAGAGCCCCCCCCACCTCGGATCCCTGGGCACCGCCGGAGGGCAGCGCATTCCGTGTTTAGTCCCTTCCACCTGAACCCACACTGTGCCACGCCTGAGGATGTGAGGAGGGGCGGAGATGCTGAGGGCACCAGCCCAGCACTCTGAGCCTGTCCCTCCTCCCTCAAGAGCAGTGGCGGACATAACGGGAAGGGATGACCACAGAAAGAAACTGCAGCACAGAGATAGAAAACTAGAGAAATTTGGGAGAGAGACCAAAGAAACAGAGAGGTAGACACTGAGTGAGGCACTGGGAGAAAAACAGAGGGGAAAGAGAGAGTGAGCCCAGAAAGACTCAGGGAGAAATCAGAGGAGACAACCAAAGGATAAAGTGGGATCGCCACACCAAGAGAGAAACAAGAAGAGGGGGTGAAACCAGAGGGAAGAGATTAGTGGGCCTCTTGATTAGAGGAGTGAAGAAGGGCAAGATGGAACCAGACTGGGAGTCCCACAGGGGATGAGAGAGAAACTGTGATGGGCAGAAGGATTTAGACCCTCTTTTTTTTTTTTAGTAGGGCCCTAGGTAAGGACCGAAGGTCAAGATGTTTGGGGGGGGCATCGAACTGGGGGATGTAGTTCAGGCTGTGGAGTGGGGGTTCAGGGGCTTGGGGTGAGGTCCCAGCTCTGAGGTGAGGTCCTAGCTGAGAGCTGGGGGTTCAGGTGTCCTGGGTTGCTTGGAGCCTAATATATACAGTGGGGGCTCAGGGCCTTGAGCGGGTGGTGTTACTAATGGGGGAGGAGCAACTTTAACAGAGCTCTCAGTGTGGATGATGGGAAGTTCAGTACTTGGGTTGGAGTCCCCAGTCCGAAAGGGGTTCAGACTCCGGAGAGGGGTCTGCACTGTGAGCTGGGGGTTCTAGGGCTCTGGGTGCGGGCTGCAGTCCCAGCACAAGAACCGGGTTCAGAGCTAGCGGAGGGGTCCCCTCCATGAGGAGGGTTCGGGGGCTTAGGCGTCCCGGGCTGCAGGAAGGGTGGCTCATGGAGCCGGCGACTGCACACTCCGCGAAGGACCCGGCCGAGCGCTTGCCGGACACCCAGCTCCTGGTGCCCAGCGCGGGGGGGGCCCCCCTACCTGCAGGCTGTCGGCGCATGGCTGCGGCGGCGGCGGCGGCGGCGGCTCGTCCGGCTTGAGGAAGACCTGCTGACCCCGCCTGAGGAATTGGACAACAGCGATGAGGATGTGGTGCAGCACCAGGACCATACTCGCAGCCGCTCGCCCGCCCGCCCGGCAGCTGCACTCGGTCAGCGCGTCCGCGACCGCTTCGCGGGGTCCGCGCGAGTGCCCGCCCCGGCCCCGCCCCGGACCGCCCACTGCCCACCCCCCGGCCGCCCCGGCCCCTCCCACCTTCCCGCGACCGTGGACAGCACCTCTCTGGCGGTCCACTCTTCGCACCTCCGCCAGACCCCCCACCAGCTCCCACCTCCCTTATCTCTCCGCTCTCAAAGGTCTTCCAGCTTGTCCGCTCCCCGGATGCCCCGCCGGGTAGCCCGCTCTCAGCCTTCGCTCCCTTCCCCTTGCCCATCGCCACTCCTTTCGCTGCTTCGCAGGGTCGCCTCTCAGAGCCCCCACCTGTCTAATCATGTCCTCTCCCCTCACCACTTTCAGAGTCCTGGGGCCGGTTCAGGGTCCCAAGGCAGATACCAGCCGCAGCGTGGGGGGGAGGGGAGACACGGTACGGGGGCCCTGGGCTTGCTCCTCTCCCTCCACCCAGGAGGAAGGAGGAAGCCAGGGAGAATTTTAGAAGTCTCTCCGAGACGGACGGGCCCTGGGAGCAGTAGCAGATCTGCGGGAGGCACACGTGCGCATAGACACACACACACACACACACACACGCAAACGCACACGCACACACAGACAGGCGCACCCCTCCGGAAAGGGGATAAAGCCACTGAGCGCCCAGGACTGGGCAGGCAGGTCTACGCTGGACTCCCCAGAGGTCGCAGACCGTCCGCAGCTCCGCGGTGGGACCCGCACACCCGGAGCGCATTTCTCCGCAGAGCGGCCTCTGGGCTCGGGTGCCTGCGGCAGCAGTAACGCTCCTGCGCCCCCTGCTGTCTCATCGCGGCCGCGCCGCTGGGCCCCTGCAGCCAGCTCCCTGTCCAGGACCAACCCGTTTCTGGCCTCCGCTTGACGTGAGACTGGCTGGGTTGGTGGAAGTGTCTGCAATAGAGGGTACACTTGGGTTCTTCCCTGCCCTTTGCCAGCGACTTACAGGGTGACCTTGTATAGATCCCCTCCCCCCTTTCTGGGCCTCAGTTTTTCCATCTCCCTCATAGGACTGCCAGGCGCATCAAACCCGAGAATGATGAAAAGGCAGACCCCTGACAGCCCTCTGTGCGGTCTGACCCCAATCCCTTCCTCTGCACTGCTGGCCCCTTTCTCTGCAGCTACCTCAATGCTTCAAGGGTGACTCAGTGAGCCCCCAGTCTCACAGCCTCCCCACCTCACTGGCTGATTCATCCTGGGCCCTTTCTCCCTGGGGAGTAATTTCCTCAAGGTTGAGTCACTGAGCCCAGTCCCTGGACACGGTCCAGGCACCTGGCACACAGGCTAGGCAGATTGCTGGCCATCCCACCAGCTCGGCGGGAGGCTCACCCATGCCAGGATTTCTCCTACCTCTTTTTGAGGCATAGCTATAGACATGCTTCTTTCCCTCCTCAAACACCTTTGGCGGCTCCCTACAACCAGACAATAAAGCCCAAACCCTCAGCCTGATATGCTAGACCCCTGATTTGTTTTGGCTGCCCTCCCCATGGTTCCTTAAATTTATACTTCCTGCTCTACTCAGGCCAGTGACTGACTCATTCTCACCTCCAGGCCTTTGCTCATGCTGCCCCCCCCCCGCCCCCGCCATGCCCTCTTGTCAGTTCTGCTTATACAGGGGCCAGTTGGAGGTCCACCTCCTCCAGGAGGCCTTCCCTGGCCGCTTCCTTAGTCCTTTTGGTCCTTCTTTTTGTGTTTTTCCTGGGCGTCTTGGCTGGAGACTTGGGGAGAGGTAAGGAGCTTGTTGGTCAATGAGTGATCTGGGCCAAGTCAGTATCTCTTACTTCATCTGCAAATAGGGGCAATTTGTCCTATTTATTAACTTTGTAGAAAGCATTAAGCGGGCTAAGATGCGTAAAGATTCTGGCTCACGAAAGGGACTTCTTTCCCTTTTATGGCCTCAGTTTCCTCTGTAAAACAGGTGACCGATGTAAGGGCTGTTGTAAGGACTGAGTCTGAGTCTGGTATGCAAAATCTCTTGGTAAACCCTGAGCATATGTCACTGGTTCAATTTTGGGCATTGGAAAGTCTGGGTGGACACAGGTGCCTAGAGGGTATCCGTTACGGCCACTGGATGGAGCCACTTTTTCTACAAGGGAGGTCAGTGTTGGACCCTTACCATCAAGAGCCAGCCCTGGCCTGGGCACAACTGTCCTCCCAGGGTCATCTCTTGGGCTCCCAACTGCAGCAGTTCCTTCTAGCACTCACCTTTTGAGAAGTTATTTCTTAAATCTTACTCGAATCTCTCATACTGCAGCTCAATGGCTAGGGCCCTTGGTGAATGCTCTATGCCTCCCTCCACTCAGAATGATTCCTTCTGTGTCAACCTTTCAGATTCAAGCATTCCTCAGAGGGTCTGAGTCCTAACTCTGCCCTGGACTTGCCATGTGATTCTAAGAGGTCACTGCACTTCTCTGGAACTCAATTTCCCCATCTGTGAAGTGTTATCACACTAGACTGAATATCACACAGAAAACTTTTTTTTTTTTTTAAGTGCTTGGTAGGATGCAGAGCCCTTTCACAAACATCCCCTCACATAATCCTTGAAATTTCCCAACCAGGCCCCTTACAGAGGAGGCAACGAAGTCTCTGCAAGGTGGCAAGGTGACAGGTCCCCCAGCCAAGAAGTGACTCGACCAGGCAAGATCCCTGCTCCAAGGTTAGATTTCTTCCTCTTCCTCAGAGATCCTGGCCCTCACTCCATCCCTCCACTCTGATTCTGTGCTGGGCTGTCACTCTGGCTCAAGTTCGAATCACCTGGGGAACACTTAAAAGTGCCCAGACCCCCCACCTTCACCCTGGATAATTTTAAATGTTTCCAGGTGACTCTAAAGTGCTGCCAGGTTTGAAACCCTGGATTAGATGCACTTCATCCCAGGCTGCCCTCAGTCTCATGGAGTCAAGAGCCAGGCTGGGCACCCAAGGGCTGAATGTGTACCTTTGCGGCTGGGGGACTCTGCGTCTGAGGGGCTTTAACATTTAATGAGGACTTACTATGTGCCTTATATTTAATCTTCCCAACAACCCTATAAGATAGGCAGTATTACTAGCCACAGTTTACAGATAAAGAAATTGCGGCACAGGCAGATTAAGTAATTTTCCCACAGTCACATAGCTAGAGTGTAAAAAAAAAAAAAAAAGCGTTGCCCTTCAAGTTGATTCAGACTCACAGTGACCCCATGTGTTTCAGAATAGAGCTACTCCATAGGGTTTTCTTTGCTGTAATCTTTACAGAAGCAGATCGTCCGGCCTTTCTTCTACAGTTCCACCGGATGGCTTCAAACCACCAACCTTTCAGTTAGTGGCCGAGCACAAACCATTTGTACTACCCAGGGAACTAGCTAGTGAGTAGTGGAGCCAAAATTCAAACCCAGGCCATCTGGCTCCAATCTGTGTCTAAAATTCATGCCCTGCCTCCCAAGGAAAGTCAAGTAAGGAAACCAGATTTTCCCTGCTCTCCTTTTGTGCCCAAGAATGCAGCAGCTCAGGGATCCTGTGTTCCCAGTCCTGGCACCCTCTACCCATATCTGATGTGAGGAAGCCCAGCTCCAGCTTGGGAACGCCTGGCCCAGCCCCTCTGGCCACCTCCTCTTGGATCTTAGAGGCCACTTGGCTTATGCCCAGGGCTAGGTATTTTAGGAGAAGGTGGTTCAGCCACGATCCTCTCAGGCCGGGTACTAGGCCTACTTGACTTCAGACCCTGTCCAGGAACAGGCCCTTCCTTGTTCCTAATAACACCTCCCATTGGCAGGTTATTGGGCTTACAGAGCATTTCCTCAACATCTAGGCTCCATCTAGCAGCCTTGGGACTCTAGTCCCGTATTACAAATGAGGAAACTGAGATTCAGAGAGGTGTAGACACTCACCCAGATTTCACAGCTTATTGGCACAGGAATGTGGGCCCAGGTCCATTGGCTCCAAATCCAGTGCTCTTTTCATTAAAGATAAACATCTGCTGTGTAAGCCAGACTCCCTTGGGTATGTTCACTCTGACCATCTCCATCCCTTGCTCACAGCCTTCACAGGCTCCCCATGGCCTCCAAGGCAGCATCCAAACTCTCAGCATGGCATGCGAGGCTCATCCCCAAATGACTTTCTCCTGCCTCTTCTCCTGCCATCAGCCATGCCTGACTCTCAGCTTTACCCTGAACTTCTGGCATCTCTTCCACCTCTTTGTCCTTGCGCAAATTGTCCCCTACCCCCAGACTTTGGATGCCCTCCCAAAGGCATATCTGCCTGTCAGTGTCATATATTTGTTCATTCTTTCATACCACAAATATTTGTTGAGACATTGGGGATAAACAATTGAAAAAGTCAGCTCTTTCTAGATATTGGAAGAATGTTCCTTCTGCTCAAGACCTTCCCCAGTCCGCACTGTCCTCACCCTCTCTTACACATCTCCAGGGCCCCCCTCACGGGCAGGAACTGTGTCTGATACTTCACTTCATCCCTATGGTCCAACTTGGGTTAGAAACACAGTAGCATCCAGAGAGCTCTGGTTAAAAAGAAGGATGGTTTCTATATCACCGTCTCTCCGTCACCTACAACCTGGCACCAGCAGACCCTCGATAAACCCTAAACCTAAGTTCTGCTCTCAGCCCCCGTGTGTTCTGCTTCCAGGAGCCTGCCCAGTACCTAGTATGCATCTATCCTATTGCCACCGACTGTGGTCAGACCTCTGGAAGTTCAGGTTCAAATCCAAGTTCTGCCCTGAGATGCTGGGTGACCCCAGGCGAAGCTCTGGCCTTCTATGGCCTCAGCCTTTTCAGCAGCTGTGAGAGTTAGAAGGGCTCAGGCAGTTCGGGTGGAGGGAGGCAGGGTCTGGGCAGGCTTAGCTGGGCAGAAAATAGCTCTCCGGGGCAGGCAGGCCTGCCTGGGCATGTTAGGCCCAAGGAGTGTAGGCAAGGGCCAGATTCCAGCACAGAAGGCTTCTCAAGAGAGAGTGTGTGTAACTCAGTGTCTCCATGCCCTGGGGTGGAGCCCTTGGACTGAAAGAGAAGGAAACCTGGTCCCACTGTCCATGGGGCTCTGCAAAGGGACAATTTGGGAACTTGTTAGAGGAAGCTGATGTCTCTGCAGGTTCTACCTCCATGTAGAGCCTGTTCTCAAAGCTTCAGCCCTGGAGTGGGCATGGGTGTACACCTGCGCAGGGTAAGCCACCCTCAGACAGGTCTATGTGTGCGTGTGCTTGTGTGTAAGACCCTGTGCCCACTGTATGCCTGTGAGCACGATGTGTGTGAGCGGTGAGGGGTGTAAGTACAGGTTTGTAAGTTTGTGTCTCTGTGAAGGTGTGTGAAATTTCCATGGTGTAGCTGCACGTGTGTGTGTACACACAGATATGTGTGTGTGTCTATAGCAGGGTGTGTATATGTGTGTGTAGGCAGGTCTGTCTGTGTGCAGGTATTAGTGTGTATCACACATGCAGTTATATGTGTGTGGTTGTATGTATGCACGTGTGTCCAGGCTTGACATGTGTGTGCATTTATGTATGAATGTGCGTGTACATGTGTAAGTGTGTGTGCCTGATCCAATTCACACCTGACAGAGGTGTTATCCATGGCCACTACCCTGGTCTAGCTTTGTATGTCTGTGGCTGTGGCCCCAGGTGTGGGAGGCCCTTGAAGAGAGGGGACCTGACCAGAGGTGCGCACTGGGGAAATGTGGATTGCAGCTCTGAGTGACCCCGGCAGCAGCTCTGAGTCAGGAGGGGCACCCACCAGCTGAGTGAACTCAGGCCCAGGGGATGAGAGGAGGCAGGGTAGGTCAGCCATAGGTCTCCTTCATTTCCATATCATTTCCATGTTATTTGCATATACATTTGTTTTTTCTGCTGCATGTGGCTGGCTCCATGACCCTAGAGAGGGAGGGAACCCATAAGATTCTAGTCCAGAATTTGCCGGTTCACCTTAGGGCTAAGGTCCAGGAGGCTTGGCACACCTTAGGCCTTGGCATCTGCTCCCCAAGATTCTTCCTTTCCACAAGGCTGCCCCAGGCCACACACAACCATATGCACACATACACCCCCCCACATACTCATACACACCCCTACATATACTCATACACAGCCCCTACACACTCACGTCTTTCCAGTTATACATATGCACACCCATCACTCCTACACATAGATACACACACGCAGACAAACATACACTCCTATATAGACACACACACTCCTATATACAGACACACACATAGACACAGATGCACCTATACACAGACACACATTCCTATACATAAAATTAAAAAAAAAAACCAAACCCACTGCCGTCAAGTCGATTCTGACTCATAGTGACCCTATAGGACAGAGTAGAATTGCCCCATAGAGCTTCCAAGGAGTGCCTGGCAAATTCGAACTGCAGACCTTTTGGTTAGCAGCCGTAGCTCTTAACCACTATGCAACCAGGGTTTCCCTCCTATACATAGACACACATATTCCTATACACAGACATACATCCCCCCCCGCCCCACACACTGACATCCATAGAGGCACAGACACACTTGCTCTCTGCCTCCTTCTGGGACCACAGTGCTGCCTTCTCCCTGATGCCCAGACCTGCTAGAGTAATCTTTTCTACACCCAAGGATGACCCTGCCTCACCCACACCCACATGGTTTCCCATTGCCCACAGGACAAAGTCAGAGCCCTGGTCCTGGCCTTCACAGCCTTTACGGCTATTTAGCCCCAGAAAAGCCTCCTCTCTGCCACACCCACCCCTGCCTCTGGCCACACTGCACTGCTCACCAGTCTTTACACCAACACCTCTCATTCACTCCTTTCTGCTTTGTCAGGCACTCCGCCTCCCCGCTATGCTGTCAGCTTCAGGGGACAGGACTTGTTCTGTTTTTTTCACTGCTATGTCCTCAGCACCTAGAACCCAAAAGAATTGCTCAAAACGATATTTACCAGCCACCATGAGTCGGAATCCACTCGACGGCAGGTGATTGGTAAAATGGGTGGAAGAACCTTCCTCCCAGTCTGGTCTGCTCCCTTATGTAAGACTTACCCAACTGTATTTGTTTCCCTATGTGCCTCGTCCATCGGCCTGGGTGTTCCTCAGGGCAGAGACTGGGTCTGATTTAGCTCCTTGTGTCCATGTCCAGCAGGGGGCTGGGCACAGAGAACAGGAGTGGGGATGAATACAGGGTTAGAGCCCAGGGCATGGTAGCCTCTCAAGGAAGAAAACTCAGGGGTGTTTGGAAAGCAGAGCCACCTGAGGCAATCACACAAATCCTACCTGGGCAAGGTAAGGGGCCACCAGACCACTTTCTCTCCCCCCTCCTCCATCAGAATCCCTTTCTGAAGTCACCTTGACTGGCCATCCAGTCCCTGCTTGCACACTCCCAGGGATGGGGAGCCCACTTTCTTCCCATGTGAGATGGCTCTGCCTGACACTGGTTCCTCCCAGAACATCTTCCTGTCAAACCCTGATCATCCTGAGCCACAGATTCCCATGGAAACCAGGAAGACAGCAAAATGAGAGGCAGATCCCAGCTTTCTCAGCAACTCTGCCAACCTTTCCAGCTTTGGGCAGAGATGGTAAAAAGGGCTCTTGGCCTACGCCAGGGACAGGCAAAGGGGCTCAAGGTGCTCAGGCCCCCCAGCCACAGACCACCATCCTCAGGAGCCTGGGGAAGTGCACAGATGGCCTGAGAAACTCCTTGGCAACCTCCATGGAGTACCAATTCACTCACTGAGATCCACCCCCAACTGAGCCCCCTCCCCTTATTGGCTTCCCACCCCCCAAACTGAGTCCCCACCCCATCACCAAGCCACACCCCCTGACTGAGCCTCACACCTAACTGAGCCCCCAACCCTTTTACTGAGCCCCATCCTCTCATGAAGCCCCATTCCCGAGCCTTCACTCCCCATTGAATCTTACCCCCTCACTGAGCACCATCCCTCCCACAGAGTCCCTGCCTCACTGAGTTCTCCCAGCTGCAAAGCCCTTGCCCCCTCCAAACCCATTAAACCAGTTGTCATCAAGTCAATTCTGACTCACAGCAACCCTGTAGGACAGAGTAGAACTGCCCCATAGGGTTTCCAAGGAGTGGCTGGTGGATTTGAACTGCCGACCTTTTGATTAGCAGTTGAGCTCTTAACCACTACACCACCAGGGCTCCTCACTCAGTCCTAAATCCCATCTCCTTCACTGAGTTCCATTCCTTCTCTCACTCACATTCCCCCTACCCAACCCAGATAAAGATCCCACTCCCTCTCACACCTATCTCTTCCCCTCACCAGTGCCTCCTACCCTCCAATCTGCAGGATGTGAAGAGTCTACACGGACTCCAGTCCTAGGAGTGCCACATGGAAATGCCTCCTCCTGAGCCCCGCCTGGCTGGCTGGGTTCATAAGGGGGCAATCCAGTCCCCAGGCAAGGGTGGCTGCCCAGAACCCCTCCCCACCCCACCTGGACAGCTGTAGCCCACCAGCTATTCCTGGGCTAGCCCTGCTCCAGGGGTGCCTCTGGCTGCAGCAGGTCACTGACCCCTGTACCCCATTCACGCACGTGCGTGCACATGTGCACATCCACACACAAAACCAGAGCTGCTTGGAGCTGAGCCCATCAGGGACATGAAGGCAAAGAAAGTCAAAGCAACAGGGACACAAGGTCCCATGCTCTGAGAACTCCCTGCCACCTCAGAAATTGTCATACTGCGAGGCCCCAGCCTGTGACTTCAGAGTTCTAAGAACTCCCCAAGCCTCAGGGTCTAGGAAAATCAGAGCCTCTATTATCACGTCCCATTCTTCCAAGGGTCTGTGCTTCTTGCATTCTAACAATGTGAGAGCCTTGGGTTGGGAGAATGCAGGAGCCCTAGATTCTAACGTTCTGTTATTCTAACTTTCTGAGTCTCCATGACTCCAGAACTCCAACACTCAGGTTCCATGCTGGAGCTCTGTAAATAAAGGCCAGGGGAGAGAGCGCTAGCAAGCCCTGGCACAGCCCTGGTGTGGGGGACTGAGAACAGAGGTTAGACAGGGCCCAAGGAAATGAGCACCCACAGGCAGTGTCTGGGGAGTGATTGAGGTGCGCTGGAGCACAGGAGGCAGAGCTGGCAGGGTCATTGTGGGTTACTCAGGCTAGTCCCACCACTTTAGAGCTGTGTAACCTTAGACAAGTACCCACACTGCCCCAGTTTCCTCACCTGTAAACTGGGGGTCAGTCAGTCTTCTTCACAAGGTAGTTGTGAAGAATAAATGAGATGCTTAGCACAGAGCCTGGCACATAGAACGGAGCAGAAAATGATAGCGCCTGTTGTCTTTATTCCCCAACAGCCCTCAGAGTCCCCTGGCAGTGCTGGTGTAGATGGTTATGGCAATGGGGATATTTAACCTTTTCGTGGTCCCTGAGTGACATGAGGCTGCTGCCCCTCAGGCTTCCCACACCCCACCTCATCTCCTCTCTTCCCTCTCTTCCCTGGTGGACTGCAACCCTTAGTATAGAAGACAGACCTACACAGTGGAGAGAGCTGAGCTCTAGGACAAGGAAAGCCCCTCCCACTTCTGGGCCTCAGTTTTCTCATCTGTACAATGACAGAGCGGGGCCTCCATTGACAATCCATGGCCCCAGGATTCAGGCTGTGTGGCCTTGGTTACCTCAGGGGCAGGCCTGGCAGGGAGAAGGATTTAATGGAAGCCACACTCCTGGGGCCCAGTGACAGGGGGGAGGCAGGGAGGAGTATGGGAACAGACAAGGGGACCCCAATGTGGCTGCTGCTGCTCTCCACCCCAGGAACCCCAATGCTAGAGAAGAATTTGATCAAGCCCGTCCCTCTGCACCTGGCCACAACACACCTTTCAGGAAACCCCCATTCCTCCTCCAGAAACACCTTAGTCTGACTGCTTCTGGAAGAACCATTTCCAGATACAGCCCCTGGCCCTTCCCTAAGCATCTCTGCATCCACATGCCTCCACTCCTTTGTTTACGCCTGGGTGCTTTCCCCTTCCTCTCTAAGATTTAAGGAGTTAAATATCCTTAAAGGAGAAGGAGAGGGAATGACCACCTTCTAAGTGCTAGGCGCACCTCATTTATTTCCCCATTTAATCCTCAAGATATTAGCTCCATTTCACAGTTAATAAAACTGAGGTTCTGAGACATTTGTCTAAAGTTACACGGCTAGATATGGTAGAACAGGGATCTGAATCTGGCCCCTTCCAGCTCTCAAGCCCAAGCCTCTTCCAGGAAGCTGACTCCAGGGAGAAGAGCCTGGGACCCACCCTCCTGGCTCCCCCTTCCTCTTGGCTCCAGGGCAACACTAGAGCACCCAGCGCCCCCAAACTCCAAAAGGCAGAGATGATTGTCCTCTCTTCTCTTGCCTCCCCAAGCTGGAGGCAGCCTAAACCTGGGCCACACTGCTTCCTGATTGATCGAAAGGCACTCTATTAGGCAAAGGCCCCGTGGTGGGACTGGGAGATGTGGCGTTTCGTTTCTAAGCACCAGTCGCTATGGAAGCCAAGTGCTGCCAGCCCAAGGCCTAGCAACGAGGCACAGGGCGGAGGGCATTGTGTGTGTGAGGGTGGGGGGAGGTGGGGAGCTCCGAGGCAACCCAGTGAGCTAGAGGGCCGCAGTTCTGGGCTAGAAGGCCTGACTTGCTGCCCCAGCTGGCCTTGCAAGGGAAGGAGGGATGTCAAGAGGTCAGGACCAGTCCGAGCCTGGGGACAGAGAGACAGAAACTCAGAGATAAGAGCAGAGGGAGACACAGAGACAGAGAAAGGGAGTCCAGAGAGACAGTGAAAAGCAGAGACACCGTCAAAGAGAGGGATACTGGCTTGAAGAGGGAGATGGAGAATGTGGGAGAGGACAAGAGCTGCTCAGAGTTGCAGAGACACACTTAGACAGACAATTGGCAGAGAGGGATGGACTCCCAGGGAGCAAGAGGGTATGCCGGAACAGCAGAGAGAGCCGGAGGGGGGACTGACAGAGATGGATGGACAAGTGACAGAAGGAGATAAGCCTGAAGCAGGAGGCAATACAGAGGCAGATAATAAAGGGAGAGAGGACTAGGCGCTACAGACAGGCAACTTGGGAAATACAGACAGTGGTGGCAGCAAGATGACAACGGTGATACAAGGGCAAGGGCACCAAAGCCGCAGGAGTCCTGGACCCTTCCTCCTCACTCTGCCCATCTGTGGCATGGGCATCACCAATCTTGTACACCATCCTCCTCTCCCCCCCTAGCCTCCCCCCAGAACACAGAGTCATCTAGTCACAGACCCTCAGAAAACAGACTATGGAAGTCATAGGTCCCACATTTCTCTGACTCTCATGGGGACAGGACTTGCCCCAGATCGTACAACAAAGCAGTGGCTTAGAGAGCAGGAAGTCAGGTATTGGGCCCCCTAGTCCATTGCTCCTTCCCCACCCCCACTTCCCTGCCACAAGAAGGTGGCAGAGCCTAAAATGGGACCCATCCCCCCCTTATGGGGGCGGAGCTCCAGCCTTGGGATGTTTGCTTCCTTCCTCAATAACAGGCCCTGTGTCCGGGTCCTAGGACTCCAGGATGAAGGAGATAGCATCTAGTAGAGAGAAGGACCACAGCTGACCATCTCAGGGCTGTGACTAGGAAAGTTATCATGCTCTGGGGAGCCCGGAGCAGCCTGACCCCTTGCGGTCATGGAAGTGGCAGATGGATTTGACAGGCAAAAACCAGTTGCCATCAAGTCAATTCTGACTCATAGTGACCCCATGTGTGTCAGAGTAAACTGTGCTCATTAGGGATTTCAATGGCTGATTTTTCAGAAGTATCACCAGGTCTTTCTTCCAAGGTGCCTCTGAATGACTCAGAACCACCAAGCTTTTGGTTAGCAGCTGAGCCCACTGGCCATTTATACCACTCAGGGACTCCCTTGACAGGCAACATCACCTTTAATCCTAACCATATCCTGTTACAGATGAGAAGACTGAGGTCCGAAGTGAAAGCGACTTGCCCTAGCCAATCAGCAGATGCCTAAATCAGGACTCGAACCTAGGTCTCTTGAGGCCAGCACAGGCTGGACGGCCTGGCAGAGGCTCTTCCCCAGGGGTAGAAGTAGCTAGCTATTCCAGAAGGGGGGCTGCTCAGGGCTGCTCGGGGACCTCTTCCAGAGAGGCGGCGTGGGGGCAGCCTGGGGGAGGGTCCTGTGCTTGCAGGAAGAAGACTGTCAGGTGCTAATATTTCTCTCTCTGTCTCTTTTTCTCCCCCTCTCCCTCCCCTTTCTCTGATGGTGGAGCTAATTGTACCTGAGATTGTTAACACTGTCACCAGCACCTGACAGCCTGCTCAGAGAGCACACAGTGCCCTCTCAGGCACCCTCATCCACCCCCGCTTGCCTCAGTCTCTCAAGTCTCCTCAGGGAAGATCAAGTTAAAGACTAATTAAGCGCCTACTATGTGGCCCTCGCAGTGTGAAGCACTTCACATTCATTACCTCATTAAATTGTCCAGCGAGGTCTCTAAGGGCTTTGGCTCCCCCTACCTCCTGGCAGCTCCTGGCCCCTGGTTTCCCTAGCACCACTTCCCCCACCCTCACCACCACAGGTCAACTCTGCCTGCACCTGCCTCTGGCTCCAGGGCAGGGTAGCCCTATAGCAGTAGACATGCACAGGTGCCTGGGAACTGGGCATCTGCCTCGCAGGGTCTGCAGTCTCCATGGTGGGGGACGGTGGGAGAAGTAGGGAGAACAGGGAGGGGCAAGGGAAGGCAGGCTTCTGCAGACCAGCCTCAGCCCACACACACCCCGCGCACACTGGGCCTGCCGCCCAGAAAATCAACCTCCGGAGCTGCACTCCCCTGGGCCCCAGTTCCTGGAAGGTGGCACTGCTGGGATAATTGATCTGACTGCTCTCAGCCTCCCCTTCCAGCTGCCTGGAGGCTGCCTCCTCCATGCAGCCCCCCCCTGCAGCTGGCCAGCGTCACCACCAAGGTGAGAATCTAAGGGCAGTCAGTGGATGATGAGCAGTGACCTGGCAACTCCTCCTCAGCCCTGCATTCCCCATTCCTCAGGAACCTGGTCCTGGTAGATGGCTGTTGCAAGAGTGGATATGGTAACTCGTGGTTGTTCATGAGCGTGCATGTGTGTGTGCATAAGTGAGTCAGTGGAGCTGAGGATTTTTGAATGTAAGATGTGAGCCATACAGATCTGGGTTCAAATCCCAGCTTCTCCACTTCCTAGATATGTGACCCTGGGCAAGTCACTGGACCTCTCTGAGACTCAGTTCTCTTGTCTGTACAGTGGGGCTACCAATAGCAGCCACCTAAAGGGCTGGATGAGATTACGCATGCAGAGCTCTGGAGCAATGCTGGGCATACCACATTTTTTTGACACACGAAAGCTTTTATTACTGTTACTGTGAGCGTGTGCGTGTGTGCATGTACATGTGTGTACGTATAGGTGTCCCTGAGAGGCCCAGGAGGGATCTATAGTACTCCAGCAAGGGGGCACAGGCTACTCCCTGACACTTGACCCCCCAGAGTAGGAGCTATGGCTGCACTCTCAGACTAGCCTCAGAGGAGAAGGACCTGCTGTGCCTCTACCCCTCCCCCCCAAAAAAACCCCACCAGTGTGAGGGAGATGGATGGGCTGGCGGCCACCAGGCAGGACTGGTGATTAGGAGGCTAACGGCCCAGCATCCAGAGAGGAATGGGAGGGAGGGAGGCTGAGCTGCCGGGCCATCCATCAAGGCTGTCGGCCAGCAGTGCTGCACAGCCAGTGGAGGAGAGGTAAGGGGAGAGCAGGGGAGGGCGGCAGGGGAGTGTAGGGAGACCCAGGGCCAGACAGCCAAGCCCAGCCCAGCCACTGACCCTGAACTGTAACCCTGAATGATTCACTGCTACCTTGGGGCCTCAGTTTCTTTATCGGGACAATGGGGGTAAAGGTCTTTCTCTGCCACATAAGTTCCAGCCACAGCAGGCTCAATATTAGGCCTCAGGGCCAGGAAGAGCCCCACAGAGAGTATGAGGGGCTCAGGCATGCCCTTGCCTCCTGCAGGTATCTACCTTAGTCAAAGACCCTGGAGGGTGAAGAGTAAAGGGATTGGAATAGTGTCTGGGCTGGGAGCCCAAATCCCGTGCTAAACTTGGCCAAGCTCCTAACTTCCCAGGTCCTTCCCTGGGCACCCCCACCCCATCCCACCACACAAATACATCCAAGCCAATCACCTGACAGAGGCAGGAAGAGACATAAGCATAGCCTTGCTATGCAAATTTTATTCAAACTGAGGGAAAAGTCACCCATGGGCCCTCCCCACCTTTTGGAGGTAGCGATTATCTTGAAAAGTCCTGGCCAGCAAGACTGGGCAAGACCCTAGCAAAGTCCACAGGCTCAGTTTGTCTCCAGCAATCTAAGTGGGATTGTGCAAGTCCCTTTTCCTCCCTGGGTTCATTTTTCCCGTCTCTAAAATGAACTCTTCCATTTAAAAAACAAACAAGTGACATCAACAACAGAAGTCTTCAGGGCTCCTCTTTCCTGTGAGAAAAACTGCAAACTCCTCACTGCCCCCAGTGCTTCTAGGCCTACACTTAGGTACTCTGAACTTCAGCCACACCCCCACCACACTGTATGTTTCACCTCTGGACCCATACTCGGCTGCTCCACTTCCTCTCACCGGACAAACTCCTCCTCGCTCACCAAGGGCCAGAAGAGTTGCCTCCTCTTCAAAGCCTTTTCCACAGACCTGGTAGAGTTGAGCCAGACCCCCTGTTGAGTCGCCAGTGCTCCCTGACACCTTCCGTGGGGTCTAGTTCAGGATGTGTCTATCCCCCCATCTTACTCTGACCTCCCAAAGGTCATGACCAGGCTGGCCTGATTCCCAGGAAGGGGGTAGGTGGGTAGTGTTGGACAGCCCAAGGCCTCAAACAAGGATCCAGCTCAGAGAAAGTAGAAGGAAGCGAAGGAGAAACAAGCAAGAGAAGGAGGGAGGGGCAGAATTACTGTCCCCAAGGTCCTTTTGGATTTAACAATCTGAATTCTATTTCCTTGAATGCCACTGCAGATGGAGCCCCCATGTCCTGGTCCCTGCCCCATCCCCCAAATCACCTCTACCCTGTCCCCCTTGGGCCCCAGTCTCCCTGGGGGCCCAGCCCTGTTGCACACACCAGCACAGAGGCCCCGAGCCAAAAGGGTTTCTGGCCTCTGCCACTGCACCCTGACTGGAGGCTAAGAGCACCACACGGTCGTCATAGTGATGCTTCAATATTGTCATCACTAATTCATTGCCAGAGCCCTGGGAGGCCAGCAAGGTGTGAGGAGAGCTGGACAGAGCTGATCAGAGCAGGCACTGGGGGCAGGAGTCTTGGGGCCTTGGGCCTAGTGGGGGGCAGGGACTAAACTCCATCACACCATGCAGCTGCGTCCTCCCCTCAGCCTCCCAGCACCTGTCAAGGAGGAGGAGCACAGGAGTCTGTCCTGTGCACCTACTGTGTGTCCAGCTCTGTCCAACTGCAGAGTTGGGGGCGGTTCAGAGAAGGCTGGGATGGAAGCTTCCACTCCCCCAGCCTCTGTGAGTGTGATATCCTGGCCCTGCTCTCCTGAACAGGGCAGGGAGATGTCCTTCCTCATGTCACAGGGCCTGAGGAGGGGCCTGAGTGGAGGCAAAAGGGAGGGAGGGAGCCCATATGTTCTGCCCCCTCCAGGCAGATGCAGGCCAGACACTGCAGCTCATTTAATTCTCTCCAAAACCTGCAGGGTCAGAATTATGACTCCACTTTACAGATACCTGGATTTCTCTCTGCACACATCCTCCCAGTCATCCCATTCCCTTCTCCAGCAAGACTTTCAGGATGCACCCCCCCCCCCACTCCCTACTCGCCATCCTTTGAACTCCCAGGGATGGTGGCTGAGGGTCCCAGGCTGGGTTGACGGTTCCTCCTTCTCTCACGACCACCATTAAAGCAGAGTGGAGCTGTCCATGGTCCTAAACCCTCCCAGACCTCACTGGAAGCCTGGCTTCTTTGCGTTGGAAGTCACCAGCTCATCAACCTGTGGAGAGAAACCAGGGAACAGGCACTTCCCTACCCTCCTCTCAGCTAGTTCTTAGTGACAAGGAGCCTCAAGACAAGGAACCCATTTGGAGCAGGAGAATGGGAACTTTGGAAACTAACATGCATCCACTCAACAAGCATTTACTGAGCACCTACTGTGTATGGCCCTGTGAAAGGAGCTTGGTATATACAATAGCGAACAGAACAGACCTAATTCCTGCCCTTGTGGAGCTCTTGGACTAGTAGAGTCAGCAATGGGGTTTGCTTTACACATATTAACCCCTCAATCCTTACAATATGTATGAAGGGTAGACATTGTTATACCCATTTTACAGTAGAGCAAACCGAGGCTTTGGATAATAAAGGAACCTGCCCAAGGCCACATAGCTAGTAACCAGTAAAGGCAGGGTTCAAACCGAGATATGTCTGACTCCCAAGTCCCATTCTTGGTCTGTTCCTATGGAAGGTTCACAGACCTAGTCTTCGTCCTCAAAGAGTTTATAATCTTGTTCACCTGCCCCAGTCTTCTTCAATAAACACCACTGGAAAGTGTCTTCTGAGTCGGATATGAATCACTCTGGCTGCAGCTCTGACTTGGCCTTTCTTTGTTGGAAACTCACTGGGGCAGAGGATCAGCTTTCATCTCCTTCCAGACACCTGGGGTGTTTCCATGAGCTTCAGCCCCTTCTCCACCCCCACCTTGCACAGAGGCCTCCCCCCACAGGAGGGTGCGAGGTGTGCAATCTAAAAATACCTTAATCCCTCCCTGCTCTCGCTCTAATTAAGCTGAGTGAGTCACTACTTTAAGTAATTTATTGCTAGTTACATAATTGCTTTAATATTTGGTTCTAGAACTGGGGAACAAAAGTGCCCCTCTTCTTTTTAGGGAATTGCTAATCCACAGAGTAGGGTTTAAGGCCCCTGAGGAAGGATGTGGAGAGTAGTGGAGTCATCTTGGCCATCCCCCTGCTCCAGCCCAACATATGGCACACCTGGTCCAGGGAGGAGTAGCTTGGTGGGAACACCAACTCTCTGTCACCTACTCGGTGGGTTCCTGAGGTCACCATTCCCAGCTGATCCAGACCTCAGACCCAGGGTTAGCCCTCAAAAGACCATAGCTTGCACATCTCTTCCCTCCCTGGCCTCATGACCTCTGGCCCCATAGGAACCAAGGCCCAGAGAGGGTGAGCCATTCCTTGGTGTCTCCCAGCTTGTCAAAGACAGCCTCACTCCAAGTGCCAGATTGTCAGCTCAAGGCAAACCCAGCACCTCTCTTAGCCCTGTAAGATATCACACCCTCACCTTTTGGACCCGCTTGGCAGTAATAGCTGTGCAGAATTGTTAGCCATGCAGAAACAAAGAGGGGAGGTGCCAAGAGCCAGCTATGGAGGGCACATAGTAGGTGCTCACACAACGGATGTTTGCTTCACTCCATTCCAATTAGCAAGGAGTTATGAAGCACCCCGTGTGCACTCACACATCCTTGATCTCATTAGCGCTCTGCCTGCACTCACGCAGCCCAGAAAGGCAGCCAAACTGTGTACCAGGTGCATTACCCTCTCTGTCTCATTTAATCCTCACCGCAGCCCTAATGAGGTGGCGCTATTGTCATCCCCCTTTCACAGATGAGGAAACAGAGATGGCACAACCCACACAAGGTCCTGTAGCTAAGAAGTGGAGGAGCCGAGCTTTGAACCAGGAAATAGTCGTCAAGGCTTGTGCTTCTAATCACCCCCCTCTACTGCCTCCCTTTCCACCACTCTCTAGCAGTTTGTCAGACTGTGGTGGCTTTCATATTGCTGTGATGCTGGAAGCTATGCCACTGGTATTTCAAATACCAGCAGGGTCACCCATGGTGGACAGGTTTTGGAGGAGTTTCCAGACTAAGGGAGACTAGGAAGAAAGGCCTGGCAATCTACTCCCAAAAATTAGTCAGTAGAAACCCTATGGATGAGAACAGAATATTGTTCAATACAGTGCTGGAAGATGAGCTCCCTAGGTTGGGAGGCATACAAAATACACAGTGGCTGTAACGATGGACTGGAACATACCAACGATCATGAAGATGGCACAGGACCAGGCAACGTTTTGTTCTGTTGAACATGGGATTGTCATGAATCAGAGTTAACTTGACAGCAACTAACCACAACAACACTGCCTCCATTTACCACACTAATGGCATGGGTTAGGAAGCAATGCCCTTGCCCTCTGAGCCTAGGCCCTGAATAATGAGGATTTCACTAGGCTTAGGAGTAGGAGCAGGGTACCTTGGATCAGAGAAGACAAATGAGCCTGTGTAAACTCAGAGAGGTGGCAAGGGGCAGGTTGGCTTCGGAAAGGAGTGAATTGGGTCAGATGGCAAGCCTTGCAGAAGCACAAAAGAAATTAGGCAGAGAACCTGAAAGTAATCGGCAGAGTCTGAAAAACTGAGGCAGAGGGCACTGGGCTGTGTCATCCTGTGGGTTTAAGTGCCTCCTCAGGCCCTGAGCAGTCAAGATCCATCATAGCTATGCCTGACTCGGTGCCTGCCAAATTTGTCTTTGTCCAGTTTCTCAGCCCTAATAGCTCACTCACACCCAAAGTCACCACCTCACTGGGAACAAGCAAAAATTCTTCACCCCAAAACTCGGCGGAGACTGGTCGGAAAACAGACTACGGTGCCTTGTGGCAGGGGAAAGCTCCAGTGGTTGGGGAATATGGAAAGGTTCCTACCAAGGCTCAAGGAAGCCTTCCTGGAGGAGACACCAACGGCTGAAGGACAGGAGTTAGCCAGGTGAAGGGAAGGGAGCATCTAAGAAGAGTGTTCCAGGCAAAGGGAACAGCATATGCAAAGGCCCAGAGGTGAGAGATCCAAGACCAGTGGGGACTAGGGTAGCTCAGTCTGGCTGTGTTGTTGGCAGTCTGTGTGTCCATGCTGAGTGCAAGTGCTTCTCTGGGTGTCTGTGTGCACTGTGTGTGTGCTGAACCTATGCCTGGGCTGAATGTCTGGCTGTGCATGCCTGTGTTGTGTGTACCGGTGTTTCCATTTGTTCTGTCTCTTTTGTTTCTAGGTCAGTTTTTGAGATTCGTTCTGCGTCTCTTTCTCAGTGTATATGGTGTCTGTGTTGTGTGTGTGTGTTGTGGTCTGCTTCTCGGCGTGCAGGGTTCTTCTGTTTATTTCTGTTTATTTGTGTTTCCCTGTGTGTCTCTATGCCTGGATAGTGTGTGAGTCTCACTGTGTTGTGGGTTTGTGGCCTGGACACTCAGGCAGCTGGGGCGGAGGAGAAGCCTGGGGCACGGGGTACTAGAGCTGGGATCCAGTTGCACACAATAACACCTAATGGTCATCAAGTACTTAGTGAGGGAGAAGTGCACCAAAGATGCTAATTAATGATGATAATGAGTCAGCCATCAGAGGCCCAGTGGAGGCTGAAAGTGGGTCCCCACTGGCACACAGACAAGCTGGCTGGGCTGAGTCCCTAATCCCCTAGCACAATGAGGGGCCTGTCCTCACTGACTCATCTCCCAGGGAGGCCCAGGACCCAGGCTCTGAACAGCAAGAAGGATTGAGGTCACCCTCTGGGAGGAAGGTCTTAAAAGGGAGGACTTTTACTAGCCTTGGCAGTGGAGAGGTCAAAAGTGTCATCAGGAGGTGAGTTTGCAGGGACACAGCTTTGCTCTTGGGTGTCACGGTCTGGGGGAATGGTTGTGGGTACCACGGGTTGGTGCTCTGGAGTATAGAAGCCAGGCAGGATAAGGCAGGGAGGGGTTCCCTGGAGGAGGGCCTAGAGCCAAACATCCCTGCCTCGGTGGGTGAAGGCTGATGAATTAGGCCTACAGCTCAGGTGGGGGATAGGGAGTGGGGTGAGGGGGATGGAAAAGATATGGGATTGGGGTGGGGGGCTGTCACTCCTCCTCTGACCTGTCATGTGACTCACACGTCCTCAGCTACACCTGACACAGCCTATTGCCTCTCACCTGGATCTATCTCCACACCAGCCTTCTCACTGGCCCCTCTAATTCACCCTTCATTTTGAGCTTCCTAAAACCCAAAGCTGACCACAGCCTGACTCTGCTAAACCCTCCTCAGCCTCCCTGTGTGAGCCGGGCCTCCACTACTCTTCCTCTCCACCACCCAGCCCTTCTTCTTGCCCATGAGCCCAATATCTGCCACCCTTGACTTTCTGCTATTCTCTAAGCCTTTGCTCTGCTGGGCTTTGTGCCTGGAATGCCCTTCTTCCTCTCCTCCATCTGGAAAATTCTCATTCATCCTTTAAGGTTCTGACTCAGAGAAGTTCTCTGATCAGCTATCCCAGACTGGGCTTCTTTCCCTGTACTCACCCCACCAGGTTCATTGCCTGGGCCTGGGTGTGCCTGTCTCCAACAAAGATGAGGGCAAGGGCTGTCTGAGCCCTCTCCATGGCCAGGATGACAAGCCTGGTGACAGAGAGGGGACACAGGAAGACATCATCAAGGTTGTGTGGAACGAATGTGCAGACGGCTTGGTGGGCTCCAGGGCATACTGAATTCTAACAATGACATTCTTCAGCAACCACACAGCTGCTCAGATAGGTAACGATGGTCATGGTAAAAAGCAGCTCCTTGCCCCACTGCCAGAGGATGACTAGATTCACGTGGGAGCACTCAGGAAACGACGGTGATACCTGGGCAGCTCACTAGGCCTCAGTGAATGTGACAAAGCTGGGTGTTTAGAGGCAGAGCCTGGCTTTTGGTCCCAGCTCTGAAACCAACTAGCTGTTTGGCCTTGGGCAAGTCTGCACCCTTTCCGGGCTTCAGTTTCCCTCATCCATTTGCTTCTCCAGATCCAATCTCCACCCTTTTCCACTGCACTCTGTGCCCCAGAGGCTGACACTTCCCTGCTGCTTTACCTGGGATCCCTAGCCCTCTGTCTTCTAGTTGGCTTTGCCAATGGAGGCAGGGCAGAGGGCACTGGCTAGAGATCTGAGGGTGAGAAGTGAGAGGGCCCAGGGTATTTATCTCCCTCCCTCATCCCTCCTCCTTTGACAAGCAGTGACTGTGATCAAGGCCCCTCTACCACGGCTCTGGCTCTCACAAGAACAGAGGACACCTTCCTTGCCCCTTCACGCTTCTTGGATGCTAGTCCTAAGTACCTACACATCCCCTGTTAGTTCCCTTACCCTCACCCTAACCCCTGTAAATAGCTGCTTCATTAAACTGCCTTCAATTAAACCATCTGAGTGTGTCATCTGTTTCCTTCCTACAAAACACAGCTAACTGCTTGAAGGATTGTTGAGGTGACTAAAGAAAGTAATTTTAAAAACACAAAGGACACTCTGTAAACACTGGTTCTCTCCATCTAGCCCCAAGGCCCGCCCCACTCAATTTTAAAATAACTTGGACTTCTCAGGGCTTGTGAAGGATGTGGTACCCAACTGCCTGCTTCTTTCCTCTCCTACCTACCCCGTCATCCCCCACCTCCAAGAAGCTTCCGCCCCTTCCCTACCCAGAGCTAATATCTGAGCCCCCCACCCACGGGCCTCCCACACTAACTAGAGCCCCCAATGACTCAGCACAAAGGAGGCTGCCTGTTGCCAGTCTGCCTGTCTGCCGAAGATTCTCCCTCCCCGCCCGCCTGCGCTGAGGCTGCAGAGCCCACACAGAGCTGCCTAGTTCTCTATCCCCCCATTCCCATCCCCAAGTGTCATCGCATCCGGTCCGTGCCTCCGCATCCAGCCCCAAACCACCTCCAGAGAGACAAATTTCTTCCCAGTTCCCCAGAGAAGAGGAAGCCGCTGCTTCCAACTGGTCGGTCTAATTTCACGCCGTCCCTCTACCAGAGCCGCCAGGGGGCGCACTGGGGAGGCTCAAAACTCTCTGTGCGGAGAGGGCTGAGGCATATTTTTATCCGGCCCTCCCCCGACCCCGTGGCATCTAAAGATTCAAAGGACTTCAGAGTTTGCAGCCAACTTTCCTGCTAAGGCAGACGTCTCATCTGCAGCCTCCCTAACCGAGGGATCCGACGGTGAGAAGTGAGAAGGCTCAGGGTATTTATCTTCCTCCTTCATCCCTCCTCCTTTGACAAGAAGTGACTGTGACCAAAGCCCCTCCACCATGGCTCTGGCTCTCGCAACGAACAGAGGACACCTTCCTTGCCCCTTCAGGCTTCCCAGCCCCCACTCTCACACACACCACATCACTCCCCCATGGACAGGAAACTCATACTTCCCTCCCAGGCAGACCCTTCCCTGTGAGATGGCCTTGCCTCCCCCACATTGGGCTTACCTGGGCCTCCTGTTCTCCCCCACAACCTCAGGGGTGTCTCCAAGCCACGGAACCTCTGTACTAGGAGCCCAGGAAAATATAGGGAGACACTCAAACGTTAAGAGTAGTAGAAACCTAAAAAAGCACCTGCCACACAGATAAGGAAATTGAAGCTTCTAGAGAAGGCCCCTCTCCTGGCCTCATCCCACCTCTGGGCTCTTCTCCATGGAGTCTCCATGCTCCACAGCCTGACAGACTTCACAGTTCCTGGGAGGAGTCGCACCGCAGGCAGAAGCTCTGGCAGGGACTTCAAAGGTGGCATCTGAGGCTTGGGAAGCGTGGAAATGTCCAGGTGCCGGAGGTGGCCTCAAGCTGCAGACTTGGACGTCTACTCTGAGCTCCCCCCAGGCTCTCAGAGGCTGGAGGAAGGCCTTCCAGACCTGCCCCCTCTCAAGCTACACTAGGCAGACATATCTCTCCGCATCAAGCCCTGCCATCTCCTTCTGAATCATGCTGTGTGACCTTGGGTTAATCACTGCCCCTCTCTGGACATCAGTATTCATATGTGTACAACAAAAAGGCTGGGTTGGGAGTCCCTGGAACCCCATTAGTGGGGTGCAGTTGTGGTCATTAGAGTTCCCTGAAGAGAATAGAATCTAGACACCCCTTAGCCATGTCCAGCTCCTCAATCCAATAGCCCAGGATCTCAGATGGCCCATCCTGACCCTCAACACATAGATATATCCGGTTCCTCCAGGGCTCTCACTGAAAGGAAGGGACCCCCACGTTGCCTGAGGGAAGCCCAGCTCCACACATGGATGATGGGCATAATGCTCCTTCAGCCCAAGTCCACACACACATTGTGTCACTCCCTTCAGTCCAGTGGGATCCAGGGGAGAAAGTATTGAATAGCCAGACCTTGGCATGGCCCTGCTGGGTCAGCAGAACAGACGTATACATCTTCACACACACATTGACTCATCCATGCACTCACACACAGACACCATACACACACAGATGGACAACCACATATAGTTTCATTAGAACACATGTACATAACACTTTACATACATATACACACCCAAGCCACACTGACATGCACATAGCTGTTTGTCAGTAGTCAGACATATAATTGGACACTCACATGCTCACACACGTGAATATGTCCACGCTTTTACATGAACACTTATCTACACACTCTCATTCTATCAGACACATGCACAGCCAGAGCTCACATTCAGGTACACATACACACACACACATGCATACTCAGAGACATACAAATAAACCAGCCAATCTCACCCAACTCAGTATCAAACAAACCATGATCCAGTAGAAAGCCAGACCCCAACTGTAATGCTATTTTAAATCCATTTCCAAATCTATGCATGCCCCAGAACTGTGAGGAGAAAATTTCTCATCCCAGGGTTCGATCCCTTCCAGTGTGTTTGTCCCGGCTGTGTGGGGTCCAGCCTCCCCTCAGCCTTCACTCCTCCCTATGTCATTTCAGCAGGGCCCTCTCACCTTGGGCCCACTGGGAATGAAGAATGATGGACTGCCCTCTCTACACTCTTCATCCTTGCTCCTTGTCCAGCCTCTTCTCTCCCACTAGCCCTTCAAACACAAGGAAGATACAGGCTAGGGTGGACTGTCTGTGACAGCAACCCCTGCTGGAATCATGTGGCATTACAGCACAGCTCTTTCGTACACAGTCATCAGTCCCCAGCTGGAGTGGAGGGGAATGGTGAGCAAGTGAGAGGAAGAGAATGAAGAGGAAGAGAAGGAGGAAGAAATCAGAAATGTGGAAGAGGAAGAAGATTGAAGTACTGGGAGCACCAACAGTGGAGTTGGGAAATCTCAGGCCACCTTGATTTCTCCACTTCAATCCATTTAGCACAGGCTGCAAAATCAGTCCTTCCAATGCCCAGCTCTAATCATGTCCTGCCCCTCCTCAAAACCCTTGGATGGATCTAGGGCCTGGCTAGCCCACTTCTCAGCCTTATATCTCACAGAGCATAGTTCTTTCTTCTGTCCCCTGAGCTAGGCCTTCGCTCAATTATTCCTCTGCTGAGATATCTCACCCCCAGCTTTAATTGTCCCTATCATGCCTGTTCTTCAAACCTGGCCTTTTTTGCCTGAAGAAGTAATCTGTGGAAAAAGCAGGAACCCTGGATGTGGACAGATCTGCACTCCAGCCCTGGGTCCACCTGTCACTGGCTGAATGCCCCTGGGCAAGTAATTTCCTTTCTCCAGAATACAGGAGCCTCTGGGGTTTGTGGTGAGGATTAAAAGAGATAGTAGATATGAAAACTGTGTTTGGGAAGCTGTAAAATTCTGTGCGAATGTGTGAAGTGACATAATTACGGCTTAATCCTTTTATCCCTACCCCCACCCACACTCCCCAACACAGAGCAGTCTGGGGGATCCCTGAAGGCAGGGGCTGAGGCTGCTTCACCTCTAGGGCCCCATCGCCCAGAACCCATTGGGGCCTGCCCCTAACCAGCCTCAGTAGCAGGGTGTGGATTTGGATCAAAAGAGGCAGCATGAAGTGTACTTAACTGCACATGCACCCAGACGACAGCTCCTAGAATGACACAGTGTCATGGGTGTGGCCACAGGCTTAACCCTTTCCTCATCGAGCCCTTTCCTCCACTGAATGCTCCAGAGATCGAATTCAGACCAGACAGGGGCAGCCTAGGGAGGTGGTCACATGTCTTCAAGGCACTTTGGTCCCTCTTCACAGAGTTCCTTGCCAAGCCTACCACCGATGAGGCCCCAAGCTTGGCCTCGTTTTCTACCCTACACTAGCATGGCCTCCAGGCTCTGGCTCTGGTCTCTCATCCTTCAGGCTCCCACCGTATCTGTCTAAAACTGTAGGTGAGTGTGGGTGGTTCGTAATGGCAGCAGCTAACCTTTATGAGCACCTGCTGCATGCTTGGCACTAAGCTATGCACATTCACTGGCTCCTCACAGTTATCCTGCCAGGAAAGTATTATTATCCCCATTCTTCACATGAAGGTCAGAGAAATTTTAGGTAACTTGCCCAAGACCACACAGCTACAATGTAATGGTCCTGAGATTTGAACCTGCACTTGCCTGCCTCCATCTCTAGTCCACACTCAAGGTTCCTCTGAACCCAAGGTACCCATCCAAAGATTGAGAAACCTCAGGTCAACACATCCCAGCAACTACACTCTTGGGAAGTCCTCCTGGATGTCTGACTTAAATCTGTTCTGCTGCACCAAACCCCAGTTCCCTCCAGTTTTCCGGGGAGGGCAGTGAGAAGGGTGACTTCAGGGACTTCAAGAAGTAGGTCACGTCACTGGGGACCTGGCCTTTCCCAGGGAGCAGGTAGCTAAACAATAGGCGATAAATTCGTGTGAAAACATTCCTGTTGCTATATATATCGACTTCCTGAGAGGATGGGGATGCTGACAGGGAGCCCATGGCCCTCACCCTGGAGGCCACAGTCTTGTGGCTCATACAAGCTGGGCACTCAGAGCAGCAGACCAGGCTTTCTGCAGTCCCGGGGGCTGGGCAGAGGGGGCGGGAGGCCAGCACGGAAGGGGGCGACATCGCCTTCTCCCGACCAAAGCTGCCAAGTTCAAGCTGGCTTATTTGCATGTTATTTTGCATATATTTACATATCACTTTCTAAAAGGGCCCCACTTTCTTCAATCACTGCCTCTTCCCTATTTCCAGGGTCATTGTTTGGTCCCTGTACACCCTCTTCTCAAGCAAAGAGGAGATCTTTGGCAGGTGCTGGATGGGGGCCCTGGGAGAGACCAAGAGGTTGCAAATTTACAATGGCACCTAGACACCCACACACCTCAGTGACAGAAGGCGCTGTCTATAGTCTAACCTCAATTCCGTTGCTCGTCTCCTGCTCCATCTCAGCCCAGTCCTCTTCCCCACCCTTTTAATTCATGCTTAGGTCATTCTGAACTCCTACAGCCCTTGCATAAACAAGGCCATGCTTGCTTTCACCTTAAGGCCTTTGCACATGGCATACCCTCTTCCTGGAGCTGTCCCTCCTTTCTGCCCTAAGAACAGTGACTTTTCCTTCCAAAGCCAGCCCCCACGGCCCCTCCTCCTAAATTCCTTCCCCTGACACCAGCAGAGGTGGGGAAACCCCTGGGCTTCCCTCCATGTGGTTATTGGCTCCGTCTGTCTCTCTGCAGGGCTGCCATGTTCTGTTGGGCAGCACAGAGGGCCCACCAAGCATGGCTGATGAATGAATGGACAAACAAATGAATCTTGACCACCCCTCCTCTGTCTTTCTCAGCCCCCAAAGGTGCCTACCAGTCCCTCTCCCTAGATGACTTCACTCATCCTCGGGAGTGGCAGGGGTGGATAATGTCTCTGCCTCCAACTCGCCTTCCAGTTAGGAGACTTCCCTCCTCATCCCCACAGCCCACTCTCATCAAGCCAGGAAATGCTGGCAGGAAGTTCTTCCTGTTGTCTATCTTCACTCGCTTTTCTGAGCGCGCCTGCTTTTTCATCATTATTTTTGGAGAGCAGTCAGGGATTTCCGCCATCTCAGTTTCACAGTCTGTAAGTTGGAATAAAGGCTGCTCATTTTTCCCCAATCTGTCCAGGATGTGTTCATACCACTCCTGCCTGAACCATTACATCCCAGCCTGCTCCCTCTTAGAAGGAAGGACGGTGACACAGGGTGGAGAAAGGACATAAAGCAAGGCCCTGTAGCCTGGAGGGAGGCCCAGGGAAGATAGAACGACCACAAGGGAGGGGCTACCCAGGAAGGAAGAGATGAGTGTTCTGTCTCTGCAGTGTGCAGGCAGGGGCTGGCCAGATCTGCAGGGAGGCTCCAGAGAGGAGTAAAGCAACTTCTAGAAGGTGGCCCAGTTGCTCTTAATGTCCTTTCTCACTCAGAGGCTGCACTGAGCCCAGGTGCCCAGCCTGTGCTGGGAGTGGGGTGGGGAAGCAAGAGGAGGTAGGCCCTGACTCAAGGAACTCCTTGGCTGGCTAGGTAAGAGACTCATACACAGAGGACATTGCAGGGGAAGGCCAAGTCTGAGCCACATACTTGATCCTGTACCATGATGAAGGGAGAGATTTCAGAATGGCTTGTGGGATCAGAGGGAGGAGGGAACCAAGGAGGGCTTCCTAGAGGAGGTTTCCTAGTCAAAATTCTTTCCCTAGCTCCCTAATCCTACAAGAAAAAGTCCAAGCCCGTTAGCCTGGCATTTGAGATCCTACAGAATCTGGCCCCTTCTGCCTTCTCTTCCTCTTCTCACTCCTGTCATCCCAAACTCTTTCTGTCCCCTGAATATGCCGTGCTCTCTCACACCAACCCAACGTGCTGTTCCTTCTACTCTTCCCTGCCTGGGCAGCTCCTTCCTAGCTTTCAGAACCCAGCTCAAATGTCTCTTCCTCTGAAGCCCTGGCTTGGTGTGGAGCCTCCTCTGTGCTCCCACAGTTCCTGGGGCTTCCCCCTGCACAGCACTGCTCATACTGTGGGGCTACAGGTTTCTCCTACTGCCTCCCTCATCAGACTAGACACTCCTGAGAGCAGGGTCTGAATCAACGTCCCTAGCAGACTATCCCTGGCATCAACGAGTCCCTGTTGAATGAACGAATACACGAATGGAACCAGGTTGAGTGGGTAGGATGTATAGGCCCAAGTGGCAGAAGCCTGGGGAGTGCAGGCCTAGCCTGACAGCAGCATGGCTGAGGGAGAGACTCCCAGTCCATTAAGACTGAAGGGGCACTGCTGGAGCTCTGCCTCCCCCTCCCATTTGGCTAGATCCCAGCCAGGCCATCAGCAGCCTCTGGGGACAAGAAGCTGGAGTGGGAAGCAGGAAGAGTGGCAGGAGCTGCTTGGTGGGCAGGGGACCAGGGGATGGAAGGAGAAAAAAGACAGTTAACCCTCGCTGAGCTGACCCAGAGCCCCTGGACCCTGCCTAGGAGGGCTGCTCCCCAGGAGACAGCTCAGCCAACCAAGAGGTCCTGAGCAGGGTCTGTAGGAAGAGATTGAGGCTGAGATCTGATGGAGGAGGTTTAGCCCCAGGCTTGCAGTGTGTATGTGTACTTGTGTGTGTAGTTGTGTATGTGTGTGTGCATGTGTGTGAAAAAGCCACAGCCTCAGTTTCCCTCTATAAGGAGTAGGTGGTTCCATGATCTCTGACCCTCTGTATGCTGCAAGAGTCTCTTCCACTACCTGGGTCCAACATCCAGTGGCCTGAGCCTTCCAAGAGCTTTTTCCCTCCTGACATCCTGCCTCTCTGAGGTCTGTCCACAGCACCCCCCAGCCTAGTCTAAGCCTGAGACCCCTCAGTACTCCTTTCCCTACCCTCTTCTATCGGGTCTTTCCCAAGCCCTCAGACTTCTCCCTTCAGGAAGCCCCGGGTCTCATCTGTCCTTGGCCCATTCCAACCTGGGCCTCACTGATCTCCACATTGACCTGACCTCCTCACTGGCCTCCTGGCCCCCACCTTTCCCTTCTAGTTCAACCTTGACGGTGCCATGGAGCAGCTTTCTAAAACCCAAATCTGATCACATCCCTCCCCTCATAAAATCTTCCCAGGCTCCCCCAGGATAAAGCCCAAGAGGCCTGGAGTTCAAAGCCCTGCAGAAGGTGGCTCCTGCCAGCCCTTCCAGCCTCTTCCCACTGCTTCCTTCCACATGACCTCCTCACTGTTCCAGGCACAAGTCCAATCCCAATCCAGGGCCTTTGCTTATGCTATTACCCACCCCCTTCACCTGTTAGCTTGATCTTGATCTTTACTGCTTAATTATTCTCAAGCTATTTTATGTCTGTGAAGCTTAGAAGGCCCGTTATTGCCTATTTCTTTTCTGCATCTCCCTATAGGGTGTAGAATGAATTGCTCTGAGCTCATGGGGGTGGTCACACATTCAGCCACTCCCTCCCTGCCTCAGTGGGTCACAGTATCCCAGCTGTGTCCTCAACCACTAGGGGGAGGAAACAGCCACCCACACACACACAGATGAACACACACATATAGACACATGCATGCACACCAGCCACAGAAGCACCAAAATACACACTCATGCTATTGCACATTAGCACCCAAACCAGAACACTTACGTTAACACATACATCCCAACACACACACACACACAGAGATACCGATGTTCACACACTAATATACACACAAACATAAATGCACACGGAATCAAACAACATGCATATTGAGACAGTCTTTTACAGACGCAGTACGTTATTAACGTGCATGACAACAAACTCAAACACACACACATCTACACACACACACCTACACACACACATGCACCAACCTGCACTCATACGTGTACAGATAAACTCTCAGAGCCACACATGGATGATCACACACGCTGAGAGGCTGCTGCACATCCAACCACCAAGGACCCCAAAATTCTACAGGCTCCCCTGCACCACACGTGTCCTCACACACCTCACACGTGTACACACATACACCCTCACACAGCCTGGCACAAACCTGCACCTCCATTGATTTGGAAACACACACACATACACACACATCACCTGCCTGTACCTCGGCAGCCCTCAGGTGGTGGAGAGGCACCTCCATAAAGCCCCCCTCCATTCACCTGCACGTGCATACACACATCTGCACGTGGGTGTACACGAGGCTGGCACACACAGGCCTCGTTCCAACTAGCTCCATGGCTCCCTGTCTCCCATCTTGGGACAGGTGCTTTGGGGTGAAGTTGCATAAAGTGACAGCCTTGAACCCCAATTCCATGGGAAGGGTGGTTGCCTCAGACCCTCACCTGCTCTGGGGCCACTCTTATTCATATTCTCTCTCACACACACACACACAAACTCACGCACTCTGGGACATTGTCCCTCTCCAGGGTCCTGAAGCACCGTATCTTAGATCCCAAAGCTCTTTGGAACTCCTTGGCAGACCTCCCCCTCCCCATGCCCTGAAGGGTTGGCTCAGGTTCATCAACAAACCCTCCCCCAGCCAGCAGCCCCCTCTCTGGGACTCCAGCCTCATTGCCCCCTAGGTTGATATGAGGCACCCCCACCCTGCACAGAGTCTTCCAGCAGGCTGCAGTCTGGGAACCCAGCACCCAGGACCAAAATCGATCCTCCCACGTGGCTCAGCTACATGCCAAGCCCAGCTCCTTGGAGAGACTGCCAGGACCCTGTCCGTAGTGCCTCTTGCAGCCGCCCAACCTGAACACCAGTCCCTCGCTAGTACTCACGGCTCAGCCGGTCGCGCTGCCGGGTACTGCTGGCTCCTGCAGAGGATGGAGTGGCCGCACGCCTGCCCCATCGCTCCTCATCGTCCGCCTCCCCACCAGACTAAGGTGGCACCTCGCCCTGTCCACCCTGCCCGGGGTCCCGGGCCAGGTGGCTGGCCTGGCAGGCACGGGGGCCAAGAGAAGCAGCTTGCCCCCCACTCAGCCTGGACTCAACACCCCAACCCAGCTCTGCTGCCCCAGCTGCTCCCGCCTCTCATGCTGTCTCTGCCGCTAGCTGGCTCGGCTGGCTCTGGGAGGAGAAGGTTGGAGCAGGTCTGATAATGCAGAAGTGGGAGGGAGGAAGGAGGAGGAACAGAGAGAGGCCCAGACAGAGAGAGGGAGAGGGAGGGGTAGAGAGAGACTCTGACTGGGAGAGAGGAAAAGAAAGACTCACACACAGAGGGAGAGACTGAGAGACAGAAAAGGGACAGAGAAGGGAAGAGAAACACTCAGACATGAAGAAAGAGAGAAGAGAAGGATTGGAGCCTCACAAAGATCAAGATAGAAATACAGAGATCAGAGACTTATGGGGGAGAACACACACACAGAGGAACAAAGAAAAAACAAAGACAGAGAAATGGAGAGAGAAAGGAGAGGCCGATGGAGTCCAGAGAGGTGTGAGGATGAGGGGCTTACAATCTTCCATTAGCTAGGGAAGGAGATGGAAACCCAAGGGCCAGGTGAATGGGACCCAGGCCTTCTGCTATTCCATCAAGTCTGAAAGGGCCAAGACCCCAGGTAGAGCTAGCTGCCAGCTCATCTGGGCTCCCTCACTTGGTTTGTATCCTGTCCTAGGATCCATCCTCAGCATGGAGTTAGGCACACAACGGCTCAGGGAACTTTTTGCTGATGGCCATTGGACTCAGAGACTTGTTATGGACCCCATCTCTTGATGACTCTGTTTGGCTGGGACAACATGGGAGATGGTCCCTGAGCATGGACTTCCGCTAAGAGTTGTAGGCACCTGGGCCACAGTTCACCCCACATGGCTTTCATTGCCCACAAGCCTGCCACACCTCTGGCCTGTCCTGAGGACTCCTCAGGATGAAGCCTTAACCCCATGGAATGGGGACACTTTGGGCAGTGGATGAGGTAGGGCATAGTTTCAGCACAGTTCCTGTTGTATGTAGGAGAAAAAGCACCACAACCTGAGGCAGAAGATGGAGGTTCAAGCCTGGATCCACCACTAGCTTGCTCATTCATCTATTCATTTATTCATAAACACCTACCATAAGCCAGCCCCCTCAGATGTGGCTCAGAATGCCCCTGCCTTGAAGAAGTATGCAGGCTATGGGGGGAGGGGCAGGACTTAAAGGCTATGATGGTGGGAGGCACAGTGAGGGGATGTGGAGCCCACAGGGAGCCCCCGGCCAAGCCAGGGCATTGGCAAGCATTCCCAGAAAGGGGATCTGAGCAGAGTCTTCAAAGGCAAGGAGGGGATCCCAGGACAATGGTATGTTTTCCAGGCTAGAAGAGCTACGTGTAACCCTCAGCAGTAACCTTGCCTTTCTGGGCTGTGGGTGGAATAGCCCCTGCCCCACACAGCAGGCTCTAGGCAGAGGAGCCCATGAGACCCAGTGGAAACCTGGACCATGCTGATGAGCAGGGGGTACATAGTGGGGAGAGGAGATGGACAAGAATGACTGAGCTTGTGGAGGAAGCCTGCCAATGCTGAGAGTGGCACAAAGTGGTTATCTTGTGGCTTGGGAAGAGTCAGGAAAGAAAACATGAAGGAGTCTTTGCTTCCCATTGTGGCTCCAGAGGGTAGAATTTTAGATCTCTGAAATCTTTGGGAAAACTGTTTTTTCTCTTGAAGGGAATGAGGCCCAGGCTGGTCCTAAACCAGCTGAGTCAGCCCGGAATCTGTCTTGCTTCTCAGTCTGATGTATCCCTGGGGCCCCGATACTCCATCCCTGCAGGCTGGACGGACATTCTCTGGGCTCAGAGAGCCGAGGCCCTGGACGGTGCCCAGTGGTGGCCTTTCACAGCTCCCATTCACCCACTGACAGCTCACTCATGGGCCTGGGGAGCCTGGCCATAAGAAGCTGAGTCAGAGCCTTGCATTTCCCCAACATACACACACTACAGCTCCAAGGAGGGCCCCTCTTGGGTGCGGGTGGACACAGGTGTGATGAGGCCTCACCTGTCCCTCAGCCTCCTTTCTGTTCTCCCACTCTGAAATTGATCCTGGTGGCCTCATCCTCAGAAACCTCCTGGGAATATGTTCAAGAAAGCTGGGTGGGAGGGAGGGTATCCTCCCCTTCCACTGCCACACCAAGCTCCACAGCTGCCCCAGAACTAGGGAGTCTGCAGGGATGAAGTGCAAGTTCCAGGACTTAGCAGGTCTAATGGGTCCACCAGGACTTCAGACCAATGGAAGTTCATACCAGCTCTGCCCCGAGTCTTAGGCAACTTATTTCACCTCTCTGAACCTCAATTTAGTTTTCTCATCTGAAAGAGGGGTCACAAATTCCAAGATGGAGGAGTTGTAAGGTTTGGGAGATGCCTGTAAAACTCCTAGTAAACAGCGTGTCCCTCCCACCTCCACCAAAGAGGTTGGATTCATGGGGCTGAAGCCCAAAAAACCCATTGTTGTTAATTCCAACTCATAGCAACCCTATAGGACAGAGTAGAGCCGCCCCATAGAGTTTCCAAGGAGCACCTGGTGGATTCAAACTGCCGATGTTTTGGTTGGCAGCCATAGCACTTAACCACTACACCACCAGGGTTTCCATGGGGCTGAGGGGGTAACAATTTGGGGTAGGGGTTCCGGTAGGGCAGTGCTGGGACGGGGAGGTGCAGAGAGGGAAGAAGACTAGAGGCAGTCCAGGCCTGTTCTTTCCGCCTATGTCTTGAACAGGTGGGCAAGCCCAGCTGATGGAGGAGCCCAAAGGTCCTGTGATTCCACGGCAAAGCCCCGCCCCCGCAGGCTCCGCCCCCCGGCGTCGGCCGCTCTCCAAGGTGCTGAGGCCTGCGGCCTCGCTCACAGGCCCAGGCCAGCTGCCCCTCCCCCACCCCGCCGCTCATCAGCCGTTGTTGTTGTTAGTCGCCGTAGAGTTGATTAAGACTCATGGTGACCCCATATATGCAAAGTAGAACTGCTCCATAGGGTTCTCAAGACTGTGACCTTACGGAGGCAGATTGCCAGGCTTGTCTCCCGAGGAGCCTCTAGGTGGGTTAGAACCGCCAACCTTTTTGTTAGTAGTCAAGCACTTAACCGTTGGCGCCACCAGGGACTCAGCTCATCAGCAGGCGCAGTTTTTTGCTAGCTGGGGAGCTGGGGGCGGGTGAGAAAAGGCAGGATGCTCCTAGGAGGCGAGGTAGCTGCCCAAAGTGATGGGAGGATGCAGCCTCCGGAATCCGGCTCCGCCTTGCCTCAACCGCCTCGCCTCCCGAGGACTACAGGCTCCTTACTGCCAGAGGGGGCGGCCTCTTCTCAGCGCCCTCCCCTGCCCCTCCTGCGCGGCAGTTTCCCTCCCACCTTCCAGACGGCCCCTCCTGTCTCCCTCACTGGCTCATCCTGTACTCGCCCCCTCAACGTGGATGCTTCTCCCAGGAGCATCAGGCTCTCATCACTTCTCATTTTCCACCCCACCTGGCCCCTCTTGGAGCATGGAACTGTCCTCCAAAGTCCCAACCACTCTGAGTGCCCCCTACGGTTCAGCCCTCTCTCTGGAGCTCCAGATGTCTGTTACTGGTTGCTTCCTGGACATCTTCCCTGGGGACATCCCTTAAGCCCCTCACACTAAAATACTCAACATCCAACACACCTCCCAAAATTTCCTGTCGTTATCCAAGGCGTAAACCAAAAAAACCAAACCTCTTGCCATAGAGTCGATTCTGACTCATAGTGACCCTACAGGACAGAGTAGAACTGCCCCATAAGGTTTCCAAGGAGTGCCTGGTGGATTTGAACAGCTGACCTTTTGGTTAGCAGCTGAACTCTTAACCACTACGCTACCAGGATTTCCATCCAAGGCATAGCAAGCTTCTAACCCCCAGGCCAGAAATCTCAAAGTCACTTGGCCTCTTCCCTTTCCTCCACCTTCTGTGTCAAACTTGTCACAAAGACCTGTCAATCCCCCCTCTGCAATTCTCTCACACCCATCCCCTCTCTCCACCCCTCCCCCCATGCCCCAGCTTCCTTCTTTCTCCCCTCTTCATTCCCAAACCACCTCTCCCAGATCACCCTCTCTATCCCACCTCTACCCTGCACTCCTTAGGCCAGCTTTCTAAGACATCTGTCTGGTCATGTAATGCCTCAAACCCTTTGCATGGCTCCCCAGTGCACTCAGATAAAAGCAAGTCTCCTCAGCCTGGCATTTGAGGTCTTTCACAATCTGGCGTCACTGGTGTCTCTTCAGCCTCTGCTCCAGGTGAGGCAGTGGCTGGTCCCTAAACACATGCCAGTCCTTTCCTCCTTGGCATTGTGCAGGCTGTTTCTTCTCCCAAGCTGACTTCTCTTTTCCCTTTTCTCTGTCCATCCCACACTTACCCGTCCTTCCTGGGCTAGTTCAGCACACATCCTATCCCCTACCCACAGGAGACAGGGTAGACAGAAGTCACTGGCTTCTGGGCAGAGGACCGAGCAGCCTTTGGCTGCCTCTCCTTTACCTCAACTTGCTATCTATCCCACCACCTCATCCCCCCCGCCCCAGTTCATTTGATTTCTTCTACTGGATCATGCTTTCCTCAAGGGCTGGCCCAAGTCCTAGTCACCTCTGCACCCGCAGGTGTCAGTGAGACATAGTGGAGGGAAGTTAGAAGGAAGGAGAGAGGGGTGAATGGGGAAATGAGGTGGTGCACATCAGAGTCAGCTCAGGTCAGGTAAGAGGCTCAGGTGGACGTGGGGACGCAGGTGGTAGTGGCAGCCGCCCCGGAGGCAGATTTAGGATGCAGAGTGTGAAACAGCCCTAGGCTCTCTGGGGACAGACTGGTAATTGGCAGAACATGGATTTCACGGACGGTTGGCCTGGACCTCCCTGAGTGACTCCCTACGGCTGGGGGTCAGCATGGGTCCACATCTGGGTCTTGGGGACAGGATCCCAGGTATGGTGGGGATGGAAAAGTGCAGAACTCAGGTAGCCATCTCACAGTGCTCCTCCCCCTCCCTCCTCTCCTCAGCTAGGAAGCTGCCACCTGTAACTCTGAGGACAATGGCTGGAGGAGTCCCACGGCCTTGGGAAATGCCTGGTCTAGTTTCTGCATTCCCGCATTAAGCACACACCCTGGTCCACAAGGCCTTTGCTGACAAAGGAACGCAAGGCCTCCATAACCTCCTGAACAGCTCTAAGTTGGGGCAACTTCTTCTTCATACCTCAGGAAGGTGGCTTTCGGAGCTCAGAATCTAGGGTTGAGAGGTTTGGGCACTTAGATTCTATGGTTGAGAGGTCTGCATCAGGCTCCAAAATCCATCACAGCTGCCCTCTGAGGGAAGGGCAGTAGAGGCAGAGAGCTTCCTGTTTCTGCAGGGTGGGTGGAGGGGGGGGATGTGCTGGCGGACAGATGGAGAGTTCAGGGAAGAGGCAGACTGGCTGTTCAGTCCTCCACCCATTCAGTGACTTCTGCCTACCCTGACCCCTGTGGGTTGAGGGGCAGGGTGTGGGTTGAACTGGCCCAGGAGAGGTGGGTAGATTTTGGGATGGGCAGAAGAAAGGAAGAGGAAAGGAGAGAAATCAGCCTGGGCTGGAGTTGGACCAGGCACTTGAAAGTGCCTTCTGCCTAAGGTTGAGATCATCACCAGGTATATGAAGCAGGGAGCATAAGATGCGAGAACCAACAGAGTCCAGTTCCTCATTGTACAGATGGGGAGACTGATGGCAGAGATGTGCCCACGTTTCACACAGCAGGTAAAAGTCAGGCTGGGTCTGGGACCAGGACTCCTGGCCACTGCCCCACCAGACTACCTCCTCCTGGTCACAACCTTCCACCTCTCCCTCCTCCTTACTCCCTTCCTCTATCCAGCTGGGACAGAGGCCCAGGAGAGAAGGCTGTAGGTTCTGTCAGGGTACAGCTTGTGGCCCTGGGAAGGTGTTCCAGGAACGTGGACTTTCAGCAGGGATGGATCAGGGCAGAAGTGGCCTGTGCAGTCTCATTCTGGGGAAGGTTTTGCTCTCCCTGGAGCCCCGGATTCCTCCCCAATACCCCACCCCCAATACGGTACACCAGCCTCCTCCTTGTCCTGGGCCTCCCACTCAGCCCTGATCTACCTCTTCCCCCTTAACTCCAGGCACCTGGTGGGGGGAGGGCAGAGGGGGTGTGACTCAGTGGGATAAAGGCAGCTGCTATATTTGAATTATTATGTAAGCCAAGAGGGAGGCAGCTGCAACGTGACTCCATCGAGGTGGAGAGACAAGTTGAGGCCAGGCTCAGGAGGCAGGGTTCTACTCTCCTTCACCTGTGGGCTCCAGCCTGGGCATCAGACCCGAGTCTAAAAGGAGCTGGGGACTGGGAGCCAGTTTCTGCACTGCTGGACCGCAAGGTCTTCCCAGGTCTAACCGCGCTAGGAAGGCGTTGTTCCCTATCCATTTTCTTAGAAAAATAACCTCCACTAGTTCCCTTCTAGGGAGCACTGGTGACGCAGCGATTAAGAGACTGGCTGCTAACCAAAAGGTCGGCAGTTTGAATCCACCAGCTACTCCCTGGAAACCCTACGGGGCAGTTCTACTCTGTCCTACAGGGTCGGGTTGCTATGAGTCAGCAGTGGGAGTTGGTTTCTAGAAACTCAAAAGCCAGACACAGACTAAGCCTCCGATCTTCTCCCTGATCCCCTGAAGACACAGTTTGCCACTCATTTAGAGAAAGGTGCCTGCTGGGGACAGCTCCAGGCATGAAGCCTCAGCCCACCTGCACCACCTGGAAAGGGCCTGTGCTCCTGCCCCAGCTATACCACTTCCACCGAAGTCTCCTGACATTGGCAAGTTCACGCTTCGGTTTCTTCACCTATTAAACGGGAACAAAAAGTGTATCTTCCTCATAGGGCTTGTTATAACGATGAAATAGGATGACACATGCAAAACCCTTAGCACGGTCGGTGATGGGTGCTCCCTAGTGGTATTACCAGAATTATTATTTGCACAATCATTATTATTGCCAACACTAAAGACTGGTCAGACCTCCCAGGTGGCTGGATCCATGGTTGGACTGACTGCTAACCTGGATGGAAGATGGGATACCAGAGGAGGGAGCTGAAGTGTGAGTTAGGAGAACAGCCAGACTTGCTGTGTGACCCTGGGCAAGCCCCTGCTCTCTTTGGCCCTGTCTATGAATGAGTCCTCAGGGTCTCCAGCTCTAAGCTGGTGTTGGCAATAGGACTTTTTCCCTACTGGGATTAGTGACTTGCATTGGAAGCTGTGGAGCACAGGTTGGGGTGCCCTGGGGGGTGGTAGGAGGCAGGCCTGACAGCCAGTGCTGGGCATCAGGCACAAGGCCCACCTTTTCAAGGCCTCTTGGCAGCTCCTCCTATGCCCCCCCGCCTAGGAGAAGGCTGTACCCACCCAAGTTGTGTTGCCATGACGCTGGTCTCCATGGTACCAGGCACACAGCTCTCCCCTAACCCAGAAGGAGGGACTGGAGGTGACAGAAGCTGAGGAGGTTCAGGCTCCCTTGGCCTGTCCCTTGTCTCCATCAACCCCTATGAGGTCTCCATCCTGAGCCCTTTAGGAGGGAGGACAGGGAGGGACAACAGTTTCCACTTCACAGGGTCAAAAAAGTGACAGAGGACTCAGAGGGACTTAGGTGGAGGGAGAGATACACAGGAGTGCAGAGCAGCGGCAGAGGGGGGAGGGGAGGGGAGAAAGAGCTGGGGAGACAGACAGGGGGTGAGGACAGGGTTGAGGACAGATCGAGAACATGATACTCACAGAGGGAGAAGTGCCTCCCAGGCTGACAAGTGGTGGGAGACAGTGTCCAGCCCATCTCTTTGGTCTGAGCTTTGAGGGTGGGTGGTGGTGGGAGGACAGAGTAAAGGAGCAGCAGGAGGGAGGGGGAGCAGTTTTCCTAGGCAGCCCCTTGTGTGGGGCGGGGGGCTGTTCCTACATGTGCTTTGCTTGTGTGTGGCATGGGCTTGCTGATCTAGAAGTGCACGCTGAGGTGTGCGAGCAAGTGTGCAGGGTGTGCATGTTTGTGCATATGTGGCATGTGTGCGCCGGTGCCGCCGTGTCTCCAGGGTGATAAATACAGCAGTAGGAGCTGTAACCAGGGCAGAGAAAGTGCGGAAATTTCCATGGGCTGGAAGTCGCGTGAGAGAAGGGGCACACTGGGCCTCAGCCAGTTTGGGCTGACCAAGGACCTTGTCCCTGCTAGCTCTCCCCTGGGCCAGTCCCTAGCTGAGCGCAAGTGATCTGGGCACACTTACGCATACTCCAAGTGTACACACACAGTAGAACGGAGGACAGAGGAGCAATCCAGAAACAGCAGCTTCCTGAAGGAGGCAGATTACACAGCGTCATACTGGAGGAGAGATTGGGAGTTCAGGCCAGCTGTATGTGTGAGTGTGAGTGTGTGTGTGTGTACACACGCACACACTGACATACATACACTCTCCAGAGAAGGGTCTGGGCCACTCAGGTTACAGGGCTGGCTAAGAGAAAAGATGCTCCTTTTTCTGGCAGTGGGAAGGTTCCAACGAGCACGTTTGACTGGGATGTGGTCTTATCTCAGAGGTGGAGAGAGGGGGAAGGCAAAGACATCAACACTCGAGGCATGGGGGATAGGTCCTGGGGTGCCAATGGGCACTAAGCTCCAACCACGACAGGCTGGAGTTTGGTCACATTCCCTTGCCGCTACTCATCTCATCCCCTATCCCTGAGGTATCTTTCCCTCTGAACTCCAACCATCAAAATATTGCCTGTCCTAGGCTTCCCTCCTCCATGGAGTCCATCCTGATCAATATCTCCCACTAGGAGAGTTCCATCCATCCCCAATACCACTTACATCTGCTTCCCCTCAGTGCTCAGGAAAGCTCCGCACACTGAAGGTGTTCAATAAATGCTTGTTGAACAAAAATATATTGGGCCTGGAAAGGACTCTGGATGCCATGATGTCTCCCCAGATGTGTCTGGGGAGGGGGTTAACAGGGTATAGTGTTGTATACTTCACGCTTGTTAGCTCATTTAACCCTCTCAAACTACCAGAGGGTAGGTACTATTAATCTCTCAAGTACAAACAAGAACACGGAGTCCCTGGTGGTGCGAATGGTTAAGCACCTGACTACTAGCCAGAAGGTTAGCAGTTCAAAGCCACCCAGTGGCGCCTTGGAAGGCAGGCCTGGTGATTGCTTCTGAGAGGTCACAGCCTTGAAAACCCTATGGAGCAATTCTCTGCACACATGGGGTCGCCATGAGTCTGAATCAACTCACGGCAATTAACAACAGATGAGAACACCAAGGACCAGAGACCTAATACACCCAAAGATACAAAGCTTGTACATGGGAGAGTCACCACCTGCCCAGGATTCCACACCCTTTTCTGAGACAGCAAGCTTCGAGCAGGGGACTTGGGGCCCACCAGAACATGGGGCCAGGAAGGAAGACCTCAGCTCCAGGCCACCCACATGTCCCTCCTCCGAACCCTGGGCTTAAGGGCAAGGGGAGCAGGAGGCAAGACCCAGTTCTTCCCCTCCCCCACCCTGTCCCATCAATTTCCTGTTGAGCCCAAGGGTCTCCTGAGACTTCTCAATGGCTACTGAACTCTGCTGAACCCTCTGCAGGGTGGGAAGGTTGGGCAGGAGGGAGGGGGAAGGGAAAGAGCAGAGACATCCCGCCTAACCTCCTGGCCCCTACTCTCAACCCTTCCCCCACGCCCCCACCCCATCAGCCTCCTCTCCATCCACAATGCTCTTACCACCCAGGTTCTGACCCATCACTGCCTTCTCTCCCAGGGCTCCCTGTGGCCCCCTGGGATGAAGCCTGGACTTGGCCCTCAAAGGCCTGTCTTCCTCCCCCAACATTCAACCCACTCCTACCCCAAATGGCATCCCTCCCCACCATGTGCACCTGGCCAGCTCAGGAATACCTTGTCCTCCAGGAAGCCCCTTCCTCTCCAAGAGCTGCTCCCCAACCCTTAGCAGACCCAGCTCTTCATCCCCTACCTCATTGTCCCCCACCACCCAAACTCAAATGATATATGAACCACCCCCAAAAGGCTCCATTTCTGGGAATCCTTATGACAAAGGCCAGCAAACTCCCTGCCATAACCTAACAGTCATCACTGCCGTAGTCATTAAGGTGGAAGCCCTGAAGGTCCCTACTGGGATATGATCCCCTGTCCCAAGAGACAGCTTCATTAACATCTGACAGCTCACATCCCCTTCCCCGGGACGGATGGGAACTCCAGTAAGAGGAGAAGCTCTCTGGGCGTTTACTGGGTTGGAGTTAAAATGCGAGTCTAGGAGAAAGATCCCCTAAAGTGGGGTGGTGGAATGGACCTCAGCCGTGATTCTTGAGAGCTGTGTGACCTTGGGCAAGTTACCTCCCTTCTCTGGACCTAACTTTCCTCCTTTACTAAGAGACTCATTGCTGTCGATTCCAACTCACAGCGACCCTACAGGACGGAGAACTGCCTCATAGAGTCCCCAAGGCCGTAAATCTTTACAAAAGCAGACTACCACATCTTTCTCCTGCACAGCAGCTGGTGGAATCAAACCACCCACTTTTTGGTTAGCAGCTGAGTACTTAACCACTGCACCACCAGAGCTCCTTTACTAAGAGATGATGGTAAACACAGCGTAGGTGCTGACACACAGTAGGTACTTGGTAAACAGCTGTTCCCTCCTCCTGGCTCCTAGAGTCGAAGGCACATTCCTGCACAGTGCTGTCGTCCCACCCCACCCCTGGCCAAGGCTGGACCAGCGTGACCATACTAGGGTTCTCCAGACTGTTTCGGGACCAGCAATGCTGAGCTGTCTACGGCTACCCCCCAGTGGCCGAATGCAGTCACTGCAGCCAGTCCTGAGATAGGGCAGTGACAGTGCGGCGGGGAGGGGAGGGTGCCTCCAGCCTCACCCCAAGAGGGCAGTTCTACCCCACCTACTCTCCAGGCCCCAGGGATGGTCAGTCCAAGGTCTGATTCAGGGAAGAATTCCAGCCCCCCAGCACTTGGACAGAGGCCCATCAGCCCTGTTCTGACTGGAGATAGGGAATGGTCAGAGGTTCAAAATGTCAGTCTGGCCTAAAGCAGCCCACCCAGGAAGGGACAAGAGGTGGCAGACTCAAGGGGCTTAGCCCTAGCCTGTGAAAGCTGCCAGTGAAGCTCAGGCAACTCGTCCCAATCTCCTAGCATCCACTCCAGGCATGGTTCCCACTCACACGCATGTCTCCCCATGCACCAGAGTCAGAGGTCATCTGGTCCATCCTCTGCCCCTTGGCCCAGCCTCACTGGCTGGCTGAGGCCAGGGACAAGCGGTCAGCCTGTCTGTCTTCTGGGCCCCTGGAAAGAGGCCAGTAATGAGGCTCCAGGCAGAGGCAGGAATGTGGTGTCTGGCACCTTCCCAGGGAGTCCCAAATCCATTTCTGAACAGGTCGTTATAGTCCCTGCTTGCCAAGGCTTTGTCTCCTGGAGATGGCCGGGCAGTACCCAGTGAGGGCAGCTTCCTAGTGCAGGGCAGCGCCCATTCCTGGGGGGAGCACAGGGCCCAGGGTACCAGGAGGCCCTTCTTCCTAATTTAACTGAATATAGCTCCTGTGATTCTGTGACCTCACGTCTCCAGCAGTGGCCGCTGAGGGCTGCCTCAGCCACCAACATGCCGCACTGCAGCAGGGACCAGGACTTGGGCCCAGGTGGGGTCTGTCTTGGCTGGAATCAGGACTGGGCCATGGCTAGACTTGCACTCCCCACCCCGGCTACAGAGTAGGACAAAGTGATGGCATAGAGCCAGGCCAGGGCTCCACCTGGGGCAGGGGAGAGTGAACAGCTCATGCCTGGTGAGAGGATCCAGGTCCCTGGCTTTGGGGCGCTAGGTACTCATTTCTGGGCCTCTCAATCTCCTGGTCCCTCCTACCTCAGGACACCTGATCCCCTCAACCAATCATAGGCCTCAGGACCACTGGCTTAAATATACAGATATATTTATATTATCAAAAAGCCCCCAAAGTGGGGAAGGGGCATTGGGCAGCCTGGGGTCTCCCAGTCAGCCCAGCAGGAAGGGGGGCTGAAGGCCCCAAAGTCCAGTTCTTGGCCCTATAAAAGCTCACTTAAGAGTTCCCTCCCCACCCAACTGAGTGCTCCTTCAGACGACCTACTGCTTGCTGTCCTGGAGTTCATGGCAGGGAGTGGGCTCCCTTCCAGCGGGGGCCCAGGGCCTCCAGCCTCTGAAAGGATGGTGGCCCTCCAGAGTTCCTGATTTACATCCAGCTCTCCAACCCCACAAACTCAAGGTGGGTGACCCTGGAGGTGGATAGGTGAGGCCACAAGGGGCAAGCCCTTGGACAGGGCAGGCAAGGTTCCTCCCCAGGAAAACACTGCTGCCCCCCACCCCAGCCAGGGAACCCTATGCTGCACTCAGGGCTGGGATGTGGGGTGTGGCTTCCTCATGTGCCCCCTGCTGGCTCACACCAGGTACACAGGGTTTGAGGGCTGTCTGGACAGGAAGGTTGGCTTCACAGCGACAGAGTCCCAGCAGCAGGGGTCGGCTCTGGTGCTCAGACATTGCGGAGGAGCTGTGGGAAGACGGAGAACCCAGATTCCATAAGCACATCATGAAGGCTCAGGGGGCCAGGGCCCTCTGTAAGCTTCTGCAGCCACTCTCCATTCCCAGCATGGGAGTGCTCAAGTCAGCTTGGGTTCCTGGGCCACCTACGAAGGGGTTCTGGTTAACTATGTGACCCAAAGGTGCCTGTTGACCCCTACTAAGGATGGAGTGAGGGGGCTAGAAGGCACTCAGAGAGAAGAAGCAGAGAGGTGAGTGGTGGGGTACAATGCAAGACGAACATTCAGCCAGGTCCTACCCCACTGCCCACAGGGATGGAGACCTACTCACAGACAGGGGGTCCGCAGCAAAGGCGGCCACACTCCGGCGCATCTCGTTCTCATTGCCACGCAGGGGGATCAGTGATACGCTGCCCAGTCGGACTTCAGGAGCCACCCGAGACACGCGTGAGGGCTCCGAGGGCCACACCAGGCCATCATGCTGGGGAGCAGAGGAGAGAAGAGGTGCTGGGCCTGGGCTCGGCTTTGGCTTACCCAGTCACTTGGCAACAGATCCACCCACCCTTCCCATAAATGCCTTCAGCTCTGATCTGAGGTGACACCCTCAGCTTTGATCTCCAACGATTTAAGCAGCAGCTGTTAGGAGAACATGACCACACCCCAGCAAAACACAGCCCAGTTATGTTACTCAACAATTCCTGTCTCAGCATCTGCCAAACAAGCCCTCCAAGAATGCAGCACCGAGAAAACACTTCTCCTAGAGGAGTATGGCTCTGCTTCCTTTTATCAGGACTGCAGAACTCACCCTGTTTCCCTTTAGATCTTGACTACCAGGAAGCTCAGGATAAAAAGAAGAACCTAGCTACAGGAAAGAACTCAGCCCAGGGCCCTGACCCAGTTTTCCTTCCCTAAACAATTTTGGGCTCTCACTTAAAAATCTTTAACCTGTCTGTTTTAAGTCTAACCCAGGCTCTCTGACCCTGCTCTGGCTCAGAAGTCACCACCACCACCCTGGGTCACTGCAGTGACCACCTCACTAGCCTCCTCGCCTCCAGGTTCTGTCCTTCAGTCCATTCTCCCCTGCACACCATATCCAGAATGAGCCATCTCAGACTCAAACCCGCACCCTATTCTCTCTTGCTTAAAACACTCCTGGGGTCTTCTCTGCCTACCGGGTCAAGTTCAGCTTCCCTGGCGTGGCCTTCAAGGTTCTCTCAGATTTTGCTCCTGGCTCCCTAGCCCCCTTGCTTCTTGCATTACACTCCACTGAACAATCTCTAGTTCTCTTTCAGGTGTCCGTGGCTTTGCTTGAACTGTCTCCTCTGCCTGGAAGCTGCTCCTCTTTGCTTACCGGAGCCTCCCTCATCCCCAAAGACTCCACCAGGTCAGGTCCCTGGGCTTCCTCGTCGCCACAGCACTGATTACACTGGGCCACAGTGGGCTATTTCTCAGTCTGTTTTCCTCTCCGCATGGGGAGTGCCCTGAGGGCAGGGCCCGGGTCTGCCAGCTCTCTCTCCTTCATGTGTCCAGCTCAAGATTGGATCACAGCATGTGCCAGGAAGGGTTTATTGAGTGAACGAACAAATGAATTAAGAGCCAACTCAAAATCTTCTGAGGCAGTGGGTGGCATGAATAATGAAGAAGCAAACATAGTCACTGTCCATAATGGACGCTCACCCAGGGCCCCACCCCACATCCCACACCTGGTACCTGCACAAAGAGGAAGGTGGCGAACCACTCCCGGAGCTCCATTTGCGTGTCACAGCACAGGTACCTGTGGGGCAGGGCACAGGTCTGGATGCTGTGAGGGACCTGGCAGTGGAGGGACCCCTGCCCAGCCCCCCAGCCCAGGGTTTTGGGGCAGGCACAAGTCTGGGCAATGATGAGGGACTCAGTCAAGGGGAACTTGCTCCCATCTCTCTTCAGCCCAGGGTCTTGGAGTGGGGCCCTGCTCACCACTGCTGTTTCTCGTGTTTCTCCGTTTCATGCACCACTGTGAAGCCCCAGCTGCAGAGGGTGGGGGTGAGGGGTCACCTGACAGCTTGCCGAGGCCTCAAAGCCCAGGTTCCCTGGGACAAAGCCCAGTAGCTGGGCTGGAACCTGGGGATGGAGTGCAGGGCCTTCTCGAAGCACAGCATATCCTGACCACTGCCTCTTCCTCTCACAGTCCCTATCAGTCCCCCAGACCCTTGCCCCCACCTCAGGCCTGTCCTAGTCCCAGAGAGACAGCCAGGTCCAGCCAGCTGATGACAGGACAGTGTCAGAAAACCAAGTCCGCTGACTGCAATTAATAATGCTAACAGTGGCTATGTACCACTTCTCAACTTTTTAAAACCTACAACTACCCTTTGAAACAGGTGTGCCATTATTTTCCCCATTCTACGGATGTGGGATGAGGCACAGAAGGGTCCCAGAGCTAGTCAGTGACAGGATTTGAATCCAGGCCAGTGGTTCTCAAACATCAGCAAGCATCCGAGTTATCTAGGGGGTTTGTTAAAACGCAGATTGCTGGGCCCCATTCCCAGAGTCCATGAGTCAGTAGGTCTGGGGTACCTGAGAATGTGTGTTTCTAACATGTCTCCAGGGATTCTGATGCTGCTGGTCTGGGGACCACACCTGGAAAGCCACTGCACCAGGGTATACTGGCTGTCAGAGCCTCCCCGGTCAAGCTGAAGGCTCCCAGCTGTGCCTCATCAGATTCTGACCTTCCACAGGCCCATCTTCCCGGCCCCAGCTCACCAGGTGGGTGGTCGGAGTTTCTTCTTCACTCCCAGGTAGACTTTGAGGCTCTTGATGGGCCACTCCTTCTCAGGCCGGTGACTCTGGTGTATGGGAGGGTAGACGGAGAGCGTGGCTTCAGACAGGCAGGGCAGACACTTGGTAATCCTCCCCAGGTGGGCACCTCTCTCCTCCCACTCCCAGCCCCACTCGGCATCCCAGCACAGGGCATCTCCTCCAGGAAGCCTTCCTGGCAAAGCCCTCCCTGTTCACAATCCAGCCCAACCAGCATCTAACCCTAGCCACTCAGACCTCCCTCCCTGAAGTACCACCCCTTCCAGCAGCAGCATCAGACAGTCAACCCTTAGTCCCCGCGACCGCCACTCCAGAGCATCGAGTCCCAGCCCCTCCCTACATCCCTGCAAATTGGAAATGACTTGTCGTGCATCAGCCTAAATCAGATCGTTTGTGGATAGAAAACTCTGCATGTAATCCTCGGGCACCCAACTGGAGTGAGCATGTGATCTGAGCACCTTGCTTAGCTGCTTCAGTCTATATTTGTCCCCGATTATTCATTCCTCACCCCTTTCCACCCCACGGGGGCTCCAGGGTTGACCGTGTGAACATTAAGGCTTGTGGTGGGCTCAGCAGTTGCCAGTTCTTTGGTTTCACAAAAAGAAGGCTAATGCCTCAAGCTGAAGCAGAATGGCCGTTCAGTAGACCAAAGGAAGAACTCCCAGTGGTCTAGGTCAGGAAGCAAGAGACCAATATACTGGGGAGGGGTACCAGATCACCGACGTGCTGGCCTCTGGCCCCTGCCTCTGCATATGGGTCTCGGCTTGGGATGAACAGGCTGGCTCGGAGGCAGGGGGATAAGAGCAATGACCCTCAAGGAAGAAGCTGGTTGGAGGTCAAGCTAATGAGCCTTCCTCCTGCTCCAGGGGCCACTTGCTCTAAGCCCTCCCCACACCAGGCACCCCTGGAGCCAACAAGGGTACCAGGATGGACAGCAGGGGAGGAAGACTCACTTACAACCGAAACTGGGGGACCAAGACTGAGCCACCCCCATCCTGTTCCCCACCATTGCTCCCAGCCACTCCCAGGCATGGCTCCTGGGCAGAAACTAAGAGAGGGGGCTAGGGGATGGCCAGGGGAAGCAGACTTTCAGGAATTGGTGGACTTCCCTGTGATGTCACAAAATGATGGGCTGCTTAGGGACTGGTGGAGACCTCCATGCTGTCACAGGGGGCGTGATTAGGAAGTGCTTACTAGGGACTCTTCGCCCTGCTTTCACCCTGTTGCTGTTGTTGTTAATTGCTGTCGAGCCGATTCCAACTCATGGCGACTCCATATGTGCAGAGTAGAACTGCTCCATAAGATTTCCAAGGCTGTGACCTTTCAGAAGCAGATCACCAAGCCTTACTTCCAAGGCACCTCAGGGTGGGTTTGAACCACCAACTTTTCAGTTATTAGTCCAGTGCTTAACCATTTGTGCCACCCAGGGAATGGAAATCAGGCTGCAGATGTGGGAGGGACAAGGAGTGGAGAGAATGCAACAAGGAAGAAACCTGCATACAGTCAGGGCAGAAGCAAGGCTGAGAACATTGAGGAAATCAGACTGCTGACTGGAAGACACTGGGATGGGGTCAGAGGCTGTGAAAGAAAGTAGGCTGCAGGTCTGGTAAACCCAAGGCTCTGGCCATGACAGGAAAAACTGAAGGGAAAATTGGGCTGCAGGTATGGAATGAATCAGGCTGAGGGGATGAAAAACAGGCTGCAGGCTTGGAAGTAGTCAGGCCGTGGGTGTGGAAGGACAAGGACTAGAAGCAAGGAGTAAAGTGACTCCAGAGCGGAAGAAACAAGGCAGTGGGCGTGAGAGGAACGCGGGCACAGAGGGAATTGCAGGAGCTGAAGAACTCAAATCAGACGATGGCTCCTAAGAATCTGAGTCAACAACTCTAAGCCCTCGGCTTCACTGGGCTCCAGGGCATGTGCACGATGGGAGTATGGCTGAGATGAGAGGTTGAGGGAGGGTCTTGTTGGGTGAGGGGTGCGTGAGTAAATGGAATCTTCTTTTGTCCCCAAGAGTTTCATTTCTAACCACACAGCTCAGGTTTCCAGCATCTCCGAGGTCACTGGCAGAGAATGAAGTTCACCCCTTGATGGTCAAGGACCTCTGCTTGAACCAAGATCTTTCTAGAATGTACCTCTCCCAGGCGTCTCAGGGTCTTTAATAAAAAGAGGCCCCAGGATGAGACTTGGGTGGCCACATAACCTGAATTGCCTGGGATTGTCCCAATTTCAAATATTTTGTCACGTGGCCCATAAACCAAGAAACACCGGAATTACTGACGCCTCAGTAAGCAAAGCACTTTCCAGGGGCTTCTGTCAGGGGAGAGGGGCTGCCTGTCTCTGGGGCAAGGAGAGCACCATTTCTCCACACCAACAGCCACACCTTGCTGAGTCCTTAAGTTCCTACACTTTGGAGGACACAAAGCTTGGGCTTTGGTGCTGACAAACCTGGGCTTGAATCCCATCCTACCACCTAGAGATGGCCTTTCACAAGTCACCTGAAGCCTGTTTTCTCACCTGTGAAATGGGGATAATACCCCTCCTCACAAGATAGTAGTAGATTATATGACCCAGTATGTGAAGGGCCTAGCACCAAGCCTGGCTTGATAACATTGGATTTGTTTCCTTTTTCTAGCTCTTCCACCTTCTCCCCTCTATGCCAAGGGATTAACAGCTACTTTTCCAGGTTCCTCAGCCATCTTCCCTCCCCTGTGTTCACACTGGTGGTCTTGCTCTGCTTTATAAGGCTAAGTACCTCAGAGAGAGAGGCTGGGGAGATAATATCCCAGAGCTTAGCAGGGACAGGCTGGAGGAGTAGACAAGGCTCCCAGGCCCAGAAGTGAGGATGTGATCATAGAGGGAGGAAAAGAGAGAAGATGAAGTATTTCTCATAAAGGTAAACAGGAGGCCAGGCTGTATTAATAGAGGTATAATGTGCAAAGAGATGGAGGTGAGGGTCTTTGTCCTATCTGCCCTGCTCCATCTGGCCTGTTCCAAGGTCCTCAGGGGAAGGAAGGAGTTGCAAACACTGGTAGGGCAGCTGCAGAGGCTAAGACTAGGCTGCTGGACTTGGAGTCATGGTCTCTGTTGCCATCTCTGCAGGGTCCTCTATGCTCTCTAGCCCCTGAGGCATAGCTGAGGTCTTCTCTCAGGCAGTTCCAAGGGAGGGGTGGGTAAGTTTCCCCTCCCCTAAAGGTATGTGAACAAGGGCAGTAGCCAGTCAGGGAGGCTGCAAAGGGACTTCTACCACAGGTGGGGAGTAACCCACAGGCCTCTGCGATCCTACCCTGGCATTTTAGGACCATGGCAGTAGTGAGGACACTCTGATAGCCCTGTAACTCTCTCCAAGACTGGAAAGAAAGTGGTTCCTGGGGTGTAAGACAAGGATCAGATCTCTAACTTAAACCTGGGGCCATTCACTGCTGGCTCCATAGCTGAGTCCTTTGAAAAATTCTAGAGCATTGTATTGATGGGGATCCTATCTTGGGGGCAAGGCCCTCAGACTGGGGTAGGGATGACGAGCAGGAGCCTAGGCCACGGGCCCCAGGGTGCAGGCCAGTGCTGACTCACAACGGGACAGGAAACCATGCCTGGAGACAGCCGACAGCCCTGGCCACGTCTCCTCTGCTCCCACCCAGCTCACTTGGCCCCCAGGTGGTGTAAGGCAGCCAGCAGTCGACCCACAGCTACTCACGGTCTCAGGGGCCCCACTCCACGGCCTCTGGCTCTGTTTGATAGAGGGTCAGGGTTACGGAAGGAGTCCCAGGTCCAGAGCCAGGACAGTGCGTGCAGTGGCAAATGGTGGGATATGGCAGATATGTGCCAAAGATGGGGGGGTGTTGCGCCAGGATGGAGTCTGGTCTGGCAGGACACTGGCATATGGACAGACTGGGGATGGAGTATGAGCCAAGAGGGGTATATTCTGGAAAGTGACAGAGTATGCTGGGCCACATCTCGGGGCTATCACCATGTAGCATGTCCTTGTGTTTAAAGTGACAAGGCCCATGCCCAGGTGAGACACCATATGTGTGTGCTGTGATGGTATCCGGGTGCCAGGATCTAGTGAGTCTACAGGGCACAGCAGAGTGGCCACCGAGGACCACAGGCTTCTCGGGAATATTTCACTTGCAAACCAAGAGGGACGTTTGTGCCTGAGTGTCTGAGCACACAAAAGGGTATGGGTACCCAGCCTAGGGCAGAACCCGAGAGGGGCCACTTACCCGGACCTCCTTGTAGAGCCGCAGGCAGCTTCTGTTGAGAATGAAGTAGCGGTCATGGAAGCCACCAGACGGCAGGCCCAGGCCCAGGAGGCTGCGGTCCTCGCGGAACTTCATCATGCCATGCTTTGTGTCACCTACACGGCTGGCTGGCGGGGGAGTGGTGGAGGACTGAAGTAGGCATGGCTGCCGCAATCCCTACCCACAGACACGGACGTCCTGGGAAGGGCTGCAGGATGAAGGAAACTGCCCCTCCTGCCCCAGCCCGTCTGGTACCTTCTGTCTGAGCTGCTCCTACCTGGCACCATCAGGTCCCACCCTGACTCTGCAGATACCACCCACCCAGGGACACCACTTACCCAGGTACAGCATCATGGCCTCCATGGACTGGTGCTTCTTCACCACCAGGTAGCTGTCTGTGCCTAGCCCGTGCAGGATCGGCAGCACCTTCTCTGCGAAGTGCAGGGGGCGCTCTGGGAAGAGGTCATACCCACTGTCACCAGGGCTACATGGGTTACACTACCAAGAGGGCCAGCACACAGGCCACACATCACCTACATGTCCACTGTCACCATTCACCCATACCGCCCACCAGTGCCACGATATACCAGCATCATGGCCACCCTTCCCATGCCTGAGCTTTAGGCTTCACACACCTTGGCTGTGACTAAAACTGTTCAAACTCAACACGTCCAAAACCAAGCCCATGATCTTCCCTTGTGTGTCTCTATCAGAATAAATGGCACGCCCACCCACCAGACTGCACAAGCCAGAAACAAACCCCTCCTCCCTCTCACCCTCCAATCTCAAATCTCTGTCTCTGTCCACCTGCACTGCCACCATTCTGGCCCAAGTCACCGTCTTCTCCTTGACCAACATGCTCTCATTCCTGTCTTCCCTCCTCCCTCCACCCAGCAGCAAATAACAATCTTTGCAAAACCCCAATCCCTCCCCTGCTATAGTCCTGTATTGTTGTTAGGCCCTGTGTGGCCAGTCCCTGCATCTATCTCCAGCTCTACCCTGCTCTCTGGCCTGAGTTCAAGCTCCCCGAAAGCTGTGTCCATACTCACCTCAGGGCTTTTGCCCATGCTATTCCCACTGCCTGGGAGCACTCATCCCCCTTCTTTACTCAGTAATCCCAACTCTTCCTTCATATCCCAGCTCAGGGAATCTCAAATCACAGACCCCGTTATAAGCTCCCGTGGCACCATGGATCTTGCCTACACAGCAGTTAACACAGCTGTAGCTGTAAGTTTATTGCTGCGATACGGATTAACATCTCTATCTCATATCAGAATGGAGCACCCCATGAGAGCAGGGATTGTGTGTTTGAGTCTCCAGCCCAGCGCCTGGCACTCAACACATAATAGTTAAACAAATGGACAGATACACCCTCATCCTCCGCTACCATCAAGACCATCCTTCCCCATAAAATGTACTTGCGATCACCCCCTAGCCTTACCACCATGGCCAGTTCATACCACCATAACAGCCACCTTCACCCACCATCTTGCACATTCATCATCACTATCATGGCTCACCACCACCACCGGTGTCACTCGCAACTCCACTGCCACATTTAGCAACATCTCTCTTGTAAGCAACACCATTCTCATTGTCACCTGAGAAACATCTTCACAGCCAACACCATCTACCCCCTTTACTGTCCTTCCCATCGGCCATATTACAGTCATCACTCTCAAAGCCTGCCAGCACACCATCACCACCATCACTGAGATCACAGCCTTCATTAGCATGGTAGCAGTCACCAAACGCCCCTCTTTACCACCACTGCAGAGTAGGCAAGGACAGGCCCCACCATGTCCTGCACCAACCCCCAGTGGTCACCCACCTGCCTCCTCCCTCTCGTTGACCTCAAAGCAGGTCCAATAGTCCTTCTCCCTGATCCCCACATTCCTGCGATCTAGAATCTCCATGGTGAGTTCCTCAGCTGTCATGGATGCTGGAACCTGCAGGGACCGAAGAAAGGGGAGATCAGCCACACCTCCAGCTCTGCCATAACCCTGCTGTGTGATCCAGGGTCTGAGCCCACTCCCCTCAGAGTTCTCTGGAGCTCCGTGGTGTCTCTGAGTGGGCCTGATCAGTTAGGCGAGGAAGAAGGGAAAAGAAAAGTCTCAAACTCGAGACTCTCCTTGGGATGGAAGTCCTGCTACCCTGCCCACCTGCACTTATGCCTACCCCAGCCTGACTCTTCCGGACCCTTGTCTTCTAAGTCCCTGGTCCCCACCTTGATATGTTGCTCTGTCTCTGCCGCTTTCTCCTCCAGGTACACGGTGCAGATGAAGTCACCAGCATGCTGTGGGGAGACAGGGCTCAGCTAGAGGCCTTGGGAGCAATGCCCAAGCCCCAGCCCTAGGCCTTGTCCTTCACCTGGGTTCCACTGGCAGTGCCAGCCACACGCATCTTCACAATGGCAGTGATTTCCTCCCACTGCTTCCTCAGCTCCTCCTCATCCACCTGGGAAATGGGGAGGGGCAGGGACAGATGGTCACTGCCACCTGGAACCTCAGCCCTGCCCTCCCCTGCCTACTGGCTGGGGACGCACACGGAACACCACCACATAGTGGCTGATGAGGTCTTCCACCACACGGCCAGCCTTGTAGTCCTGCCCATCTGTCTGGAAGAGCGTGGGCCCAAACACAATAGCCAGGTTGTGCGTGTTCATCTGGTTCGTGTCTGAGAAGCACTGGACACTGGACAAGGTAGGAAGGAGGCTATGAGTGAGGAATCTGGCCCAGAACTTCCCCACCTCACCTTCCCAATTTCTGACAGGTCCAAGACTGGCCACTGGAGTGAAGCCAGGGAAAGTCCTGGTCAGAGTGGACCACTAATAGGGGCAGAGAAACAGTCTTTCTGGTCTTGTCTTGAGTCCTGGCAAGGAGTGGGACAGGAAGTTAGGACACATGCCAGGTATCCTGGCCCCAAACTGAAACCCTCTCTACTTTCCTACCCTGCAGGAAGTAAGCTCAGAGACAGAGTCCACGATCAGGGTAGATCAGAGGCCAACACTCAATCTCAAGGCCTATTTGGTTTCCAGGGGAGGGAGGGCAACCAGCCAGCTTGGGAGCAGAAGACTCTTTTCTTCCCATTCCCCCAGAGCCTTGCAATGGTATTGCTCCTCACCAGTACAGGTGGCTGATAAGGGCCTTCACCGTAGCACGGTTGACTGGGGGTAGACGTGCCTGAAGTTCTTGATACTTAGAGACCTTCTCCTCCTCATCCTCGATCTCTGGGTCGGGAGAGAGATCAGATCAAGAACCTCACCGTAACCACCTCCCCTGGCCCACCCTTCCAGCTGCTCTGCCTCTCATGCTCAGTGACAGCACACCCTGCTGCCCTCCAAGGCACATCAGACCAGACACTCAGTAAGGACAGGGGTCTCTATCTGGAGACCCTGGCTCTGTGTGGAGTGGCAATGGAATGAGAAGCAGTGTGTGGGGAGAGAAGGCTGAAGCCTATCGGCTGGGGATTGCCTAGTCCAAGTGCATTTTTGGAAGGGGAGGGAATTCTGAAATCTGCGTGGGCTGCACATCAGCAGCACTGGCCAGGGTTTCAGGGTGCACGGGGGCTTCAGGGCCCACCTGAAGCCTCCAGCCAGGCTACGCGCTGGGCACGAGTAAAGAGCCCATCCGGCAGGTCCCGCAGGAAGCGCTTGAGCGCCGAGGAGACGTCGTCCACGTGCTGCTCGCCCTCCTTGAGACGCACAGACCTCGCGTCCTGCCGCAAGCTCTCCAGAAGTCGCTGGGTCTTCGAAGTCTGCCCACACTTGCGGTAGATGCCCTCAGAAGTCAGGCCTGGGAAGAGACAGGGCTGAGCTTGGAGGCTCAGCCAAACACGGTGGGCCTAGGGCATTACATCATGGGGCCGGGCCACGCAGCTGCTTTCAGAGGGATACTGGGAACCTGGAGGTGTGGCCTCTGGGGCAGTCGATAAAGGTCTCCCTGGCGGGGAAGCCCTCCTGGGTGGCATAGTAGTTAGCTATAGCTGCTAACCAAAATGTTGGCAGTTTGAATCCACCAGGCACTCCTTCAAAACTCTATGGGGCAGTTCTACTCTGTCCTATAGGGTCACTATGAGTCGGAATCATCTAGACAGCAACAGGTTTTGGAGGGGGCAATCATGCATGAGGGGGGCAATCATGCATGGGGCGGGGCTCACCGCACTGCGTGATGTAGTCCACACAGCGGTACACAATCACCGGAATGTTCGAGTCCCCAAGCTGTTGCTCCGACAACGTGTCCCCTGAGCTTGCCGCTGCTTTCTGGATGGCCCCCAGCCAGCCCGTGAAGTCCAGCCGCCTTTCCCCCTGGATGTACAGTGTCCTGGGCCAGGGACAGTGAGTCACCACGGGGCATGCCCCTGCTCCACCCCTCCCCAGGCCTGTCAGGCTGCCTCCAGCTTCTCAGAGGCCCTTGGGGAGGCCATGGCTTACCTCCTTCGCTCTACCAGCACCAGCACCTGGTTCTCACTGTCCCCTTGGACGGCTGTGGAGGACCCAATCAGAGTGAGGCCCAGATCTTGTTCATGGTCCCCATTCTGCTCCCTCCAGAGGCTCTGGACACACATACTCCTGGGACCCACCCACCAACATATGGGGGCACTGAAATGCACCTGACAGGCAGGGAAGAGCATGGGAGGGCAGGCTGGCTCTTTCGGCCAGCCTGGGATAGAGTTCAGACTTCCAGAGAGGGGCTGGGGCCCTGAAAGCCCAGGAAAGGGTGCCCTGGGGTTTGGGGGTCTGGGTCCCGGTCCACGCACAAAGCTCCTGCAGTTTCCGTAGCTGGAGCGGCTCCTCACAAGGCCCCTCTGGGAAGATGGCGTGGAGTTCTGAGCCGGTGAGGGAGAACCAGCCCTCCTGGGTCCGTTGCAGGCTCAGGCCCGCTTTGTAGGGTAGGCGCCCAAGCCGGTCAAAATCCCGGGCCAGCAGTTCCTCAGCCAGGGGAGGCACAAATGCCTGGGGGGAGGGCCGGGGAAAGGGGAAGGGGTCAGAGAAGAATGCATCAGCCAACACCACTATGTGCCCAGAACACCCCTGCTCCTGGGCTTGTGGTTAAGTGCCTTCTTCCCCACCCAGCAGCCCTCTCTCTCTTTCCAGGTGAGAATCCACCACAGTGGATCCTGCTCCCACTCCCACCTGGGAGCTCTATTTCTTCCTCTACACCCTTCAGATGTGCCCTCCTCTGGAAAGCCTTCCCAGGCGCCATCAGGAACGCCTGTTCTCTGGGCCACCAGAGTCCCAAAATATTCTTCCTTCTCGTGTAGCACTACAACTACCTGGACCTCAACTGTCTCTCCCACCAGCCTGGGAGTTACTCAGGAGCCACAGTCAAGACTCGTTCACCTGAGTTCTCAGGGCTCTAAGGACCGATCCTCAGAGGCTGAACAACAAACAAGAACAATGAACAACAGTCAGGCTCTCAGGGCACCTGGCTTTAGTTCCCAGGGCAGAGGTCTTCTCTGCAGCCTCTCTGCCTCTTCCCTCCAGCCTCTGCTTACACATGTCCAGTGGCAAGGAGCTCACTCCCTCTGGAGGCAGCATTGCCCATCCTAAAGTCTCTCTGACCTTCATTCATTATTAAACATTAATTGATCACCTGTGCGGTTTAAGGCCTACAGCCCTCTTCCCAGAGCTGATATGGTCTCCTGACCTTCCCCCTGCTCCAGGGGGCTGCAGGTTATGTCAGGCCCTTGACCTGAGAAGTCCACCCTGTGCCTGCTGCCCTCCATTCAGACCCTGCCCTATCACAGAAGGGGGATATGGGAAACATGAGATCTGCCCTGCCCAGTGTCGGTCACAAGGCTTCAACCTAGACCCTTTCAGGTTCCCCCCATACTCGCCCTTCTAACCCAGACCCACCTTGGCAATGCACTTGACCCACTCACGAGCCAGCTCCGCACTCTCCAGCCCAAATAGGTACAGCCGCTCTCCCTCTGTGTACACCTCAAAGGTGTGTTCAAAGCTGTAGATACAAGGCTAGAACTCAGGTCCAGCCTCCTACCCCAGTTAACCCCCACCCTCATCACTGCCCTTCTCCATCCCCTCCACACTGCCCTCTTGTCTGCCCTTACCCTGGCCACCTAAGAAGTGGTGGAAAAGTTCTGGGCGGGGGCCTGGTTCAGCCCTTGTACAGCCCTAGCTTGCTGTGTGACCCTGGGGATATCCTGCTCCTCTATGGGTCTGTTTCTTTTTTTCCCCAATGGGGGCGTGGACCTTTCAGCAGTAATAGTCTGTGATTCTACCCAGGAGTGCTCACCCGTGGGTATCAGGAGGGGGTACTGCCAGGCACACGATCTCGCTGGCGCGAATCTCTCCATTGGGTGTCACTGCCCGCTCATTCTCGTAGTAGCTCAGGATCCCATCACTAAGGACACACCAGCGTCGGCTGAACTCTGGGGAGAAGTTGACCAGAGGAGTCATGTTGGAGCCTAGCCTAGCCTCCACCCTTGCCTGAATACCACATTTGCATCCTCCCTGGTCCCCCATACCCCACCTGACCCCATTTCCTCTTCATTCCAACTCATGAGATTCCCCCAAATCCATCCTCCTCTCTCCACCCCACCACCATAACCCAGCCCACCACCATAACCCAGTCTGCCATCATCCTCCCCACTGTACCTCTGCACTGGCCTCCTCATTCGTCTCCCAGCCTCCAGCCTTACCTCTTCCGAGATCCAAGAGTGATCTAGCTAAAATAAGACCCTTCCATGGGTCTTCTTTGTCCTCAGGACAAAGTCTACGCCCCTCAGCCTGACATTCAAGGCCCTGCACAGGTCTACCCTGCCCACCTCTTCAGCCACCTCTGACCACTCCTAGGCACACCCAGCTCTCTCAGCTTTGGTCGACCCTGTTTCCTCCACCCATACCCCCTTGTCTGTGATCTACTCATCCTTCAAGGCCAGCTCAAATGCCATAGGGAGCCTTCCATGTCCCCCCACAGGACCTAACTGCCCCTCTCTGTGCCCCTTCTGCTTCTCGCAGCAGCACTCGTGGCTCTATACCCTGCCTCCTCCCATAATGGTTCTGAGGAGACTGATAAGATCCCATAAAAGAAACAGAAACGACAACCTGGATCAAGAAAAGAACAGAATATCAAAGTCACACAGGCTCGTATAGTTCATGGCCCTGAACTTCACACTGGCTCAGAGCTTCCTGGCACCCAAGGCAAAAAGGATGACTCAGAAAATTACGTAAATGACGTTATCAGGCAGAGGGAGGTAAACCAGGGGCAGTGTACCACGGGCAGTGAGGTAGTGAAAGCAGAGTACCAAAGAAGTTCTTCAGGGAGTTGGAGGGCTTGATCCAAAGGTGCTGAAGGATGCAATCGGCAATGGCCTCAAAATGTTCCCATAGCAGATGGTGTCTCTCATTCTGTCTATGAAGGTGTGACACTGCCCTCTGAGGGCCGTGTGTCCTCAAGCCTTCCCCCAAGGCTGGGCTTCCTCCAGGAATGCCAGCCTACAGACCTCATTGTGCCGACATTTGCCAAGTACCCACTGTGGGCTAGGCACTGTTCTAGAAGCTGGGGCTACAGTGGTGGCCAAGAGGAGCTCATATTCCAGTGGGATGCAGGATCAATAGATATACACATAAAGAGACAATGTCAGATAAGTAGTATGAAGAAAAAGTGGGGTAAGGGGAGAGTGTGATGGGGGTGCTGTTTTCGATAAGGTATTCACGGGTCATATCTCTTAGGGAGTAACAAAGACCTGATTGAAGTGAGAGACTGATCATACAGTTATTTGGGCAAAAGCATTTGGGGTAGAGGGAACAGCAAGTGCACAGAGCTTGGTGGGAGCGGCTATAGCATGTTTGAGAAGTAACAATGAGGCCAGAAAAGCTGGAGCAGAGTGAGCAATGTCAGAGACAATGGGGTAGTACAATAGTTGTGAGTTTCACGTGGGATGTGGTAGGGACTTTGGATTCTACCCAGAATTGGGGGGCAACTGGAGGGCTGAGATAGGAGGAGGTATGGAGCTTTAAACTCAATCTTCAAACTTCCCACCATCCCCAAGACCCTAAAACCAGATGCCTAGCACAGGGCCCACATCCAACAGAGGCTCAGTGAAGTCTTCTTTAGTCTGTAGGAAACATTGGCAGTGACCTGCTCTGAAGTGCCTGGGCCCTACCCCCGCCAACTCATCCATTTATCGAGCACCTACTGTATACCAAAGACCATATCCAGGAAGCCCTCCAAGGTCACTGCCAGAGTTCACTTGGCACCCTCATGGGTCCACCAACCTGGTGAGCCCTGGTGTCCCTGGCCTTGCAGCCGTGCCAGATGTTATGGGCCAGGGTGGGGTCTGGCACAGCACCCACCTTCCCGGGCACGGCGATCCTGCAGCGGCTTGCCAGCGGAAGCGGTCTTGTAGAGGAAGCCGCTGTGGCTCACAGTGGGCAGGACAACTGAGTAGTGCTTTTCCAGGGGCTTCATTGAATCCAGTCGAGGTAATTCTTTGTGGGGGGGTAAGAGGGGGTGGCTGGTCATGCTTGCCATTGAAAGGTATTCCCACCTAAGCTGGGCATCCAGGCTTCAAGTCCCCAGCCCCAGTTCCCCAGCTTCAAACCAGTTCCTCAGGTGCTCACTCCCACCTCCAGGGCTATGTCCATGCCATTTCTCCACCTTTCCCCACCCCATCCCCAGGGCGCAACCCTAGTACTTCCCCTTCCAGGAATCCTCCCTGACTCTCCAGCCCACCCCACTCTCCCTGTTTGAGAGGCACAGGGCCAGATATACTCAGATGAGGGGGGCCTTGGGCAAACCCAATAATAATGCCTGGACTGAGGTTTGTCCCAGATAGTGTGAAGCCCAAGGAAGCAGCCTGGCTCCAGCCCTGGTCCCAGCAGTCAGCAATGAGGGAGTCCTGGCCCCCCAAGCCCAAGCCAGCTGGGTGGTCTCCTGTGCCTCCCTGGACACCTGGGCTCTATCCAGCCCGGCGCGCCGCACCCACCCATGGCCCTAAGCCCAGAGCCCCAGCCACTGAGCTCCACCCTTGGTCCTGGGATGTGGCCCCAGAGACTAGGCCTGGCTGTGACCAGCAGCACTCACTCCCCTCACCCCCTCCTCACCCACCCTCAGAGTGGGAGGCAAATGGGACTGAACCCCAGTCTGCGACTGAGCTCCACCCCAGGCAGAGCTGGTGTGACAGGTCACCCCATACACAGGGAACACACCACCCCACACAGCAACACGGACACAAACACCAAAGCCCTCCATGTCCCCAGGTGCAAGGCAACAGATCCACAGGAGCTCGGAGACGCACAAACGCTGGTATGGGGACACCACCCAGAGTGGCCCACACTGCAAGTCAGGAAGAGACAACAAATGCACAAATACACACAAAGACAGAGACACAAAGAGACACACATATGAAGAAATGTATAAATGTACACTGACATACAATCCCAAACACACCCAAAACCGCACACACCATTGATTGCACCAGGGACTCTCATGGAGCTGCAACCCCAGCTTTAGAATGGTACCTAAATCAGCCCCTGGCTGACTCCCACCTGCCTCCCCTTCAAAGGGCCAGACCCTGGCATTAGAAGGCCCCATCCCCTGTGGTAGACAGTCCCACTGGCTGCTCACCTGTGGTCTGGTTATTCCGAAGGAATTCCATCTGCAGTGTCTGCCCCGCCTGCTCGGCGAGAGCCAGAGGTGTGGGGGCCTCAGGGTCCCCTGAGAAGCAGCTGACCCCTGCCCCACAGCCCAGGAGTGCCTGGGTCTCAGCCAGGTCTGTGGTGGTGACTGCAGCACACAGGGCCTGGGAGAGAGAGGAGGGAGGACAGTGTCAGCCCAAGGTGGGAGTGAGGGGCCAGCAGGGAATGGGGGTGTGGGGGAGGAGAGGAAGGGGTCACCCAAGTGTGAGGGGGTCTATCCTCAAGATGAAAGAGAACAGGGAGAATGAAAGAGGGTGAGGAGGAAGAAGAGAAAGGCCAAGGGGGGAAGGGTGCTCAGGAGCTGCCTCGCAGAGGCTGGGGTCCCAGCTGCCTAGGCCTTACCCTGCTGGTGGTCCCCAAAGATAGCTGCCCAGTCGAGCTGCCCAGCCCGTTCTCTAGAGGATCTCAAACTCCTTCTGCCTTGTGGAGAGGCAACGGGGGAGTGTGTTTTGTAGTTAATTCCTCCCACATCTGAATTCCTCGCCGCCTGCCCAGCCCTCTCAACCAATGGGAGCCACCGCCCCTCCCGGCTGGCTGGCTAGACTGGGCTGGGCCAGGGACTCGATGCCTGGATCCCTGGATCCCTGGGAGGTGGTGGCCTGGCTCTGCACTGAGTTTCTAGCTGCAGGGAGCCTGCCTGGGTGGAGTTGATGGGGACGGGGGCTGAAGGCTGACCAGAGGTCACAAGTGGCATCCCTCTGCCTTGGAGCAGGATGGCTCTTGAGCAGGGCCAGTCAGATCAGGACCCAAGCCTTGGCTCCTAGCCTGTCGGGGCCTGGGGCCCATAAGGGGCCTCATCTTGAGGGGGGTGGGGTGGGGGTAGGTCAGAGCAGCCCAGCTGTTTTTCATGAGCCTGACAGGAAATAGCATCCCCATTGAGTTCACTCCTTTTGGCAGGACTCTGAAGGAGCAGGACAGGGTGCGGGAGACAGTGAAATCAGGAAGGATGGGGAGGGGCGGAGAGGGGTGGGGAGGAGAGGCATGTGGAGGGAGGCAGGCAAATGCTGGGGATGTGGCCCTGCCTGTGGTATCTGCCTTGCCCCAATTCTCGGTGTGCCTTGGGGAAGGCCCCTCTGCCCTCTGAGCCTTAGTTTCCCATATGCCAGTTCATCGCTCTGAGCTGGTAGAAGAGAGGGCTGAGACAGGGTGAGGAACAGGGTAGCAGGCAAGAAAGGAGGTCCCAGCCAGTGGTCTTAAGAGGCCCTGACAGTGAAAGGACAAACGGGGCTGTCTCAGGGGCCCCAGAGGCGCAGCGCCCTGACCTTGTCCAGCTCCTCCTGGTTGCCAAAGAGTGGGTGGTAGCAGCGGTACTTGCCCTCACGATACTTGGCCTCCAGGTGGCGCCGCCGGGCACCAGGGCTGCTGCTGGGCTTCAGGGCCTCACTGGGGGGCACATTAGCTGCCCAGAAGTGGTTCCCAGCACCATTGCCCAGCTGTAAGAAGAGCTGCAGGTGTGGACAAGAGGTTAGAGGAGGCAGCCTATGGCCAAGGGCCCATGCCAGAAAAAACCTTGGTTTCTGAGGCTGTCAAGCAAGGGATTGGAAGAGCCAGGCCATCTGCCCACTTTCCCAATGGAAAAGCTGAGGAGCAGCCTGGCCTGATGTGGCCCTGAATGCTCCCCCTACCAACCCTGGGCTCTGAGCCCAGTGCGTCAGCTCAGTGACAGGACACGAGTCAGACAGGCTGACAGGTGGACACCCCAGGCCAGGCGCCTGGTCAGGGGGGTCTTGCTATTGTCCCATCCACTCCAACATCTGGAACTCTGCATTCCTGAGGCTATCACAGCTGGGGGGAGGGAGGGTGTCTATCCTGTCAGCCAATGGGGTGGGCAGTGATTCTGGAAACACCTACAGTCCCTGACATTCCTCTCTGGAAGGGGTGGTGGCAGATTCTGGGGGAGCCCAAGGTCCAGCATTTGGGGAGTTGGCTTATTCATTCTTTCATTGTGCTGATCGTTCATTCCATAGCCATTTCCTGAAACCCCCACCTTGCCTCTTTGTCAGGTCCTCTGCAGAGTGCTGGGGTAACAGAAGAGAACAAAGAGGGAATAGTCCTGCTGTCTCCTGGGGCTGGCTGGGGGTAGGGGCATGCAAGCCTAAGACCTCCTCTGTCACTGACTTACTCTGACTTTGGGCAAGTCATATTCTCTCCCTGTGCCTCAATGTCCTCATCTGTAAACTGGGGATTCTATCCTAACTCACAAGCTTGTTTTGTAGGTCAGTTAATTACCATATGCAAATCCCATAGCATTTACAAGCCCAGCAGAGTGAGGACCTGGGAAATGCATGTGACACCCAAATTGCTCTGGAGCCTGCAACCTGATGGGGGCATCAGGAATGCTCTGGTAGGTCCCTGGGCCTAGCCCACCTGTAACTACCACACATACCAGTACCTGGGAACCCCAAGGACCCAGGCACAAACATACATATATATGTGCACCCAACAATGTACATACTCAAAACCACCTGTGAGTACAAATGAAATGAAGGCTAACAGGCCCTAAGGGGTGTGCAAGGAAGGGGAGAAGGCCCAGGCTAGCCAAGTAGTGGGACGGAAAGAGGCAGGGCTTGGTGGTCAATATGGATTTGCTGGGCAATTGCAGGCAGATTATAGCCCTCTACAGAGCCTCAGGTTCCACATCTGTAAAATGGGATGAGAGTCGGACTAGACCAGGAGTCAGCAAATTCTGGTCACAAAGGGCCAAACAGTAAAAATTTTAGGCTTTGTAGGACACATACAGTCCCTGTTGCATGTACTCGCTCTTTTTTTTTTTTAATGACTCTTTAAAAATGTAAAATCATGTTTAGCTTGCAGGCCATAGTTTGCCAACTTTCCCAAAAATCAGCCTTTCCAAAATCCCCACCCACTAGATAATCCCCTCTCTTCTAGCTCCAGGGTGCTGGGGGCTGTGGGATGGGGCTTGTGAGACCCAGGCAGCAGCTAAGTTGGGTAGACTCCAGGTACAGGTGGTAGGCGGGGACACCCCACCTCGATGAGTGTTTCCGTCCACACCTTCCTGTCCATCTTCAGGCTTCGTACCTTGGAGACGCCAGCGCCCAGGCCACGGTGCTCCCCTGCAGACAGAGGGCCAAACTTGGGCGTGCGTCATCCTGGGTCCTCCCCTCCACATGGCACTCATCCACCACCAGAGCCCATTCAAGGACAAACGGGGATCCAGGCCTGCAGCTCCACATTTTACACAACTGCTGCAGAATCCAGCCACGTACTCCTGCTCCACAGGACTGAGCCTGTCAGCATTCTACCTGATGGGCAGCAGCCCCCACTCGGCTCCTTACAGCCATGGTTGGCCTCCAGCAGGCCACTCCACCACAGTGATCTCTTTAAAACACAGATCCCCTCACTTCAAAACCCTGCTTGAACTTCCCTGTGGCTCCCCGGGATTAGATCCCCCTCTGACCTCATCTCCTGTCACCTTTTCCAGCATCCCCCCTCCCCACTCTGCTCAGCTACACTCTCCTCCTTCTAATAGCCCACGCTCAGTCCTGCCTCAGGGCCTTTGCACTCACTGTTCTTTGTACTCACTAGGCTCTTTCTCCACCTCCTTGTCATTCAGATGTCACTTCTCAGAGAGGGCTTCCCTGACAAAGTGCACATTCTCTGCCAGCACTGGTATTACCCAATACTTCTACTGGTTCACGTATGCATTTTCTCCCTCCTCCCACTACAGTGTAAGCCCATGGGAGCAGGCAACTTGACTGTCTGGTTTAGGGCTCTATCCTCAGTGCCTACAGCAAAGTCTGGCACACACTTGGCACTTAATAAATCTCTGTGGAATGAAAGGGGAGATGGGGAGTTGGGGCTGGAAGGAGTGTAGCTTTGCTCAACTACAGGCCCCACAGGAGACCCCTGGAGTGGGAAGGAGGACTGGGGATATAACAAGTGCCTTGGCCTCGCCTCCCTCTGCAATCTCCTACTGGGGCACCCCATCCACCCCATCATCATCCCCCGCTCCATGAGCCTATGTTCCCTAATCTGGCCTCCAGCCAGGTCATCTCATTCCTGCATCCAGACTGGATGGTCCAAGGATTCTGGACACTTGTCCTAGCTGCCTCAGAGGCCTCAGGCTTCTTCACTGAGTGCTGTGACTTCCCTCAAATCTGTTCCTCCCCTTGGGCCCCCATCTCACAGGAGAGCACCTCCAGCCACCCAAAGCCGCCACCTGGGCATTGTCAACTCCCAGGAGGGCTGGATCCCCAGCACCTAGCACAGTGGTACACAGGAGACCCTCAGTAAATGCTGGTTGAATGGAAAAGTGAATCTTGGACTCCATCTACTTTCTTTCTCACCGTCCTCACCTGGTCTGTCACTGAGATCTTTATACTGCAGATCCAAAACATGCCTTGAATACTATTCATCCCTCCCCCGGGCTGGGTCTCCTCCTCCTGGCTCTCCTAGATCCTGCAGGGGCTCACCGGTTTCCAAACCCACCTCTTCCAATTCAGCCTCTGCCCACCAGCCAGAGTCTGACCCACAAAGCTGACCTCACCTCTCCTGTTTAAAGCTTACCCCTGCCTCCCATCCTTCAAGATAAGACACCAGCTCCCCCTCTGCATGCCAGCCACTCCTCCCTCACCTTCCCCCACTCTTCTGATGTGACAGGGGCGCTGGACCCCAACAGGCCTAAAATGAACACAGACTCACGCATTTTCTAGGTGATCCCAAACAAGACAATTTCCCTCTCTGTGCCTCACTTTCCCTACCCATGCTGTGGGAAGTCAAATCCCTGCCTTGCAATGTTGTGTAAGGACTGAAAGTTAATCACAGTGGGAAACACTTGGCATACGGGAGGAACTTCAAAAACAGTGGCTGTATCAACTACTGTCTTCACTCCAGCCCCTCCAGCCAGACAGACCACCTGCCCTCCCAACACACCAGCCCTGTCATGTCGCCATTTCCTTTGCCGAGGTCCCCCCGCTCCACACACCTGCGCAGCGCTTGCAGATGACGACGCAGAGGTTGATGGAGGCCCAGTCAGGCTGGGCAGCCCCACAGTCAGCACAGAACCTGTTGGCAGCCACGGCCCAGATGCGCTCGGCCACCTCCGAGGTGGACAGGGCCTCGGCAATGGCTCCCTGCATGGCCTCCAGCCACTGCTCCTTCTCTAGTTCTGATTCGGCCGAGAAGCTGGGGACACAGGAGTGGGTGGCTGGTGGGAAGGGGCTCAGAGGGATTTGGGGGCAGCACAAGCATGAAGTGGGGCAGGGAGACAAGGCGTTGGGAGCTCATGGCCAGAAAGAGGCATCCTGGGTGTGGTGGGAAGGTTGGCATAGACAAGGGCAAGGACAACAAAAATGTAAGAGATGTATGGGGGCTGGGGGAGCCCCGAGGGACTCTGATCCAGCCCAGTGAGCAGAGAAACTTGCTGGGAAGAAATGATGCTTGTGCTAAGGCTTGACAGGCAAGAAGGACTTACCAGGTGAAGAGGTAGAAAGTTCTGAACAGAGGAAACAGAATGTGCTCAGGGGCAGGGTGGCAGTCACAGGGGACAGACTGAAGAGCCTCAGACAGGCAGCCGAAGGGTGAAGCAACAGGCACCCAGGGCCAGAGAGCCCATAGGCCTAGGCCAAAATGGTACAGGGGCAGGAATACGGGAACACACGGTGGTGAGAGGCTTGATGGAGGCAAGACAGGTGTGGTGCTAGATTTGCACAGGGCTGTGGAGGAGAAGCAAGGACCCCCATGGGTGGAAGGGGGGCCTGGGAGGACAGTGAGTTGAGGAGGAAGTTGAAAGGGAGAGATGCCTACAAAGTTGTTAGACATGCAGGTTTTGAGCTCAGAAGAAAAATCCAACTGGACACAGATATCTAGGCTAGGGCCCCAGAGATGACGGTGGGAGCAATGCTGGTGTTTATTGAACAGTTACTACGCACTGTCAGACAACAGCTTTACAAAGATTATCGCGTTCCTGCTTCACAGAGGAGGAAGCTGAACCATAGAGAGAAGCAAAGTGATTCATCCAGGTCTCCCAACCAGTCAGTGGTAGACCCAGGATTTGAACCCTGGCACTGCATATGCACCTGAAAGCCTGGGAGTGGGCAAGGTCTACCAGGGAAAGGGCAGAGGACAGAGACAGACACTCATGAGGGAAAAGTGAGGTCAGACGCTGCCAAGAGGACAGAATCTCGGAGGCTCAGGGAGGAGCATCTAGGCCAGGTCCCACAAGGCCAGGAGTGAAGAGTAGCCTTTGATAACGAGAGGGTGTTAATGACAGACATGGGCACTTCTGAGGGAGTCAGGGCAGGCTGGTGGGAGCTGTGGGGTGAGCAGGCAGTGCAGAAAGTCAGTATGGACAACTCTGTGAGAAGTGTGGCAGTGAAGGGGGGACGGTGATGGCCAGAGGGAGATGAAGTAGAGAGTGGACTTCTTAGAATGGGACATCAGACCAGGTGTCTGTGAATGCAAAGGACTAGCTGGGTGGGGTGGGGCTGGGAAGGGAGAAGAGCTCCACCCCAAAAGGCAAGGGGGCAAGTCCCACATTATGCAGGAAGGAATGTGGGAGAGAGGATGCAGGTGTTGGGGCGTGGGAGGTTCACCTGAAGATGCGGTAGGGTGTGGTGAGGTCGAAGCTGCGCCGGTCCACTTCCTTCACGTTGCCCACGCTCATGTCAATGAAGGTGATGCCAATGCCCAGGTGGTATTCCTGGCAGGTAGTTGGGAAGGAGTGAGAGAGGTAAGGGTGAGGCTTGGAGGGCAGGGCTCAAGGGTGGGGTGGGGGTGGGGGGTGGTACCTTATGGACTAGAAAGTACCTAGGAAAGACACAGAGAAGGGCTCAGGAATCTGAGCATGCGTAAATGGGTCTGGGCTCAGAGGCCAGGTAGCCAGTGGGTATGGGGCACAGAAGCCAGGGTGGGGAATGAGGGGCAATGTTCCGGGACTAGACAAGAGCTAGGGTCAGAACTAGGATGGAGAAGTAGGGGCAGGTGAGGGGCTGAGCTCAGTGCAAGGAGGGAGAGGGGAAAAGGGATATGGGGTCCAGGTCCAAGGTTGGCAAGGGTAGGGCTGGGGGACCAGGTGGGCATGCAGTGGAGATGAGGGACCAGGGTGGGCACAGAGTAATGTTGAGGGGTCAGGATGGGCACAGGGTGGGCTGAGGGACTAGGTGGGTACAGGGTGGGGCTGAAGGACCAGGTCAATAAGGGGGAGGGGTTCAGTGGCCTGGCAGACCCCTTTGCACCTCCAGATTCTTGTAAAGCAGCACTTTGTCGCCGACCACGGCCACATACAGCTTATTCTTGAAGCCACGTAGCTCTAGGCTGCCAGCACGGTCAGGCAGCTCTGGGCCTCGAACTCCCAACAGATTGGCACTAGACAGCCGGGCCCGGGCACGCTGGTCAGCCACAGCCTGCTGTAGCACCTGCATCCACTCCTTCCGCTCGCCTACACGCGAAGGTGAGGGAGTGAGCCCGAGCTCAGCTTGGCAAGGAGTCCCTCAGGGTCCCCTGGCCCCAGGCTCCTTGGGCAACACCTCCACCAGGAAGCCCACACGGACTGGCCCATCTATCACTCTGTCTGAGTTCCCAGACTTGGACAAGCTCAGGCTCCAATGCCAGCTGTGCCACTTATACTGGGCAAGTCACTTCCCCTTTGTAAATGGGAATATGTGGCTCTGAGGGCTAGAAGAATGTCTCCAGCACAGATCCTGTCACAAACGGTGTCCCCTTCCCTCCCCTGCCTCACAAAGCTATGACTCTGCTCTGGGTTTGATGGGGGAGTGGGGAATACATGCACCCTGCCTCCCTTTTCCCTTATCTGGCCATACTGCCAGTCTTCTCTTCCCCCCATAGTCCTCCCCTCCCTATACTCCCCACTCCCCACCATCACTCTCTGCCCGGAAGGCAAAAGTCCGGTTGTTCGTGATCACTTCAAACTTCTGATCCCCAATGGCAGCCACGCGGGAGATGCAGGCTACAGGGATGAAGCGCTTGGAGTAGGCGTCCTGGGGAACAGAGAGGGGCTGTATTAGGGGTATGGTGGTGAGGTGTCCAGAGGTCAACCCCTCCGACTCCCCTCAACCTCAGCTGAAATGACAGCTACAGCCCTGTTTCCCACAGGTGGTCAGGGACAGCCCCCCTACACTGACCCTGACCATGGGCCACCCTGGCTGATGGGTCAGGAGGACATGGTTCAAGGAGTCAGACTGGGACTCTGGCCAGGCCTCTTCTGTGGAGGGATTCCACCTGGGTCCAGGTTTGAGGTTCAGTGTAGAGCTAGGCTCAGGTCAGGCTAGGGCAGCGGTCAGGCCAGGGACCAATGCAGGCCTCACCTTGTTACTATCGAAGTATCGCAGGTGCTCAGCATCCAGTCTCACCCATCGCTTCTGATAGATATAAGATCTAGAAAGGGATAACAGACCAGAGGACTGGGGATGGGGGAGAGGTTCTAGGATCAACCCAGCCCCCTCTGACAGCCACACACAACCTTAGGAACAGCCAGGTAAAGGGAGGAAAAATTCCAAATGGTCCCTGAGTACAAAATGGACTTTACCTCCAACAACAGCAACTGAAGTAGGACTTCCCAATTTTAAAGGTAATAAAACATAGGGCTGGTAGAGATAACAGGCAGTTACAGTCTGCCTGGAGGGAGACCTGCTCAAATCACCTTGGCCCGTCTGGTTTTTGGATCCATGATACCAGTACCCTGGGTACTGCCCACCCCCATGCAGACCACCAGCGGGACTCAAGAGGCCATACTCACCCCTGTGGTGGGTTCTTGTCCAGCCAGCCGGCCTTGATGACCGGTGTGACAGGGGCGGGACCCCCAGGTAGCCCGTCCATGGGGTGTGGTGGGAGCTCAGGGATCAGGGGGCCACTGGCCAAGGGCAAGCTCAGGCTCTTAGTGTGCCATCCACTGCTAGCGGAAAAGGAGGGAGAATGAGGGCACCTAGGGCCATGTGGTCATTCCTAGGGGCCAGGGAAGGGACTCCCGTAGGGTAGGGGATGAGGAGCTGGGCTGGGCTTTGGGAGGAGGGTGGCTGGGTGGGTGAGCCATGCAGGAGGAGGTGACACTCACTTGGGGACACCCTCGTAGGCGTGGTCATCCTCATCCTCATCCCCTTGGTCGTCCCCCGACAGTTCCTCTCCCTCGCTCAGCAGACTGGCCACACGCACGGCCCGCGGGACTTGGCTCAGTGGGGGCTCCTCCTGCCCCTCCCAGACCCGCTCAGCGTCACGTTCCCCTCAAGCTCCAGATCACATCCACCCAGAGGCTACCGCACCCCCCTCTGTCTACTCCATCCCCAAAGCAGACAACTCAGCAGTTTTACTTCTGTTTCCTCACACATACCGCCTCCCCCACACCTCACCCCCGCAACAGAGGCCACACAGGGACCCAGAGAGACAGGGACAGAGAGAATCAGTGGCAGACGCCTAGGACGGAGACAGAGGCAGAAAGATAAAGGGGTCAAGAAAGAGACTCAGGGATAGACAAGACACACAGAGAGGGGGTGACACAGCAACACAGGAAGTGAAACAAACAGCCAACCAGAGAGATGGACAGACACCCTGAGACAGATGTGCTCAGAAAACAGGGGAAGGGAGGAGGCACACATATCTAGATGCAGCCAAAGACTGGAGCCAGAGCCACAGACCAGGGCCCCCAGTCCCTGGCCCAAAGTTCTGGGGTTATGCTTGACCCCTGGCCCCTGTTTGGTCATGGGGGTGGGGAACCCTCCTGGGAAATGGCTGCCTTTCCCCCGCTTCTCTCTTTGGTGGTCCTCAGGATGGGGGCCCTGGAGCAACCCCTGAGCCCCCAGGGTCTGCAAGGGAGCTGGGCAGCCCTCCCTCCCTCCCTCCCAACAAGCAGGAAAACAGACCATCCCCTAACCACTGCCCTGCCCCACCTTCTTGGTCATCACGCTGGCTGGGGCCCCTGGCCCCTGCTCTGGGACCTCATCGTAGTCAGAGTCATCTGGGGAGAAATAGGGGTTGGTGGAGACTCAGATGCTAGGAGCCTGGCCTTCTCTCCTGGGACACAACTCTGGCTTCACAAAGACCACCCCCAGCCCCAGAAAGACCCCCACCCCCATCCTGGCCTGGCTTTCAAAAAAGGCACGGGGGACAGGAAGTGCTATTTATACCCTCGAGGCCTTGTAGGACAAGTGCACTAACTGGTGGCCAGAGGAGAGAGGGCTACCAGAGGGAGGGCTGACCTTGAGGGGAAGGGGCGGGGAATGCCCAAAAAAGGCTAAAAAGCAAGATAATCAGAGGACTGAGAGAAGTAGACAACCCCAGGAAAAGCAAACCACCCACAAACATGAAAAATATTCCCTGACTTTAAACCACAGATAACTCAGAAAGTTTGCCGTGTCCCCACACTTCAGTCAGGTCAAACAGATGCTGCTGTCTCCATTTTGAGGATAAAAACAATGATGCTCAGGGAGGCTGAGTAACTTGCCCAGGGTCACCCAGTGGGCAGGCGGCGTGGCCAGAATCTGGCTCAGGTGTTGAACAATGACTCAGTGTCTGGGCCCAGCAGAAAGGGGAGTCTGATCCTTGTACACCCTAGAGTGGCCTGGAATCCTGAGGACCAGCCCAGGGCCCTGTCTTCTCCCTGGCTGTGGTACTCACCAAACTCTGGGGGCAGTCGTGGAGGCTTTGGGGGGATCTCAGGAGGACTGGGCGGTGGAGACGGGGGCTGGGGAGGCCCCCGGGGGAGAGTGGACGGAGGCTCCTCAGGCTCTGGCTGGGGAGGAGATGACAGTGATGGCGGCAGTAACTCTTCCTCCTTGGAAGGAAGGCTGGAACAGAACAAAAGTTGGGCACCAAGGGGTTAGCTCGGTGTGGCTGAGTTACTGGGCCAGCGTCACACAGCTAGTAAGCCACAGAGCCAGGACTCAAACCCACTGAGCTCCCAGCTTACCTGAGCTGCAGCAAAGCACTTGCAGACAGAAGCCCTCCTACACCCAGCCCTCACTCCCTCACCCAGCACCCTTCCTAGCTCCCCAAAGCCTAAGGAAGCAAGCACCCTCTTTGGCCTGTATAAGCTGTGTTGTTGTGACGTCACCTGTGCCCAGTGCTCTAGCCACATGTGTCCACTGGCTACTGCTCTTGAGAATGGATAAAGATCAAAATTTGGGGGGGTGGGGAATCTCAGCTGGGGCAGTCAGGGAAGGCTTCCTGGAGGGAGTGAGGCTTAAACTGAGGTTTTTAAGGGTAAGAAGGCATTAGTTGGCGAGAGAAGTTGGGGTGAGATTGAAATGGGCATTGAGGCCAAGGGCATAAATCAGAGCCTCAGAAATCAACTCCTGAGGCTCTGAGTCATGGGTTTCTGTCTCAAGACCACCTTCTCCCTTGCCTCAGACTTGGATATTCCCCTCCTTGGTGCTCCTCAGACCCCCAGATCCCTCAAACTCACTTCATTGCATCACACTCCTCTTCTACAACACGGCTCCTCATCTCTGCTACCACTCCCACCTTCCCTGGCTCCCTGAGGCCAGGCTTGGGTGCTTCCCAGACCCCCCAGTCATGATGCTTCATTCTGTCACGCTGTTCCCTGCAGGTGCAGGGTCTCCTGAAGGGCTCTGACACATCAGGGACTCGGCCTCTTAGCTCCTGTGCGTCATGAGGCAAGCATCTAGCCTCTCTGGGCCTCTGTTTCCTCTTCTGTAAAATGGGGACTATATTACCAACCTGGCTAGGTGGCTGGAGGATTAACCAAGACAAAGCATATCATGTACCCAGAAACAAGATGCTCAGGGACCACCAGCGGAGCCCTGGAGGCCTGGTCCCACCTGCTGTCCCTCCCAGGGTCCTACAGGGGCCAAGCCAGAGCATCAGAGAGGGCAGCAACTTCTGCCACTGGTTATTTTCACCTGGGGCTGTTGCCCAAAGATCCTGGCAGTGATTGACAGTGTGTGGCTACCGCAAAAGCAAGCAAGAGTGGGACGAGAGCAGCGGAGTTTGCTGGGCATGATCATGGGGTCAGGCTTTGTGCCTGCTGTTGTCTCCATCAGGGATACTCTTCTCCTTGATCTCTGTCTAGGGAAGATCCACTCATCCTTTAATTCTAAACTCATGTCTACCTTCTCTGAAAGCCTTCCCTGACGTACTTCCCTCTATCCTCCCCACGGCCCTGGCCGTGCTTCCCTCCATAGTGAGCCTATAAAAAAAAAAAAAATACAAAGGATTAAAAACAAAAACCCAAACCAGTTGTTGTCAAGTTAATTCCAACTCATGACATCCCCGTGTGTACAGAGTAGAACTGCTCCACAGGGTTTTCAAGGCCGTGACCTTTCCGAAGCAGATCACCAGGCCCTTCTTCCATTCGAATCACCAACCTTTCCGTTAGTAGCCGAGCGCTTAGCCATCTGCATCACTCAGGGGTCCTACAAAGGATTCTAGATAACTTTTTTAAGCATCTCTTTTGGACCAGGATGTGAATTCTGACTTTTGACTCCACAGTCTATGTGCTTTTCAGGGCCCGTGGCTATTTCCATCTCACTGTAATTGTCTCTCCACATATGCATGTGTAAATGGTTACCAAACCCTTCTGTGTGAGAACTTGACCTTCAGGTGGCTTTCTAGCTCTGTTCCCCTAGAAACTTTCTACAGGAGGTGTATCAACCATGTTACTAAGCAACACTGCCTTTGGTAAAAACGGCCTGATTGGGGAACTGCATCTGAACCGAGAGAAACTATAAACAAGACTCTACACCTGAGGAAGAAGCCATAGTTTTGGGCTTCCCTGAGGGTGGTGACTCGTAACTGGGCATATCCCTTGCAACGACCTGAAACCTGGCCACGAAGTTCTTATAAGAGACTACTGGCTCCTTGGGGCAAGCAGTTTCTAAGCCAGGGTGGCTCCCACACCTGTCCACTAAGAGTTTCATTCCCTCACTCCTGCGATGTCACCTGGGGGGGCACAGAGAATGCTCCTGGATGGCTGCGTGGACTGTGGCATGAATTGCTACCAGGACGCCCACAGGAAAGAATACCTGACATGGCTCTACTATCAAGCTGTTTTCCACCGTAACTACTTCTAAGGGAATAGGATGCCAAGTATAGTCAATGGTAGTCTTGAGGGTCTGAATGCTCAGCAGGACCTAAGAAGACTCCCTGGTAGGCACTGCACCAAGCTGTCTCCCCACTTGACCCTGAGACTCTTTAGGGTGGGGGCAGCATCTGATTTGACTCTGTATCCCCACAGCCCATCACAGGGCCTAGCTGATTCAGCAATAAGAGCATGTTAAGGAGGGGTGGGAATGGAAAAACACTAAATAGACAATAGATAAGAGGTTAAAAAAAAAAAAGAGCATGTTAGATGAGGTGGATGGGTGGGTAGGTGGGCAACAAATGAAGAGAGGGGTGGAGGGATGGATGCACGCACGGTTAGGTAGATGGGTAGGTGGGCAACAAATGAAGAGAGGGGTGGAGGGATGGATGCACGCACGGTTAGGTAGATGGGTAGGTGAGCAGACGAACTGATGGATAATGGGTAAGTGGGTAGGTAGGTGGATGGATAGGCGGACAAGTAAGTGGGTAGGTAGGTGGGTGGGTGGATAGGTAGATAGGTTGATCGTTAGGACTGGGAGGAAAGTAAATGAAAAGGTGAATGATAACGAAGTGGCTGAGTGCCCGCAAACACAAGAATATGACCTGGACAAATCCATGCCTAGGAGTTGGCCCAGCTGGTCAGGTGCAATGTCCTTGGGGACTTGTTGACAAGCAAATCAATCCATTACACAGCTGCCTCCCAGAGCTCAAGAGGAAGGGGCTCTTGGGAGCCAGGCCTGTGATTAGCTGGGAGCTGAACCTCAAGCTTCCTGGGCTGGGCCAGTCAGACTGTGGTCTAGAGGAGGTGAGAACAGCCTCTGTCCCTCCAATGCCAACCAGGGCTGAGGGGCCTAGCTCCCAAAGCTCCCCAGGGCTGGGCCAGGGCTGAGGGGGAGGTGGTGGCAAAAGAGCAAAATCTGCCCACCTGCTCCTCCTCATCTTCAGGGCCCAAGCAGCATCAATCCTCCCACCTGGGGCACCCTAGTCCATGCCCCCATCACTGTCCTCATCCTGGAAGGTGTCTGTCCATCCTTAAGCCTGCCTCCCTAGTCTGTGGGTTCCCTGAGGCAAGCTCCACATTCATCTTGTTCATTTGTATCCCCAGTACTCAGCAGGAATTTATAAATGCCTGAATTAATTATCCTTATTAATTAATAATAGTTATAAACAGATGAATACCTGGACCAGTGAATTTTTATTAATTAATAATAGTCACATAACTATTGTTAATCAATTATGTAACTAACAAGAATAGTTAATCCAGGTATTCACTTATTTATAAATCCCTGCTGAGTAAGGTTTCCAGGTGGTGCAAATGATTTGTGTGCAACTGCTAACCAAAAGGTTGGCAGTTTGAACCCACCCAGCAGTGCCACAGAAGAAAGGTCTGGAGATCTGCTTTCATAGAGATTACAGACCAAAAAACCCTATGGAGCAGTTCTATTCTATAACACACGGGGTCAGCATGAGTCAAAATCAACTCGACAGCAACAGGTTTGGTTTTGTTTTATATGACTTATTTACTCATCCCAAAGGATCGATAAGGTAAGGATTATTATTATCTCCACTTTACAGATGAGGAAACTGAGGCACAGAACCACTAAGTAATTTGTCCATGGCCCCAAAGCTAGGATTTGAACCCAGGCAGTCCAGCACCACAGCCACAAGCTCAACCACCAGCAGTGAATGAGGCTATGGCCAGGATCTGAGGGCTTCTGTGACACTAGTATCCTCACACTGGCCATGTGGGCTCGGGATCTAGGCCACTCTGGAGCTGACATTCTGTCCGAGAGGGGATGCAATCACAGCTCTGACGGCTGTGGTGACCATGGCAAGAAGTGCAAACTGATGCAATGGGCTCCTCTCCCAGCACAGCCTTCCCAGGCAAGAGACTGTTCCAAGAAGTGGAAGCAAGGAGGTCCCTCATAAGCCTCTGGGCCCCACTCTATTCACTGCCTCCAGGAAGCCTCCTGGCTGACCTCAGCCTACTGCAGGGGATCAAATCCTGCTGAGTCAGGCCAGGCCCAGGAAAGGAGAAGTGGTATCCGGAAGGCACAGTGTGCTGGAAAACCCCAGGGGAAGGAGCAGTGATCCCCTACTGAGGCCAGGGTCTCCAGAGTCCCCTCCCACCCTATGAGAGCCCCAGCTGCATGCCATAAATGCACGCTCCCAGGTTTTTGCATATGCTGCTCCTCCTACCTGGAGTACCCTCCCCTGTCTGGCTAACTCCTACTCCTCCTTCAAAGGGGCCAAATCGGAGTCCCCCTCTCCACTGCAAGCCTCCACACCTAGGCTGAGCTGGGACCTCGTCGGGGCTCCCCCCAGGCTCCATGCTTCCCATCACTCAATATAGTTGTGTCTGTCAATATTTGCTTCACAGAGCTGACCTCAGAGGACCAAGGGCCCAGGCCTACACCCCCCCCAGGAGTCAGAACCTTTGCCCCAAGATGTCACACAGGCCTCTGAGGGATCTGGGCCCAATCTCAGCCTCTGGACTCTAGATAGTGGGGCCAGGAGGTGGGGCCAGGCCCAGTGACCTGGGGACATCTTTCTCCTACCCTGACCTCCCCTTTCCACAGGGGCAAACTTTCCCAGCTGTCCACTTCCTCGTTTGTGCCCTGGCCTGCTCGAGGCCTGGGCCTCAGTCCTTGCCCCTTGCTTCCTCCATGGTTGCCCTTGCCCCTCCTCCTCCATCATGAGGCCCAAATGTAGGCCCCCTCCTGCACTCCCCTGGTTCTGCTCTGTCCACCTCCGCCCACACCACAGCACAGAAAGCCCTTCTTAGAGTCTCGCTTTCTAGAATATGTTATCTGCAGACCATCTCTCATCTCAGCTTTTGCACATGCTGTGAGCCCCTTGGGCCAATTCCTCTCTGTGCCCTTGGCACCGGCAAGCACAGGTGAGCAAATGACCACAAGCACACTGACATCTTGACCACTGGTGGTCAGCCGCTCCGCCACCCCTCCAGGCAGCAGTACCCACTGAACCTGGAGCCCACCCTCACAACCAAGGCTTCACCCAGCCCTTGGTGCTTCTCCCTGGAACAAAAGCTAACACTTGCTAAATACCCACTATGTGCCAGGCATTCTGCTAGGGGCTCTTCCTCACTTAATCTACACAAAGACCAAGTATCATCGATTCCATTGTGCTCATCGATTTCATTGCACTACCTCCTCCAGGAAGTCCACCTAACTGCTCCCTCTAAACTCACACAGCCTGTTTGGGCCCTTCCTGGCACTTCTACCACCAGGTCTACACTGAGCTTCCCCACACGCCAGCCCTGCCATGGGGGGCAGGAGGAAGCAGAGGCCGGATCCAATGCCAATCTCCCATGGCAGCACCAAACTTCTGGGCCTGGTCCTGTCCTGGTTCCTGAGGATGGCAGTAGGAAGCTTAGCCCTCAGGGACCCCTCCCTAGTCCCCACCCCAAGTGCCCATCTTAGGGCTGGCCTGGCAGGAGAGGGTACAGGTATCCACTGGGCCCTATGGAAAGACAAGCCGGAGGCACAGGGCAGGGCTGGGAGGGCACCTGCTGCACAAGCAGGACCTGGTTAGAGTCCTCTCTGTGTCCCCCATGACCAAAGCACAGCGTTGCTGAGTTCACTAGGGATCTACAACTAGCGGGAGGGGAAGCTAGCCCCCACACTCCAGCCCAGGCCCCAACTCCACAGGTGGCACCTGCCACACTAGCAGCCCTGGGGAGGAGAGGTAGGAACCAACACTGGCTCCACATCAATTAAGTGCCAGCCCTCTGCATGCTTCCCCTATGACCCTGGACTGGGGTGCCGGGCCAGGCAAGAGCTGCCCAGATCACAATACCTTTGAACTTAACACTGAGATATGCCTCCCTGAGATTCCCCGGAGGGGTGAGGAAATCAGCACCAGGTCCCCAAAGGGCTGAAACCCTACAGAAGAGCAGCCTGTGGGACAGAGTCCAGGAAAGGCCCAGAAAACAGGCACCATGAGCTCCCAGTGGACTCAGGAGAGGGGCTTATGAAGAGTTAAGATCTGGAAAAACAGGGGAGAGGGAGTGAAGAGAGGAGAGAGAAGGAAGAGGCCAGAGGAAGAGAGAAGTGGAGAAAGTGAAGGAAGAGAGAAAATTCTGAAGGCAAAAAAGAGAAGGGGGAGAATACCCTAGAAAAGCCAGCCTAGAGGTGACAGACAGGCAGGGACTGCTGCCCTCCCAGGCCCTCAGCTAGAGCCTGTCTCCCACCCGCCTCACAGCCCAGGCTGCCCCTCGCTCACCCTCAGATGCCTGCTGGGTCCTGGGCCCAAGGCCTCACACGGCTCCGGCCAAGCGGGCTTAGGGTATGTGCGTGTATGTTGTGTGTGTTATGAGCCTGTCTGCACAAGCCTACAAGCAGGCCTAGGCTGGTCCCGGGGACCAGCCTAGGCCCCTGCTCGCTGGGCGTGTCTGAGGCCCAGTGTTTTCTGGGAGGTGTTTGGGTGCAGGTATGCCTCTGCACATCTGTGATTAGTGTCTCTGAGTGTGTGTTAATCACTCCTCCGAGTGTGTGTGTGGGTTTCTGTGTCTAGCTCAATCTGTCTAGGAGAGTGAGTGTGAGTGTGTGTATCTGTGTCTAGCTCTGGCCTCCTCTAGGCTTCCTGCTCTCCGCCTCTCCCCCACCCCCGCCCCCCTCTCCCCTCCCACCCCTGAAGCCCCAGGGCCAACACACACTTCCTGAAAACACTGAGAAAGAGAGAAAAAAGTCACCCAGAATCCCCTGGGGCAGAGACTTCCTCCCCGCTCCCCCCCCGCTACCCCACCCTACTGAAAGCTGGAATGGGACAAACACTACCCTCAGTGCAGTCTTGCTGGGCTGGAAGCCCTGGACCTGGCTGGTCCTGGCAGTGGCCTCGACCCCTCTCCAACCCTGCAGGGAAGCCCAGAAAGGCTAAGAAGCTCACTGAAGGGACCAAGTTCCGCCCCGGCAACAAGTGACAAGCCCTCAGGAAGACCAGGGATTGGCTGGGCTGCAAGGCAGTCAGACATGGGGGGAGGACCTTCAGTGTGACTTCCCCTGGCAGCTGCCTCCCTGAGCAAATACTCCACTCTTCCCCTAGCTATTTCTAGGCATCCAGGTGCCAGGAGGAAACAGAGGCCAAGAACAGACTGGGAGAAACTTTGTGGCGTGATCTTGGAAGCCCAGATCAGAAATAAGCCCTCTGCTGCTCTCTGGAAAGCAAGCTCAGAGGGTTCACTTCTGATGCTGTTGTTAGGCGCGCCCCCAGTCGGTTCCAACTCATAGCAACCCGATGTAAAACAGAATGAAACACTGCTGGTCCTGCATCATCCTCAAAATTGCTGCTCTGCTTGAGCCCATCATTGCAGCCACTCTGTCAATTGAGGGTCTTCCTCTCTTTTGCTGACCCTCTACTTTACCAAACATGATGTCCTTCTCAGGGACTGGTCCCTCCTGATAACGCGTCCGAAGTACATGAGACGAAGTCCCACTATCCTTGAAACTAAGGAGCATTCTGGATGTACGTCTTCCAAGAGAGATTTGTTCATTCTTCTGGCAGTCCCTGATATATTTGCTATTCTTCGCCAACACCGTAATTTGAAGGCATCAGTTCTTCTTTGGTCTTCCTTAGTCATCATCCAGCTTTTGCGTGCACATGGGGCGACTGAAAATACCCATGGCTTGGGTCAAGCGCTCCTTAATCCTCAAAGTGACATCTTTGAATTTTAACACTTTAAAGAGGTCTTTTGCAGCAGGTTTGCCCAATGCAATGCATCTTTTGATTTCCTGACTGCTGCTTCTATGGGGGTTGATTGAGGATCCAAGTAAAATGAAATCCTTGACAACTTCAATCTTTTCTCTGTTTATCATGTTGCTTATTGGTCCAGTTGTGAGGATTTCTGTTTTCTTTATGTTGAGGTGCAATTCGTACTGAAAGCTGTAGACTTTGATCTTCATCACTAAGTGCTTCAAGTCCTCTTCACTTTCAGCAAGCAAGGTTGTGTCATCTGCGTATCAGTTTGTTAATATGTGTTCCTCCAATCCTGATGCTGCATTCCTCTTCACATAGTCCAGCTTTTCAGATTATTTGCTTAGGATACAGACTGAATAAGTATGGTAAAAGGATACAACTATGACGCACAACTTTCCTGATTTTAAACTACGCAGTATCTCCTTGTTCTGTTCAAATAACTGCCTCTTGGTATATGCACAGGTTCCTCATGAGCACAATTAAGTGTTCTGGAATACCCATTCTTCCCAATGTTATCCATAATTCTTTATGATCCACACAGTCGAATGCCTTCGCATAGTCAATAAAACACCGCTAAAGATCCTCCTGGTATTCTCTGCTTTCAGCCAAGATCCATTTGCCATCAGCAATGATATCCCTCATTCCACATTCTCTTCTGAATTCAGCTTGAATTTCTGGCAGTTCCCTGTCGATGTACTGCTGCAACTGCTTTTGAATGATCTTCAGCAAAATTTTACTTGTGTGTGATATTAATGATATTGTTCGATAATTTCCACATTTTGCTGATCACCTTTTTTGGATGGGCACAAATATGAATCTCTTCCAGTCGGGTGGCCAGGTAGCTGCCTTCCAAATGTCTTGACATAGACAAATGAGCAGCTCCAGTACTGCATCTGTTTGTTGGAACTTCTCAGCTGGTATTACATCAGTTCCTGGAATCTTATTTTTCACCAATGTCTTCAGTGCAGCTTGGACCTTTTCCTTCAATACCATCAGTTCTTGATCATACGATCTTCAGCAAAATTTTACTTGCGTGTCATGTCAATGATATTGTTCAATCATTTCCACATTTTGATGGATCACCTCCTGGAATGGCTGAGTGTCAACCAATTATTTTTGTTACAGGGACTCTGTGTATTCCTTCCATCTTCTTTTGATGCTTCCTGCGTTGTTTAATATTTTCCCCCAAAGAATCCTTCAACTCGATGCTTGAATTTTTTCTTCAGTTCTTTCGGCCTGAGAAGTGCCAAGCCTGTTCTTCCCTTTTGGTTTTCTAACTCCAGGTTTTTGCACATGTCATCACAACACTTTGTCTTCTAAAGCCACCCTTTGAAATCTTCTGTTCGGCTCTTTTACTTTATGATTTCTTCCATTCACTTTAGCTGCTTGATGTTCGAGAGCAAGTTTCAGAGTCTCTTCTGACCTCCATTTTGGTCCTTTCTTTTTTTCCTGTCTTTTTAATGACCTTTTGCTTTCCTCATGTATGATGTCCTTGATGTCACCCCACAACTGGACTGGTCTTCAGTCATTTGTGTTCAGTGCATCAAATCTATTCCTGAGATGGTCTCTAAGTTCAGGTGGGATATACTCAAGGTTGTATTTTGGCTGTCATGGACTTGTTTGAATTTTCTTCAGCTTCAACTTGAACTTGCACATGTGCAATTCATAGTCTGTTCCACGGTTGGCCCCTGGCGTTGTTCTGACAGATGATATTGAGCTTCTCCATAGTCTCTTCCTGCAGATATGGTAGATTTGATTCCTGTGTATTCATTCAATCAGGCAAGGTTCACATGTAGTCGCTGTTTATGTTGTTAACAAAAGGTATTTGCAATGATTTAAGCTGTTGGTCTTGCAAAATTCTACCATGCTATCTCCAGCATGGTTTCTATCACCAAGGCCATATTTTCCAACTACTGGTCCTTCTTTGTTTCCAACTTTTGCATTCCAACCAACCACCAGTAATTATCAATGTATCTTGATTGCATGTTTGATCAACTTCAGACTGCACAAGTTAGTAAAAATCTACATTTTCTTCATCTTTGGCCCTAGTGCTGGGTGTGTAAATTTGAATAACAGGTCATATTAACTGATCTTCCTTGTAGGCATATGGATATTATCCTATCACTGACAGCACTGTACTTCAGGCTAGATCTTGAAATGTTGTTTTTTACAATGGATGGGATGCCATTCCTCTTCAATTTGTCACTTCCAGCATATTAGACCATGTGATTGTCTGATTCAAAATGGCCAACACCAGTCCATTTCAGCTCACTTATGCCTAGAATATCAACCTTTAGGTGTTCTATTTCATTTTTGACAACTTCTAATTTTCTTAGGCTCATACTTTGTACATTCCACGTTCCAATTATTAATGGATGTTCATAACTGTTTCTTCTCATTTAGAGTCATACCACATCAGCAAATGAAGGTCCCAAAAGATTGACTCCGTGCACATCATTGAGACGACTCTACTTTGAGGAGGCAGCTCTTCCCTGCTCGTCTGTTTGTCATACTGTAGGTGGCTTGTGTGTTGCTGTGATACTGGAAGCTTTGCCACCCATATTTCAAATACCAGCAGGGTCACACTTGGTGGACAGGTTTCAGTGGAGCTTCCAAACTACGACAGACTAGGAAGAAGGACCTGGTGGTCTACTTCTGGAAAAACTGGCTAGTGAAAACCTTTTGAATGGTAGCGGAACATTATCCGATATGGTGCCAGAAGATGAGCCCCTCAGGTTGGCTGGTACTCAAAATACGACTGAGGAAGAGCTGCCTCCTCAAAGTACAGTCAAGCTTAATGACACAGGTGGAGGCAAACTTTTGGGACTTTCATGTCTATGATACTTGTAGTTGAACAAACCAGGTGGAGGCTAGGAGGGTCTTTGTGTCTGCTCCCTCTCTGCTGCGTTAGGTGACTTTGGGCAGATTTCTCAGCATCTCTGGACTCTTTGCAAGTTCCCTACAGGATTAAATAATGGTAGGAGGTACAGACTCTTTGGGGGTGAAGTGGGGTTCTCCCAGGCTAGGCAGAATGGTCAGCCTGCTTCTGAGTGTCCTGGACCCATCCCAGGGTGGGGAGGACAGAACCCTATCCTTGCTCCTTTTCTCATTTGCTTACACTTTGGTCTGTGGCCCAGGGTCCTAGGCCAGACTCATTCTTCCCATCTGCCTCCTCTGCAGGCCTCTCCCTTCTCAAGAGGTCTGGGGTGACATGGGTTGGGTAGCGAGATGAGGGGAAGGGACGTGTGCTGAGGAGCTCAGGGCCCTTTAACCCTGTCACCCGGCATGCGCTGAGGGCAGCTGTGGAGCCGGGTCACTGTGGGCAGCACACGTACACACAGACATACAAGCACCCCACGTTCAGCTCCTAGCATTATGTAAGCTCATGCAAGAAGTCGTCCATTCACTTATGCAACAAATACTTCCTAAGCATTTACTAGGTGCCAGCACTTTTCCAATGCTGAAAGTTTCAGCAGCAAACAAAATAGACAAAGATCCCAGCCCTAGTGGCACTGATATTCTAGCAGGCTCACTCTCTCGACAGCACATGCACACACATGTACACACACTGCCTCACGCCTGACAGTACATAAATAACACACATGCTAATTGCCCCCCCCAAACAGCACATGCACTGACATGGTGTTGGAACCCCACCCTACCAGTACACAGACCCCGATGAACTCACACACACCCCACTTCAAGTCACTATTGAAACTTCACGAATCCCTACACACTCGGACATATTAGGGTCACACAATACTACCCTTAGAACCTGCAGAAAGATGTAGATACAGACACATTACTATCCTGACAGCTTACACAAACATGTAAGTGCACACACACAAGCTGCCCCAGGCATATCCTCAGGTTGAGGCACTTCCCTAGAGCATTGTATGCACACATGGTAGACAACCCCAAAATTCCACTGGGGAGCCTGTGATGGGTCTGGAGCCAGGCAGAAATGCTCACACACAGTCACCACAAGGTCTGGTATGAAAGCAAGCCCCCCATCACCAGGGGGTGCGAGCAGGGGCAGGGAGGCCATGGCAGGCGACGCTGGAGCAGGGACTCCTGTGAGGGTGGGGAGGGGCAGGCTAGGATGAACAGTCTTCTAGCACACACCATGGAGCCTTAGGTCGTGGGAAGGAGTCATGGCCCCATCCACTTCACTGCAGGCCAGCCTTCACCTGTTACACACACATGAGGCTCCATCTGCCCCAAGTTTTTCTTTATAGATTTTATACACCCTGAAAGCCTAGGGGGCTAGGACTGCAGATTCCCACAACTCCAAGTGTCAAAGACCCCAGGACAGAGAGTCAGATCTGACGGCCCACTCCCAACTCTGACCTACAGGATAGTCCCAAATTACATGGAATAACTTTCTATAAACTTTTTCAGCATGGAATGAATTTTGGGTCCTCTGGCTACAAGGCCCACTCCTGACCATGGTGACCCGGTCTCCCCCAGACATTGGTTAAGCGGCCTGAGTTTCAGACTCAGGCACTGACAGTGAGGACTGATACCCCAGGACCCAGGAGTGAAGACGGGTCTCTCACCCTTCCCAGCAAGTTGGTGCAAATGCTAATACCAGGAGGGCCGCGGAGGGCATCTCACCCACCATTCATTGACCTGATAGGGAAACAGGCCCAGAGGGGCGTCTCCTAACACAGCTAACTGAGCCTGACTCAGGTTTCCTGTCTCCTAAACAGGAATCCGGGAGTCCCTGGGTGGCACAAATGATTAAGCGCTCAGCTACTAACTGAAAGGTTGGTGGTTCGAATCCATCAAAAGGCACCTTGGAAGGAAGGCCTGGCAATCTTCTTCCAAAAGGTCACAGCTATTGAAAACCCCACATGCAGTTCTACTCTGAAACACATGGGGTTGTCATAAATCAGAATCAACTTGATGACAATTGGTTTGGTTTTGGTTTTAAGCAGGAATCCAGGCCACTAACCCCGACTGGGGACTTTGCTTCGACAGCCTGAATGAGCTTCCTAAGGACAGGGCTCTACCTCTTCCCACTGTTCATCCACTCTGACATCCCAGGGACAGGCAGGCAGACAGACATGCGAACACACAAACACACACAGACACACACACAGAGAGACACACAGAGACACACACACACAGGCAGACACACACACGCGCCTGTTCCAGGGGTGGGACTGAAGAAAATTTAACTTACTCCTGCATGCAGAAGAATGGCCACTAGAGGGCGCAATGGTACCAGGAAATGCCAATCTGGGCTCCTAGGAGGATCGACTTTGTGAATCCAGAAAAGGCACAAAGGCATGCATGAACCCTTTCTTTGCTTCCACGAATCAAACACCACAGCCCTGAACCATTACTGAACATTCTGATCAAAGATCATATAGCAGAATTCTGATCAAAAGGGAGAAAAATGCAGAACAGAATTCAAATTCCCATAGACTCCAGACTTTCTGGAGCCAAGGGGGCTGGATGAATCCCTGAAACTATTGCTCTAATATAATCTTTAAAACTTAAGCCGAAAATATCTCCTGAAGTCTTCTTAAAACCAAACGATAATTTAGCTTAACTAGTAAAAAATGTCTGCCTTGAGCATTCTTTTAAGAACTACTTATTCAATAGCACTGGGGTGTTGGGGTATATAGGATCAAAGTGAAAACAGCAACATGAAAGATTAGATAGAAAGCTTAGGGGGCAGTGAGTTTATGTCAGTGGGGGAGGAACAGCTCAGAAAAGCAGGGTGAGAATGATTGCACCAATGATTGAACAACTCAAAGAATGTAACCCATGTCACTGAATTGTACATGTAGAAATGGCTGAATTGGTGTGTGTTCTGCTGTATATATTCTCAACAACAACAAAATAAAAATTAAAAAAAAAAAAAAGGTCTTGTGGGGTCGGGGGGAAACACCACAGCCCTAGTTTGACCTTTAAGGTCCCCTGACTTAATGCCCACTCTCTAGGTGTGGAAAACCTCCCAGGCACTTCCCATAAGAGCTTCTGAAGCCTGTACTTGGCATCGATCCAGCCAATGCTCCTCTCCTTTCTCTGAGCCTCAGTTTCCCTGCTTGAAAACAGGACACAAATCCCCCGGAAGGTTTGCTGCAGGGATCAGATGAGATCATGTAAACAAAGCACCACAACATTGCCCAGCAATAACACAGACATGGAGACCTCTCTCTGCATATTCCTACCTCTCCCAAGAAGTCTTCCAACATTAGCCTAACTTAGCCCAAGTGCTCCAATAAATCCCCATGACACCTCTTATGGTAGGTGGAATTGTGTTCCTCAAAAAGATACGTCCAAGTCCTAACCCCTGGTGCCTGTGAATATGACCTTATTTGGAAACAGGGTATTTGCAGATGTAATTAAGTTAAGGATCTTGAAATGAGATCATCCTGGATTTTAAAAATACAGTGAAACCTGTGAGAGTCAGAACTCAACGGGAGTGCCTTGTTTTTCTCAGTCTCGCAAGTTTTCTGCCTTCGACAGCATGCAGTTTTACCACTTTTCTATCTCTCGTTTTAGTGGGAAATATTTCAGCTTTCCTTTTCTGACAGGTTTCCGCCTTACAAAGGTTCTGGCTTTCACATGTTTTACAGTACCAGATGCCATTGGGTCAATTCCGATTCATGGCGACCCCATGTGTGTCAGAGTAGAACTGTGTTCCATAGGGTTTTCAATGGCTGCTTTTTCTCAGAAGTCAACTGCCAGGCCTTTCTTCTGAGGCACCCCTAGGTAGACTTGAGCCTCCAACCTTTTGGTTAGCAGCTGAGTGTGTTAACCATTTGTACCACTCAGGGCCTCTATCCTGGATTTAGAGTGGCCTTAAAGCCAATGACTGGTGTATTCATAGGAGGAAGGACAGTGAGATCAGAGACACAGCGAAGATGGAGGCGGAAATGAGAGTGAAGCATTATAAGCCAAAGAATACCACCAGGAGAGGCAAGGAAAGATTCTAGGGCCTTCAGAAGGAGTAGGGACCTGCCAACACCTTGGTTTTAGACTTTTGGTCCCCAGAACCATGAGAGAATAACTTTCTGTTCTCTTAAGCCACCAACTTTGTGGTAATTTGTTACAGCAGCTCTCAGAAACTACAACCTTGAATACATATGCACCCCAGCTGGGTCGGCTTCCTTCAGCAGGGCACCCCAGCAAATGGCAGGAAGAGAGGGCCTCTGTGAAGATTAGAATGGAACATCCACAGAAGTGGGGGGAAACTCAAGAAAATGGAGTACCAGGAGTCAAAGAGGGGAGAAAACAGTTCTAAGGAGGAGACTGGATGAGTAGGATGAGACCTGAGAAGTGTCCCCAGGATGTGGTGGCATTTAGCAGGAGTAGTTTTAGTGGGAAGAGGGAGCCGAGGCCTGACAGAGTACAAGCACCGGGCCCTGGGAGGTCCTGCTCCCAGGTGAGCTCACCCATCCTAGGCTTCCCATTCCCTCCACTCTGCCCCCTGACTCCAAGATGCACCCTGGGTGCCCCACAGCACCTCACACTCACCAGGCCCCACAGTGAACTCCAGACTTTCTCCCAAATCCACTTCTGTCCCTGGGTCCCATTTCAGGGACAGTTTACTATGGTCTACCCAGCCACCCAAGATGGAAAGCTGGAGGCTGTCATAGCTCCCCCTTCCTCTCTACCCACGCCGGAATACCCAGGCCCTGTCCATTTCACGGCCAACATCTCGCTCTAATTCTCTCCAGTCTTATTAACACAGCCTGAGCAGATGCCTCTCACCTGGCCCTGTGCCCAGTCCTCTCCCTGGTCTCCCAGCCGTCCCCCTTCCTCCCCATCAATCTTCAGCAACAGCCAGTCATCCTTTCGGTCCTCAGATGGCATCCAATCACTCTGCTTAAAACCTTCCTGGCTCCCCAGCCTGGCCTTTACAGCACATCCTGCCAGCCCCTGCCCCAAGCCTCACCTGCATTCCCCTAACAGTTGAGCCCCACCATCTGCTCAGAGTGCCCAACAGGGCTTTCCACTTCTGAGCTTTGCACGTGCTGTTCCCTCCACCTGAAGTCGCTTTCTCACCTAGTACAAAAGGCCACAAATTCCCCATTTACCCGTCAGGGCCCTCTGCCCATGTTCCTCCCGCACTGGATAGCACCCACTCACCTCGTCAGCAGGCGGGGGGGCCCCGTGCGAGGAGGCACAGGCGGCACGCTCGGCTCTGCCAAATGCCGCTTGGTGGGCAGTGGGGGCAGAACAGGGTCTGGGGCAGCTGTGGGTGGTGTGGAGAAGCAGGCAGGTGGAAGGCAGCTCCTCCGGGGCGGGATAGGGGGTGCGGCGGCCAGCCCCTCGTCCTCTCCAGCAGAGGGCAATGGTTCAGGTGGAACGGTGGCCTCAGGTGGTGGACGGAAGATGTGGCGTTTCATGGGCACAGGCCGTGGGGTGGGGCGAGGCGCAGGGACTGGGGGTGTGTGAGCGCGGAGCAGGCCAGCCAGGATGCGGCGGCGATGGCCGGGGAGCTGCATGCCCATGTCCAGCAGGCGGGCATCGCTGAGGCCATGGCAATCAGCAGCCCACACCAGTCCATGCTGTTCGAACAGCCCACTGTACTGCTCTAGGTGCAGCGCCCGCAGCCACTCAGCCACTGATAGTCCACCATCCCCAGCCTCTGCCATGGTTCCTGCCAGCAGAGGCCCAGCCGGCAGGGCTCTGTCCAGACCTGCAATAGATAGATGGGCATGAGGTCATAGGCCTGGCTCCTCAGGCATGGTCCCCAGAACAGCATTCCTCTGTGACTCTGCCGTGCCCTTGAGCCTCCTTCCCCATGCCCCATGGGCCAGGCACAGCCAGGCACTGCCAGGTCTCTGAACACAAAGGCTGTTCCCTTGGCCTGAAACCTGCATCCCCCATGGCCTCCTGGCATCCAGCTCATGTGTCTCCTTCTCTAGGAAACCCCCCAGGACCTCTGGGAGTTGATACATGACCACCACAGCATGACTGGTGCTACATCTGGCAGCCTCCCAATGCCCGCTGCAAAGTCCAGGTCAGGGCCCAGTTCCCTCTGAGGCCCTGGTTCCCAGCTGAAGACCAGGCCCAGATGCTTAGGGAGTATGTGTGGGATTGACGTGCACCACTGCTGGCCCCTTTACATACCCAGTCTGGGGGCTGAGCCCTGTCCCACCCCCATGCCTGGGGAGGAAGCAGAATGCTCCAGGAGGTGAGTCAACCCAGCATCACACAGCCTCTGGCATCCTGACCCTATGAGTAACCCCTTCCATCAACAACAGGGGCCAGGGGGTCAACGTATAAGGAAAGGCCATTCAGTTGTCCACTCAGAATAGGTTCTGTTGACAACAAAGACTCAGGCTTCATCCTTGCAACTCAAGAGCTCCTAACCAGGTAGGAGTCAAGATATGACACAAAGAGAAGGTGATTAACGATCAAAAACCAAAAATCAAACCCGATGCCATTGATACAATTCCGACTCATAGCAACCCTACAAGAGAGAGTAGAACTGCTCCATAGTGCTTAACCACTATACCACCAGGGCTCCTTATTTACAAATCAAAGGAGAAAAATCATATGATTCTCTCCAGATCCTAAAGAAGCATTTGACAAAACTCAATACCCAGGTTATTTAACACACACACAAAAAAACTTACTAAATAATAGTGTGATACTTCCTTAAACCAAAACCAGCACCTTGCTTAATGGGAAAACAAAAAAAATTTCCCTTTAAAGTCAGGAATGAGAAAAGGATGTCCATTTTACCACTATTATTACTTCACATTATTCTGAAAGTTCTAGATAGCTAAAATAAAGACGAGTAAAAACTAGGAAGAAAGAGATAAAATACCCATTAGTTGCCAACAATATGAGTTTTGAACTGGAAAGCCCAAGAAAATCAACTGAAAAACTATTATAAATAAGATAATTTATTTAAGGTAGTTGGGTTCAAAATTAATATAATAGAAACCAATAGTTAAAAGCAATAACCACACAGCAATAAAGAATTTAGTAAGATAGTTGAGTTCAAGATTAATATGACAGAAAGCAATATTTATAAGCAATAATCTGGTAGTAACCAGGAAGAAAAGGGCCAATTTTAAATAGCATCACAAAGTATAAATACCCTGGGTTATAGAATAAATTGAGCATGGAATAGAGAAATTCACAGAATCAAATTTGAGAACGAAAACACATCCTACCAGAACCTTTGGGACACAGCAAAAGCAGTCAGTGCTCAGAGGTCAATTTACAGCAATAAATGCACACATCAAAAAGAAGAAAGGGCCAAAATCAAAACATTAACCCTACAACTCAAACAAATAGAGAGCAGCAAAAGAAGTCCTTGGGCACCAGAAGAAAGCAAATAATAAAAATTAAATGACATAGAAAACAGAAAAACAATTCAAAGAGTTAACAAGATCAAAAGGTGGTTCTTCAAAAAGATCAACGAATTCGATAAGCCACTGGCCAAACTGACAAAAGAAAAACAGGAGAGGAAGCAAATAAGCCGAGTAAGAAATGAGATGGGCGATATCACAACAGGCCCAACTGAAATTAAAAGAATCATAACAGAATACTATGAAAAATTGTACTCTAGTGAATTTGAAAACCTAGAGAAAACGGACAAATTTCTAGAAACACACTACCTACCTAAACTAACACAAACAGAGATGAAACAACTAGATAAACATATAACAAAGGAGACTGAAAAGATAATTTTAAAAACTAACACACACACAAAAAAGCCCTGGCCCTTATGGTTTCAACCGGAGAATTCTACCAAACTTTCAGAGGAGAGTTAACACCACTACTACTAAAGGTATTTCGGAGCATAGAAAAGCATGGAATGCTTCCAAACTCATTCTATGGATCCAAACTCATACTATGAAGCCAGCATAACCCTGATACAAAAAACCAGGTAAAGACACTATACAAAAAAAGAAAATTACAGACCAATATCCCTCACAAATACAGACACAAAAATCCTCAACAAAATTCTGGCCAACAGAATTTAACACCATATCAAAAAAGCAATGCAACATGACCAAGTGGGATACAGACCAGGTATGGAAGGATGGTTCAACATTAGAAAAACAATCAATGTAATCCATCACATAAATAAAACAAAAGACAAGAACCACATGATCTTATCAATTGATGCAGAAAAGGCATTTGACAAAGCCCAACACCCATTCATGATAAAAACACTCAGCAAAATAGGAATAGAAGGGAAATTCCTCAACATAATAAAGGGCATTTATACAAAGCCAACACCCAACATCATCCTAAATGGAGAGAGTCTGAAAGCATTCCCCTTGAGAACAGGAACCAGAAAAGGATGACCTTTATCACCACTCTTATTCAACACTGTGCTGGAGGTCCTAGCCAGAGAAATTAGTTTAGAAAAACAAATAAAGGGCATCCAAATTGGTAAGAAAGAAGTAAAAGTATCTCTATTTGCAGATGATATGGTCTTATACACAGAAAACCTGAAAAGAATCCATAAGAAAACTATGGAAGTAATAGAAGATTTCAGCAAAATATCAGGATACAAGATAAGCATACAAAAATCAGTTGGATTCCTCTACACCAACAAAGAGAATGTCAAAAAGGAAATCACCAAATCAATACCATTTACAACAGCCCCCAAGAAGATAATATGCTTAGGAATAAATCTTACCAGATACATAAAAGACCTATACAAAGAAAACTATAAGACACTACTGCAAGAAACCAAAAAAGACCTACCAAAAAACCAAAAACCAAACCCACTGCCATCAAGTCAATTCCAACTCAGAGCGACCCTATAAGACAGAGTAGAACTGCTCCATAGAGTTTCCAAGAAGTGCCTGGCGGATTCGAACTGCCGACCTCTTGGTTAGCAGCTGTAGCACTTAACCACTACGCCACCAGGGTTTCCAAAGACACCTACAGAAGTAGAAAAACATACCTCGCTCATGGATGGGAAGACTCGACATTGTGAAAACGTCTATTCTACCCAAAGCGATCTACAGATACAATGCAATCCTGATCTAAATTCCAATGGCATTTTTTAATGAGATGGAGAAATAAATCACCAACTTCATATGGAAAGGGAAGAAGCCCCAGATAAGTAAAGCATTATTGAAGAAGAAGAATAAAGTGGGAGGCCTCATACTACCTGATTTTAGAACTTATTATAATATCACCACAGTAGTCAAAACAGCTGGGTACTAGTACAACAAAAGACACATAGACCAATGGAACAAAATTGAGAATGCAGACGTAAATTCATCCACCTATGAGCTGCTGATATTCGACAAAGGCCCAAAGTCTGTTAAATGGGGAAAAGACAGTGTCCTTAACAAATGGTGCTGGCATAGCTGGATATCCATCTGCTAAAAAATGGAACAAGACCCACACCTCACGCCATGTATAAAAACTAACTCAAAATGGACCAAAGACCTAAATATAAAATCTAAAATGATAAAGATCATGGATGAAAAATAGGGACAACACTAGGAGCCTAATGCACAGCATAAACAGGATATAAAACATTACTAACAATGCACAAACACCAGAAGAGAAACTAGATAACTAGGAGCTCTTAAAAACCAAATACCTATCCTCATCCAAAGACTTCACCAAAAGGTCAAAAGACAGCCTACAGACTGGGAAAAAATATTTGGCTACGACAAATTGGATCACCATCTAATCTTTAAAATCTGTAAGATACCGCAAAACCTCAACAACAAAAGACAACCCAATTAAAAAACAAGCAAAGAGTATGAACAGGCACTTCACTGAAAAAGACACTCAGGTGGCTCATAGATACAAGAGGAAATGCTCATGATCACTAGCCATTAGAGAAATGCAAATCAAAACTATAATGAAATACCATCTCACCCCAACAAGGCTGGCATTAATCCAAAAAACACAAAATAATAAATGTTAGAGAGGTTGTGGAGAGGCTGAAACACTTACACACTGCTGGTGTGAATGCAAAATGGTACAACCACTTTGGAAATCAATTTGGCGTTTCCTTAAAAAGCTAGAAATAGAAGTACCATACAATCCAGCAATCTCACTCCTTGGAATATATCCTAGAGAAATAAGAATCCTTACATGAATAGATACATGCACACCCATGTTCACTGCAGCACTGTTCACAATTGCAAAAAGATGGAAACAAGCTAGGTACCTATCAACAGACAAATGGATAAACAAATCACATATATTTACACAATGGAATACTGTGCAACAATAAAAAACAACAATAAATCTGTGAAACATCTCATAACATCGATGAATCTGGAAGCCATCATGCTGAGTGAAATTAGTTGCAAAAGGACAAATATTACATGAGACCACTATTACAAAAACTCAAGAAAAGGTTTAAAAACAGAAGAAAACATTCATTGATGGTTATGAGGGTGGGGAGGGAGAAGGAGGGGTACTCACTAACTAGATAGTAGATAAGAATTATCTTAGGTGAAGGGAAGGACAACACACAATACAGGGGAAGTCATCACAACTGGACTAAATCAAAAGCTAGTAAGTTTCCTGGATACAACCAAACACTTTGAGGGACAGAGTAGCAGGGGTGGGGGTCTGGGGATCATGTTCTCAGGGGACAACTAGGTCAACTGGCATAATGAAGTTTATTAAGAAAATGTTCTGCATCCCACTTTGGTGAGTGGCGCTGGGGTCTTAAAAGCTAGCAAGCGGCCATCTAAGATACAGCAATTGGTCCCAACTCACCTGGAGCAAAGGAGAATTTAGAACACCAAAGACACAAGGAAAATATGAGCCCAAGAGACAAAAAGGGACACATAAGCCAGAGACTCCATCAGCCTGAGACTAGAAGAACTAGATGGTGTCCGGCTACCACCAATGACTACCCTGACAGGGAACACAACAGACAGTCCCTGATGGAGCAGGAGAAAAGTAGGGTGTAGGACTCAAATTCTAATAAAAAGACCAGACTTAATGGTCTGACTGAGACTGGAGGAATTCCAGAAGACACGGCCGCCTGGCTCTCTGTTAGTCCAGAACTGAAACTATAACTGAAGCCAACTCTTCAGACAAAGATTAGACTGGACTATAAGACATAAAATGATACTCATAAAGAGAATGCTTCTTAGCTCAAGTAGATACATGAGACTAAATGGGCAGCTCCTGTCTGGAGGTGAGATGAGAAGGCAAAAAGCAACCGGAGCTGGTTGAATGGACATGAGAAATTTGGGGTGGAAAGGTAATGTGTGCTGTCACATTATAGGGAGAGTAACTAGGGTCACATAATAATGTGTATATAAATTTTTGTATGAGAAGCTAACCTGAGCTGTAAACTTTCACTTAAAGCACAATTAAAAGAAAAAAGCCTCCAAAAAACACAATGCCTGGCACATAGCAGAAGTTCAATAAATATTTGTTAAATGACAAAAATATATATATATATGCCAAGAATAAACATAATAAGAAACGTCCAAGATCTATAAAAAGAAAATGAGTGTTACTGAGAGGCAAAAAGAAGAGAAAGCATGCTCTTGGATAGACGATATCATAAAAATGTTAATTCTCCCTATATATTAATCTATAAACATATATAATCCCACTAAATAAACACACAGACATTTTTTTTGAAGCTAGACAAGCTGATTTAAAAGTTCATATAGAAAAATAAACAAGCCAGAAGAGCCAGGAAAAATTCTGGAAGCAGGAGGGGGAGGATAAAGAGTGGGAATCAGCCTTACCACATACTAATAAAACATATCATAAAACTACAATAATTAAAACTGTATAGTAGCAACACTTGAACAGACAAAACTGAAAAGAATAAAAAGTTTAAAAATAGACTAAAATGTATACGAGAATTTAGTATACAATAAAGGTTTTAAAGGTAGCATCTCAAAGTTTTGGAGGGAAAGATGGGTTATTAGGTGGTTGACATAGCTGTGGCACAATCTAGAAAAAAACAAAGTTGGATCTCTACCTCACACCTAGTTGCCGTTGAGTGACCTCCAACTCATGGCAGCCGCATGTGTGCCAGAACTGTGTTCCACAGGGTTTTCAACGGCTGATTTTGGAAGCAGATCACCAGCCCATTCTTCTGAGCAGACTCTAGATGGAGTCAAACCTCCAAGCTTTCAGTTAGCGCCACCCACGGACTCCCCTCATACCTTACACCAGAATAAATTCCAGATAGGTCAAAGGTTGCAATATAAAAATAAAACCACAAAAGGATTAAAAAAAAAAATCATCTCAGAGAGGCGAAAGCCTTTTGAAAACAACTCAACCCCAGAATCTATGAAGCAAAGACTGAGATATTCAACTACATGAAAACCAAGCATTCCTGTACGGTAAAAAGAGCCATAAGCAAAGCCAAAAGATAAATGACAAAGTAAGGGATACCTGGCACTCATGTTCCAAAGGGCCAATTTTACTAAAACATGAAAAGCCCTTAAAAAGAAGAAACTAATCAATAATATAATAGAAATATGGGCAAAGAATCCGAAAAAAGAAATTCACAGAAAGAAAAATACAAACAGCTCTTAGACATATGAAAAAGTATTCAACTTCACAAAGATAAACGGAAATTTAAAATATTCTTAAACACCACTTTCCACCAATCAGATAGACAAAGAGCAAAACATCTGATAATACACGGCACTGGTGGTGGGGTAGGGAAACAGCACTGCCCTACACATGGGTGGGAGTGCCTCTAGGAAAGGCAATGCCATGAGTGCTATCAAAAAACCCCATGTCCGAGGTCCCTGGGTGGCACGAATGGTTTGCGCTCAGCTGGTAACCAAATGGTTGGCAGTCTGAACCCACCCAGTGGCACTGTGGAAGACAACAGTCCTGGTGATCTGCTTCCATAAAAACTATAGCCAAGAAAACCCTATGAGGCAGTTCTACTCTCTAACATATCCCATCTCCTAAACCACAAAACAAAAACAAAATCAACAACAAAACCCAAGCGCTCTACCCTTTGACCCAACCACCCTTAGGCATTTATCCTGCAGTTGTACAGCACTCATTCGAAGTGGCCTATTTAGAAGGTTATCTGCGGCAGCACCACGCATAATAACAAAACACTGGAAGTAACCAAACTGTCCATCAGTTGGAATGCTTAACTAAATTATCGTGCAGTCATACAATAGAATATTGAGAAGCCATAAAAAAAAAAAAATGAGGAAACTATGTCTTGATAAGGGATGACGTCTAAGACATACTGTTAAATGAATAAAAAACTATAGAACAGTATGTATAGCATTCTGTCTTTTATGTGAGGGGAAAAAAAAAAAGCAACCGAGGGAGGGGAGAGATCTCTATGTATCTACTTGTAAATGTACAAAATATGCCTGAAACAATACACAGAGGTTGTCTCTGAGGAGGGGAACTGAGTGGCTGAGGGAACTGGAGGCAGATTCAGGTTTTATGGCACCTGAAGCTAACCAAAAGGTTGGATGTTCAAGTGCACCCCGAGGCACCTCAGAAGAATGGCCTGGTGATTTACTTCCAAAAAGTCAACCACTGAAAACTCTATGGATTTTCAAAAACAACAACAAAAATAAATTATTTTAAAAAAGAAAGAAAGAAACCCTGTGGAGCATAGGAGCCCTGGTGGCACAATGGTTAAGAGCTCATTTGCTAACCAAAATATTGGCAGTTCGAATCTACCAGCTGCTCCTTGGAAACCCTATGGAGCAGCTCTCCTCTGTCCTATAGGGTCACTGTGAGTTGGAATCAACCCGATAGCAACAGGTTTGGGTTCTTTTTGGTTTTATGAAGCACAACTCTACTCTGAAATACATGGGGTCACCATGAGTCAAAGTTGACTCAACAGAAGGTAGGTTTTTTTTTTTTTTTTTTGGAAGCTTACAAAATTTGAATGCCCTCTTTAAGAAGAACAATCCAAAAATATTTCACTTTTGTAAAAGTTACAAAAACACACGAGCAGATGCACACACAGTTTGCGCCCCTCCTTGGGTCCTAGAAGGAGCCCTGAAGCTCAAGGGCCGTCAGTTTCCTGGAAATTTACCTCTGGGTAGGAGGCAGGCTTTTCACTGTATATCTCTGTGTCCTAAATTTTGAACTCCACAAATTAAAAAAAAAAAAAAAAAAGGCTAGTGAGGGACCCAAAGGAAGACAAAAGCAAAGAGAGATGCATTCCCCATTCCTCGAGAAGAAGGTTCAATATGATAAAGACGTCCAATTTTCCAGGGTTAAGCTAGAGCTTAATGCAATCCCAACCAAAAATACTAACTGGAATTTTTTGACAGGCAGATTCTAAAGTTCACATACAATTCTATTAAGGATTTACGGTTCAGTGAAAAAGCAAGTTGCAGAACAGTGTTATAATACACAAACATCAGAAAAAGAAAAAATATACATACATATACACGTACACAAGAGTCCCCGGGTGGCGCAAACACTTAAGTGCTCGACTATTAACCCAGAGGTACCTCAGAAGAAATGCCTGGCAATTGGCTTCCAAAAGGTCACAGCCTTGAAAACCCCATGGAGTGCAGTTCTCCTCTGACACACATGGGGTCGCCATGAGTTGGAATCAGCTCAACGGCAACTAGTACTGGTACCGGTATGTGCACACATGTCTATGAAGAATACCTCTAGATGGATACATGAAAAACTCGCAGTCTCTGGGGAGACAAACTGGGCAGCTAAGAAGACAGGAAAGGGAGGGACAGTTACCTTTCACTATGCCCTTGTGCATCTTTTCAATTTTGTACCATTTTCAAAAAGTAGGTAAAATTTGAAAGATAACGTGATAGTGTTGAAAGGAGGGTGAGCTTCTGTTAAGGGTGATGGAAAAATCTGGAAACGGATAATGGTGATGGTTGAACATAATAAATACAATTAACATCACTGAATTGCACATGTGAAGAACGTTGAAATGGCAAGTGTTTTGTTATATATTTACCATAATTAAAAAAAAACAAGATAATGTGCTACGGTGATGAAAAACTTCTAGAGATAGATAGTGGTAATGGTTGCATAACATGGTGAATATAAGTACTGTTACTTTGTACACTTAAAAGTGGTTAAAATGGCCAATTTTGTGTTACATATATTTTACCATAATTTCAAAAAAAAGAAGATAATGTGATAATGATGACTACAGACTGGGAATGAGAAAGAGACTAAAATTCACAGGCAAGAAGGGGAATCAACAAGCAGACTGTGACAGAGTCAACCCCCTCCCCAACCTGCTAGTCCCTGCCTCATCCCACCTCTTCGAAGCCTTCCTGGAGGCTCTGCAAGATCTCTGGGTCTCACCCTCTGCCTCCCAATCTCAGTTTTCAAAATAGAAAATGGGACCTCAGGGCTCAGCCTCCATGGAACCCCACTCCTCCCACACCCAGTCCAGCTCCCACCTTCACACCCTGACTCACCGGCTGGGCTGCAAGGAGGTCCTCCCAGAGGCAGCAGCTACTCGGAACAGCGCCCCATGGTGGCCTGAGGCAGAAGCTGCAAGGACAGGTAAGGGAGACAACCCATGAGGCAAGGCCACTAGGGTACTGAGCAGCCAGGATGGCAGAAGGGAGAAGGGAGGAGGGGGGGAAGGAGAAGAAGGAAGAAGAAAGAGGGGAAGGGGTGAAAGATGGGGAGAAGGAAAGAAGAGGAAGAAGGCAGAGAGAGATGGGGAAGAACGTGGAGGAAGAGGAGGAAAGGATCCTAAAGGGCAATGGGGATGGAGGCTAGACCAGAGGTAGGCCTTCTGGTGGGGATGCAGGTTAGACCAGAGGTAAGCCTTCTAGTGAGGGTGAGGAAGGCTGATGGACAGGCCTGCCAGAGGTAAGGCCACACATGTGGTAAAGGGGAGTCAGGCCTTCCCATTCTTGGCCCTCCTCCAGGACCAGTGGCAGGGATGCTCGGGCAGGCTGTGGTAGGGATCTCCAGAGCCTGGTGAGGAAGCTGGACAGCCCCCAGGAAGGTAATGAGGAAGATCTGTGCAGCTCCATGACTTCTCCCACAAAGAGCTGGTCAGAGAGGGGGACTCGGGGAGCCATGAGTGGGACAAGAGGCCACTGAGGCTGGGGGTGTGAGGCCCCAGGGTTCTCCCTTAAACATGTGTGGGAGGTTGGGGAAAACAGGCCAAAAAAGGGTGTTTCTAGGCAGGACAAAAAAGAACTGACCATCCCTGAGGGCAGGTCACCACTCCTGCTGCCAGCAGTTTGCGAGTAGGCGTGAGGGATAGAATGGACAGATCCCTCCACCCCCAGCCTGGGGCAGAGCCAGGTCTGCCATTAGTGCAGAGTTAACCTACAAACTTAGGGGCTCTGCAGGATGGCTTTAGGGGGTATTCATTACCATTTTTAATTTTACTAGTTGGTGTTTATCTTAAGTAGACTCCACAATTATTACTGCTTCGGATGGGGATAAAATAGGTGTATGTTTTAAAACTGAGCACTTTAAAAAGAAATTTTAGGTTAATTAGTATTTCAAATGGCAGAGTTGGCAAAAATAGCAGTGCTACTCAAATGACAATTGTAAAAATTAGACAACATAAACAATGCTTACTATATGCCAGTACTATTCTAAGCACTTTGTATTAGCTAATTTAATCCTCACATCAACCCTAGGAGACACGTATGATTCGTATCCCTATTTTAAGATGAAGAAATTCAGACACAGAGAGGTTAAGTAACTCGCCCAAAGTCACACTGCTAGGAAGGTGCAGTTTGGGTATAGTCTAGACCTGTGCTGCCCAATACAGTAGCCCATTGTCATATGTGGCTGTTGAGCATTTGAAATGTGGGCTTTGGAATAAAGTGTGCTCGAAGTATAAAATGCACCTGATTTTGAAGACTTAGTACCAAAAAGAAAAGTAAAATATCTCATTAATAGTTTTTTCTATTGCTTACATGATGAAATGATAATATTCTGGATATGTGATTATTATTAAAATTAATTTCACCTGTTTCTTTTTAGTATAGCTGTTAAAAAATTAAAATTGCATTTGTAGTTTTTTTTGAACAGTGTAGTACTAAACTCTTTACTCTGTTTATTGCCTCTCAAAAGTGACAGGCAACATTTACTGAGCGCCTACTATAGGCTAGGCCATCTTAGTCTGGAAGCACCTCTGAAACCTGTTCAGCACCATAGCAACACGTAAGCCTCCAAAGACAGACAGGTGGTGGCTCGGCATGAGGTGCACTGGCCAAGAATGGAACCCAAGTCTCCTGCATAGAAAGGAATTCTACCATGGAATCACCACTATCCCAATACTTCTGAAAATCAGTCACTGAAAACCCTATGTATGACAACAGTCGGATCCATAACTGATCATGGGGGTGATGCAGGACTGGGCAGCTCTCCATTCCACCGTGCATGGGGTTGCCATGAGTCGGGGACAACCTGATGGCAGCTAACAATAGGCCAGGTACTGCTCTAAAGACTTAACACAGATTAAATGATGATGGTCCCAACAACCCTCCTCCAATGACGGTCTGGGAAACAGGAAACCACTTCTCTCCCTGACAAAGGCACAGCCCCCTACAGGGCCTCTCTCAAGTTCCTATTCCTGCATTCGAGGACTCAGGCCAAGATGAGAGACTTGGGACTCCTTGTGAACATCACCTCCAGGATACCCCTGTTCAAGGTGCTGGAGGCACAAACAGGACCCAGACCTTGGACCTGGTCATGCCCCTCAGGAGCCTCAGGGTAGGGGGATCCAAAACCATCCAGCCCGTGTAAACAGCCTGAGGGGCTTTGGAGGTTTAAGTCTTCAGCTACTATGACACATCACTGAGTCCCCGCACCCAGGGAGGCAGAGACTTGGCAGAGGAGAGTGTCATCCTATTGCAACAGCCTGGCCACAAGTTGGAGGGTTCCCCTCCTCCCCCAGCCCGAGGGCCCAGCTCAGGCTCCAACACCCCCACCACCCTACCCTGCCCCAGCCTCTCCCATCTCCCTTCAGCCTCTCTCCGCTGGGCCACAGCAGGCATCTACAGCAGATACGACCCCAGTCCCACCCCTGCCCAAAGCCCTTTCAGGTTCCCAGTGCCCTCAAATCCAGTTCCTCAGCAGACCTGGTGCCTAACATTTCCAGGTGAAGAAACAGACACCCAAGGGGAGGAAGCAACTTGCCCAATTTGTCGGTGACATACCCCAAGCCCCAGCAGGCTGTGCTGGCCCGTCCACAACTCCCTCATGTCACTTCTTGCACCAGGAAGGGCCTGGCATACAATGAGCGCCCAAACTGTCTGCTGACAATGAGCAAATGAACCACACTCTCCCACCTCAGGAACTGGGCTCCAGGCCGGGTCTTTGAGGAAATCTTCTTGATTGCCTCCTTGGGCCCCTAGGCCTCTGAGGTTGAGCCACATACACAGCTCAGCACTGCTTCTGTTCTGTCTCTGGTTGCTCTGTTTGTGGGGGCCCCATTCACCTAACCTCCACCCTGACCTGGGTGGCCTGAGACTCTACACTCCTTATCCTCCCTGCCCCCCAGAGCAGAGCCCAGGACCCAGCTGGGCTCACAAGGGCACTCAGTCCAGAAGTAAGAGCCATCTAGAATCCTTGACAGCCAGTCCTTCTTCAGGTCTTGCCTGAGTCTCTCTGGCTGGAGCCAAAGTTTCACCCTTCTGTTTTCTAACTATCACTTCAACCTCCAAGGGCAGAAATTCCACTGCCCCTTCTCTATCCTGGTTCCCCCAGCCCAGGCCCTTAGCCAAGGAAAGGCACACCCAGGCCTCCTTCATTTCCTAAGCACCCACTGTGTGCCTGGCCCCTGCCAGATTTCCACCTTCATCTCACTCATCCTCGTAACAACCCTAAGGCCTGAAACTGTTACCTTACCCCAATCACGGAGTACCACGCTGAGGCTACGTAAGGTAGAGACTTACCCAGGTCACTTGCTGGAGCCAATGGGGCCTGTGGAGGATGTGGCTGCCTCTGTCTGGTGGGGTCAGAGAGGCTCTTGAGCTGGACCTTGAAGGATGAGTAGGAGGCTGCCGGGTGGAAGAGGAACAAAGCCCTCCCAGGCAAAGGGAATGGAGTGTGTATAAGGCCCGGGGATAGGAAAGGACTTGGCGAATTCAAAGACGGGGGAGATTTCAGTAGGGGAGGAATGGAGGATGTGAAGGGATAGTAGTGACACACAGAGAGGTTTGGTGACTCACCCTGGTCACCCACAGGGCCTGCTGACCTGTGTGGGTGTGGCCCTTTCCTGGAGGAGTGGGATAGCTCCAGGGCCATGAGCTCCTTTGCATGCTGATTTGCATGAGGGAGTCAGCCCTGGGCCAGGGCAGCCCGAAAGGTCCTAATTCCTCCACACTCAGCTCTGGAGCCTCCTCACCAGGAAGCCTTCCTGGATTGTATCCTTGGCTCCCATGTCTGCACACAGCTCAGCTCTGGGTCCAAGGAAAGACCCAGCACTTGGTGGTGGGAGACAGGCCCAGGGTTCAGACCTGAGGCCTCAGCTCATGTACCACCCCTCACCTCCTCATCCCCTGCACAGCCCACCCCTTACCCCTGGACCCTAGGTTTCCCAGCACAGGCAGGAAGGCCAGGGACCCCAGCCCCTAGGCCTCAGAGAACCCCTCAGAGCTCCCCACAAGAACCAAGAATGATACACATCCAGCTCTGGCCAGGCCCTGGTCTAAAAACCGCATCCCGCCATACCACAAGCACACAACTCACACAACCTCAAGGGACACACACCTCTGAGAACCACATACATCTTCGACCCCACCCATGGCAGCACAGCACATCTGCCCCCCATTACCACATACCCTTCAGTGCCCACAATCCCCACCAACAAGACACTAGATACGACCACCCCAGAGACCCAAGATGCCCGATACCCCCCTCCCACACCCCTGCCTCCCCAAGTCTAACCACCAGTGATACCTATTGGCAGACTTGCCACTCTCCAGGGGGTTCTCAGGACTCTGACAGCACAAATGAGAGGCCTCAGGGACACTTCCCGTAGATATGAGGAACTAGGTGGGGGCGGGGTTCCTGGCCCAGATGGTGCAGAAGTGGCCCCCGCCCTACTGCAGGGACCAGCTCCCTGCAGTCCCAGTGGGACAAAGTAGCAGTGTGGCCCTTGGGAAGGGCGGGGAGCTGACTGGCCCCTGGGCCAAGAAGTCTATTTTCTGTCTCTCAAGGACTGGTGGCTGCTGCATGCCGGTCCCAAGGAGGCACACCAGGGTCTCCTGCCCTATCTCAGCCCCATCTCCCTGCCCTGTAACTTGCCCTGGCCCCAGGAGATTCTGTCCCTCCCAAATGTATTACGTCCCATCCTCTGGGGTCCCTGGAGTAGTGAAAGTTGATGGGGGGCAGCCCCTCAGGGCAATGAGGACTAAGTTGAGGTCCCAGGGCCTGGGTCCATGAAGAGCTGCCTCAGCCACCTGGTGGGGAGCTGGGGGCTCATCAGCAAGTCCCTAGACCCAGGCCTAGAAGGCCCTCCCTGCCCAGGACGCAAGGCAAGCCTGACTCCATCACTTCCTGATTGAAGCCCTGGGCAAGTCATGTCATACTTGGAGCCTCAGTTTCCCCCTCCACAAAGTGGAACTGTCAGACCTGCCTCACAGAGCCTGGCACCCAGATGAATGTTATACATTATCATACCTATAATAGAGGCCATATTCACGCATTATCTGCTTGCTCCTCCACTAAGGTAGTCACTTCCTGTCCCTAGCTCCAAGGCCTTAGCCAGTCTTGACCAGAGGGGCCCTTGAGTATCAGCCCCCTCAGCACTTGAGGTCTCAGTTATCCCAGACACCAATGGCTACTACACCCTGCCTCCAGCTGTGTTCCCCTGCAGAGCTCAACACTGATACCCCACTGTCTCCTGACCTCCTCCTGGATGGCCCCAGGCACTGCAGACTCCCCATCTCACAATGAGCTCACCAGGGCTGCCCCAACTGAGATTGGGCCTTTGAGCAAATTAGAAAAAGGTGACTCTTCCTCCAGTAGCCCCACACCAGGGTATGCAGCTCAGCAAGCAGAGGACAGTCTGGATTTCAGTACCCTCCACCCTGCTCCGGTGGGTCTTCCCTCCGCAATGGTTAAGTGCTCAGCTGCTAATCCAAAGGTTGGCAGTTCAACCCCACCCACCGGTTCCATGGGAGAAAGACCTGGTAATCTGCTTCCATAAAGATTATAGCCTAGGAAATCCTATGGGGCAGCTAACAACAACATGATTCTAAATATAATATGCACAGATTACAAAGGAAGCCATCAGAAACGAAATGGCTGATTTCCTGGACCATCGGACTGGAGAATGAGCCTAAGACTCAAAGCTCCTCCCCTCCCCCCGGCCTCCTGGGGGACTAAGACAGCTAATCAAACAAGGTGACCCTCACAGGCCACCAGAGGCTGGCAGCATATAGCCCAGCCTGCAGACTTTCAAACGGGAAATGGACTGAGTTCCATTAGTAAACACGAGACTCCAGGGTCCCTGTGGTTTGGCCTCCGGTTGCATCTGACTCCACCTTAGCCCTGACCGGCACCCACCTCCAGTGCCACTCCTACTCCATCCTCCAAACCTCACCCTGGCAGCCCCCTCATCATGCCCAGGCCCCACCCTGGGAAAGGATCAGGCAGGGAGTGAGGTCTGAGGTGTGAATGTCTGAAGTATTCCACTCGCAAATAAATGAAGCTGAAAGTAAAACAATTTGTTTTTTTAGGCCTTCAGGTCTCACCATCTACCTCTATTTCCAAAGGGACCATGCCATTCCATTCCCACTGCCCCCACCTACCCCAGCCTCCCCATCTTGCCTGGACCCCTGGGACCACCTCCTTGCCTCCTGAACTCTCTCCACCTGCAGCCAGGGCTCACCCGTCTAACCAAGCACAAGGTAGAGCTTCTGGGCCTGGTACCCACGTCCCTCCATAGCCCTGACCCAAGCCTACCCTTCCCTCCACTCCCCTAATCCTTCACCCTCTGGCCTTAGCTCAGGCCCTTCCTACTCCAGTGTGTGACTCAACCAGCCCCCAACACCTGTGGGGACCTGGGGACACTAGGTTACCCTGCCCTAGGGCATGCCCACCATGAGTACAACTGGACTCTGGCCTGGCCCCCTGCCCCTCAGTCACAGATACACCCTACTGGAGTGGGGACTTCCCACGGCAGGACAGGGACAGCCTTCCCTACCAAAGGGTACAGCGCTGGGCACAGGGGGTGCTTCAGGATGACTACTCTAGGGAGTTCCCCAGAAGATCCTCTTCTGTGACCACTGGCCCCTATGGGGGAGGTACAAGGGGGACTCAACACAGTAACAGGCAGAAACAGGAAGAAACAGGGCCAACCACAAGGGGGGGATGGGAGTGGGCAGAGCTGACAACAGAACCCGCAAGCAGCGGGTGGACAGAATCGGAGTCACAGACTTGCTCAGGACCCTCGCCACCAACGGAGCAGCCAAGGGCCAGTACTGGCCATGACAGGGTGAGGGAAAGAGAAGGAGCTTGGCTCATGCCTCCCTCAACTGGCCGGGAATCTGAAGGAGCGATTTGGTGGGCTCCTCTGCACCCCAGAACTAGCAGCCAGGAGATTCAGGGACCATAGGTAACCTCCTGGAATGAGAAGCCGGAAGATAAGTTGTTGTCCCTTGCTGCTGGCACCCTAAAGGGGAAGCTGCCCACGTGGGCAGGGTGGAGATGACCAGATGGGGACAGGGCTGGAAGGGAGAGACGGAGACAGGGGAGCCAGCCCCACAGGCTCTAGCCTCTAACTTGGCAACCTCCAGCCTCCCTCACTATATAGTCAGGCAATAGATGAGAAAGCCTCCTTGCCTCAGCTTCCCTCCTCCAGTCTATTCTCCAACAGGGTCATTGCGGAGCATTCTCACCCACTCACCTGATCCAACCCTGCTTAAAACAGCAAGAGCTTGAGGTATGGAGTGGTTACCATCTACCAGCACTGGGCTAAACTTGTTATACTGATTGTAACACTTTAGAAAGTACACGGTATTAGCCCATTTTACAGATAAGGAAACTGAGCCTCAGAGAAGTTAAGTAACTTGTTCAAGATCACCCAGGGAACTGACATCCCACCTTCAAGTAAAAGCCAAAGCCAACAGTATGGCCTACCAGGCCTGTGTGATCTGTCCCTGCACCCCGACTCCCACGCTGTTACTCCAACACGCGACTGTGTGCTCCCAGCGCAGGGCTTGGTACTTGAGCTCCCTCTGCCTGGAATGCTCTTGCCCAGACATCTGTATGACTCACTCCCATACTTTTTCTGGCACCTTCTATATGAGAGGCTTTCCTTCCTTGACCACATTCTAAAAAAGTGTTCTTATCAGTCTCTATCACCCTATGGTTTCATGTTTCAGCATCTCTCTTATCACCAGGGGACACTATATTCGTTAATCGTCAGTCTTCTCAACTGGAATATCTAGGAAAACAGGGACGCTGTCTCACTCACAGCTGTATCCCCAGGAGCTCAAAGAGTGTCTGCCAAACGCTCAGTAAATATCTGTTAAAGATACGAAGGGACATCTTCAAAGGCCTGCCTTGCGGCAGGCGCTCAATATGTGGCAAACTGGCGTTATTTTCAGCATTTGCTGCCCACCCTCCTCAAGTCTCCCTCCTTCTCTGCCTCCCTTACTCAAGTCCTTCCCCAGGAAGTCTGTGGGTAGCAGCAGGGGCTGGGCACACACACAGGTGGGGAGGGGGTGGGCAGAGCAGGTCTGCAGAAGGCTGGGCTGGGAAGGCTTCCATTGCACCACGGGGCAGGGACCTCTCCTCGGAAGAAGAGGGATAGTTGGATGAGGCAGATGTCTTGGTTCAGACCACAGCCCTAGGAGTCAAAGTTTCAATTCTGAGGCTCCAGGGCACCCTCCATCGCTGGGCCTGTCCCTACTCTGGCCTCTGAGGCTGCCCCTGCCACATCCTGCTGTGCTGTCCTGATAAATGCTGCTGGGGGACCCCTTACCCACACATGGCAAGTGCTGACTCTCAGACTCCTTCATTTCGCCTCTCAACCATTGCCCAGAAGCAGGCCCCCAGCAGGTCGGAACCACCCCAGACTTTCAGGAGGCTGAGACATCACCCCCCTCCCGGCTCCCCCGTCCCCCATCCCCCCCGGCCAAAGGCAGGTACTGCCCTCCCCTGCCTGCCTATACCTTCTATGGCTCGCCATTACACAGAGGGGCTCAAAGAGCCTCCACCCTCTGGCTCCTGCCACTTGCTCCTCCTCTCCCATCTCACTTCTACTCCCACTTCCCAAGTCTTTGGTTTTGCTGGTCCCTCTGCCAGGAGGTCTTTCTCCACCTCACCCTTCAAGCTCAAATGTCACCTGCTCCAGGAAGCATTCCCTGACTCCAGGCTGGGTCAAGGGACTTCTCCTGGTCTCCCATAGCCACAGCCCTGATCACACTAAGATGTCACCATCTGTGACTGTCACACACACTCTCTTGCTCCATCCTCAGCACCAGCTGGGAGCTCCCTCAAGGTAGGACCAGGGGACCCATGTCCCCACTCAAGGTGGCACACAGTGAATATCTATTAATGGAATAAGTATTTCCCAATTTTAGACACAGAGAGCAAGTAGCCCAGAGGGAGCGATGACTTGCCCAAGGTCATGCTGCCAGCCAGTGGCCAGTCTGCCTCCCAGCACCAGACACCTTCCAGTCCCCCTAGTGCCCACCTCAGTTACAGCCCACTCTCCTGCCTGACAGACCCCAGCCCTGCCTTCTCCCAGCACTCCACAACTACTACCTACCTCCCAACCTACCCTTTAGGCATTTAGGAACCACCTAATACAACCCTCCCCATTTTCAGATGGGGAAAGTGAGCCCTGGAGAGGAGCAAGAACCTAGCCAGGGCCACACAGCAAATCAGGACCAAGACCCAGGCTTTGACCCCCAGCCTGAGATCAGTCCCTTGGACTGGGCCTGTCTTTGGAAGAACTGGGAGGGGCTGTGTGTCCCCCAGGTGACCTCAGAAATACTGGAGCAGCCCCCTACCTGGTCCAGCCCTGCAATGAGAAATGTGGGTTTTCAGGCCATGGGTGGTGGAGGCAGATGAGTGTCTTGGTTCCTGTCCTTGGAACAGAACCACCAGATTCTCCTGGATCTTCAGCCACCCTAGGTTTAGCACATCCACCTTTAGAGCTAAGGAGACACGGGGGGAGGAACAGCCCCAGTCCAAGCGGGGAGGTAGGCCTTTAGCTCAGACTCTGGTATCCAGGCACCAAGCAAAGGAGACGCCCCCTCAGAGCTGCCCTGTCGTCATCTGGAAAAGTGTCAGTGTCCAGATGGGCCCCTCAGAGACCAAATTGTTGGTCCCTTGGGATCAAACTGTTGCCTTTTAGCTGTAGACCCATACAGTGGACCTCCTGGATGAAGGCCCCACTATGGAGATGGAAAGACTGAGGTTCAGTGGGTGAAGGTCTCATCCAGCTCACACATCAAGGGGTATAAATCCTGGGCACCCCCTACTCCAGCCCCTGACTGGGACATCGGATGCCAGTCATGTGTTTGCACAAAGACCAAAGTATGATGGATCCTCCAAGGACCTACATCTGCCTGCTCTGAGCCATGGAGCCCGAGAGAGCACACGCACATACACATGCAAACACAGTCCCCCCACCAGAGGGATAAGGAGTAGGAGGGGCCTGGGAAGCAGACCCAGGAAGGAGCTCACCCCGCCAGGAAGTCTTCCAGGAGGAGGAGGGCACTTCCTTGCAAAGGACAGGTCTCTCCACAGGGCAGCTCCCACTCCCTACCTGTACTGCCCAGGGCCCTCTGAGGGCAGCTGCTGGGTCCACAGGCCAAGATAAAAAAAAAAAAAAAGGCACCAGAAAATGCTGGGGGAAGCGCAGTGATTAACTCAAGGCTCTTGGTCAAAGCCCAGCCTCCTGCACCCTGAGGAGGGGCAAGTCCTCCCTCAAGGGCTCCACTCAGGCCTCTGCCTAGCATAGGGAGCCTGGAGCCTGGCTCTGGCCCTTCAACGCTTGACTTCGGTCTGCTAGGCCATATCCCCTGCCGGCCCTGTTATAGCCTACAGCAGGAGTATGGTCCTGACCTTGCTCTGTGGCCAGGCCAGCCACCAGCGCTCTCAGAACCTCCCCTCATTCCTTCCCTGGTGTCCTTGGGGACAGCCTCACTACTACCTGAAAATGAAGACAAGGCCTAGCCCCTCTCTGTACCACCCCTCTCCCCAGCCCCAGATGGCTGCCTCTTCTGCTACCACCTAGTCCCTCCCAGAGCCTGGTTCTCGGATTTCTTGAAAGGGAAGCAGCAGGGTGTGTATGCTGGGGGGTGAAAGGGGGGTGCAGAGAGCACACAGAGGTAGTAGGATCCTGGAGGCCAGAATGCCTTGACAGCTGGGTTACTGGACCACCTAGCCGCCACGAGAAATGCTCCAGTCCTCGTCCATCTGGCATCGGCCTGGTCCAAGTGAGGCCCAGGGATCAGTCTCAACTCAGGGTTGACCCAGCTCAACTCTAGGCTTTGTAGGCTCTTGGAACCTAGAATTTTGGAAACTAAGAAGTTGGGAATCACAGGAACAAAACACTCTAGAAGCCTTGGACCCCCAATGTCTGGAATCTCAGACTCAGAATCTTAAAATCCCAGCTGCCCAATGTAGGGAGAGGGAGTATGTAGAAAGGGGTGGGAACAGCTCCCTCTCCTACCTGCCTCACCCCTCACCTGTCCTGTTTGGCTGGTCTCCTGTAGCGTCTGGTGGCTGGTGCCTGGGAGTTCCCAGGAGCTGCTTCTTCTGGCTCCCTCCCTGAGGTTCCAAGGAAGTTGAGCCCCTTGAAGATAAGTGGCCAACCCAAGGCCTCTCACTGAGCTGGAGGTAAGGGACAGCCCCCGGGCTCCAGACTCCAGGTCTGACCACAGGCAGACTCCTGCCCTCCTGGATTACTGTGGGGAAGGGGAGGAGAAAAGGGGATGCCCAGGGGCAGGGGCAAATCCCCAGGGTGGGTGGGAAAGCTGGCAGGGGAGACTCAGAAACGTAGCCCTGCTACTGCTCTCCCTGTCCTGGCAGCTGACTTGCCTCAGCACTCCTCCTGGTCAGGAGGTGGGGCCACGCCAGGTTCCTCCAGGACTCAGAACTTGATAGCAGCTAGTCTGGTCTGCAAGCAGGATGTCCTTGCAGGCATGCCACGGCACAGCTGGCCACCAGCTGCGTCACCTGATCAGGTGGCCATTCAGCCCTCCCAACTACGCAATGTACGTGGTAGATGATCTTGAGCAAATTACTTAATCTCTCTGGGCCTCAGTTTCCTCATCTGTAAAATGGGTATGGTGCTTACCTAATAGACTATTGTGAGGACCAAACGAAATCAGTGCATTAAATGTTTAGCACCGCACCTGGTACACAGTAAGAAAGCTTCCAAGAAACAGTAGCTACTGCTACTACTATTAAATACCCTATTATTGAACTGGTCACTTAACTTCATATCCCCTCCTAGAAATTCTGACTGTCTTAGGACAGTCTGGGACAGATTTTCTGATGATGGGATAGGTTTTTCCCTTCAGAAGTATGGCCCAAAGGCTGAGACAGAGAGAGCAATTCCACATTAAGGCGATGCAAAAACCACCAGCACACCCCGCCACACACACACACCACCCCTGACACCAATGGTCATCTGGCTCTTTGGGCTGGGACGGTTCTCCCCAGAGCCCTGGGAGGAATAGGCAACTCTGGGGGCCTGGCCAGGGGAAGAAGGAACATGGACAAGGTGTCCTCTCTGACCAGAGCAGGGGGCACTGGTGTGGAGTCTGCAGCAGACCCTGAGTTTGTGGGGAGTGTGCTTTGAACGGGGATCTCTGAAGCCCCCCCAAATCCTCCTGCTGTTGAGGACTGCTCCTCTGGGGTGGCCACCCTTAGCCAGAACTCCTACCTGAAACAGGAAGCACTCTCTGTGTAGAGCTGTGAAGGGGGCTGAAGGTGGGCAGGCCAGCGTTCAGCCTGACAGACAAGAGGAGGAGGTGGGAGGGGCAGTTAAAGGGACTGAACTCTGCTTCTGAGGGAGCAGCCAGGTCAGCTTGGCTGGGTCTGGGATGCCATTCCAAGGTTGCTCCTGGGGTCTGCCCCCAACCCAGGTATAATCACACTCTGTTCAAGGCTGCCTTCGCCACCACCCAGGGGAGAGTCCCTCACTGAGCCACACCCTGAGCTGAGTTCAGGGTCCGGTCGGGTTGGAAGAGGGGTAAATGAGGCCTAAGAAGCCAAACCCACACCTAGGTTGTGATCCTATTTCTACCACTTATTTGCCTTGACTTTGAGCAGGTTACTTAACCTTCCTGTGCCTCAGTTTTCTCATCTATAGAATGGAACCTAACTTCTAGTGTTGTTGGATTAAATTGGTTAATATATATATAAGTGCCTACAACAGTGCTACATTTCTGTTTGCTGCCGCTGTCATTCTTGGTGATATTACTCAGCTCTCTAAGACTGTTCCTTCCTCTATGACATTGGAGGGTGATCCTTGTCTCACGGAACGGTGTCAAGCTAAATAAGAATAAATGTGCAGTGTCCGGCACATGGTAGATACTCAATCAGGGAGAGCTTCTTCCTATTCCCTCCCCTTTCCCCAACAGGGAGCCTAGTCTAAGAGTTAAAGTCAGTCCTGTTCCCCATCATGTCTAGCTCTGTGACCCTGGGCTGATCTCTGGCTCTTGGCCTCAGACTCCTCATTCGTGGAAGAAGCTTCTGGACGAGGTCATCTCTGAATGTCCATGGTCACACCTCCTGTAGCCTCCCTTCCCCATTTCCAATCAATGTCCTACTGCACCTCTTCCTGTCACAGCAGGACCGCTGGGAGCCTGGGGTGGAGGGGGCAGCTAGTGGGCAAGAAGTACCAGCCCTCGAGCAGACCACTGCCCAGCCCAGGCCCCCAAGGGTTAAGATCCAGAGAAAGAGGTGGGGGGCTGGGGTCAGCTCTGGACAGACAGGCCTGGAGCCCAGGGCCTGCCTACCCTTCCCCCACCCTGGAAACAGAGGCCACTTGTTTGGGCAGAGGCTGGCTGGCTGGCTGGCTGGCTGGCTTTGAGCTCCCTCTGCCAAAGGAAGAGTGGGGTGGGGAGGAGAGCCCCTGGAGCGTGGAGGGGACTCCCCTTCCTCCAGCTAGTGCTCTAGGCTGGTCCACCACTAGGCCCCAGGACTCTCAGAGACCCTGAACCCCTCTGAACTGACCTCTTCCCTTGGATCTTCCCTTTCCTTCATTCGAACATTTGCTGCTAAGAGCAGGATTTAGATTCAAACAGGCTCAATTCTTGCCCCAGCACTACCTCTCTTTGGGCATGGGGCCAGGGCTTATTACCCCATCCTGCAGATGGGGAAACAGAGGCTCTGATGAGTTTGGGAACTTGTAGAGTCACACAGGATGGCAACACAGTGATTCCTAGTCCCAGATCCTAGTTGGTCCCACAGAGCTCCAAGATCCTTCCTACACTGTGACACTACATAGAACTGAAAGGATAGGCAGGCAGGAAGAGGCATTAAGCAGTCCACCTTTGAAACCTTAAGTCCCAAAGGGCTGGCGGGCAGGGCCATGAAGAACTTGCACAAAGGGTTGAGGCTAGACATGTGGAGAAGTATGGCTGGAGCTGAAAGGGAGGGATAATGCTGGGGACAAGAGGGAAGCTTGAATGCTTGAATGAAGCTTGGGGATAATCAGAATCCCTGGCGACCTCAGCTTACCTCCACCTCACCAGTCCTCACGACTCTGCCTGGGACACCCTATCTCCTGCCCTGCCCCAGTGAGCAAGTGGCCAGTTGGGCGGCAGCATCCTCCAGCCAGAGTCTGGACAATCTCTAATCAGCCATGGGACATGGAGATGAGCTCTCTCTACACCACTGCCCCGCTACCCTTCCCAACCACACCCATCTCCTTGCCATTCCTCAGACATACCACACAAGTTCCTACCTGTGCATGAGCTATGCCCTCCTCTGGAAGGTTCTTATTCCTGTTAATTGCCACTTAACTGCCCAGGCCCATTCCAGTCATCTCCTCCTCCCTGGGCCTTCCAAGAGTCCCAATCCCTGACTCCATCTCTTCACCTGTCTATACCGTCTTCATGGTTCTGCTAGGCTCCTTCTACCCCACAATCATTTGCTGGGTGGTCTCCCCCAGCCTGGGGGCTCTCCAAGGACAGGCATCCTGAGTGCCCTGGTCTGGGTACCCAGTGGCCAGCATACAATCAGATCCTTCCTTGAGTGTCACCACCTAGCCAGGGGATCAAGGAAGGATCTTCAGGGCAGGGATGGGGGAAGAGATGGGAAGAGTGGGTGCATATGACAGAAGTCATACTGTGATGGATCCTGACCAGAGCTCCTCAGCACCAAAAACCACCCTGGAGGTTTTGGGGACCAAACACACACACACCCTAAGCTGCACACCAAGCCTGCTCTCTCCAGTCCCAACCACCCAGTCCCAGCTTGACCCCATTCAGTGCACACGCACCTCCTTCTTTTTCCAGCAATTGGGCCAGATAGGGGCTCTTGGGAGGCCATGCCCCCATTACCGGTGGAGGACTGAGACACAGAGAACGGAAGTAGACTGCCCAAGGTCACTGGAACCCTAGGTCCATAGCATTGGGTCTTACGCGTCTGCAGAGATAGGAGGGTCTCAGGGTCAGTAAGGCGGGAGGTTTCATTTCATAGATGGGAAAAGCAAAGCGCCGGAGGACGGGCGGGCTCCGGATCCTGGGTGCCTTCGTGCCGAAGGGCTAGGGGTTGGAAGCCCCATGCCTCGCCAATTCGCCCTCCTCCCCATGGTCTCTGGCCTGACCGCGCATCCTCAGGAGGAAACGCCCCACAACCACCACCTGGCAGGGGAACAGACAAGGTGACCTGGGGAGAGGCGCCCGCGGAAGTAGGGGCCGGGTGCAGAGTCGCCGCGCGGCCTCGGTGTTTCCTTCTGCGGAATGGGGAAACTCCTAGGCCACACCTGGTAAGAGGGTAGCAGACAGGAAGGCCCCAGCAGCCGCACTGACCTGTTCTGAACGCAGACTCCGCGCGGGGACCAGGGGTCCCGGCGCCGCCACTGACTCACGCTGCCTTCGCCAACTCGCGGCCGCGGGCCGGGCCGGGCGCGCCCACCCCACGGGGAGCTTCCGCCCGCCCCCACGTGATGCCCCGGGTAGGGGAGGGCGGGGAAGGGGCAAGGACCCGCCCCCTCCCCAGCCCCGCCCACGTCTCGTCGCGGTCCTTCGGCATGCTAGCTGGTTTGGCCAGCTTTCTGGATCGGTCCGTCTCTGTCTCCCCAAGCCCTGTCGCTGCTCGCCGGGCGGTCTCTGCCTCCCGATGCTCAAGTCTCCACCTCTCCCCGAGTCTTCTTGCTTTTCGCCGCCCTTGCCATCCCTCTCCTGGAGAGTCTGCCCCCGACAGGAGTGAGCGACAGCCCCCCCCCAGATGTCCAGACCCTCAGGTCGGTGAGGGGCGGTTGGAGGCGGGACAACCTCGGCCCTTGACCTCCTCCAGTAACTTCTTCCCCCACCCCATTCTCCCGAAGGTCTCCCACCTCTCTCCTTGGCCCCCGATCCCTCATAGGCAGGGTGGTGGGGAAGAGTCCAGCCCAGTCATAGCGCGCGAAGGTTCCTTGGCTGAAGGTGCAGTTTGAAGTCCAGATACCCAGGTGCCTTTGCTATCCAAGGAACAGATAGGTTCCTGCCTGTCCTTTGAACACATACAGATGAGAGCCTGAAGCTTGATAGGCATTCCTGGGTCCTCTATCTAGGGCACCTCTGGTGCCAGTCAAGCCAGAGACCCTAACTTCTCTGGGCTTCTATTTCTTCATATGCCCAATGGGGATATTTGGAAGAACAGATCTCACCAGGATGGGGGATAGGGATTTGCCCTGAAAGGAGAAAAGACTCATTAATTTGCGCACCTACTACATGCCAGGCTCAGTAATTTATTCCTTTTATCTCATTCCTCACACCTCTACTTGAAGGCAAACATTATCACCCCAGGTTATGGATTAGGACACTGAGGCTCCAAGAAGTTCCAAGACTTGACCAAAGCTACAAAGCTGGGGTTGGAACCCAAGTCTTGATAAGTTATAGAATCTCCTGCTCACTGCCACTAGCCGTTCACCCTGCTCCTCTGGAAATGAGTCGACTCCTAGTACACTGTAACCTCTAGAGAAGGAACTTCGAGGGAGGGGAGGACTGGGCCAGACCTTGGGTGGGAACTTCCCAGCCACCAGTTCAAACGGAGTGCAAGACACTCCAAAGACATGGGGCACAGGGCCCTCTGCTGGACCTGACAACGGGGTGTCCCTCTGGCAGCAGAGGGCACCTGGGAGCCACAAAGAACCAGTCATCAGGCAACACCTCAGGACAGCTGGAGGGAGCATTGGCCAGGGGGTGGGAGTACTACTCTTTCTGTTAACACAGGCCTTATGTCTTCAAAAAGACTTGGGGAGGGCTTGGGTTATCAGACCGGGAGTCTGATGAAGCTGACCTGCACTCCTAACCCTCCTCCTCCAGGACATGCTGCCCCAACCTCAGCTCCGAGTCCTATGGCCCTGCGGCCTGAGACCCTAGGGCCTCTCCCCCTCCCTTCTGTGATGACTGGAGAGTGTGGTCACACATTAGAACCCTGCCCTCTGAACCCTGATCTGGGGCTCTGGCCAGGCGTGCTCCTCCTCTTAGAGCAGTGAAGGTAACCAAATGGGGTGTGGTGAAAGGCAAAATAACATGGAACAAGGACAAGTCGCTGGATGAAGACTGAACTAATGAACAGACACAAGGAGAATGGAAAGGAAGGATGGACAGGAGGAGGGGGTGACAAACCCCCAAGTACACAAGGGGAAATGAGAGGGTGCTTAAAAGAGCAAGGGCCTGGCGCTCATTAACAAAATTAACAAAATTAGCCGCGGGAGGAGGAGATAAAGGACAGATAAAGGACCGGGGGCAGGTGAAAAGTGGGCACAATGATAAGCGGGCTGAGGCTGTGGGATCGTTTATTGGGCCTGTGACCAGGCCAGGCCGTCCCACCCACCTGGGTCTGAGCCTAGCGCCCCCAGGAAATGCAGGGAGGCGGAGAGAGGCAGGGTGCCTGAGGATCCGCTGCCCCCAGGCTCAGCCCCCAGGTCCAGTCTCAGTCCCTGCGGTGGTGCCGCACTCAGGTGAGCGAGGTGTCGTCGTCACTGCCCTCGCCGCCTGCGCCTCCCGTGCGCTCCTCCCGGCTCTCGGCCACAGCGCTCTCATCGATGTTCTCCAGCGAGTCCGCGTGCTGCACCGACAGCTCCGACAGCGCCAGGCTCGGCAACGGGCTCTGCTCAGGGTGTAGCCACGGCTTGAAGTGCGGCTGGTGCTTCTGCTTCCACTCAGGGTACTTGACGCATGCCTTGTACATCTTCTTCATGGCCTGCGGGCCCACCGCCCCGCTACGTTAGGGGGTAGCTGAGGCATGGGAAGAGGTCTTCTCCACGTCCTCTCCCGCGCCCTCCACTGGCCCAGCCCCCAGGTTCCGGGACCCTGGCTCTGGCTGCAGTTTCCTAACCCCGCCCCTCAGCCCTAAATCAGCCCCTGACTCCTAGTTTCCATCCTAGACTCCACCCCCTCAGCCCTTAGTCCTCTCCCCCTGCCTCTATACCCCCAAAGTCCCAATGGTAACTCACCTTGGGAGCCAGGAACTGAGAAGATTTATTCACCACCCACTTGGGTAAGGAGCCTATAAGGACAGGGAAGGGTAATGGGGAGAGAAGGGAGGAAGCAGCCTCAGGGACCCAGACCCCACCAAACATAGACCCAGCAGCCTCCTCTTTGAAGCCCAGGTATTCCAGGGAAGCCACCTCTTTTCCATGGAGAAGGGTGTGTAAGCAAGGCCTATAAGACTTCATCAGCCTCACTCCCTCTTTCCAATTCAGACCAAGGGCCTCAGGCTCAATGCTGTCTGCCCTGTCCCTCTGCTGAGCCCCACATGGCTTCAAGGAAGAAAGCCACCGGTCCTAAGTACCCTACATGTGGGTTGAAATCCTGACTCACAGCTCTGGCCTGTCACCTCCCTCAGCTCACACTGATATCCTTCTCATAACCAACCCCTCCTGATACTCAGACCCTCTTCTGCCTGTCCTTCCAAGCCCCCTTTCCAGGAAGACTCCCTGACTACATGGGCCTCTTGGGTGACCAACCCAGCCAGGCCTGACCTGTAATCCACAGCCCAGTTCTCTACCCTGTCTTGTTCCCAAGCGTCTTCTTTGCCTTTGACACCCAGTACACTCGATGATGTTCCGGGGGAGGCCTGGGCTTGAGTCACTCAGCCCTGAGGAGGCTTGGGGTATACCCAGGCAAAGATGCTCAGAGCTTACCCATCCTGTAGTCATTCATTCATTCATTCACTCACTCATTCCACATTCACTGAATGACACCAACCCTGGGCCAGCCTTGGGGACTGGGAGGAACTCACTGGGGGGCTGACCAGTGTGTCAAGTGCTCTGCTTGAGGGGGATGGGCCATAGAGTAGGGAGCCAGTGACCCCCCTGGGGGGATCAGGGATAGAGGCAGTGACATCTGAAGCAGACCTGGAAGAATGAGTAAGGTTTTGTCTGACAGAGAAGGAAGGAGAGGCGTTTCTAGGCAGAGGGAAAGGGCTGCCTGGAAAGGGAGGTGGGAAAGTGTAACGTGTAAGGAAGGGCTGGGGAGGGGACTCAGACTTTAAGGGCAATGGGAGTCACTGAAAGAATTTTTAAGCAGAGTCGAGTCATGAGGAGACAGGTGTTTTAGAAAACTTCCTCTGGTGGCTGGTACAGACAAAAAAAGGTGGCTGTAAGTATGGAGAGAAATGACAAATTTGGGAGCTATTCAAGAAGAATTCGTGACTGAATTTGGATGCTGAGGAAGAGGGAGGAGTCCCAGATGACTCCCAGGCTCCTGGCATGGGTGACTCAGTAGAAGGGGGCGGCTAGTGGGGAGACACAGTGAGTCTAAGGTGCCTGGAAGACATCTTGAGGGAAGTGTCTAGGAAGGTGATGGCCACAGGGCTCTGGACCTCAGGATGGAGACACAGTGGTCATCTGGCCACAGAAGTCAAGGGAATACTTGAGCCCTCCCAAGGGAAACAGGACCGAGGCCTGGAAAACTCCAAACCTCAAGGATGGATAGAGGATGGTAACCAGCAAAGCAGACAAGGTGAGAGCAGCCAGGGAGTCGAGAGCAAATCAGAGCATGGGATGTGGGGGCCCAGGAAGAGAGAAAGAGTCAGTGGAGCCGTGGCCACCACTTGGCCCATGCTTTTCAAATTTTGGTTCAAATGATGTTTGAGATGGAGATGCCCCAAAACACAAAACAGCCCCTAGCAGATGACTTGCTGGATTCTTAATGGATTAAGCCCTTTCCCTGTGGTACAGGGAAGGATCCCATGACAGGCTTCCAGGGCCAAGCCCTCACCTTTGGGGTCTACCTGGGCCAGGTAGGTGATGACGCAGCTCTTGGGCCCCGTGCTCTGGATGAGGTAGCCCGTCTGGATGGACACAGCTCGGACCAAGTCTTTCCGAGGCGGGTATTTCTGGGGATGGAAGGCACAGGGAGGTGAGACTCGGGGTGAGGAGCAAAGGTGGTGTCTTTGTGAGCAACTACACACACACACACACCCCATTGGTTGGCTCATATCCCCTGGCATCTGCTCCAGGCCAGGCCTAATGCTGCTACGAGGACAAACGGAAAAATCAGACTAAGTCATCCTTGCCCCTCTCAAGGCTTTCCCCATTCCCCTTGGGTAAGCCCCCAGTCTGGGGTCAGGGCTCATACAGACAGTCTCACACTCATGAGCACATGTGTGGTCACTCACACTCACATACATGCACACACACTCACCCTCGCCCAGGCCAGCCATACCTGCCTGTCCTCCCTGCCCATGGAAATCAAGGTGGCCCAGCTTCAGGAAAAACCAGAGGACCCTGCCTATCACCTCCTGCTCCCCCCTTTTCCAGCCAGTCCTGACCCGGAGTCCACCCAGCCAAATTCAGCCATCCCACCTCCTTGCCCACAGCGATGGTCCATACTGCCCTCTCTTGACCTGCCTGAGAGCCTCAGCAGGGAGACAGGAGCCACAGCCTCACTGTGCAGCAGGGAAACTGAGGGCTAGAGGGGCTCATGCCTGGCCCGGAGTCATAGGGAAGTCATGGTGGCAGCCATGGGCCACCCCCTAGGCTACAGCTGCCAGCTCAGTTCTGACACTGTGTCCTGTCCACCCAATAGGGAGGGCAGGTCAACTCACAGGATGTTTGACAGAGTAGTTCATAATGATGTAATCAGTGCCCATGGGGAGCCAGGAGCGGAGGGTGATGACATCGCGGTTCTTCAAGGGCTTTGGACACCTCCCTGTGGAGGGTAAGGGACAGAGTCAACCAGACCACTGGCCCGCCTGCTTACAAGGTACCTGGGGGTGTCCAGAGCCCTGGACAGGGGATCAAAGAGGAGACAGGCAAAGAGGGGATGTGCAGAAGGAGGAAAGACAGAGACCAGAGACACAGGGATACCTAGTTAACTGCCAGGGCCCCCTTCCCTGACCTAAACAGGTACCCCCGCCTACCAGACCAGAGTCCCAGAGCTGGAACTAGGAAACAGAGCAGAAGGCTCTTCCCTATTGTCTCTAGCCATCCGTACTCCTAACAACCTCCTACAGCTCTTACCTTGCTGGCCTGTTTGTATATGTGAATGTGAGTGTAGGAGAGGACAACGGTATTACCGTGTATGTACACGACTGTGTGTGCACGCGTTTGAATCTATGTATTCATGACCATGTGAGTGCGTGCGTGTTTGTGAGTATACATGTGTGTGTACCCAAGTGTTTGAGAGTGTACAGGGATGTCGGTGGGGGGGTGGGTGGCTGAGCCTTCCCTAGGGAGACCCTCCCTTAGGCTCAGGGCAGTGGCCCTACACCTCAGCACTCAGCACTCAGTGACCACAAGGAGGAAAGATGGGAGGAGGAAGCTCAGTGTGAGGCCTGGATGAAGGGGGCTGAGATTAGCATGCTGTGCCCGCTCACAAGAATAATAGCCCACGTCAGCGTTGACTGTCAAGCGAGCGATGTCAAAAGTCTCGATGACGTTGCTGTCCCACTTCTTTCGGTACTCGATGTCATGTAAAACGTCGTAGAGTGTCTCAGCTGGCACATCACGGCATTCCATCCGGCACTGCAGACAGACACATGGGTTGTCAGGGTCACACAGTATTCAGATACAAGGTAACTGGGGGTGTCCAGAGCCCTGGCCAGGGAACCAAAGGACAGACAGGCAGAGAGGGGAGAAGAAGGAGTAGAGGGAGGAGCAGGGGCCTCTGAAGCCACCATGGACTCACCTCTTTCCATAAGCCCCTACCAGAAGTCACCTGTGCCAGGAGATAGGCCCTGTGTCCAGAGACCATCTCCCACATCTCAGTTCCCAACAACCACCACCCCCCTATTGTTCCCAGTATCTTCCTCCAGGAAGCATTCCTGAATTGCCCAGTCAGGCCACCTCGGGTGTCATATGCTTGGTCTCTATATCTGTGCCTCCCTCCCCAATTGTGAGCCCCTCACGGGCAGAGGCTCATGGCTGATTCAGCACAGAGCCTGGCACAGGCAAATGATACATGAAATGAAAGCATGAAAAAATGAAGAAATAAACCCACAAATGCCTAAATGAATTATCTCTTTCCTCCTATATTTATCACCTAGCCATACTACTTTCCTTTTTTTTTTTTTTCTCATTCAGCAAACATCTTTGGATTTTTACTATTTGTTAGCCTTGCCCTCAAAGAGCTTCTGTCCAGGCAAGAGAACAGCTGAGCATGCCTTGTTTTATTTGACCCTACAACAACTCTGCCAGCTAAGAAATCCAAGCAAGAACTGGAGGCTCAGAGAGGTTAAGCAACTTGCCCAAGGTCACCCAGCTAGTAAGTAGCAGAGCTGGGATTTAACCTAGATCACATGTCTGGAAAGCAAGTAAAAACAGGCCAGGTTTCCATAGATTTGCACTCAACAACATGAAACTCAGTCAATGTCCTTGTTCTGCGATTTTTTTTTTTCACCCAGGAGTAACCCCCAGGGTCAAGATTCCCTCAGCAAATGGAAAAGATTTCTTATTTAAAAAGGTCTTCCAGAACTGGGCATTCAGAGGGTACCAAGAGAACCCAGACATATTACTTTTTATTCATAATGTGATACATATGATGGAGGGTCCCACTGCCTCCCCCTAATCGCAGGGTAGGTCTTGGCACCACTAATGGTGATGTGATGCCACAAGAAGGACACATCAGCACCTATTGGTTATTCCAGGTACCAATGAACTCACCAAGCCTTGGATGTAACTTCAGTTCATATCCAGAGGACACAAATACAGAGGACAGAAGGACAAGCTAAGTGACACCATAAGGATACAACCAGACAAAGCCAGATAGTGAGACATTCTGCAGGCCTACTGGCTCAGTTTCTTCTCTGAAGCAAAGTCATAAAGAAGAGACTGAGAGGCTTACAGGACACAGTGATCAGATGCAAGTGTGATCCAGGATTGCATACTGGTTTGGACACATCAGCTATAAGGGACATTTTTGGGACAAATGGGAAAATATGAATATGGTCTGAGTATTAGATGTACTGAAAATTCACTGAAGGAAAATGGTGGAGATTGTTGCCTGGAAAAAAAAAAAAAGCAGGTTAAAATTGGAATGCATGGTATAATCTCATTTGGGGAAAAAATATATACGCATAGGAAGAGATCAGGGAGCATAATCACTAGGGTGTCAACAGTGGCAATCTCTAAATAGTAAGAATATGATGGCTTTATTTTCTCTTTTTGCTTGTCCAAGTTTCTAATTTCCTACAGTGTATAATACTGCTTCTTCAATGATGAAAAAATTTTAAATACCATGGTCCCCCAGAGATACTGAGAGTTGTACTCCCCATATGCCAGGCAGTGTACTAAGTGCTTCATACACATTACTGCATTTTATTCTTCCAGCAATCCTCTGAGGTATTAGCCCCATTTCGGAATTTAAAGACACTGAAGTTCAAGGAGAGCCTCAAGCCTGCAAAGACCTATTGTGTGACCCTCAACAAATCACCCTCCCTCTCTGGCCCTATTTGCTTTTCTGCTCTGTGAGGGGATGTGACTAGATTTAATCATTTGGGCCCTATCCCCAAGCCACATTCCAGCCCTATGCTGAGCACAGAAGAGTCAGAGATAAATCTGACGACTGTCCTCGAGGGTGGAGACCAACTTAGAAAGGCGGAGGTGCCCTAACCTCTCCAGCGCGGGCACAGAGGAGGAGGTCAACTCTGCAGGGTGGGTAGGGGGATGAGGCTTCATGCAGAAGCTCAGTCTAGAAGGCAGGTGTTTATTTGCCCAGTGGCCCTTGTAGAGGGAGCAGCGAGGGTGAAGGCACAGTGTATAGCTTGTTGGGGAAACAAGCCACACACTGGAAATGAGTTGTCTGGCTGGAGTTTCCATGGTGTGGTGCAGCCTAATACTAAAAAGGTCCCTGATTCTAGGCCTCTTTGGAGAAACGGCTGGTTCCAGAGCTAAGTCAATGTATAAGATGACTCTGGAACATCTTATTGTGCCAGAAAGTAAGGAAGCACTCAAAGAATGATAGGGGCCTTGTCCAAAAGACACAGGAACCAGCTTGAAAGTCTCCCACTGGTATAGTGACCAGCTCATCTGGGTCTGCCTGGGGCTCTCCCAGTTTTAGCATTGAAAGTCCCACAATCTGGAAAACCCCTCAGTCCTGGGGGAGCTAGGACAGTTGATCACTCTACCATAGGCCAAATCTGGGACAATTTGTGTATCGAAATAAATGATAGTAACAGATTATACACCACGGAATAAAACAGGAAACCAAAGTATATACAGATATGAATAAATTCAATCTTTGACGAAGAGTAGGATATTTACAGTTTCAAAGCACCTTCCCATCAAATACTTATTACCTACAAAGGGAAAATGAGTAACTTCACAGTAGAGAAGCCACCTTAATCAAGTGATCAAAGTGAACATCATTACCAACGGGATAAATTACAATTGGGTGTTGCCTGACGGGATGCAATTAGAAGAATACAGGCATCATTTCATGCGAAATTTCTGTGAAGATGCATAACTTTAATCAGAAGGAAACATCAGACAAACCCAAAATGAAGGACATTGTATACAATACAACTTATAAATTGACACTTATAGGCCAGTCATAGGTTGTGAAAGTCAAAGACAGACTGGGGAACTATTCTAGACTGAAGGAGACTAACTAGACATGAGTGAATGTGTCATGGATTGAATTGTGCCCCCTAAAAACATGTGTCAACTTGGTTAGGCCATGATTCCCAGTATTGTATGTGGTTATACTCCATTTTGTGATTGATGTAATTTTCCTGTGTGTTGTAAATCCTAATCTCTGCCTATGGTTCATGAGGCAAGATTAGATTATGTTAAAGAGAATTAGGTGGGATGTAACACCCTTACTCAGGTCACATTCCTGAATCCATGTAAAGAGAGTTTTCCTGCATCACCTTTTATCTTACAAGAGACAACAGGAAAGGGAAGGGAGCAGAGAGTTGGGGATCTCTTACCACCAAGAAAGAAGTATCGGGAGCATAGCATATCCTTTGGACCCGGGGTCCCTGCACAGAGAAGTTCCTGGTCCAGGGGAAGACTGATGACAAGGACCTTCCACAAGAGCCAACAGACACAAAGCCTTCCTCTGGAGCTGATGCCCTGAATTTGGACTTCTAGCCTACTAAACTCTGAGAAAATAAATTTCTCTTCGTTAAAGCCATCCGCTTGTGGTATTTCTGTTATAGCAGCACTAGATGACTAAGACTGAATGAATGATTGAACAAAACAGTGAGTGATTGAACGAAGTGATGGGAGAGATGTGATGGTGAGAAAGAGGGTTGGAGAAGACAGCAGAGGGCAGATCTGGCATCATTAGTATCCAAACAACTTTCTATTGAGCTGCCACACCACGGCCCAGATGCTGCACCAGATAAGTAACACATACTCACTCTTCACCCCAATTTTACAAGGTGGGTGCTGTTGTACTACAAAATAGAAAACTGAGGTTCAGGAGATTAAGCAAGTTGCCCAAATTACACAGCAAGCAAGCAGCAAAGCAGGGATTTGAAATCAGGTCTTCCTGTATTCTTGACCATTAAGAAGAACTTAAGTGTGGCTTCTGAGCAAACTAGAACATCTCTAAATGCAAGTTTGGAAACTGCTCTGGCTTTGCAAGTTCTCAAATGTGGTATCCTGGGCAGTGAGTGTATGGACAGGCAGTGACAAGGGAACACTGCAGCTAGGTTAGAATCCAGGCTAGAGTGCCTCCTCCCTCTGGCCAGGCTCAGTGCCCCCAGGGCTGGATACACACTGGGAAGGGGCCACACTGCCCATCTGCCCTAAGAAGAGTCCTGGCCTTAAGGGCTGTGGGCTACCTGCTGTGGCCCAGAGCCCTAAGGTCCAGTGTCTCACCTGCTTCTAAGGCAGCATGCAGAGGGAGCATGCAGAGCCACAAGATGGACCCAGTGGGGTGTAAACTCAGCCTAACAGATTATCTTTAGGACAGAGAGGAACTTCAAGGTTTTCCAGGCTTGGGACAGGCTCTTGTGGAGGATGTCCAGCGCCAGACCCTGCCGGAAGGAGGGCACTGGGAAAGTGAGAACTGTGGCTATGGCAGCGCTGCAGGTGAGGAAACTGAGGTGGGGCAGGTCGCTGGATCAAGCAAGTGTCCACAAGCGTCCCCATCCCTCAGCGGCAGCCTGGCTCCCGGCCTGGGCTCTTTCCACAGCCCCCCCTCCCCTCGGTCCCCCAGGAGGCAGTGTGCCTGCGCCAAGTGGGAGAAATTACATCTGGCATTGTTTCTGCCGCCCCGCTAGCAGCGGCCACACCAAGCAAGGTGTAATTCTAAGAAGCCTCGGGAGGAGCAGGTGGTGGAGTAGGATGGGTTACCTGAGAGTACCTGGCGGGCAGGCCTCTGACCAGGACCCACACCATTAGACGTTAGGCAAGTCAGTCACCTCAGCTGGGCCCTTGGAGATCCCCCAGGAGACCGCAACTGAGGGGTGGAGGGCTGCTCTGCCAAGGAGCTAGGCTCCGCTCCAAAGCCTTTAAAGCCGGGTGACAGCAGGAAGACTGACATGGAGCCATTTTACAGCTGAGAAGACTGAGGCCCTAAGGGAGCAAGTGACCTCTGGAATGATACCAGAAAAGCCACTGGCTGTGTCCTCTGTACTCTACTTTCTCCAAATCCCCATGAAGTAGAGACCTGGGATTGCCCAGATCCCTGTGACCAGCACTGGGACACCCCCTCCCAACACCGGGAAGCCCCACAGATCAGCAGTCAGAAGGGACTGGACGAGGAAGGGCTTTGGGGGAGTAACTCATTCAGGCCTGGAGTCTGGCAGTCCTAGGTTCCAATCCCAGCTCCTTCCCTTGAGCACTAGAGTTAACTCCTCTGGGTCTTAGTTTATTCATTTGAAAAATGGGGCTAATAAGAGTAACTATCTCACAGACATATGGGACCACATTAAATGAGATAATATGTGTAATACGCCTAACACAAAGTAAATGCTCAAAAAATAAAAATAGTAGCTGTTATTACAAGGGCTGGAGGTAGGAGAGGAGGGTGGCCTGAAGCAGGTTTGCACTGGTGGCCATTCACCTGTCCACTGTGCCTCCATATATTTTGTGCCCTAGGCACCTCTCTTGCCTCACTCTAGTCCCAGCCCTGCTCTTCCGTCCCATTCGCCACTTTCTGAAGCTGCTGTGTGCCAGACCTACAACTAGGTAGTGAGGACCCAGAGGTGGACCCAACCTGGGTCCTGCTCCAAAGGATCCCCTTCAAGTGGGGTGGTGCGGAGAGACAGGGACACGAAATCCTAATATAGAATGAGTAGGGCTGGAAGAGAGAGGTCCACAGGAACTGCGGGAGCAGACATAACTGAGCCTACAATGATAAGGAGCTGAACAAGTCAAAGGCGGAGAAGGGCATTTCAAGCAAAGGAACTAATGGGCGTGAAGGCCTATACCCATCTCAAAACCCATTGCCGTATAGTTGATTCTGACTCTAGGCTTAAGCAATTAAGTACAGAACAGGGTCCAATGCTCTACCCCTCACCTTTCTCCCACCTCTTGCCCTATGCTCTCTGGGATGCCTTCCTAGTGCTCAGCAGCAAGGACAGAGGCAGCAGTCTCTTCCAGGGCCCGAGAGATAGCCAACCTGAGACAGGGGGAAAGAAATCAGGCCCTGGACTTGAGGGACAAAAGCTGGGACGATAAAAAGCAAAACAACCCAGAGACAGGTGGACTCCAGGCCCTACCCCAAGACCTCACACAGCAGGTCTCTAATATCCTTGCGTATGGGATATGTGGGGCACATTCATTATCCCACAGTCCTTAGAACCTAGGAGATGATCTCTTCCGCCACCACTCTTCAGGTTTCACCAGGGAAACTGAGGTCTAGGAAAGGGTAAGGGGTTCATTCGGGCTCTGAAACATCAGGCTGTGCTGACTTTTCACCACATTGCATTTCAGCAGTTTTGTAAAGGGAATAACTGTTAAGCAAATCACCCTTTCGTAACAGAACCATATTCAAATCAGAGAAAGAGTTCCTAACTGGGGGCAGAGTATCAAACCAATTATAGCCTCAGCCAACAGGCCATATACTCAACAACCACTACCATGTGCTCCAAATCTCTGACCAACTCATTACCCTACAAAGGAGACAGGAGTGCCAGGGACGCCACAGGGACAAAATTTAGTTGTCATCAAACCACATCTACCGAGTTGTCAAGGGCACCAAGCTGGGTCTTTTGCAGGCATCGCCTCAAACCCTCCTAACAACTCAGTAAGTATCGTGATCCCTGTTCTACAGATGTGGAAACTGAGGTTCAGAGAGGTGTAACGGTTGGCCAAGGTCATACTGCTAACAAGTAGTAGACCAGAGAACTACAGCTCAGGTGTGCCTGAGCTTAACATGTCAGAACTTTGTGCTACCTTCATCAAGGGGCAAGACAGGCCCAGATAAAACAAACATGCTGGCAAATGGAGACTAATTAACGGTTATTATGCAGTGCTTACTGGACTTGAAAGGATCTGCTGACCAGGGAGGCTGAGCTCATGGATTCTTGCTCTGACTCAATCTCATACCTCACTGGGCTTAAAGGCAGGACATACTTTGCAGAAACCCAGCACAGGGCTCTGCTCCTTGAAGTCCCCTTTGAGAGCCCTTCAGGCCATCGCATTGCTGCCCCATGAGACCTAGCCAGGCCCCACAGGCTCACAGTTGCCATAGCAGCTCTAGGCTGCATGGCTCAGGCAGGCCTCTGCCCTGCCATGTCTTGACTATGTGGCTGTTGCTTGGGCAAAGGACTTCAGCTCTGAGTGCCAGTATCTTCATCTGTCAAACAGGGATAATTGTGCCCTCAGAGTGGTGCTGTAAGGCTTAAATGAGACTTGTACATAAAGCCCTCAGCAGCAGCTAGCTGCCTGCCCTTCAGCCCCAGGCCCTAGCACCAGGCCCCCTGCAGCTTTCCCTGCCTTCTCAGACTCTGTGGAGGATAGCGCCTTCCTGTTAATTCCCGAAGGGCAAGGCATACAGGAACAACAAACAACCAAATTTACCAAAAAAAAAAAAAGGCCTCAGATCCCTCCACAGGGTGGGTAGACTAGGAGAGGGTGGCAACTCCCTTACTCCAGGGCCCTACACAAATCTACCCACCCTACTATCACAACCTGAGTCAGGCATGGCCCTTATCCTGTCAGACCAGGGAAACAAAGCTGTGAGAGATGCAAACACAGGCCTGGGGTCCACAGCAGACCATAGAAGCTCAGCGTGGGGGGCGAAGGGGGTGGAATAGATGTAGAGGGAATGGGGGAGCCCTTCTGACCTCCCTGCTCCCCAGGGCCCACTCATCACCTGTCGGCTTCAGGGCCCTCCACTCTGCCCCTCCCAAAGCCCCCAAGAGGCCCACATCGGGCCTCTGGATTTCTGAGGCCCCCAGAATGGAGACCTCCAAGCTCTTCCCCCTATTCCTGCCCCCCTCAAAAAAAAATTCTGAAGAGTGCTCAGGGCACTGGCAGGAGGGGTCAGGAAAGGGTTTCGTGGGGGAGGTCTGATCAGTCCTACGGTGAGATGTGCAGAGGTACTTCCTCCTCCACGCTGCCCAGAATACCTTCCCTGGATCTCCCTTTGTTAACTCCTTTCCTATCTGGGCTTCAGACTTCAGTCCAGCTGTTCCCCTCCCATGCAGCCTGCCCTGGCCCTAAATTCTCCACATTGGACTGAGGGCCTACTCCTTTTTGTCTTCTCCAATCCCTGGTGCCTCCCACTATTAACGCATTGATTTGACTGCAATGCTGTGGCCTCTTGTTCATCTCAGCATCCCTGTGCCTAGTGCAGGGCCTGACATATAGCAAATGCTCAGAACTGTTCCCTGAATAGAAGGATGGACAGGTGGGCTAACACCTGTGTGCCGGTGGGTGTGCTACTCTGATTTTTAGGGGCTGGGGCCTGTCTCCCTCAGTGCATCTGCTTCTGTCAAATTCAGAAAAACGGGAGGGCATGAAAACCTCCTGTTTTTGTTAGTTGCCACTGAGTCATGGGGACCCCGTGTGTGCAGAGTAGAATTGCTCCGTAGGGTTTTCAAGGCTGTGACCTTTCAGAAGCAGATCACCAGGCCTGTCTTAAAGGAGCCTCCTGCGGCTGGGGGAGGGGGGAGGTGGTTCGAACCGGCAACCTTTCAGTTAGTAGTTGAGCGCTTAACCATTTGTGCCATCCAGGGACTCCTGAAAGCCTCCTGGACTCTTGTAAATCTCTGTGACACGTAAGGATGAATACTACTTCTGCCATCATCTTATAAAATGGAGTGTAGTGGGGGTAGTCTCAGAAATACCAAGAGACAGGTTCAGGGGACTTGCTTTAAGATCTTTATAAGTCTTGATAATCAAAGAAAAATAAAATTGTATGAGGTACTGATGTATACTTAGTAAATTAGCAAAGATATGTAAAATACCTAATGCTTGTGAGGATATGGTAAAACTGTTACATAGTTAGTGGCAGCAAAAACTGGTTGCACTGTTCTAGAAAGCAAATATTTTTAAAAATCATCATCAAAATCAATCTTTTGACTCAGTTCCTGGAATCGCAAGACCAGAAATTTATATTCAGGAAAAAAATATAATAAGAAAAAAGTTCTGTTACAATATTCATGGCTTTTTTTTTTTTTTGCAATTAGAGAAATACATTGGAGGACAATCTGGAACCCCGCCAATGGCACAGTTCGGTTAAGAAGGACACATCACCTTAATGCTTACTCCACATCCACCGAGGCTTGTGGGCTCCCCGAGGGCCGGGGCAGTGGCTGAGCCAGCTCTGAACCCTGGGAACCCAGTAACAGGCCTGGCATAGAGCAGCTGCCAGAAATTTCTTGAATCAATAATTCTGTAGCAATATGAGAAACCTCTAAAGCTGCAATGTTAAATGAACAAAACAGGATACGAAGTTGTACCTGTGCCACAGTTTAAATTAGGAATAAAGTCAGAATAGGCTCAAAGGCTATGGGTTTTTTTTTTTGTTTGTTTGTTTCAATGATCTACACCCTTGAAGTGAGGGCTAGAAGGCACCAAGGAAAAAAGTTTTACTAGGGAAATTGGAGCTCCGGGTGATTTATTTTTCATTTTCAGATTATTGTGATGGTTGGTACAATACAGTTTATACTAAAAAGCACACTTTTTTTCCCTAAATTAAAAGTGTTGGCCAGAGTCCTGAGGACCTCATTCCTTGGACCTGGAGCCTGGACTCTGCTGAGTTGGGGCTCGAGGCTGCCCGTGCTGACGATAAGTTAACTTGGAAATTCTCCGCATCACCTAGCTGGGCTCACACACTAAGGAGCTCTGCCCAGAGGCCAGCACAGTACTGGGAGAGGGAGCCAGAGGGGACTCCTACCCTTGAGGAGCCTCTAAGCTGGGGGTCTGGGGAACAGGCAATGATAACCCTGGGTGGTCAGGGCCGGGGCAGAGGGAAGCTGGAGACTTGGGTGCAGGGAGGGACACCTAAGCTGTGTCTTAATGGAACAATAGAAGAGCAGGTGGCACCCAGGTGAAAAGGAGGGTCAGGTGATGGCATGAGCCTGGGGGCTAGAAACAGCTGGGCTCGTTGGGGGAAGGAAAGGGCTCATGCAGTTCCATGAGGTAACCTGAGTGAATGAGGATGGAGGTGGGAGGAAATGGAGCTGTCCCTTGGGAGCCTCAAACTGTGTTCATTCTTTCATCCATTCAGCAAATGTTAATCGTGTGCCAGCTCTGTGCTAGGGCCATTGCAAATTCACCTAATTCTATCATCTGGACTACCTGGCAGGAGGGAGGATTAGGCCCTTTGAAAGATTTGCAAAGAATGGCTCGTAAAAGTGAAGTGGAGGGACCAGCCTGGAGCCCAGTGTGACCCTGAGGCTGCTCCCCAAGAACAGGCCCTGCTCTGCGTAGGACCCAAGGAACCCCAGGTGGACCAGTGCCTGGATGGATGAGCACTGACACTGAGGAGTCCATGACAGGGACTAGGGCTACTGGGGATGTTAGCAGAGTGGGAGGGGATGTCGGAGCTGACTCTAAATGGTCTCTATACCACACCTGCCTGGGGTGGAGGGAGCTGGAAGAACCCAGAGAGCACAGGTAGTCTGGACCCAATATATGGTCAACTTCCCCCACCTTTGGGCCTTAGTATTCCTACCTGCAAAATGACCAGTCGAACCCCATGGCCCTCTTCTCTGAAGGGAAGAGGATCTGGCACCAGATACCCCCAACCCATCTTCTCCCGCAAAGTGCAGGCCCCCTAAGACCGGTGGAGAGTGGAGGTGTTGCCACCTCTCCCCTAGAAAGAGCTCCTTGAGCAGACAGAGCTGGGCTCTTCCTGCTGCTCTCCATCCAGGGTTGAGTGATTCATCCCTGCTCTGCCTCCTTCCCCTCCCTCTTCCTCCCTGTCTCTAGCCTCCCTGGACCCCTAACCCCACTCCCAGCCTCCAGAGCAGTAACCCCAGCTCTAGTGATGAATTTTCTGTTCTGACATCTCAGAAGCTGACCTCCTGGTCTGTTCTTCTCACTGCCTTGCTTCCATCCTGGGGGAGGAGTGAGAGCCAGGCAGAGGAGGGAGGGCCCGGCAAGAGAGGCAGAGAGTAAATGGGCCTAGAAGAGGAGGCAGTGGGTAGCTGAGACAAGTGAGACAAGACAGAAGCCAAAGCTGACACAAAGAAATCAACACAGACAAAGAGAATAAACACCACAAATGGACTGATGCCCCCTAAAGCTCTCTAGTAAGCTCCAGGCTTCTACTTCAACAACCTGCTAGGCATCACCCTTTAGACAGCCCACAGGCCTCTCACACACACCATGTCTAATACTGTCGGATTATCTTCCCCTAATGCCCACCTCTCTCCCCTCCTGTCATGGATTGAATTGTGTCCCCCCAAAATATGTGTTAACTTGGTTAGGCCATGATTCCTAGTATTGTGTGGTTGTCCTCCATTTTATGATTTTAATTTTATGTTAAAGAGGATTAGGGTGGGATTATAACACCCTTATGAAGCCAGGTCACACCTCTGATGCAATGTATAGGGAGTTTCCCTGAGGTGTGGCCTGCACCGCCTTTTATCTTCCAAGAGATAAAAAGGAAAGGGAAGCCAGCAGAGACGGGGGACTTCATACCACCAAGAAGTACCCGGAACAGAGTGTGTCCTTTGGACCTGCGGTTCCTGTGCAGAGAAACTCTTAGTCCAGAGGAAGATTGATGAGAAGGACCTTCCTCCAGAGCTGACAGAGAGAGAAAGCCTTCCTTCCCCTGGAACTGACGCCCTGAATTTGGACTTCTAGCCTACTAGACTGTGAGAAAATAAATTTCTCTTTGTTAAAGCCATCCACTTGTGGTATTTCTGTTACAGCAGCATTGGATGACTAAGACACCTCCCCTCCTGTACCTGGAACCTGTGCATGATTCTGGACTTGTCCCTGACTCTCACCCCCTAGCCAATCCATCCAGCTAACTCTGCCACTTGGATTCAACTCAGCCATGTCCTTCCCAACAGCACCTCTTCACCAACCCCAGGCAGGCCTCACCATCCTTGCTTGGACCACTGCAGAGGCTCCCTCATCTCTGTTCTCCTGGCTTCCAGGCCAATCTGCCCCTGCAGCCAGCTTTCAAAAAAAACAGAGCTGATCATGGCACTGCCCAGGTTGAAAACCTCTGCTGTCTCTTTTTCTGCCTTCAGGGTAAAATCTGTAACTCCAAACATCCTCCTCACTCTGGCTCTGCCTCTTCTCCTTCCTCATCCCCAGCCCCTGCCCCTGTTCTTGCCCCTGGGGAGCCTACCTCACTGAGAGACTCACCAAGACCTTCTCAGCTTGCTGCTTGGCTCCTGCTGTCCCTCCCAGGGTCTACCCAGACACCACCACCAGGCGAAGCTCCCCCTCTTCCCTCACCATGCTGTAAGTCACTGGTTCCTTCAGTCTGAGTTTGAACCTGATCCAGTCCTTCTCACGAAGGGCTATCACTGTCTCCATCTGTGCCCCGACCAGGCTTTGAGTCTCTTGAGAGCAGGGCCTGGGTCTGATCTGTTTCTCGGACCCTAGCACAACAGCTGGCAGATCAGGTGGGAGGCATGAAAAGGATTTGTTGAATGAATAAATAACTGGGATGGGAAATAACTGAGGAAAAAGGACAAATAGAGACACAAGGGAGTAACCACAGAGGGAGAGGGGAACAGAGATAGGGATAGAGAACACACCCCAAAAAAGAGACCCCTGAGACAGGCACAGAGGCAAGGACAGGAGGTTTCAGATGAGGCAGGGAGGGAAAAAAACGATGGCAAAGACCAAGCTGAGCCAGGGGGCGGGAGCCACCCAGAGACAGCTGAGGAGACATAATTGGATCAGAGACAGCTCTGCTTCTGCAGTGAGGGGGTGTGACTCACACACACAGAGTAATGCCAGGCACAGAAACATACACAGTCCCACACTCAGAGGCACAAACACACAACTGTAGGACCCACACATACATTCAACACCGATTTACTGACACTTGTCAGGTGCCTGTCTGGGGCAGGAAGGGGGATGGGGAACCAGGTGCCTGCCCTAGAGGTGCTCACTTGTCTGCCCAGCTACGGGCCATTTCACACAGTCACCCACAACCCAGCTACACACACAGAAGGCCCAGACATACAATCTGCAACCCCATCACATCACCCTGTCCTCACAACACACAACCCACCGTCTGGTATCTTACTGAGTTATTTCGTTTGCTTCTATTTTGCTTGCCTCCCACCTCCGGATGTAAAACCCATGACAGCAAAGTCCTGATCTATCTCGTTTACCACTCAATTCCTGGATATAACACAATGCTTGGCAAATAGTATGTGCTCAATAAACATGTGCTGAATGAACAAATGAATGGCTGAATTGTGGAGACACACAAGAGAAGTTTATCCCCTCTGGCTGTCAGGCCTCTGCCTCCAGACTCCATACCTCCCTGGCCTAGTGCCAGGGCCCAGGCTCTCTGGAAGAGTCCAAAGATAGAGAAGGGGGCCCAGGAGATGATGGAAGGGATCTCAGGGAACCAGAGGCTTATGGGGGTTGTGGCATGAAATTCAAAGGGTCAGATTAAAAGGGCCTAGGCAGCATGTTCAGGGGAGATGGAAGGTGGTGCTCACTCCTTATATCCCGTGGGTGGTAGAGGGGCGCAGGGGTGGGAGGGATGGGTGTGTACATCTGTGTAGCCACTCACTGTTCACCTGCCTCAGGACATAAGGATTCTAGAGAGACATCAGAGGGAGCAAGTACCTGCCTTCAGGGAGCCCAAGCTAAGAAGCAGAGAGGCAATACTCATGGCGTTGAGTTGATTCCGATTCATAGTGACCCTATAGGACAGAGAAGAAGTGCCCCATAGCATTTCCAAAGAGCACCTGGTGGATTTGAACTGCTGACCTTTTGGTTAAAACCCAGACCCTTTGGTTAACAGACATAAATCTTTGGTTATGATAAAGCCCCAGAGAACAGGTCCAGCTGCCCTGTGCCACTTGCCCCAGGCTCTCTTTAATGACAGGTGAGAGGAGTCTGCATTTGGCAGGGGAGCCACTACTAAGTTCTGGGCCTTCCACTTTCTTCCACTGCCTGTGTTTCTGAGGCTCCAGGGTCCCCAAAGCATCAAGGCTAGCCCAAGCATGATGGAGGGGATAAACTGAGACACCAAGAGGGGCAGCAACATCTCAAGCCTGACACCTGGTCTGAGCCGCTTATTCCCGACCTGGACATGCTCATCTGCCCAGGTCAGGGACACAGGTGAGGGGTCAGGGCGGGAGCAGGGTTTCTGTCCCTGTCTATGCTCATAGCAACCTGGCACTCAGATATATGGCTACCTGCCCCTCAGTAACAGGCTGGAGCAGCCCAGCAAAGGTCCCAGATCCCAAGCAGAGTGCCAGGCCTCTGGGGTCATGGTGTCCAGGGCCCTGGCTCCAGGCAGGCCCAGCCAGGTGTGGAGATGCAGAGAAAGAAAGAAAACCCATCTGACTCCAGGACTCCCTCCTTTCTCTCATCTCCTGAAACTTTAAAGACTCTCGGCTGGAAACTGAGCTAGGGCTCGTTAAAGTTTAAAGGCCAGAGCCTGGGGAGCTGGGTGTGGGAAGGCACAAAGCCAGCCAGGGCCTGAGGGCATATCCAGTCCCAGCAGGGGACACAGGCTGGAGGCGTCCCCCACCCCACTCTCTCACACACAAAGGTTTCTCACCCCCAGGGCATGGGCCAAGGTGGCTGCACATCCATGCAGTTTTGTACTCCAGCCAGCATACCACTTCACAGTTAGCACATTGCAAAGGGTTTCACTACCATGTTCATTTGTTACCCTCGTAAATTTGAATGCAGCCCTTGCTCCATTCCCAACATTCCCTGCTTCGGTGCAGGTCTGAGCACCTCTGCCTAGACAAACACAAAAGCAGCATCTTCCTACAGACCCCCTTGTCTGAAACCCTCCCTTGGCACCCCACAGCCTGAAAGACTCAAGTCTTAGAGCCTTGGCCCAGCTTTCTAATCATCCCCATTCCCTTAGTCCCAAGTCCCATACTGAAGCTCCTACAGCTCTCCAAATGCATTATCCTGTTTCCCACCTCTGGGCCTTTGCACAACTGCTCCCCTGGAATAATCCCAATGCTAACTATCAAATATGTACTCCTCATTTACCACCCAGTTCCAAAGGGATCAACATTGGTTCAGATGCTTCTTTGGGTTCCTATGGCTCCTATGACAAGTGTCTGTCAGCACCCAATGAGAGGTCCTTGAGGGTAGGGCTTGGGTTTGATTGCCCCCTCTTGTCCACAACCCCCAGCACAGAGATGTATGTTCACAGAATGAGCAAAGGAGCAAATAAGTGAATGAGTAGATGACATGCCTGGAGGTAGGTAGGACAGCATTACTATACATTTGAGAGGCAAGGAAGCTGTATCTATGCAGGTGCAGCAACTGCTCAGGGTCATATAGCCAAATCCTGTGCTCTCTCCCCTATATCCTCAACCCAACCCAGTTTCCTCCTCCAGGAAGCCTTCCCGAAAACCTCCAGCCACCTCTGACCCTTCCTTTCTCTGAGCTCTCCTACCCAGAAGGTCTAGAGCCTGACTAGCTGGGTTCACGTGCTCTGTGGAGCCTGTTCCCTGTGGACAGCTCTGGATCCACTTCCTCCTGTTGTCCCCATACCAAATCAGAGCTGGAGCCAGCCAGCCTAGCCCTGGATTCAGGGCCCCCATGATGGCAAAGCCTGGCAAGGCCTTGGTCATTTGTCCTCATTCACTCTGCGTCCAGCAGTACAGACTCACCCCCCCGCCCCTACCAGCCTAAAGCTAACTACCTACCCAGCAATCTCCTATAGAGATGGGGAAACTGAGCCCCAGAGAAAACAGAGGCCAAACCTGAACCTGAATTTACCTAATCCAAGGTCCTAAAACCAGATTAACTCCTGCCCCTGCCACCACAGATAAGGAAGACTGCCTTAGAGAGGTGAAGTAACCCCCAAGGTCACACAGTGGGGGCTGGGTTCTTGCCCAGCTGAGTCTCCTCCAGGCTGCCCTCTCACAATGACACGGCATAGGGAGACCCAGACAGGAGAGTGAAGTAAATTGTGAGCCACTCAATCCTGGAGCGGAAAGGGCCTACCAGTCCAATAACCAGGCCCAAGGGAATGTAGAAAGCTCAGCCTCAGAGGCCCAAGGACCTGGGTTCTGATCCTGCTTCGGATACTTTCTAGCTGCTTGACCTTGCAAAAGTGACTTCTGGCTCTAAGCCTCAGTTTCCACATCTGTTGGATGGGGCTAATGAGACCTACCCCACAGGCTAGTGATGAAGATTCAGTGAGAGGACCTAAAGAAAGCATGTGGTACTTGATACACAATCAAAACATGGCCCTCCTGCCCCTGCCTTCCCCGTGACCCTTTTGAGCCCCACAGACTGTCAAGGGCTAGAAGGCTCCTTGGAGATCCCTGAGATAATCCCCCATTTCACAGGGGGAAGAGAATGAAGCACTTGGAATCCAAGTGGCCTATGGTGTGAGAGTAGATGGAGGGTGAGGCAGGGCAGGGAGGGGTCACAGGAGGTTTCTCCAAAGGGGAAGGGGAGGAGCCAAAGGACAGGAAGTCTGAGAAGACAGGTCCCCACTGCCCAGCTTCCTGTGGCAAGAGGAACCTCAGGTTCTCAGCCACACTCCCCCAAGTGACTCCCACCCCTACCCTAGTTTCCAAGCTCCTCAAGGATGCTGCCCAGCTGGCCCACTCCTACTGTAGGCCCATTCACACAAGGTCTCAGTCCTGCTTTTGTTGGCTGCCTGTGGACATCTGTCCCATGCAGGAGGCAGTGGGCTGGGGGTCACCCACAATTCCTGGAACACATCTCTCCACCACGATCTGGAAACTTCTGAGGAGTTTCCAGGCTTCCTCCTCTGCCTCTCACACAGGATGGCCAAACAGGGCTGGGCACGCAGTGGGCATGAGGAGGAGCTGAGAACATGGGCATCCAGGGCAGGGCTGGGCAGGCCCTGTCATCCCTTGTGTCCGTCCCCCCAGCTCCTCATCTCCCTCCCGTGGGCCTCAGCACAGCTCCTGAGTTCAGAGGCTCGTAGAGCCAGGAGGGCCCCATAGAACAGATGGAGAAACAGCTCAGACTGGGACAAGAACATGCTCAAGGTCACTCATACTAAAAGAGAATCCCACAGCTAGGATCAAACCCCAGCCTCTTCCCTGGATATCCTGGCTGAATGATAGGACCTCCTAGTTTCCCTTTTCTCACCACTACAGGAGCTGGGTGGCAAGCCTTGCCTGGGCATTGAGAGACCTGGGTTCTAAGCCACCCTCTGGCCTTGTACCCAGAATTCATGTTCAGTAGGAGGTGGTGTCTGCCTCATCTTCATTACCCAGGGCACAGTGCAGGCCTGGGGCCAGGCCAGGCTGGAGGCGAGGAGGGAGGGAAAAGGTGGAGGTGGCCCCCAACAGCCTCTTTCCTCTGTCCTGGCTCTGACTGCTGGGCCCAGAGCCACAGTGGCTTCCAGAGACTCCGGACTTAGGGGCAGGGAGAAGATGAGATGTCCAGAGGAAGGAAGGTCAGGAAGAGAGAGTCGACCAGGTAGATAGATAGGTAGAACCCTACCCCTCACCCTGGGACCACGTGCAGAGTGCATGTTCAGAGGGCAGTTGGCTCTCTCAGATCAGGGTGCAGGCCCAGCGCGGACTCGGGCATGAGAGAGGCTGGGTGGGTGGCAGAAGCTTAGTAAACACCTGCAATTGAGTCCCAGCCTCCTGGAGTGACCCAGTCATCGCTGGGAACTCTGGCTTCCAGCCTGCTGCATGACCTTGGCAAGCCACTCCCCTTTCTGGGCTTTCTGATCTATCAAACAAGGATGGGATAATGAAAAACCATGTCCTTCAAAGAGTTATTGATGAGGTTAAATGTTGTAATGTTGACTATTGATGTGGGACCATGCAGAGAGGGGCAGAAGCTCTTGAGCCAGAGTCGCTTGGGTTCTGCTCCTGCCTTAGCTGCCATGTGACCTTAGCAAGTGACATCACCTCTCTGACCCTCAGTGTCTTTGTTTGTAACATGAAGACAAGCCTACTACTGGCCAGAACTGAGCTAAGGATAAATTAGATGATAGAGGAAAATGTTTGGCTCAGAACAGGGACTCTTATTATCAGAAATGCAATTAGCGGCATGAAACTTGGGAATCCTAGAATCTTGGGGATGGGGAGGTCAGAGACCTCTGCCAATCTCCCAGAGCTCTGTCTGGCCATGCCAGCAGGATCAGGAGTGAGGGGCTGGCCCCTTGGGATGCCCTCAGCCTCCTCCCTAGGCCTGAGCTTGGCTTACCTCCTGTCTCCAACTCTCCCTCTTGTGGACTAGGGGGCAGCAATAGGGAGACAAGTAAAATTGAGCTAGGCTAGGAGGCTGGAGACCTGGGTTCCAAGCCTGGGATTGCAGAGACTTTGCTGTGTGAGCCTGGGCTGGACCCTGCTCCTCTTGGGATTCAATCTGCACTTGTACCTGGGGTGGGGGTGGGGGTATAAAACAGGGATTGCAAAGGGCCCTTTGGCCCCTCCAACCTCTGCTCAGTCTGAGAGGAAAGGAGGGTTGGGGTCCTGGCTGGTGGAGAGAGTACATTCCCTGCCCACATGCCATACAACCCCAGTTTTTCAAGTTCCCCTGCCCCAAAGAAGTTCACCTGAGAAGTCTAATCTGGCCACAAGGGGTCTGTTGTGGCAGCCTGGCCCCCAGACCCGCCAACTCCAGTTCTGAGCTGAGCTGGTTTATTCATTAACCAAGGCAGATGGAGGAGGTAGCTCTGCCCTGTTGACACAGAGGGTGGGGGTACTGGACTGGGTTAGACCTTCCCCTCCCCTCCCTTCTGGACAGCCAACTCAATGTGAAAACTACCACTTCCCTACCCACTGTGAATTGCCAGCCTTAAACCTTTCCCAGGTCACAGTCAGGCTGTCTTGCAACAGCCTTGCTCATTTGCTCATTTGTTCCTTCCCTCATTCATTCAACCAACATGCCCTGCTCTGTCCAAGGTTCTGCATCTGTTACTGGGGATGCAATGAGGGATAAAACTTGTCCCTGCTTTCAGGGGCATATCAGCTGGGACATATCAGCTGCCTCCTCCTTCCCTGTTCCTCAGGCTCAGACACCTGTCAGGCCCCTAGGAGGCCCCCAGCCCAGGACCTTGGGTGGAATGGGGAGTAGTCTAGGATTCCCAGGCCTAGGCAGAGAGATTGGGACAGAGAGTCCCAGACAGGGACACACACAGACACTTGGAGAGACAGGGACAATCAAATGGCTAGAGTACAGACACAGTCATAGCGGGGAGAAAGGACAGACCAGAAGGTTACACGGGACAGATAGACAAAGTAGTAAAACACCAAGATAGAATGATAAAGAAAGGCACAGGATCAGAGGGGAAGGGTCAGATGCCTCAGCTTTGGCTTGAGGCCAAAATGACCCAGCTAGGCCTGAAACCAGGTCCCAGGCAGGAAGGGACAGGGGAGACAGTACAGTATGTGTGTGGCCGGGGAGGGTTCTTTGAGTCCAGTGCCTGGTCCCCCTTGCAAGAGGAATGTATTGGCAAGGAGGGCAGCAAAGGAAGGGTACAACAAGGAAGGCAGCAAAAGAAGGCAAAGGAAGGGGAAGTGAAGGGCAGAGGCAGCACAGCCTACTGCCAGGAGCCCGGGAGGGGAGACCTGCCCACTCTCAAAATGTGGCACTCACAGAAATGCTAGTTGTATTGGAGGCAGCGACTGAGGCCCCTAGAGCAGAGTCTCTACCACCTCTATTCCATCTAGTTCGGAGGGGTGGGGGGAGAGGGGAACTCATGGGGCCCCCAAACTCCTCAAGCCTGCCTGTCACAGCAAAGACGGATGAGACTGTGAGGAGGGGGGCTGGCTGCGAGGGGGTTAATGTGTTTGCATCAGCCCTTTATGCTGGCCTCCTTGACCTCAGGCCCTTTCCTCCTCCAGTTCACCCTCAGACCGGCCCGGAAAGAGGTAGAGATACGCAAACCTTCAGGATCTGCCAGCCACAACACGAGTCCCTGTAGGAGACTCAGGGAACAGCCAAGGAGGGAAGCAGGAAGAGCAGGGCATGAGGCAGGAAGGATTCAGGTCCTTGGCACCCAAGGGTAGGGGGTGGGGGTGCAGGGAAGAGACCCAGCTCAGGCTGGGAGAACTAGGAGTTGGGGTAAGAAGGGTCCAATGGGAAACTCCCACCTGGGGTGACTCAAGTCAGGTGAAGGCCTCCAGGGAAGAGGCGTCCCTGAGGGAGACCACTCTTCTAGATGGGCTTGGAAGCAGCCCACCTCCCTGGAGTAGGCAAGGACATGCCCCAGGTTCTGGGTGTGTGAGCCAGAGTGAGTTACATCCCCTCTCCAGGCCTCGGTTGGCCCGTTTTGTGTGATGGGGGCTTGGCCGAGGAAATTGTGCCTCCTCCTGGTTCCTGGCAGGAAGCTGTTTCTGAGCCAAGAAGCACAACCAGGTGTCTGTGGCCCTGAGGGAGGACCAGGAGACTCCGTGTCAGACGCACTACAGGTGCAGTGGGGAAAGCACCTATCACAGGGCAAACCTACCTTTATCTTGTGCAGTGTCCGGTCGATCTCCATAGCCTGCACCCACACAGATACACCGCCTTTGCTATATGTCAGGTTCCAGCCCACCTCGGCTTCACACTCTGACCGGAAGCTGCGGAAGTCCTCGTCGTCGGGCACCTGGACGCTGTCACGGCCCAGGACTGGCCGAGGCCCTTGGGGCTCTATTGAGGCAGCAGGCGTCTCCATAGAGCGTGTGGGGAGGCCCCGGGCCCTGGTTCTAGCCCAGCTCTCCTGGTCCTCCGCGGAAGCTTCAACGACGTCGACGCGGCTGCAGATGCTGACGCCACCTTCCTGGGACCTGCAAGACCGGTTTGGGGACAGGAGTCAGTGCGCTGGGCATGCGGGTGGGGCTTTCTGGGGTCCTGGGCAGAGTTCGAGATAAACAGGGACTAGCCCCCGGGCGAGACAGGCAGGCATGGGACAATCACGGGGGCCACCCCCCAAGGAGCGACCCCAGACCTCTCTGGGGCTGGTGTGGGGGCTGCGTATCGGGTGCAGGAGACCCACGCGAGTCTGTCCGGACCGGAGTGAGGGCCAGGACCCCAGGCGACAGACTGTCCAGAGGGGCACCGCGCAGTGGTGGCCGGACCGGCTCAACTAACTCGGCAGCGGCGCCGACGTGGTCTGCGCCCCGGGCGAGTGGTGGGGGCGGGGTGGGGCGCCTGCCGGCCCGACCCACTCACCTGTGCGGGCTGCTCCGCCGGGGCCCGCCGGGGCCGGGAGTGCGAGCGCCGCTGCTGCTGCTGCCGGGGCGACCGGGGGCCGCGCGGGGGCTCTAGGGGGGAGGAGCAGTGGGTCCCGCCGCCTGGCCCTGCCCCGTGCCCCCCCCGCCCCGCGCGCCCCCTCTCTCCCTCCCCGTCTCCGAGCTCGGCTCGGGGCCCTGGGGGCTCCGCTCGCCTCGGCAGGGTATTTTCCAGGCTGCGGAGGTGAAGCTGCCAGAGCTCACAGCCCTTCCCAGCCCCGCCCCGCCCCGCCCCGCAGGGTCCTAGCGCCCGCCCCCAGCAGCGCCGGAAGGGGTCCCGGCCGGCCGGGAGGGATCCCGGTTGGGAGGGACCTGTCTTCAGGCAGCGGTTGGGGACAGGGTGAAGAAGGGACAAGATTGAGTGGACTCTGGGACTGCGGACGAGGAAGGACTAGAAGAGGGATTCTGGAAGTTAATTTGAATCCCTTTTCTCCACCCACCTTCCATTCTCACAGGTACACTCCTCTGCAACAACCTACTTACACACAGCCATGCAATCCCTAGAACAGCCCAGAGACACCTACACCACTGCACCCAGAGACTCAAAGGTGGGCACATACACCCCCACAAGAATCAACAGAATAACTCCAGGGAGGACAGCCCCAGAACAACTCAAAGATACCTGCAGTTTGCATCCCCCACCAACCTAGAGTCACACCAAACCTACACACACCCAATCCAATTCCCTGTGAGGTGTGCAAACCCGGCCCGAAGCTGATCCAACACAGAAGCCTCAAGGTTCACAAGCTGGCCATACTTAGGCAAAATCTCCTCTCTGGTCTCAATCCCAGGTGTGAACTTTAGTCAGTTCCCCCTCCAGCCCCAGACTCTTGGCCCTTGTTCACCTCCTACCCTACCCAACACACACACACACAGACCTCCCATGGACTACACTAGGCTCTCAGGAACTTCTGGCCCCAGAGCTCAGGGGGCTCCCCTGGCCCTCCCCAGACATCCAGGCAGAGCTGGCCAGACCCCCATAGCGATAGAGAGACGTGTCCAAGAGCACTCCACCCACCCCTTCCAGCCAGGGAGGCTGCCACCTGCCCCCTGGATCCTCAGCCTCCATCTACTCTGTGTGATCTGAAGCCAGCAGGTCAACTTCTCTGAGGCTGGGCCATTATGAGTATGGCAGAGGGCCCAAGATGAACATTCACTCACCCCAGTGAAATGCCTGCCAACCCTACAGAGGCTGGCTCTGGGCCACAGGGAGGCAGGGAGAGCCCATGGAGAGGCCCCTGGAAGGGTAGCTAACAGGGCCCAGCGAGTGGCTACCACTTGTCCAGTGTCACACAGCGAGTACCTCTGGCCATTCTGACCAGAACGTGCCTCTCAGCCTCCTCCCTGCCCAGGGTTGCTTTCTACACCCTGGCTACCCCTGTCTCTAGGCTTTAGTTTCCCAGCTTTAGAATGAAAGAATCAGAACTTAGAACCTTAAGGTGCCTCCTAGCCTCAACATCCTAAAGCTCTGGGATAGACCAGCTTTTCTTAAAGGTGCTAAGAGAAAGATGAAGAGTTGTCACCGTGGGTTCACAAATAGAGGTGTTACTTCCTGAAGTGCTCAAGGATGAGATGTTTGTGAATCAGGCCCAATTTTAAGAATGAGTGGGGGTGACCAGGGAGCTGTGATGGCAAGTGACTCCAAGGGGCATTCCCCAAAGTAAATTCTGTAAAAAGAGTTGCAGGTCCCCTTGAGGCTGTGTCATGACCTTAGGACCTTACATCTACAGGCCTCCCATCTGTAGCGTGGGGGATATAGTCAGATAATCACCTCTCTAACCCACACCCTTTACATGTCTGGGAGTGAGTGGCAGGAGGGATGGCTCTGGGCTCAGGAGGCCAGGGCTCTGGCTCTCAGGTACCCACTTCCCCAACTCCACTATGTGTGTGGCTCTAGGCAGGTCATTGCCCCTTCCCAGGCCTCAGTGTTTTTTATCTGACAACCTCCCTCCCAGGTTGGGGGAGACCCAAAGCCTTCTCTGTGAACTTAGCCTCTGGGATCTGCCATGAGGAAAAGAAACCAGAGCACTGGCCTGGTGGGTCCTGCCTTCTTAGGGCCCCAATACCACAGCATCCCAACAGAGAATAGGCACCAGGGCAGTGAAATACCCATGCCCACCAGCCAGTCCAAGGTAAAAGAGATAAGTCTGGAGTGACAGCAAGAGCTAGCAATGAGGTCAAACTGACAGAACTTCCCCATTTTAGAGAGCTGCCATTCTCGGCGGCAGACACTACACAAACCCAGATCCAGGGAGGTATAAATGCCAGAAACCAAACCATCACTGAAATCCAAACACTTTAGCCAAGGATGAGTCTTTTGGGTCTTGAATCAGAAAATGTGGGTGACCTGGTGCCCCTGGATGAGTCTTTTGGGTCTTGAATCAGAAAATGTGGGTGACCTGGTACCCCTGGGCTCAGGTGGTAGCCTGGGCTTAATCCTGGGTCCTGAGTTCAGGCCAGGCTGGCTGGCCAGTGGGTGCACAGAAAGGCACCACTCCTCATCCTACTTATCATTAAGTGCTCTTGCAAGGGGCCCCCAGGAATCTAGATGACTCTGGCTCTGGGGCTCATAATAGCCTCTCCAACATGATCAGATCAAAACGGATTCATACCTTGTCTCAAAAACCCCTGAGCAGCAAAATTAGGGCCCCATCTGCTCAAGGGCAGAATGGCTTGGAGGTGGAGCTGGGGGAGGAGTCTGGAGAGGAAGTTCAAGGACTGGGCCACCCCTGCTTTCCACAGCCTGGCAGAGCGAAGAATTTGTGGACGGTTGCTCAAATTCTGGCTCTATCATTTCCCAGTTGTGGGATCAAGGGCAGGTGACATGTCCTTTCTTAGCCCCAGATTCCTCACCTGGAATAAGACCTACTCTCTGAAGATTATTGCAATGAAAAGAGTTATCCATGTGTCAGTTTCACCCTCCCTTTGATAAACAAAAATATAACTGGACGGGGAACAAAAAGCATTAAGGTAACATCTTAACATGATGGCTGTTAAGATTCTCATGAACGATTAAACAGAGTAAAGGCTGGCAAAATGTGGCTCCTGCTCTGCCCACTGTGCCCCGCTGCCCTAGCTCCAGCTCCCCTTCACAGGACGTGGATCAAGGTGCATCTCTGGGACCCCAGGGCAGGGTCCAGGTCTAGCTCCTCTCTGGGTCTCAGCCCCAGAACAGGGCATCACTGAGCAGAAGTCAGAGTGGGTGTAGAAGGTGAGACCATGTATGAGAAGGTGCTTAGCAAACTGAGAAGTGTCAGAGGAATGTGAGGAATCATTACCCAGGATGCTGACCAAGTACTGGGTCTTATCCGTGCCCTTCCAGAGAGCAGCTGAGGCCGTGGGAGGCACAGGGATACCCCATCATCTTACGGCAAGTCAGAGTCCATATGGGGATCTCTAGTACCTCAGAACTATGACTCCTTGAATAGGGGGCCTCATGCCAGACTTGCTTGTTGCCCCCGATGACCACTAGAGCAGGAATCAGGTCACCTTGGAGCCACTCAATGACCTGGTCCCCAATACCCACCTCATCCCCCCTCCACTGTGTTCCCCCTAAATTACAGACCCTCAGACTGACTTCAGCTGGCCTCACAGCCTCATTGTACAGGTGGAGAAACAAAGGTCCAGGGGACAGGAACAAAGTAGAGATAAGAACCCTGGTCTTCTAGCTCCTAGCTGAGGCTTTGTCCCTCCACCCCTTACATACCCACCTCTTCCACTACATGTTGGTGGCCTTGGCCCAGTCACCACCTTCTTTCAGCCTCAAGATTCAGCACTGCCTTGGCCTCCAGTGCCCCTACCCTGCCCAGTGTCCTGGATGAGGGGTCCCTAAGTTTTGACTTGCTCTTGGGTAAAGAGGCAAAGGGGTGCCCACCCCTACTCACCATCTAGTCAGAGAGACAGATAACTGCCTCGATCTCCCCTCTGGGAGATGAGGAGAAACCCCCCACCCCAGCCCCTCCTCCCCCACCCCCTCCTCAGGGGTAACCCTGCTCCAACCTGGGTGGAGTAAATTCCAAGGCTGCTCAGGACAACAAGGTAGGGTCCTGAGGACACTGTTCTAGAAGGCTGGGTGATGACCTGTGTGATGTCACCAGGAAGCAGCAGAGTGGAACGGTGGTTCCAAAGTCCCCTCTAAAAGGGCCCAGGACAGAGCACTTTGAGGCCCCCAGGGCTAGGCTGGCCTTGAATCAGAAGGCTCGTGGCAATAGGCTCTACATCGCAGTCCCATCTGGAGCCGGATCTAAGTGTTTGCCCAGGGCGGGTCTCATACCCTGTGGGGCCTCACTGAGCAAACACAGCCCAAAACTTGCCCTGAAGGAGCTGCTGGAGCCTAAGGGAGTCACATAGTAGCACAGAGCCACTCTGTGAGAATCACTCATGGTCACCCACATCCTCACTCCTCCTGATGACGTGCTGCAGCCACATACCATCACACGGACATCCTGACAGTCCCACACAGCCACACACAAACTCAGTCGCATACATACATGGCCAGCCTTGCACAGGTAGGCACGCTTGGTCACACCAGCTCATACACAGCACCAAAGTAGGAATGTCAGATAAAATACAGGACACTTGGCTAAATTTGAATTTCAGATAAGCAACAAGTAATTGCTTAGTATATGTACGTCCCAAATATTTGCTGTCTGGCAACCTTATAGCCAAGGCACCACCGCACCCATATCACAAGGCCTCAAAGCACCACACAGTCACACACCAGTTCCCACACAGACTGCAGTCACTCGCTGCACCATGGGAATGTACACTGTTCAGGTCACAGCAGTGGCATGCGCATGCACATGGCTCTGTACACCCTCTCTGTGAAGAGGCCCTGGACCATAGTAACAATGTTTCTTATTCCTTTGACTTCGTAACACCCTTAGTTGGAAGGTCAGGCAAAGACCATATCCCCATTTGACAGATGAGGAAACTAAGGCCCAGGCAGGGACAGAAACTACCCTCGGTGTACCAGCATGTGGTCCTCTGGGTATGGAGTAGGAGGGGTTCGAGGGAAGTCATGTCATGCCTGGGCCAGGCTGTGTACCTGGGCATGGCAGAGCTCCCAAGCAGGCCCCCAGCACTCAGGGCAGCACAGCTTCTCAGGAGTCTCTTCCCTTCAGATAGAATAAAAGCCTACAGGTGGGCGGGGGCACCCCGACCCCTCCCACCACCCTAAGGATGATCTTGAGCTCTCTCCCAAAGGCTCTTCCAACCCTAAACCAAAAACAAACCCACTGCCGTTGAGTCGATTCCGACTCATAGAACAGAGTAGAACCACCCCATAGAGTTCCCAAGGAGTGCCTACTGGATCTGAACTGCCAACCTTTTGGTTAGCAGCTGTGGAACTTAACCACTTTGCCACCAGGGTTTCCTCTCCAGCCCTAGGGAGGTGGAAATTGTCCTTAGTCAGGATGCTGAGGGCTCAGCTTTGAGATTAAAAAATAAGAAGACACCAAAAAAAAAGGAAGTTGTGCAGCCTGCTGCTGGAAGATGGGCAGTCCCAGGGCAGGAGTTCTATTTTTTTTTGTTTTGTTTTGTTTTAACGAACAGAAATTTATTTTCTCATAGTTAGGAGGCTAGAAATCTGAATTTAGGGTGCTGGCTCTAGGGAAGGCTTTCTAACTCTGTCAGCTCTGGAGGATGGTCCTTGTCTTTTTTGAGCTTCTGCTCCTGGGCGATTTTCATGTGGCTTGGCATCTCTCTTCCCCCATCTCTGATCGATCGCTTGTTTAATCTCTTTTATATCTCACCCTACACTAATACTGTCTCATTAACATAACAAAGAAAACCCATTCCCATATTTTCGGGGAAAAAAATTCAAGCCATAACAGTGTTTTACTTTCTTAGTGCTGCTGTAACACAAATACCACTAGTGGGTGTCTCTAAAGAATAGAAATTTATTCTCTCACAATTCTGGATGCTAACAGTCCAAACCAGGGTCTCGGCCATATACATTCATTCCTTCCTTGTTAGTAGCACCAGGTATTCCCTGGCTTGTAAACAATCCTCACACGATGTCTGTCTTCCCCACTTTGTGTGCAGTGAACTTCTTATTAAGCATCTTGCCATGTAACAGGGCTGGAGTTCTTGCCACCAAGCAGCCTCGTCCTTCCTGAAGATACACAAAGATGCCTTCCCATCCCCACCCAGCCTGAGCACAGCATCAAGGTGAGGGCCTGGGGTCAGGCAGATGGATGAAGAAGGTCTGACAGGGAACTCAGAGGGCTTTGGGAGGCTGCTTCAATCCAGCAATCGAATGAGGTTCCCGCAGGTGGCAGTACCCGTCAGCAGATGTCCAGCCTACAGGGTAGAAGGGTGGCCAGCTGGGTTTTGGGCCTCCCAAAAGGGATGTCTCGATGGTTCTGCTCTGGGCTCTGCCACCTCGGGCAAGGCTCTGCTCCTCTCTAGTCCTCAGTTTTCCTGTCAAAATGCCGGTGTTTAAGATGCCTCTTCTACCAGGCTGAGGCGGGAGGGCTCTGTAAATTGTGAGATCCTATGTGGTGGTGGGGGGTTGTTGTTAGACATCACCTTCCCCCGGAGTCTGTGGGCACCCTAGGCAGCAGGACCCTGCAATGTCCAGAGGCAAATTTCAGGACTCTAGGGTACAGGGACTAGAGGATAGGAAGGGAAGGACGGGAGAGGAGGCAGGACAGATGGGGTACGTCACCTCCACCTGCCTCAGCAGTCTAGTATAATGGCTAAGAGCTTGCGCTAAGAGGCCAAACTGTCTGGGTTAGAACCTCTAACTTAGTGTGCGCCCTAGAATTAGTTACTTAACCTCTCTGTCTCGGCTGTACCATTTCTAAAATGGGTAGGCTAACAGGACTATGTCATTAAAACCGGGGTTAAATGAGTTAACGCACGCAAATGCTCGATCAGTGCTACGGCTGCTATCAGTTCTTGTCTCCTGAGCCTCCTCAGCCCCTGTCCCCAAGGCATGGCCCCTTTCCTACATCCTTGTTCCCTGTCATGGAGGCAGTGCCTCCCTCTTTTCCTGACCTGGAGAAAAAGATATAGCCTGAGTCAACCTGGTGCCTGGACAGCTGTGGGTGAAGCAGAGGTGGGCATAATGATATCTTCTCCCTGCTCTCTCATCCCCATTTCCAAACAGAGCTGCAAACGTCCTGGACGGGTCCCATTTGAAAGGCCTTCCCTCAAGGGGTATTAGCTCCTTGCATCCCCAGAGCCCCCTCCCCAGTGTCTGACAACTGGATACTAGAGAGCAGCAGGACAGCGGGAACCCGGCAATGCCCAGCAAGAGGGCAGGACAGCACCAAGATGCCCACACTCCAGGTCCTAGTTCCCAGGACCACATGAGGGGCTGGTGTGAGTGAGCTCAGGGGGTCTATCTGAGACTGAAGCTGAGGGGCCTTCCTGGGTCAAAGTTCATTCTGGGATCAAAATCCACCTAGAACTGGCTGGAACAGGCTCAGCTTCCATGGGGCATTGCTGTGTAAGGAACTCCAGCCCATTACTGTCCCCTAACCTGAGGCCCTGGTGCCTTGGGTCAGCGGGAATCTCCACAATACTCCCCAGGGGAGGCTACCTCCTTCAGCACCTTCTATATTTAGGTCTTGGGCTCTGTGACTCATTCCTGAATCTGCTTTGCTCCCCTACTCCAGGAGTGTGCTCCCATGGTATTTTTATCTTCTGCTGCCTCAGACTGATTAATAAGGTCCCAGAATCCTGCAGCAGCCACACACACCAAGGAAAGCTCCCTAGTTCCACCAGCCCCAGGTTAGCTCTGGGTTTCTCTCTGATCAAATCCTGAACTTCCCACGACTCCCCAACCAGAGCCTGCCCAAATGCCTGCGTTGGGGGTTGGCTCTTAACAGGACTGTAGTGGCAGTGGGGAAGGAGAAGTGGAGCCAAGCCCTGTTCCCTCCAATTCCACTGATGGGCAGAGCCCCAACCTAAAGTCAGGAGACCCAAGCTCTGGGCCTGACTCATCCTCACCTTGCTGTGGGATTCTTGGTGAGTTCTTGGCCCCGCTGGGCTTCTCTTTCCTCCTCTGAAAATCCAGGGTTTGAACCAGGCCTCCATTAAGGAGGCTTGGACTAGAATAGAAATAACCACTGAGCCAGACCTCCACTCTCAGATAGGGTAGGCCGGGGGTGAAGTATTTGATGTGGGGCTTTGTCTCCCACTTAGGCTCTGCCCCCTGCCTCTGGCCTCTGCTGGTTCAAGGGCCACTCAGGCCAGGCACCTGCTGTCAACCTTCTTGGACCTCTGCCCTGCAAGGAAGAAGGCTCATGCACGAGCTATACTCCGAAGGGTCTGAAAAGAGCCCAGGGTATGGTTCTGGTCTGAGTGTCTAGGGCCCTAATGTGTAGTTTGGGGCAAGAACCTCGTTAGCTCTGGGTCTCAGGTTGAGGGGAAGGGAATCAGGTGCACATGGAGGTGTAAACGCTTGACACCTCTATTTTTTGCCAGGTTCCCAGGGTCGGAGGAGATGGGGGACATCCCCACCTCCCCCAGCTCAACTTCCAGAAACACAGGCATCTAGGGCACAGTAGGGAGGTATCTGGAATGTGGGCACACCTGGGGCTGCTGTAGCTCCACGCTTGCCTGGCTCTAAGAGAGCCCCATCTACAGCCTGCCTTAGCCTGTGGCAGGTTTATTGAGGACTTAACCATGTGCCTGGCTTCTATGCACTTAACAGGTCTTAATTCATTGCATTCATAGTTAAAACTCAGGGCAGTCCTGAGTAAGGCTTACTACTTCGACTTTGTAAACAACTAATTAGAGGCTTGGAGAGGGGTAATGACTTGCCTAAAGTCACAGCACTGTCTCTGTGAGAGCTGGTTAAAAGCCAGGTCCGACTGCAGTCCTGGCTTGTTGGTCCACCAATGTAGCTCCTCACAGGGTATACATTAGACACTCAATAAATGTTTGATGCAGATGTTTGATCATTGTCATGTAATGGAAAGATCCCTATCTTAGTCCAGTTCTACCTCAACTTCTCTGTGTGTCCTTAAGACAGGGGTTTTCCTTCTATAGCCTCAGTTTCCCCTGCTGCCAAGGCTTTGAACCAGTTAATTTTGGTTTGATCTCCTGCGGAGAATTTGCATTCTCACTCCAGATACACTGAATCAAAACCAAAACCCATTGTTTTTCAGTCCATTTGGACTCACAGTGACCCTCTGCTGAATCAGAATCTACATTTTAACAAGGTGGTCCTTATGTATACATAAGATTCACCTGGGGATCCATAAGAATCACCTGGGGATCTTGTTAAAATGTAGATTCTTTTCTTCTGTGTGTGTGACCAATATTTGAGACAGAAAGCCATATGCCTCAGTCTTCACTGTCACCTATGACAGGACAAATCACCTCGATTCCATCAAGAAGCTACAACTACCTTTTTTTTTTTGTAATTTTTTTTATTGTGCATTAGGTGAAAGCTTACATAGCAAATTAGTTTTGCATTCGATAGTTTGTACACAAAGTGTTCCATGACATTGGTTCCATTCCCCACAATGTGCCTGCTCTTCTCCCACTTCCATTCTAGTTTCCCTGTTTCCTTTTGTCCTGAATTGCTACCCCCTCCTGCCTTTTTTCTTTGTTTTTGGGCAAGTAGTGCCCTTTTGCTCTCATGTAATACATTGTTCTAAGGAACATGTTCCTCTTGGGTGTTGTTTACTTTATGGGCCTGTCTATGGTTTGGCTATAGTGTCACCATGAGTCGGAATTGACTTGACGGCAATAGGTTATGGTTTGGCTGATGGGTGGTCTCTGGTAATGGCTTCAGTTCCAGTTCAGAAGGGTGTCTTAAGGGCCATAGTCTTGGGCGTTCCTCCAGTTTCTACCAGACCAGTAAGTCTGGTCTTTTTTGTGAATCTGATTTTTTGTTCTGCAATTTTTCTCCCACTTTATCCGGTACCCTCTGTTGTGATCCCAGTAAGAGCGGCCGGTAGTGGTAGCCAGGCATCATCTAGTTCTTCTGGTCTTGGGGTCATGTAAGCTGTGGTTCATGTAGTCCATTAGTCCTCTGGACTTATTGCTCCTTTGGGTCTTTGGTTTTCTCGATCTTCTTTTGCTCCAGATAGTAAGAGACTGACAGTTGTATCTCAGATGGCTGCTCAAAGCGTTTAAGACCCCAGATGCTAGTCACCAAAGAAGGATGTAGAGCTTTCTCTTCATGGACTATGTTGTGCCAACTGACGTAGATGTCCCGCAAGTAAAATGTACATTTTGATTCAGTACATCTGGGGGTAGAAAAGCAAATTCTCACCAGGGGATTGAACCAGTTAGAAGCCCTGTGAAAAATGGAGATGATAAGTGAAGGCCCAGAGAATTAGACACTTGGAGGTAGGGACGATATTCGATTTTCATTTCTACAAATACCTGCCTCCTATTACTTGCTGGAAGTGGGCCCATTTGGAACCAGACCTCAGGGTCTCCCAGGCCTCCCTCACTCACCCCAAACGCCTCTAACAGCACCCCACCTGGGTACAGCCTAGGTCTATTCCTACAAGGAACAGAGAAAAGTTCATTTCCCTGGTGTGTAGATGCATAGACCTGGGGGTGGCATGGTCTGCCCATGGTGTCACTCTGCTACTCTGCCTTACTGGGGAAGATGCGCCTATAGCCTCAGCTCAGTATCACCCAGACCAACCCAGATATCTCCTCCAGCTGCCACTGGCCCCAAATGGAGTCACTTGAGTGCCCAATTCCTCCCATGCACAGAAACAGAGCCCAGTGCCCTCCCACACCTCTCCATTCCAGAGCTGTCCACTTGGTGTTGCCCCTTGTATGTCACACCTCGGTCCTTTCCCTTACCCGGTCCACTGTCCTGAGAAGCAGGATCTGTACAGCTCCAGCAACACTGTTTTCTTTTTCCAGGGTTCTGCAGACCCTCCTCAGCTTCTTGCCTCTGGCAATCATCTCAACAAAGCAGAGCCTTCCTCCATCAGGCCCAGGTGGGATAGGATTTGCAACATGGACTTCTCCAGGCCCTCAGGGCACAGTCTGTCTAAGCCTGTATCCAACAAAGATGCTGCTTCTTGGGGTGCAGGGAAGGACTATAGGCCCAAAGGCAGGAGGGCTGGGCTTTGGCCCTTGCTCAGAGACTGCTGAGACCTGGGGCAAGTCCTTGCTTCTCTCGCAGCCCTCAGCTTTGCAATTTATAGAATGAGGAGACCAGTCCCTCAACATGCAATCACGTTATCATCTTTTGCATTTATTGGACTGCTTGGGGATTTAGTTTTCACCCCTGGATCTCATTTGCTCCTCCTACCAACCTATTCTTATTTACAATAAGAAAGCTTAGGTCCCAAGGGAACAGAATTACCCAAGATCACACAATAATCCTGATCGTCTCTGGTCCTTTACACTCTATAATGCTAGGACTCTGGCAGTGTGACTTTCTCCGACCGGTTGCACAATAGTAAAATAACTGCTATGAGAGGCAACGCACGGGGGTGTGCTTTGCAAACCATAAATGAAAAGGCAACAGAAAAATGATAGGATCTTTACGTTACTACTTATTACTGTTATCTTCGCTAAGACGCCCCCAGGAGTCGATCACAAGACGCTCAGTTAGCGCAGGCGTTCTTTGAAGTTTACGGAGGCCTCGAGGCCTCACATCTGCGCGTGCGCTTTCCAGCCAGGTGCCATCTAGGGGCTCTCAAGTTGCTCCAGCCGGCTCAATCCCCCTTGTGGTTGTGGCCACTTGGTTAGTGTGGCTCCCCTGGATGCCGGTCAGTCCCGCGTCGGTTGAGGCAACTCACAGCCCCACAGCGGCGGAGGTCTGAGGAACAGCAGTGACACAGAACGGTCGCCGTCCTGCTGTATACCAGGGACCCAAGTATCTCAACTACCTCTCCATTAAACCTCCGTTGCTGATTCTAGCTCCCCTCATGGCAAACATGGCGACCACCACGAATTCAGCTATAACAGCAGCCCACGCACTGCGTCATGGGAGCTGCGTTTCACGGCTAAGACGTTTATGGAGTTACAACGCTGTGTAAACTACAGTTCCCAGAAGCCCAAGTGCTAGCGTTGCAGAAGCAGTGCGCAGGGCATGTTGGGAAATAGAGTTTGGGCGAGCTGGTGGGTTTGTGCTGATAGAGAAACCATAGTGAAGGAAGTGGAGCTAAGTGCGCTAAGGGCAGAAGTTGTGGGTTCCTTTTACCAATGAGTTACACAGTAGCAGTTATAGGAGCCTAATATCCTTGTTAGGAAGGTGTTTTAGGAAGATTACTACTCATTAGCTGTCTGCATCTCCTACACAGCTTCCTCCTTCACTTTACGAAGACTGCACTTGACAGGTCGTCATCACCCGGGGCACTCTAAGTTTTTGCCTTCTTGCTGATCAATAGAACTTTCTGCTATGATGGAAATATTCTATACATAACACTGACCAACAGAGCAACCCCTAGTCTGTGGCTACGAAACACATAACATGTGGCATGGAACCGAAGTCTGAACTTTATTAATTACTTTTTAGTTAATTTAAATTTAAAATACCTAGGTGTGGCTAGGCCACCATATTGGACAGCGCAGTAAACTAGACCTCTTAGGAGCGTTCAACACCCCTTTGCTTTCTGAGGCTCGCACTTTTTTTTTCCTGCCTACTTATTACTCAGTCTTTGCAGATTCCTCTTCCATTGTTTGTCCCCTGAAAACCTAAAAATTAATTTGGACTGTAAAAATCTGCCCTGCTATTCATCAGGATGGAAAAACAGGCACAGATAAAGCCAGCTGCTAAATTAACAGGAAATAATATTTTTCCCAAGGATAAAAAAAAAAAAAAGGCTGAAAAGTGTCATACCAACCACCTGCTTTGAGTGACTACTGCTTTCTTACTGAGCTACTTTGTTTTCTAAAACCATAGACTCTCTGAAACTTTGCTGTTTGAGATTTTATCAGTAAGGAAACATCCTACTCTTGCATAGAGGATCTAAGTCACTAAACAGACTGGAGTTACAACCCAGGGGCAGAACTTTGGAGAAGGGGTTTCTGAACACAACATTTCTGCATCTATATTAATTTTATTATTTCTAAGGAAAAAGTATGCCGGGTTCACTTAGCAGTCCAGGTCTGATGTGACTCTCTCTACACACAACTCTGCTTTGCTTTGAGCCTAGCAAAATTTGAGCCTTTACTTAAATTCCACCTAATCTCCACCACTCTTTCAAATCCTATAGTAACTCTGTATTTGGTGAGCTGGCCCATTGGTTCCTCTGGTGTGTGTAATTTCCCTCATTGCAATGGGTCAATAAACCTAATTTTGTCAGAGTACAGTTTGTCCCTGGTGGTCTTTGGCTCATTGGGCTAGGACATCCGGAAATACCGATGTCATCCAGGTTCTGTCATGGGCCAGCTCTTCACTCTGCACATTCTCTTTAGACGGTATTATTCACTTCCATCCATGTAAGGATGGCTTTCAAACCTCCAACTCAGGTCTTTCTCCTGCCTCTAGGATATCTCCCTCTGGTTGACTCACGGATTTTTTATACTCAGTGTGTTCAAAACTTAACTTTCTTTGGGTGACTTGGTGTTGAAGGGCAGCCTCTCCTCACTGCCGTGTTTGAAGTAAGAACCACTTGACCACTTCTGACCCATACGATGGGTGGGGGTCACCCCTCACCTGGGCCAGGTACCTCTTCAACCACCGTCCTCAAACTGGACATTGGATCAGCTGTTTTTCACATAGGTCATTGTCCAAAGCCTTAAAAAACTGGGAGGAGCAGGGATGTGAGGGGCAGGTAGAAACTAGGCCTGACTTGCCCTGCTTCTGGACTTTCAGCAAGGGCGGGGCCTCGTGATAGAGACTGCAGAGGAGGTCCTGCCTGTCTTCCCCTTTTACTGATCTCTCGTGATCCTCTCCCTTGAAGCCCTTCCCATCATTGTCTTCACCCCACCTAGTTCCCTGTCCCTTCTAGTGCCTTGAGGATTTCACAGCCACCTGCCTCACTGACCTTGTGGCTTTCTCCTGAGGTCAGCCAGCCTTAGCCAACTCTGCAAAAGAGTGGGTTGTGGCCTGTCTGCTGCTGTAAGGAAAGGAGAGCTAGGTAGAGTGGGGGAGGGTGGCTACTGTAGGAGGCTTCCCCTTGGGCTGTGACTAGTTTTCTCTCTAAAACTTCTAAAACCAAACACACTTCAACACCTTGAAGATTTAACTTCTTTGTAAAGGACGCTCTTGCCATCTCTTCTCACTCTACCCCTGCCCTACAGAAGAAGTTTGTATTCCTCTTATTCACATACTAACTTTTGGTCACCTTCCCCTTTCTTGCCCATTTCAAAGCACTTTCACGTTAGCCTGCATTGAATAATACTGAAATCACGAGTTTCTTCCCTAGGTTGAAGGATGGGTATAGTTTCAGTTCACCCCATCCCAAATGCCATTTTCCCATTAAAATAAGCCAATAGTGAGTGCATGGCGTGTGAAGGGGAAATCAGCGGTTGCGTTAGCTGTAGATGAAGTCACTTCTCCCAAACCCTCAGTGGTTTTGAACATTTCACACTTTTAAGCTGTTTAATTTTTAGTCCCATATTCCTTAACTGACAATCTTTGGTGGGCCATTGGTTAGAAACATAAACAACAAATTAACGAAAAGCATAAAAATAAACCTCTAAATTTGCTTCAAGATGAATGTTGCTAAATTCTTGCATTTGCCTAATCAAAATTTGTACATAGCACATGCAGATGTTATTAAGACTACAAAGACATGGTTAGAAAGAAAAAAGTAGATGTAATGATTATATCCCATTTGGCTTTTCATGTACTGAGAGTAAAGACAACCCGTTCCTACCGGTGTCATTTGTCGAATACGTTTGCAAACAGCAGCCTGAACCTTTCCTTTCATCATTTATAAATAAAATATCAGAAACAAAAAATAAATCTGTTGGATTTTTAAGAAGTATTATGAATTATTTCAGACATACATTTTCAACGTCAGGACACACAGAGCTAGCTGCTTCTTTCGATTGCACTGGATTCCATCTGTGGAAGTACCATGATATATATAACCATTCGTCCTGACGCATACTGGCGTAAGACTGCTGGATCAAAGGGTATACATTTTTTTTTTTTTTTTTTTAACAGGTATAGCCAAATTGGAGTCCCTAGGTGGTATAAATGGTTAATACCCTTGGCTGCTAACTGAAAGGTTGGAGGTTTAGGTCTACCCAGAGGCGTCTTGAAAGAAAGGCCTGGTGATCTGCTTCTGAAAATTCAGCCATTGAAAACCCTCTGGAGCACAGTTCTGCTCTGGCACATATGGGGTCACCATGGTTTGGAGTTGACTCAGCAGGCACTGGTTTATGGCCAAATTGCCCTCCCAGAAGGTTAAACCAATTTACACTGGCACCAGGAGTAAATGACAGGATCTATTTCCCTGCACCTTCACTAACTTAGAATATTATCCAATTTCTTAATTGTTGCCAATCTGATGGGTGAAAAAATGACGTCTCATTAGTACTCAACTTACATTTCACTAGTTGTGCATGGTTTTATTTTTTTGTGGACCATTTATTTTTCTTCTGATAAAAGACACTGCCCGTTTTTATACTGGGTTTTCTGTTCTCTAGTTGATTTATGGAAATTCTTTATATCTTCTGGATTTCACTACTTTGTTATATATGTTGCAAATATTTTCTCCCTATTTGTCTCTTTTTTTTTTACTTTGTTTATGATGCCTTTTGAAATTTTACGTTTTTATGTGGTCAAATTTACCCGTTTTCCCTTAAGATTTTTGGGTTTTGAATGTTGTTTAAGAAGGCCTTTCCTATTTGTTTCTAATACCTTTATATATTTTTTATGGTTGTAAACCATAATGTAATTCATCTGGAATTTACTTTTACATATGGTATGGAATAAAGAATCTATTTAATTATGTTTTTTCCTCAAAATGGATAACTAATTATCCTTAATAGTCTATTGAATAGACTCCTGTTTTCCACTTATTTAAAATGCCATCTTCATCATATATTAAGTTCTTACATGGGAGGATCTGTTTCTGATCTCTAGTCTGTTATGGTCTTGCCTATTTTCAAGCACACCATTTTCATTGTAATCTTTTCTTTGTTCTTTAACATTTTTTTCTCTGGTATTTTAAATAAAATTTATTGTGGTGAAATATAACAGAAAGTTTGCCATTTTAACCATTTTTAAGTGTGCAATTCAGTGACATTAATTATATTCATCATTATCCATTTCCAAAAGTTTTATGTCACCAGTACTCACCCAGCACACACTCCCATTTCACTCCCATTTCCTCTTCCTGTTAGCCCCAGGTAACCACTAATAAACTTTTGTCTCCATGCATTTGCCTATTCTAGATATTTTATGTAAGTGGAATCATACAATATTCGTACTTTTTGTGTCCAACTTATTTCTCTCCACATAATGGTTTCAAGGTTTATCTGTGTTGTAGCACGTTATCACAATTTCACTTCTCTTTATGGCTGAATAATATTCTACTGCATGTATAGATCACATTCTGTTTCTCCATTCATGAACATTTGAGTTATTTTCCCCCTTTTGGCCATTATGATCAACGATGCAATGAACATTCGGGTACATAGATCTGTTTAAGTCTCTTGAGTATTTTTTTTTTTTTTTAGATGACTTTTAGAAACAACTTGTCAAGTTCCATTTAAAAAAACATCCTGTTGGGATTTTGACTGAGATATATTGAGTTTACAATTTGTACAAATTATAACTTTATTTGTAGTATTCCCACCCCAAACACATTCTGTATTTTCTTTAATCGAGGTATTCTTTTACATCTTTCAATTAATTTGATTAAGATACACTAAATATATTCGATATAAGCTTCAAACTAATTTATGTTCTTTATTTGCAGCTTGTAAAATTATTGTTAAATTTTTGTTGCTGCTGTGAATTAAGTTTTTTAAAATTACATTTCCTAATTGGACATGACTGGGCTATATGAGAACTATTGAATATATATACTAAATGCTACACTTACAGGAATTAGTGCTACAGATATACTAACATAAAGACGTATGTACAAGCCTGTACATAGTAACATTGTTAGAGCCAATAATTGTAAGTAGCCTAAATGTTCATCAATAAGGGACTGATTAAATAAATTATAGTACATCCATGCAATGAAATGCTTTGCAGCCTTAAGACAAATGAAGTAGACCTATATATAGGAAGTTTTCCCAGATGCATTGAAGATGTATTATTATGTAAAGAAGCAAATTGTACAACAGTGTCTAAATGCTACCATTTTTGTTTTTTTAATTGTTCTTTAGATGAAGGTTTACAGAGCAAATTAATTTCTCATTAGACAATTAATACATATTGTTTTGTGACATTGGTTGCCAACCCCATGACATGTCAACACTCACTCTCTCCCTCTTGACCTTGGGTTCCCCATTACCAGCTTTCCTATCCCGTCCTGCCTTCTCATCCCTGCCCCTGAGCTGGTGTGCCCATTTAGTCTCATTTTGTTTTATGGCCCTATCTAATCTTTGGCTGCAGATTGAACCTCAGGAGTAACTTCAGTATTGAGTTAAAAGGGCGTCCAGGGGTCATACTCCTGGGGTTTCTCCAGTTTCTGTCAAATCAGTTAAGTTGGTCTTTTTTTGTGAGTTAGAATTTTGTTCTACATATTTCTCCAGTTCTATCTGGGACACTCTATTGTAATCCCTATGAGAGCAGCAGGTGGTGATAGCTCGGCACCATCTAGTTGTGCTGGTCTCAGTCTGGTGGAGGCTGTGGTAGTTTGGTCCATTAGTCCTTTGGACTAATCTTCCCCTTGTGTCTTTTGTTTTCCTCATTCTCCCTTGCTCCAGGCTGGATGGGACCAGTGGAGTATCTTAGATGCCTGCCCACAAGCTTTTAAGACCCTAGATACTACTCACAAAGTAGGATGTAGAATGTTTTCTTCATAAACTATGTTAATGCCAGTTGAGCTAGATGTCCTCTGAAACCATGGTCCCCACAGCCCTCAGCCCAGGAATTTGGTCCCTCAGGGAGTTTGGATGTGTCTGTGAAGCTTCCATGACCTTGCCTTGGTCAAGTTGTGCTGACTTCCTGGAATTGTGTACTGTCTTACCCTTCACTAAAGTTACCACTTATCTATTGTCTACTTAGTGTTTTTCCCTCCCCACCACTTCCCTCCCTAGTAACCGTCAAAGATTGTTTCTTTCTGTGGGGAAACCTTTTTCATGAGTTTTTATAATAGTGGTCTCACACAGTATTTGTCTTTTTGTGACTGACTTATTACACTCAGCGTAATGCCCTCCAGATTTATCCATGTTGTGAGACGTTTAGCAGATTCATCATTGTTCTTTATTGCTGCCTAGTATTCCATTGTGTGTAGGTACCATAGTTTATCCACTAATCTGTTGATGGGCACTTAGGTTGTCTCCATCTTTTTGCTATTGTGAATAATGCTACAATGAACATGGGTGTGCATATGTCTATTCAGGTGATGGCTCTTATTTCTCTAGGATATATTCCTAGGAGTGGGATTGCTGGGTCATACGGTATTTCTATTTCTAGCTTTTTAAGGAAGCACCGTATTGTTTTCCAAAATGGTTGTACCATTTTACATTCCCACCAGCAGTGAATAAGAGCACCAATCTCCCACAGCCTCTCCAATATTTATTTTGTTTTATTTATTTATTTATTTTTGTGCCAGTAAGGTCAGGGTGCAATGGTATCTAATTGCAGTTCTGATTTGCATTTCTCTAATGGGTAGTGATTGAAAGCATTTCCTCATGTGTCTGTTAGCAGCCTGAATGTCTTCTTTGGTGAAGCGTCTGTTCATATCCTTTGCCCATTTTTTAAATTGGATTGTTTGTATTTTTGTTGTAGAGGTATTGAATTTTCCTATACATTTTAGAGATTAGACCTTTGTCAGATTTGTCATAGCCAAATTTTTTTTTTCCCAGTCTGTAGGTTCTCTTTTTACTCTTTTGGTGAAGTCTTTTTTTTTTTCTTTTTAAATAATTTTTATTGTGCTTTAAGTGAAAGTTTACAAATCAAGTCAGCCTTTCACAGATAAACTTATACACACCTTACTACATAATCCCATTTACTCTCCCCTTAATAAGTCAGCCCGCTCCCTCCTTCCAGTCTCTCCTTTCGTGACCGTTTTACCAGTTTCTAACCCTCTCTACCCTCCCATCTCCCCTCCAGACAGGAGTTGCCAACACAGTCTCAAGTGTCCACCTGATACAAGTAGCTCACTCCTCATCAGCATCTCTCTCCAACCCACTGACCAGTCCATTCCGTGTCTGATGAGTTGTCTTTGGGAATGGTTCCTATCCTGGGCCAAAAGAAGGTTTGGGGACCATGACCGCCGGGATTCTTCTAGTCTCAGTCAGACCATTAAGTCTGGTCTTTTTATGAGAATTTGGGGTCTGCATCCCGCTGTTCTCCTGCTCCCTCAGGGGTTCTCTGTTGTGCTCCCTGTCAGGGCAGTCATTGGTTGTGGCCGGGCACCATCTAGTTCTTCTGGTCTCAGGATGATGTAAGTCTCTAGTTCATGTGGCCCTTTCTGTCTCTTGGGCTCAAAATTATCTTGTGACCTTGGTGTTCTTCATTCTCCTTTGATCCAGGTGGGTTGAGACCAATTGATGCATCTTAGATGGCTGCTTGTTAGCATTTAAGACCCCAGACGCCACACTTCAAAGTAGGACCCTGAACGTTTTCTTAATAGAATTTATTTTGCCAATTGACTTAGATGTCCCCTGAAGCCATAGTCCCCAAACCCCCACCCTTTCTCCGCTGACCTTCGAAGCATTCAGTTTATCCAGGAAACTTCTTTGCTTTTGGTCCAGTCCAGTTGAGCTGACCTTCCCTGTATTGAGTATTGTCCTTCCCTTCACCTAAAGTAGTTCTTATCTACTATCTAATCAGTAAATAACCCTCTCCCATCCTCCCTCCCTCCCCTCTCTCCTAACCACAAAAGAATGTGTTCTTCTCAGTTTAAACTATTTCTCAAGATCTTATAATAGTGGTTTTATACAATATTTGTGCTTTTGCATCTGACTAATTTCACTCAGCATAATGCCTTCCAGGTTCCTCCATGTTATGAAATGTTCGGTGAAGTCTTTTGATGAGCATAAATATTTAATTTTTAGAAGATCCCAGTTATCTAGCTTATCTTCTGGCATTTGTGTATTGTTAGCTATGATTTGTATGCTATTTATGCTGTATATGAGGGCCTCTAGGGTTGATCCTTTTTCTTTTTCTATGATCTTTATAGTTTTTGGTTTTATACTTAAGTCTTTGATCCATTTTGAATTAGTTTTTGTATATGGTATGAGGTATGGGTCCTGTTTCATTTTTTTACAGATGGACATCCAGTTTTGCCAGCACCATTTGTTAAAAAGACTGTTCTTTCCCCATTTAATGGACTTTGGATGTCTGTCAAAGATCAGGTGACCACAGGTGGATGAATTTACTTCTGGGTTCTTGATGCTGTTCCATTGGTCAATGTCTGTCATTGTACCAGTACCAGGCTGTTTTGACTACCGTAGCTGTATAGTAGATTCTGAGGTCAGGTAGTGCAAGTCCTTCTAAAAAAAAATTTATTCTTTTTCTTCAATAATGCTTTACTTATCCAGGGCCTCTTTCCTCTCCATATAAAGTTAATGATTAGTTTTTCCACCTCGTTAAAGAATGCTGTTGGTATTTGGATCAGGATTGCATTGTATTTGTGATTGCTTTGGGTAGAATTGACATTTTCACAATGTCGAGTCTACCTATCCACGAGCATGGTATGTTTTTCCACTTACGTAGGTCTGTTTTGGTTTCTTGCAGTAGTGTTTTGTAGTTTTCCTTGTATCGGTCTTTTACATCCCTGGTTAGATTTATTCCTAAACATTTTATTTTTTTAGGGGCTATTATAAGTGGTGTTGCTTTCCTGATTTCCTTCTCGTAGGTCTTATTGGTGTATAGGAATCCAAAGATTTTTGTATGTTTATCTTGTATTCTGCTATTCTGCTGAATCATTCTATTAGTTCCAGCAGTCTTCTTGTGGAGTTCTTTGGGTTCTCTATGTATATGATAGTATCATATCACCTGCAAATAGGGATAGTTTTACTTCTTCCTTACCAATTTGGATGCCCTTTATTTTTCTTGCCTTATTGCTTTAGCTAGGGATTCCAGCACAATGTTAAATAGGAGGGGTTATAAAGGGCATCCTTGTCTTGTTCCTGTTCTCAGGGGGAATCTTTTCAGCCTCTCTCTGTTGAGAATGGTGTTGGCTGTTGGTTTTGGATAGATGCCCTTTATTATGTTGAGGAATTTCCCTTCTATACCTATTTTATTGCGGGTTTTTATCAGGAATAGGTATTGGACTTTTTAGAATGCCTTTTCTGCATCAACTGAGATGATCATGAGATTCTTTTATTTATGTGGTAGACTATGGTGATTGATTTTCTAATGTTGAACCATCCTTGCATATCTGGTATGAATACACTCTTGGTCGTGGTGTATTATTTCTTTGATGTGATGCTGAATTCTATGGCTAGAATTTTGTTGAGAATTTTTGTGTCTATTTTTTTTTTTATTCATGAGAGATATTGGTCTTTAGTTTTCTTTTTTTCGTGGTGTCTTTGTGTGCTTTTGGTATCAGGGTTATGCTGGCTTCATAGAACGAATTCGGAAGTATCCCTTCTTTTTCTATGTTCTGAAATAGTTTGAGTAGTACTGGTGTAAGCTCTTCTCTGAATGTTTGGTAGAATTCTCCAATAAATCCATCTGGGCCAGGGCTTTTTTGTTGTTGTTCGGAGTTTTTTTTAATTGACTTTTCATTCTCTTCTCGTTATGGGCCTGTTCAAATTTTTGATCTCAGATTGTTAGTTTAGTGTTTAGATAGTGTGTTTCTAGAAATTTGTCCATTTCCTCTAGGTTTTCAAATTTGTTGGAGTATAGCTTTTCATAATACTCTGTTACGATCCTGTTTATTTCATTTGGCTCTTGTAATGTCCTTCATTTCATTTTTTATTTGGATTATTTGTGTCCTCTCATCTTTTTGGTCATCTTGGCCAATGGTTTGTTGATTTTGTTGATCCTTTCCAAGAAGCAACTTTTGGTTTTGTTGACTCTACTGTTTTTCTATTCTCTATTTCATTTATTTCTGTTCTGATCTTTATTATTTCCTTTCTTCTGGTGGCTTTGGGCTTCTTTTGCTGTATGTTTTTATGTTTGTATATGCACAAACATTTCTAGAAGAATATACGTGAAAATTCTAAATAATGGTGATGCTTATAGAGAAGGTACTGGGAAATTAGTGTGAGTCAGTGACAATGACGTGTTTGCACCCATTTTTCTCCTCCAGGGCACATAGGAAGACTATATTTCCCAGCTGTCTTACCAGATCTGATATCACTAGTGGAAATGTGGATAGAACAATGTGTCACTTCAGGTTTAAGACAATTAAGTGTGAACGTGAATTCTTCCCTCACCCCTAACCATGCAGTTGGAATCAGAACTCTGGGATGTTGGAGGTGCTGAGCATGGAAGCAGCTTGAATCTGAGTCATGGTTCAGGCTCAGAACCAACACTGCCTAACCTACCCTGAACTGTGAGTGAAAATATACCTTTGTTGTGTTAAGCCACTGAGATTTGTAGGTTAATTTGGTACCACATGCGGTGGATTAAAGATGGCCAGAAATTCTTTGACACTCCTCTCATTGAGAGGTGGGTCTACGTCTTCTCTCCTTGTATCTGTGCTGGACTGTGACTGCTTTGACTGACAGAATACAGAGAAAGTGATGCTGTGGTAGTTTCTGGCTCAAGCCTTAATAGACCAGCAGCTTCCTCTTCTTGTCTCTTTTGGGATGCTACCTCTCAGAATCTAGCCATCATGCTCTTAGAAACATAAGCCACGTGGAGGGGTCGTATGTAGGTCACATGTAAGTGCTTTTGTTTTCAGCCCTAACTGACCTCCCAGCAACAGCCAGGGTCACTTGCCAGCCATATGAATGAGCCATCATGAGCAATCAGCCCAGCTGAGTCTTAGATGACTCCCATACTGGTTGTAACTGCAACCACATAAGAGACTCAATGTGAGAATCACCCAGCTGAGCTCAGCCAACACTCAGAATGGTGAGCAATAATAAGAAACAGTTGTATTAAACAATAAATAACCTAAAGACTACAGTACAGCCAGTCCTATCCTGACCAATATGAAGGTCTGGAATGAACAGGCTCACTTTTCAGTGTTAACCCTTTTGTACTATTTAAAATTTTTGTTATGTGCATGTAATTTATTTGTCAATTAAAAAAATAACTACAATTCTGAGTTCAAAACTTCTAAGCATTGGGTCATGAAAACTATTTTTGTATATTTTTAAAATCATAGCAACAGTGATAAATATTTACTGTTCACCTACTCAGTACCAAGTCCTGTTCTGGATGCTGAAGACAGAGCCGGGATCAAGGCTGACTTGGTCCTGGCTCTCCTGAAGGTTCCAGCCTGATAGGAGAGACAGATAATAAACAGATAAACAAACACAGAGACATGTGATTAGTGCTCTGGAAGGATGTGCTGATGTGGTAGACCCTGACTGGGGTAGGAGCTATTTCTGATTGGGTGAACATGGAACATCTTCTGAAGTCTGACTGGTGGCCCGGTGCCAAGCTCTGAAAGATCTGGAGGAAGAACACCAGGCAGAGGGAACAGCCAGGACAACAGTTTTGAGGTGGAAATGAGCTTGGAAGTGAGACTTCGGTGATGTGAATGACAGTGACGTGTAGAAAGAAGTAAAGACAGAGATGTGGGTAGGAGCCAGATCTAACAAGGCCCTCAATGGCATAGTAAGGGATCCGGAATTTGCTTCGAACATGCTGAAAAGCCTTTGGAGGATTTTAAGTAAGAATAACATGAGCTGATTGATTTTAGAACAATCGATCTAGCCTAACTCAGGTGCAAATTTCAATCTTTATCCTAAAATTGGGTTCCCAAATCATGATATAATCACTTTTTATGTATATTGGTCACTGAATCATGTCTTTATGACATAATTAACAACATACTTTATAACATAACTAATTATAGATAAAATAAACAGTATGTTAAATGTGAAAAAGAGAAATGTCTTTAAGAAATATGTCTTAAAATTTTATTTTAAATGAACTTTATATTAACCCATTACCATCGAGTTGATTCTGACTCATAGTGACCCTATGAGTCAGAATGATAGAACCGCCCCATAGGGTTTCCAAGGAGCAGCTGGTAGATTTGAACTGCCAACCTTTTGGTTAGCAGCTGTAGATTACTGTAGCTCTTAACCACTGCACCATCAGGGCCCTAAACTTTATATTAGAATCTTTTGTATTCTAAAGATGTAAGATACTTATCTTTAGTCAAAATCACTTTATCGTCTACAAAAAAAAAAAAAAAAAAAAAAAAAATTTTTTTTTTATTCAAAAATGACAAAAATTATCTTAAATTTCCTGAGTGGTTTGTGAGTCAAAAGGTTAGGAAACACTGGCAATATGCCTCCTCACCTGAAGGAAACAGGGTGCCCCTGTACCTCATAGTCCGAGGGCCTTTTACTAGTATCCCCCGGTATCTGAGAGTCAATCAGTCCTAAAGGGAACTCATCATTGTTGCCACCTGGCTTTGGGTCTCTATTGGCACCCTACCTCCCTTTCCCTGGACACCCTTTCTGGTGAAGATCACCACCCCCTATCCACTCCTTCAACAGATTGGGCTGGGGCTAGAGGTACAGAGGTAAATAGGACTCAGGCCTTGCCTGTTCCCAGATTATGATAACATGGTTTGATGACTGTGGTGACAGGACATGCAGGGGCTAATGGAGTCCTGAGGCTGGGGCCAGAGAAGCCCTAACTTAGTGCAGGGGCAGGAAAGTTCTGGAGGAGGTGAGTCATGAGTAGAAACCAGGCAGACTAGAGAGGAAGGTGTTTCAAACAGCAGGCACAGCACGTGCAAAGGCCATGAGGGTCCAAGACAATGATATGTGAGGAATTGAGCCCAGTTCAATGTGGCTTCGCAACTGTGGGGGTGCACCCTTTACTGCTTTCCAAGTCCTGCAAACCATTACCAGCCACATCTCAACAGACTTGTTACCTCCAGAGCCCGCACAGCTACCTGACATCACCCAGTTTCTCTCGTCCCCTGGTATGCTGGGACTTGAACTGCCCAGGGTGACGCTAGGTCCAGTAAATCCCTCCTTTCATTCCTCACACCAGTCTGTGATGTGTCTGCAGAGATTTGGACAGGAGCCTCGCCGGAGGCAGTTTTATCATAGTTGCTTGCAACAGGTGACTTGGTGTCAAGTTTACCCACAAGAGATTCTCTGCTCCTCCAGTGGCCACACAAGTAAGTGTTGGGCCTCGAGTCAGGATACTGGGCTACTGGTCAGCTCAGACCCACCCCTCTGCAACCTCAGACAAGCCCCTTCTCCCTCTGGGACAGGGGTTTTGGTACATAAATCAGCTGTACCCTTTTACTCTCAGGGACTTAAATTTTCTAGGAAAAACGAGGCCCCTAAACCTTGCTCCCCACATGGGTGGTTGTCTCTTGTCTTTTCAGCCCTGAAGGAAGAACCCTCTAATTCAGCCATTCCTGCAGCTTCTAAGAGTTGTTGTGTCGTGGAACCTCTGAACTTGTTCTTCCTGCTGCCTACCCCCTGGCTGACTCCTATTTCATCCCTCACGACCCAACTCAGAGGCCACCGGGTCAGGAAAGCCGGGCCTCTTCCCCTCAGTCTCTTCTTCCTCTGTGCTTTCTAGCTCGCTTTCACACTGTGTGTACCTTGTGTCTGCGTCGACTCCCTTGCCGGATTAGAGCGCCTCAAAGACAGACTCCAGGTGTGAGGGGTCTGTGTCCCTACTGTAAGGCTCCGGCCTGGCCCAGGGGTGGCGTTGGGAAACCTCTGTTACTTCTGAATTCAGTTCAGACGATGTGGGGTTAAGAACCCGGGCCTTGGAGGTTCAGTCTTTGGAGCGCACCAACACGAATAGGGAAGCCGCCTCGGAGGCTCTTACTCCTGACGGAAACCAGGGCTCCTACCTAGGGTCGCTATGAGTCGGGATCGACTCGACAGAAACGCTTTATTTTTTTAATTAGGTAAACATTCTGGATGGAGGCCCTGCAGAGTAGACCCTGGGGCTGCTTCGGCCCGCATTTGCGCTCAGTCCCCCCCACCCAAGAACTCTTAGTACAATCCGGGGATTCCCCGCCGCTTCGCGTCCCCTGACGTCACGGAGTCCCCGCGAGGCCCCGCCCCCGTCTTGGCCTTGTCTTCTTCGGCGGGAGGTGCGAGCGGTGCTGGCTAGAGAGAGCGGCCATGGCAGGGCCCTCAACCCCCATCGTCCCGGATGCCCCCGTCGCGCCGTGGAAGCGCCACATTGTGCTGCAGCTGCGGCAGCGGGATCGCACGCAAAAGGCCCTCTTCCTGGAGCTGATGCCGGCCTGTGAGTGCACCCCAGAGGCGCTTAGAAAATAGCCATCGAGGGGGCTCCGGGCCCGGGAAGAGGGTTTGTCTGACTTCTCTGGTTGTGACTCCTGCACACTGTCGCTTTCTCGCCTCCAAACCCTTCTGTGTGCTGGACCACACTGTCTGGCACGTTCCACCTCCGACTGGCCAGAATTCCAGCCCCTTCCAATCCCTGCGGTTCACAGGGTAGGGCCTGGCCAATCCATTTGGTCCCCATAACCCAGTGAAGGAACGCCGGGACTGACCAGAGCAGCCCCTTGTTGACCAGTCAAGTGAACAAGTGAAACTGTGAGTTCTAGGGAGGAAGTTCTGAGTCCCAGGCCCTGCCACCGTTAGGTGGGTCATGGCCAAGTGATGGAGCACTTCTGTGCCCAGCCCACCTCGGCCTGGGATAGAAGCAGGGGACCCCAGGGGCCTGGGAGAGAAGCAGGGGACCCCAGGCTACGTGAGGGAGTTGGCTGAGCCCCAGCAGTCAGTTTGTCAGAGTTGTTCCCGGGCAGCTGGTCCGAGGGGGTGTGGGCAGTTCCAGGAGGGATGAACAAGTGTGCATCAGGATGTAGGGCCTCTGACCACTTTCACTTCACCTGAGATTGTATCTTCAGAGCTGAATATCTAACCACAATCCCTCCCACTCCCTCACTGGGCCTAATCATGGCTGCTACTTAGCTCCCCCACGCCCCCAATCCCTTGTCCTGGGAGATTTCTCTGCAAATTTCCAGGCTGCTGGTCCCCTCCCTTCAGGGTTGGGAAGCCAGCCCCCTGCCTCCAGGCAGCCTCACCTCACTGATCTGATGGACAACAGAAACATCCAGTTTGAGGGAGGAGTTATCCACCATGCTCTGGGAGCTGCAGAGACTGGAGGTCCAGTCTTGCTCTGGGGTCTTGAGCAAGTTGTATCCCTATGCCTCAAATTTCTCACCTGTAAATTTGGGGTGATAACACCTTTACACATGCTGGGAGGCCTGTGCAGTGCCTTGGGGGCTGGAGGAGGGAAAGGAGATGAGGAGCTAGGCCTGGGCTTACCACTCCTTGCCCCTACCCCAGAATTGGTAAGAAAAAAGGAAGTGACCATGGGTGGGAGTGGAAGGGGTGTGTTCCAGGGTCTGTGGCAGAAACTACCAATTTTAAGGAGGTCTGCTGGATAATTGCCTAAGGACTTTCTACTCTGGCTTGGGGGAACCTCACACCAACCCTGGGTAAGTCAGGATTATTTTTCAGTCCATAAGGTTAGAACACCTGGAGGAGAAGTGTCTTGCCCAAGACCACAGGCAGGCGGAGCTTGGTTTGTTTCATCATCACTCCCTGCTCCCTGCATGGGGTCAAGCCCTGCCCAGGAGAAGGCATGAGTCAGGCCTTCCCTCAAGATCCGCAGCAGGCAGTGCTCAGCCATTTTCTTCTCCAGCAGTGGCTGTCTTTCTTTGTCCTTGAGGGAGCAGACCCTCTTCTTTTGGGTGGGCCTGGGGGCTAGTGCTTTGAGGAGGCTGTGCCTTCAGGCTGTGTGGGGCTGCACTAACACACCTCAGGCAAGGGGCAGAGCCCAGCCCTCTAGTAGCTTCCTTATTCCTGGTGCCCCTGGGCTCCTGCAGCCCTAGCAACCAGAGAGGTAACTTATATGCTAGGGATCTGCTGGAAAAGTGTCTGATTCTGTCCCAGAATCACTCTCTTGTACCCTCAGATAACCGACTCCTGGAGAAGGCTGAGCTGCTGGCCCAGTTCTCAGAGAAGCTGCAGCCGGAGCCCAGTGATGTCACTCCCACCACCCACCAGGGTCCCTGGTGAGTGTGTGTCCATGGTCACAATGGGCTGCCTGTGTCTAGACCCTGCCCCCACTGCCTAGGCTGGGTTCATTCTTTCCCTGGCTCCTCATCTGCCCCTGGCTGCTGCCCAGGGGAAGGGGGAGGCAGCTCCCAAACCTTCCTCCAGGCCAGCTGCTTAGAATCTATTCCTTCTCCCCTACACATCTCAGTCCATCTCTGCATTTGTCCTGGTCTTCCCTCCTCCCCCCACTCCTTTTTTCCTCTTCTCTTTCTGCCTCTCTGATCCTTACCCCTTGCCTGCAGAAAGGGTCTTGCTCCCTATTCCAAGAGGGGGTAAAGATGAGAACCAGGAATGGGTTGTGGCTCAGGGTTGGGAGGTGCTTCTTGAGGGATCCTTGGCCAGGGGACCCAAGGCTTCAGGGAATCCTAGAGCTCTTTCCTCTATTGCCTTGCTAGCTTCCATCTTCCCCTGGAGAAACTTAAGGGTTCTTGTTTCAGGCTTTTCATGCTGTTCCCCCTGGGTGCTTTTGGGCCCTGGGGTGGAGGGACAGTGAGCACCATTCTTTGGTTGGTTGGCAGGGAAGAGGAGTCCAGGCCTGAATCAGACCAAGTCCCATCACCAGCCACTCTGAGAGTGAAGTGGCAGGAGGAGGAGGAGGGGCTCCGGCTGGTCTGTGGTGAGGTAGGCTGGGCTAGAGAGAATGGGTGGGGGGGGGGGTGTCAAGATGCAGGTCTCTAAGAGGGATGCAGTTCAAGGGAGTTAGCAAGTAAATGAAGGGCGTCGTTTGTTGCATTCGCTAAGTCCAGTGCTGCAAGCATTGAACAAGCCCCAGCTGTGTACCCGGCCCCTGCTCTAAGCCTGGGCAGGGGTCAGAGTGCTCTATAGGTTGCCTCTGGCCTCTCAGGATGAAGTGGGCTCCAACGACAGCTGAAGGGAGTGAGGTAAGACCTCAGGGAGGAATTTGAGGTGTGCAGTGGGCCTGGTACCTCCTGCCCTCCCTCCTGGAGCCCAGACTACTCTGTTCATCCCTGACTCACACCTCTTGTCCCCCCTGAACCCCAGGAATTAGCCTCTACAGCTGATGCTGTATATACATTTGCAGACAGTAAATAAAGTGGTCTACCTCCATCCTTTCCCTTCTGTCTTCCCTCCCTTAAATGTGGGTGTTCCTTGGAGTTTGACCTGGGCTCTGCTGCCCTTTTCTGTCTACACACATCTTCCCAGGTGGGCTTACTGAACCTCAAGGCTTCAGGGACTTTCTCTTTCAGACCTTAGTCTCCAGCTAGCCCATTCTTCTGAGCTTCAGACTCTTTCGCCTGGCTGCTTTTGGGACCAAAAAAACCAACTAAAAACACCAAACCTGTTGCCATCGAGTCGATTCCGACTTATAGCAACCCTATAGGACAGAGGAGAACTGCCTCATTAGAGTTGCTTTTGGGCCATCACATCTAAAATCAGACTTACTGTCCCCACTGTAATAATATGGCCAATACCATGTTGAGAGTTGACTCCCTGCCGATACTGGGCTAAGCACTGTCACAGTTGATCCTCCACAACTTCATGGAGGCAGAGGAGGAAACAGGCCCCTTAGGGTGGCTAGAGTAGCAGACCCTGTCCAACTAGCTTCTCTGCTGGAGAGGGGCTGGGGGTCTGGGGAGGGCTCTACTGGGAGGTGCCTGTACCCGCTGTCCGACTCCTCCACCGTCCCCAGATGGCCTACCAGGTGGTGGAGAAGAGCGCAGCCCTGGGCACCCTGGGATCGGAGCTGGAGCAGCGGCAAAGCAGGTGAGGCGTGGGTCAGTGGGAGAGGGACCATGCTCACCTGCGGGAAGCTCGGGGCCATCTCTGCCGGTGTGACCCGCGTGTCTCCAAGAAGGGCCCGAGAGTTTTCCCCACGCCCCCAAACACCCCCCAGACTTATGGCTGGTCTTGCAAGAGTCGAACGGTAGGGCTCTGAGGGCGGAAGGCTTGGCTGGAGACGGTCTAGTCACTTGGCTGTCCGTGTAGCCATGGCAAGTCTGTCTTGGCTGTGATTCCCACAGAGTGGTGTCGGAGAAGCATCCCGACCCACCTCTCGCTCTCTCCGCCTCCTCCAGGCTGGCGGCCCTGGAGGCCAGCGCCGCTCAGTTGAAGGAGGCGCGAGCGCAGCTGGCAGAGCAAGTGGAAGCCTGGCAAACGCTGAATGCAGCGCAGCTTGCGGCCTACGATCAACTGCGCGCGCACGCCGGGCTCCAGGAGGCGGCACTGCGCAGACTCGAGGAGGAGGCGCGCGACCTGCTGGAGAAGCTTGTGCAGCGCAAAGCGCGCGCCGCAGCCGAGCGCAACCTGCGCAACGAGCGCCGGGAGAGGTAAGGCGTTGGGCCCCGCCCTTCTGAGGGTAGACTCCACCCCCTTTGTGGGTGTGACAGGTCCCGCCCCTGTGGGGGAGGAGTCCGGTCAGCCCTTTGTCTGGAAAGAAGCCAGGACCCTCTTAAGAGACAGGATCATACCCTCCGCACCCGGAGGAGGGAGGGGACCCAGTCCCACGCCAGGCCTGGAGGCGGGAGCGTCCCGCACTCCACCTCAGTTTGAGGCGCGGCGTCGGACGCTGAGGGTGTTTCTCTACCCCCAGAGCCAAGCAGGCGCAGGTCTCCCAGGAGCTGAAGAAGGCCGCCAAGCGGACTGTGAGCATCAGCGAGTAAGAGCGGGGATGGGCCGGGACTTGCCCAAACCGAGCCTTCGCCACCGGGTCTGACCCCCGGGCTCTGGAGCCGCCCTGCTATCAGGCCGCTGCCTGCGTTCCCCTGGTACACACATACCTGCATGCGGTGACACAGCCGCGGTTACAGGGTTCCCAAGGAGACACAGCCCAAGGATACCTCCAGAGCCACCACCCGTGTGCCCACACGAACTCATCTCTTTGGGTCTTCACCGTTTCACCATGTTGAGCGCTGGGGGAGGGGGGATGTGGGGAGAAGGGGGTTGCCTTGGTCCCTTGGCCTTCCTCAGCTTCATTTCTTCTCTCAGGAACCCAGACACACTCGGTGATGGGGTCAGGGAGAGGGCAGAGACTCTGGCCCTGCCACCTGAGCCAGAGTCCCAGGAGAGAGAGGCTTGTGAGAAGTGGAAGAGGTCCTTCAGGTGAGGACCCAGGTGGCTGTCCCAGAGCCCCAGGCTGGCCCCCACCCCAGAGGCTGACAGTTTTCCTCTAGGACATCTGGGCCAGCTCCAGCCCTTGGGTTGGGAGTAGGGGCTGGGGGAGACTGGGGTGCAGCTCAGACCTCCCACATACAGGTCTGACCACCAGTGCCACTTGGGGTCAGTGCCATTTCAGGACCTCAGGCCCTGTGCTCACTCCTTCTCCTCCTTCCCAGGACCAGAGCTCAGAGGCTGGTCAAAGGGTATCACCATGAGGGAACCTGTGGGCAGGGCCAGGGCTCAGCTGCCCCATGCATATGTGTGCAGGCATAGGTGTGCAGGTGTTAGCATGCACAAGAATATGAGTGCATGTATGTACAGCCTCGGGTGAGCATACCTGAGTGCATATGAGCACATGGGATGTGTAGATATGTGCTCGCACAGGTGGGTTCTGATTGAGGTGCCCCTCCATTCTGTCTTGATTTGCCTGTCACTGATGCTGCTCCTACCCATCCCCTCCCCTCCCCCAACCTAAAGGCCTTTCTCCTTTAACTTTTCCTTGCAGGTCCCTGGTGTCCAGGTCTTGGGGCAGTGAAGGAACTTTGAGGGAGGGATATGAGGCACCCTGATCCCCAAAGTCCTTAGCAGCCCTGGTGGGCCAAGTCACCCCAGGATGGCCCCTCTTGAGGTCACTCAGCAGGCTTTCCTCACCTCCCTGCCCCCAGCTTTGTGCTATCTCAGCTTGGGGACACCCTCCCTCTTTCCCTTTCTCACAGGCCCCAGCTCAGTCTCCCAGGAATACTTGTTTGTGGGCTTATCATCGTGGTAGAGACTTGGAGACTCATTGCCAAATCCCTCCCTGCCTCTACCTTCTTAGACTGCTCTGGGTCATCCCAGCTCTCCTGGTCTCCGATGAGTCATGTTCCTGTCCCAGACTCAAGAGGCTTTGCGCCTCCAGGTTCCTAGTGGGGTGTAGGGGTGAACGACCATGCTGTCCACCTGCCAGCCCCTCAGCGTCTCTCTCCCGGTTCCACCCCAGGTCTGCCTCTGCCACCTCCCTGACGCTGTCCCGCTGTGTGGATGTGGTGAAAGGTCTTCTGGAGTAAGTGTGTGTGTGTGCCTGAGTGTGTACCCACACAACTGGGCTGCTTGGAGCCCTGTGTCAGGCACCTCAAGCCCAGGCTTGGTCTGTGTGTGCGGCTCAGTCTGTCCATCCAGGTGTTGCCCAGCTGTCTGTGTGAGTCTCTGCTGGGCCCCAGAGGCAGGAGCTGAGTGTATGGCCATGTCCCCAGCCCCTGCCCAGCTGTTCCCCAGGCTCTGTCCCTCATCTAAGGTCTCACAGGGGACCAAGAGCCAAGCAGTGGCAAGGCCAGGCCTGAAACCCCAGCCCCTAGGTTTCTTTGCACCCACCGACACTGCTCTGCCTCTGCCTGTTTATGTGTCCTCCACCCAGTCTCCACTGTGACCCCCTGGATGGAGGCTGGGTGGGGAATGTGTTCGCGGCACCTCGTTGGGGCCATGTTCTGCCATCTGCCATGTCTGCTTTCCGGTGCTGCCTCAGGGGAGCTCGAGGCTCCCACATCAAGTCTTTTTGAATGTCCCTCTGACCCCCTTTCTCCCTAGTTTCAAGAAAAGGAGAGGTCATTCAGTTGGGGGAGCCCCTGAGCAGCGATACCAGAGCATTCCGGTGTGCGTTGCTGCCCGACTTCCTACCCGGGCTCAGGACGTGCTGGTAAAGGGGGGCTGGGCCACGTGCCTGGGGTCTGAGATGGGAAGTGTGAGCCTTAGTGGCAGCCTGAAGAAGCCAGGAAAGCAAGGCTGGGATCCTCAGCAGGAACACGGGTTTTTCTTCCACAGAGTTTTATAATGGGGGCATGGACTGGAGAGGGAGTGATGAGGTGGGGAGACAAGCAGGCGAGGTGGGGGAGTGAGGTGAGGATGGAGGGAGGCTGTTGCAGGTGTTGAGGCGGAGGTGATGAGATGTGGTGGGGCTGGATCTGCCCAAGTTTGAAGCTCAGGGTTTGGGCAGAGAGACCTGGGGTGAGGGCAGTAGGCCAGCAGCAGGCTGTGTGTGTGTGTGCACGTGTGTGTGCAGGTACATGTGAGTGTGCACAGGGAGGTGTGCTTGGGGGGCACTGGGGCACCAACCTCCTCCCTTCTCCACAGGATGCCCACCTCTCTGAGGTCAATGCTGTTTGTTTTGGCCCCAATAGCAGCCTCCTGGCTACTGGAGGGGCTGACCGCCTTATTCGCCTCTGGAATGTTGTGGGAGGTGAGGTTCCATCCCCTGCAGGCTTATTCAATGCCAGCCTCGACTTCACTTTGCACCTTGGTGGGCAAAGGTCTTGGACCTCATTGTGTCTCTCCATCTGGAACATTCCTGTGGGACCTAGCAAGAGTGAGGGGGCCAAGAATTGGGCCTCATTCCTCTGAAGGAGGGGAAACCTCCAGCCCCTGTGGTCCTTGTGGGCGGGCGGGGGGGGGTCCCCTATCATGAGGCTCTGCAGGGCAGGCCTTTGAAGAGCAAGCCCCTGGTATCCACCAGGCTGCCTATCCTTCTAGCATCACTTCAGCTCCCAGAACTCAGTTAAGAGACAAATACTATCTGCTTTGTGCCATGCTCTGTAGATGGGGTATGTCAGGCAGTCAGAATCAGCTCCTGGAGGCTCTCTAGAGGAGGGAAGTCTCCAGCTGGCCTGGCCCTGGGCTTGCTATGTGATCTAGGGACAGTCTCTCTGGTCCTCTGTAGTCCTTTCTGTGAAATGACCCGCTACCTTCTGGGGCCCCTTGCTGGCCAGTAGGGGAAGTGCAGCTGCCAGCCTAGGCCCCTAGAACAGACCAGTGATTCTGTCCTCTAACTTGGGAGAGGATGATCTTCCCATTTTCAGCCCTAGCACCTCCATTTCATGAGGTTAGTGTCCTCATTTCATCTGTTCCCACCTCCTCAGGTCGCCTGGAGGCTAACCAGACCCTTGAGGGAGCTGGTGGCAGTATTACCAGTGTGGACTTCGACCCCTCGGTGAGAGGACTTTGACCCAATGGCATTGCCTATTCCCCTCCTCCCCGCCCCAATCTCACATGCTGGGGCAGATGACCCCTCAGGGCAGGTGGGAGGTCTGGGACCTAAGGGAACATCATGAGTATAGTTGAACTGGGCCCTCAGACTCCTATGTAAATTTTCTCTGGGCCTAGAGATTCCTCTGCCTGCCTTCTTGGTGACCTGGGAGTGTGGGAAGCTCTGAGGCAGCCTCCACCCCAGTTCCCTGGCCTAAGGGATCTTTCCTGTGGGCAGGCCCAGGTTCAGGACCACTGCCTTCCTTCCCATCTCTCCAGGGCTCCCAGGTATTGGCAGCCACTTACAACCGGGCTGCCCAGCTCTGGAAGGTGGGGGAGACACAGTCCAAGGTGAGCCTGACTGGAGAGGCTGCCTGGGAGGTCAGGGGTCATGGCTCAGGACTGGGAGGGGGTGTTATAGGGTCTTGGCCATGCCCTTGATTCATACTGGGATGGGGGGAGGGCAGGAGACACTGTCTGGACACACAGACAAGGTGACAGCTGCCAAATTCAAGCTAACAAGACATCATGCAGTGACTGGAAGCCGAGACCGAACAGTGAAGGAGTGGGATCTTGGCCGTGCTTACTGTGAGGCTTAGTACCCACCTCCCACTCTCTACCCATTGGGAACCCCTGGGCCTGGACATGAGGGACCTCAGCCTGATTTCTGGGATCCCAATGGTGAAATGTCCCAAGGCCCTCCTCTATCCTCCATCCTTGCTTTCTGCCTGGTTTCTTGGAGATCTCAGGCTTTGGGTGGGTGAATAAGAAGTGGAGAGAGCCCTGGACTGGGAGGTGGGAGGCCCAGGTTCTAGTCTTGGGAGGAATGCTGCCCCTCTGGCCTTCAGTTTTCCTATATGTCCAGTGGGCTGGCTCCTGACAACCCCTCTTTGAGGCCCTGGGGCTCTGCTCCTTGTTCCCCAGGTTCCAGGACCATCAACGTCCTTTCCTACTGTCATGATGTGGTGTGTGGGGATCATATCATCATTAGTGGCCACAATGACCAGAAGATCCGATTCTGGGACAGCAGGTAACAGGTAGTGGGCTGTAGATGGAGGCCCAGGGACAGGGCATTCTCTCTCTTTTTTTTTTTTTATGAACTTTTATTGAGCTTCAAGTGAACGTTTACAAATCAAGTCAGTCTGTCACATATAAGTTAATATACATTTACTCCTTACTCCCACTTGCTCTCCCCCTAATGAGTCAGCCCTTCCAGTCTCTCCTTTTGTGAAAACTTTGGCAGCCCCCAACTCTCTCTATCCTCCCATCCCCGCTCCAGACAGGAGATGCCAACACAGTCTCAAGTGTCCACCTGATATAAGGGCATTCTCTTTTCTGTGACTGTGGGGAAGTCAGGATTATTTTTTCCATCCAGAAAGAGCACCTGGAGAGGAAGTGACTTGCCCAACACCACAGGCAGGTAGAGCTGTTGAGGGAGACTTGGAGGGGAGTGAGGGTCTGGGGCTGGCACTGCTAGCTGGTGACGTCCCTGGGCTAGGCATGGATCCTTGTGCTCACCTGTCCCCAGGGAGCTGTGCCACCTTCTTAGTGGCCCTCGGTCCAGCTGCTGGACGCTGTCTGGGTCTTGCCAACCAAGATAGAGAAGTGCCTTTCTCCATGTAGTTACCATTTTTTAATCAAAAGGATTTTTTTTTAAAGTAGCTTTTTTAAACATCAAGCTCAATTTGTGTTTCTAGTGGTCTATACACCATTGCTGGAGTCAATGCCGGGCCTGCCTCAGGCTTTCTCTAATTGGTCTGAAGTGATTGTTGTTGGAAACTCTTCCCACCCTCTCATAGACTTAGAGACTTTTCAGTGCTTTCCCTCCTGTGCTTATTTTAGTGACCCAATGGTTTGTTTCAGCGGCTCCAGCTCTCCAATCAGAGGCTGCCTAAGTTTCTCATTGGAGGGGCGGGCTGCAGGGAGGGACAAGCGGGGAGTCATGGTAGGCATTGGTCCCAGCAGTCTGGGTGACTCCGGACTCTATTAGTTGAGAAAGCTGCCTCGCCCAGCCTCATCTTGTCAGGAGTGGCCTGGGTGGGCTGTTCCTCATCCCCTGTCCCTGTCCCTGCTTTGCAGGGGACCCCATTGTACCCAGGTCATCCCCGTGCAGGGCCGGGTTACGTCCCTGAGCCTCAGCCATGACCAGCTGCATCTGCTCAGTTGTTCCCGTGACGACACTCTCAAGGTCATTGACCTGCGTGTCAGCAATATCCGCCAGGTGTTCAGGTACCAGCCCCATGCCCACTGACCCTGAGACCCCCAGGGCCTCCCAGAGCCTTGTCTGCTGGGGCCCTGCCTGAAGTCCCCTCTAGACCAAGGTCTGCTGAGGTGCCCAACCCTTTGACAGACCTGCGTGTCAGCAGTATCTGCCAGGTGTTCAGGTACCAGTCCTGTGCCTGCTGACCCTGGGATTGGGGCTGGGGCAGCTGGGCCTCGCTTCCCCTATAAAAGGCCTCCCAGGGCCCTGTCAGCTGGGCCCCTGCCTGGAGGCTCCTCTAAACCACAGTCTGCTGAGGTGCCCAACCCCTTGACAGAGAGAGGAAGCTCTTGAAACTCCTGTCTGAGGGGCAGGGGTTACCTTCATTCTGACCCCAGACCTTGCCTGTCCTCAGGGCCGATGGCTTCAAGTGTGGTTCTGACTGGACCAAAGCTGTGTTCAGGTGTGTCCGTGAGAGTATATGCCTGTTCCCTGGTTTGCCCCATCTGACTGTGTATATGTGTGTGTGTGTGCTTGCGTGTCTTTGTGTCTATCCTCACCTCTGACCACCTTCTCTCTTGATCTGCTGTGGCCACTGCAGCCCAGACAGAAGCTATGCACTGGCAGGTTCCTGGGATGGAGCCCTTTATATCTGGAATGTAGACACTGGGAAACTGGAGAGCAGCCTTCGGGGGCCCCACTGGTGAGCATGACCACTACCCATCTGCCTGCCCAGCCCTGGGGCCAGTGCCACCCCCTGCTAAGCTGATTCTAGATTTTGACAAGCTTGGGACCCTGGAATGCTCAGCTGTGTCCTGCACCCTCCCTTCCACCAGAGCCCTTCACAGATCACCATTGCCTTCCTAGTGCACTTGGATTCCATCCTCACCACAGCCCTTTGAGACCATTTTATAGATGAGGGAACGAACTCAGGGAGGGGCTTCAAACTGCCACAGTCCAAACATGAGGGGCTGAGCCAGGGTGCAGGCTGAGCTCCGATGTCCCCTGAAGCCCTGCCTATCTTCTCCTCAGTGCTGCTGTCAACGCCGTGGCCTGGTGCTACTCCGGGAGCCACGTGGTGAGCGTGGATCAGGGCAGGAAGGTTGTGCTCTGGCACTAGGGCCAGAACTTCGCCTGCCTGGGCTAGAGTGCTGGTTCACAGGCAGCCAGAGAACAGCTTCCCAGTGTTGCACAGGGCTCCAGAGCCAGCCTCCAGAGTCATCCCGAGGGGTGGGGTAAGAACAGGCTGGAGGAATGGAGATGGCTTCAGGGGACTTAGTAGGAAGGCCTGGCAGGACTTGGCCTGCTTCTTTAAAAACAGAGTATGAGTTGAGGGGAACACTGTATTTTTGTTTTTTTATCTCAATCTCTAAATTTATTCCCCAATACTGGAAAAAAAATTGCATTTAAACCAGTGTCTGCTTGCCTCTTTGCAATTCAGGGTATAGAGAGGCCTTTGGGCTGATGGGTGGGGAAGATCCAGGCTGCACAGAGCTGGGGCAGAGCCAAGCCAGCCTTTGCCTGAGGAAACAGGTGATGTTCCAGAATCTAATGGTAGAAACAGCCTGAAGAAAGACCTAAAACAAACAAACAAAAAAACCAAACGCAGTGCTGTTGAGTCGATTCCGACTCATAGTGACCCTATAGGACAGAGTAGAACTGCCCCATAGAGTTTCCAAGGAGCACCTGGCGGATTCAAACTGCCGACCCTTTGGTTAGCAGCTGTAGCACTTAACCACTATACCACCAGGGTTTCTGAAGAAAGGCCTAGAGGCAGCAAAGAGAGGGGCTTTCAGGCTGGGAATTTCACCCTTGGTCCAACCTGGCCCTGAGGCAGAACCAACCATTGGGCCTTTCTGAGACCAGGCCCTAGGCTGGGGAGGCTCCTGCTTTAGGGACCCAGGGTAAAATGAGGGTGAGGAGGGGCTGTGGGAGCTGCAAGGAGGTAGGGGAGGCAGCCCAGTGGGCCCCTGGCAGAAAGGGTTCTAAAAAACCAGAGCACTTGAGGGGTAGAGCCTAAAGGGGGTAGGGGAATGGCCTCTGTGTGTTTGTGTTGGAGAGGGCTGCTATGGGCCTAGCCTGGGCCTGGGGCTTTGCTCTGAATTCTGTCAAATTCAACCTGCACAATAGGCCTCTGAGTATGAGGCAGATCAGACAGGGTAGAGCCAGGGTACCCTACTTTAGTCCCCAGCCCATGGCTGGGCACTCAGGCACAGAGCTCAGGGCTGTGGAAACAGATGCAAGGGAGGATTCAGTAGCAGGGCCATTGCCAGTCAGCGGGGCAAAGGGGACTACCATCCCTGAGTGAGGGGGGCTGAGTTCTGGGGGTCTCTTCAGCTGAAATTCAAAGGTGGTTGCAGGGCTTATTCTGGAACTCTTGACTTCCTTTTCAAATTCTCTCATGGGGATCTTTCTTAGTCCCAGGTTTTGGAAGCCATTCCAGGACGTGCAGCAGAGCACGGAGTTTGTAGCTAGACTAGACTGTCTGGGTTTGAATCTCAACTCCCCTATTTAGTAGCTGAAAGATTTTAGGCAAGTTACTTAACATCTTTGTGCCCTTGTTTCCTCATCTGTAAAATGGGATAGTACCTACCTCAAAGGGTAAGTGCTTTAATATTTGTGATGCTACTGGTAAATACTATGCAAGTGTTGGTCAAATACGAAAACCTCCACTCTACTGACTCCCAGATCACTCCCCACTCTTGGCCCAGCTGTCCCCTGAGCTCTAGGTGACGTGTCCAGCTGCCTCCTGAACGTCAGTCTCCCCTGCATGTTAGCTCCTCTTTCCCTCACAAAGCAGCAGCTGTTGTTTAACTCTACCCCTGCTGTCCCTGCAGGCCACCTACACTTGCTCTCTCGCCACACAATCTCCTCCTTGCCACAGCCAGAGTGACTTTCTAAGTTGTCTTGATCACATGTACAACCCTTTGAAGTTGCTCTTTGGCCTTCGGAGTAACTCCTGGGCATGAAACTCCAGCTGCGCCTTCGTTTACTTCCAACCTGAAGGGTTATCTCACACATGCTTTTCTCTCTACCCAGAATGTTCTTCCCTGTGAGCCGTAACTCAGATTTGTCCTTCAGGATTCACTGAGGGGTTCCCCCACTGGCAGGGTGGACCAGGGGCATCCTTGGTCCCTGCGATTTACTGCCCTCCATTTTGAGTCAGGAGCTCCTGGGACCTGGACGGGAATGAAGTATTCCTTGCGATCAGGCCTGGCACAGAGAAAGCCTCAAGAATTGTTCTATTAAAAAAAAAAATTTAGGGACTCTAACAATTTAAGATCCTAGAATTCCAATGTTCTTGGAATCTAAGACTTCTCATTGTCCAGCAGCCCCTACCCCCACCCTGCTACAGCCCTCATTCCCTGGTTCCCAGTGGCCACCAGGGGTCACCAGCTGCCTAGTCTCTGCCGAGGCCACTCTCCCCTCTCCTGGGATTCATGGTTGGCACTTGCAGTATCCACCATTACTGAGTGCTTATGATGTGTCAGGCCCTGTGCTCTGCACTTTTCATTGCAATATTTCATTTGTTCCTCTCAATCACCTGTGGCGTAGGTATCCTATTTTACAGATGAGAAAATTTAGGCTCAGGTTAAGTGATTTAAGATCACATAGCTAGTAAGTGGAGCAGCTGGAATGTGACTATATTCTTTTTTACAAAATGTTAGGGAATCCAGGCTCCCAGTTGGGCAGGGCTGCAGGGCACATCTTCTCCCCCAGTGGTATGACCTCTGTCTGCCACCACCAGAGGGTGTGAATCTAGCTTTGTGTCTAACTTAAATCTCTCCACCTGTGGCTTCTCCCTGTTTTCCATTCTGAACCCCTGGGTGCCTGTTGGTGTGTGGTTGCCTCCCCTCAGGGAGCACCATGCACACCTTCACTTGCTTGGCGGTTCTTGCTTCCTGGAGGAGCAAGTCTGGAAGGACAATGACATGCCAAGGCATTCTAGAGAATAAGACAGGTGTAGAGGAAAAAAAAACAAACTTTTTAAAAAAATTTTTTTTAGAGGAAGAGGGGCTGACACAGACCCGAGAAGGGGAGATGTTCAGAAGGAAGGCCAGCTGGGAAGGCCGTACCTCCTTTTAGTTATTGCAGTGTCTGTTCAGTGGAGGGGGTGGGATGAGAACCTAGTAAACTTCTTCAAGCTTTCAGCACTCCTCAGGCTTTGATTACTCAGCACTCAGGGGCTGTCTGCTTGATTTGGGTCCCTAATGTCAAAACTGGGAGCTCTGGTGGCATAGTGATTAAGAGTGACTGCCAACCAAAGGTCAGCAGTTCAAATCCACCAGCCGCTCCTTGGAAACCCTATGGTGCAGTTCTACTCTGTCCTATAGGGCCACTGTGGGTTGGAATTGTGACTCGACATTGACAGGTAACGTCAAAACTGGAAGAGCCTGAGATGACCTACACCCTTGCTGTGCACGTGAACTGAGGCCCAGAGAGAGGGCAGGGGCTTGCTCAGAGCCACACTGCAGAGTTGGGTGTTTTTATCTTTTTAAAAAACTGAATTCAGGTTCTGCAGGGAGGGGCTGGCCAGGCCTTCTGGATGCCCACTTCTAAGTTCTGGTCCCAGTTCTGTTTTCCTGAGACATCTTGAGCAAATCACAGTGACTGCCAGGCTCTCAAATCCTAGTCTGTGAAATGGGGACAGAAATCCCAACTCTTTCCCTGCCCAAGGCTTTGAGCCCCATTAAAGCTGACACAGCTCTTCCCCCGGGCTGTTACGTGGGTGTGGATACTGCCTCCTCCATCTGCCTTGCCCAATCTCAGGACTCAGTGAGACTGAGACCTCTGGGAGGGAGGAATGAGAAAAGCCCCTGCTGCCCCTTGGTCATCTCCCTGTCCCAGATGTACTTTGGCTTGAGTCTGCTATTTTCCCGACGTAAGCCTTTCCGTGGCAAGGATGGATTTGAGTCATTGTGTCTCCAGTGTCCAAGCAGGGCATGTGGCAGCGAAGTTTGCTAAATGAACAAGATAGCAATTGAATAGAGGTGGCCCTGGCCCTTAAGATGTTCTTTGGAGAAATCCTGATGACACAAGCTGTGGACACATCTTGGTGTGAGATTCAGACATACCATGTCTGTGTACTGGCCGTTTTCTTTCTCTGAACGCACAACTGGTAACCACAAATATTTTCAGCTTATCTGTACATTATCTTATTCGAGCCTCCAAATCTCAGAAATTTTACAGATGAGGAAAACACGACCCAGAAAAGTGGAGGGATGAGCCTAAGGTCACAGCTAATCTGAGGTGGCTCAGGGACTGGAGTATGGCTCTTTCGAGCATGGCTCCAAGGCCCTTTCCCCGCCCCTCAGAGAAGCAAGGGAGGACAGTTAATAGGCAGTTGTTAAAGGAGTGTGAACCCTATTCATGGGTTCACTTCTGTTGTTACAGGATAAAACATTCCAGGAAAACATTCTCAGACCAGAGCTCTCAGAAATAGACATGGCAGAAGTACTCCATGTGTGTTTTTGGCCAGTTGGGACCAGGAGAAAATAGTTTAGGAACGAGATGCTCTCTGGCATTCATGAGATTCTTGGCAGATCAAGCAGTAGCAAAGCAAACAAAGTCTAGGAGGAAACTTACACTGGCTGTGTGTGTCATGTTGTAGGATTTCAGGACAAATTACAGTTCTCACCCTTCTAACCTAAAATCTCTGTAGGTTTGTTGTATTTTTGTCATGAAAAACCAACTTCATAATGAATAGAACAAATGCAAAGATTTAGAGCAGCCAGATTTTGTCATAAAGCCACTCAGAGAGGGCTGGGCAGTAATAGGTCCTCAAGTTAAATGCCGTGGCTGGGATCATTGGGCTGTAAGTGAACAGAGCACCCTGGGATGTAATCACAGCCTAGGATATGAGAGTTTGCTTTGTGCCGGTGGAACGGGGAGTCCAGTGGTTTGCATTTTCTTTCTAACTTCTACCATCCTGAGAAGTCTGCTCTCAAGTATTGTGCCCTTTTTGTGTGATGTTCCCATTCTGCATCTAGAAACTGAATTTACCCCAGAACATGAGCATGTCTGGCCTACGGAAGAGGGCTGGAGTAAGGAGGTCAGAGAAGAAAGGGATCTTGGCAACATGCTGTGAATCTAGGGCTTGACTGCATCACAGTTCCTGTGACAAAGGATGCCACAATTTAGCTATGACACTGGGTGGTACAATTACCTTAACTCTGTCCCCTGGTCAAGGACTAAGTCTCATTGGCAGGAGAAGGTAGAAGATGGGAATGGCATTTGTATTGATGACCCTTCCCATATTTATGGTGAAGCACTTTCATATGCATTCCTTTCTTTGGGCCTCATGCTAACTCTTTGTTACTGCAAGGCTGAAGACTATCATTGACCCCGGTTCTGAAGGTGAGGACACCGAAGATGGGAGATGTGATGTGATGGGAAGGATTGTTTTTGGTGACCACCCTGTGCTACACACTATGTTCTTGGGTCCACAGCATTGTTCTCAGGTTTCAGAGGAGGGCATGGAGGCACAAGTTCCCATGGCTGTCAAGTGGAGGAGCCAGGATTCAAACCCAGACTCTAAAGTCCATGTTATTATCTCGTATGCTATTGGTGGGAGTATAAGCTGATACAATCTTTTTGGAGGCCAATTTGGCAAAAATCTAACAAAATGAAATATGCACATATCTTTTTGACTCTCAAATTCCACATCTAGAAATTTCCTCAATATTTATACTGGAAGAAGTTTATAAAGAAATATGTCAAAGATGTTAGTTTTAACTTTCTAATAGCAAAAGGCTGGATACAACCTAAATGCCCATCACTGTAGAAACCAAAACAAAACAAAAAAAAACAAGTTGATTCTGACTCCTCACTACAGGAATGGTTAAATTATGATATAGCCAAGCAACGGAATACAGTGCAGCCTTCAAATGGAATGAGGTAGACCTAAATGTATTACATAGTCCCAGGTATGTAAAAAAGCAATGTGTGTATGTATGCGTTCTATGCATAGAAAAATGTCTGGTAAGATACCTCACGCCCCCAGCTCCTGCAAAGAGAGCTAGTGAGGTCCCTCCTCATGCAGGCTGAGCCCTGGTCCTCACAGTGGCTGCCTGGAAGCCAGAGGTGCTCAGCCTTTTAACCAGGAATCTTCTACCCACCCCTGAGAATAAAATATCCTCCAACATGATTTGTTACTCCTCAGTGTGGAGGTTCAGGAAAGGGGCGAGGAGTCCAGAATGCTGGCTTCCCAGAAGCCACCAGTCACATCTTCTGAGAGGACTTTAGTGACCCTTCTCTCACCCCCCACCCATCAGAACTGGTGCTTCCTCCTCTGTGCTCACCCAGCACACTGCCTACTCCACCCTCCTAGCAGGTCACATACTTCTGTCTACATGTGTGCATCCATCTTTTATCTCACAACTTATTTGTTTCTATATCTCACACCTAGGATATTACACCTAGCACATGGGTGGCATCAGGGAATGTTTCTCACACCCAAAAAAACCAAACCGGCTGCCGTCGAGTCGATGTCACACAGATGGGTTAATCCACTTCCCCCTCTCTGTGTCTGTTACAGGAGTTAAAGGAGGCCCCGGAGGGCCTTTGTAATATGCACCATTTGGAAAAGCCTGTTTACCCGAATGTTTTATTTAAACTAAGGAAACATATAAACTTAACTCCACTTTTTTATTATTCGACATTTTATACATAATAAATACAAACTTTTTACAGCCACTGTAAAGAAAGCACACGGGCACAGAGACGCCCTCTGAGCCCAGCCCTGTGCACTGTGACGCTAGATTACATGTCCCGGAGGGAGGGGTTCTTTTTAAAAAGGAGGCATATTTTTACAACTTTGATTTTTCAAATAAAATTAGCAGCTCTTCCAAAAAATATTTTAAAATATAACAAAAGATTTCACATAACCTCTGAGAATGTGGAAAACCCAAACTGAAGGACAATTTGGCTAGCTAAAGAGAAAATATGAGACTGGGTGGCAAGAAAGAACTGCTTGATTTAAGCACTGTGAAGATTTTTAACACGTCAGCAAACTTTTAAATCTTAAAAAAAACCACCCTTTTCTTTTTTAAACTTAAGAATAAGTTTGATAAACAAAAACAAAAAAGACCTCAAATAGATCAACAGGTTAAGAAATGCAAAGGACAAATACAAAAAAACCCCCAAATCACAGAGAAGATTTATCAGTGCGTACTGTCACTGAAGTGATCAAATGACTAACTGAAAATTTCTTTAGCTATGACCTTACTTTGAGTAAAAAATCCCACAGGGATGTTTGACAAGCATTTCAAGTCGTAGAGATTTCTGGGAAGCATGAATTTTTCAAAGCATACATACAACTTTTGGATAAAATTCTGCAAATTTGTTAATTTCTTAAAAAAAAACAAAAAACTGGCAAATATCCCTTCGTCCCTAGGTAACGCACTCCCTGGCTTCCACAGGAGGTGGAGAGCTGATAGGGTCCTACCCTGGGACATCTGGTGAGGGTTCTGACCAGCTGCTGTGTGCTCGCTGGCCTGCCGAAAAGGCCGCTCCTCGTTCTCCCTGTGACGTGGAGAGCTAGGCTTTTCATCATCAGTTTGCACTTGTGCAGTATGTGCAATCCTTTAGTCCTTTGTCATAGGAAGCTGGTTTCCTCCATGAGCCCACAGGTTCTTCCTCCCAAGGAGGTGTCAGGTCAGTGGGACCTGCAAAGCTGCATCTTCCATGGTGAGTGGCAGCTGGTCTGGACTAGCCAGCTTTCTGGGCCAGAGCACCAGCTTGGGAATAAAATAATGCCAGGGGCCGTCCCATTAGAGAAACTCAACGATGCACGTCTATGTCCTCAATTTATCTAGACATTCAGATTCTAATGATACTGGCTGGGGTCAAAAGAGTATATGCTGCAAAAATTAAGAAGAAAAAATACCCCAATACAAAAAGAACATTAAATTGGCTCATTTCAGAGCTGGAAGCTCCATTTCTGCTTTAGCCGTAGCCTCCTTTCTATTAGTCTATGTGATGAACAGGATGTGGCTCCTAGTTTAGCCCCTCAATATTAGCTCCACTAATACTAAATGAATGGCATAAATATTAATACAAAGGACACCGTTAATTGTTTAAAATCTGTTAGTTGTGGAAGGGATGTGCATTAACGCAACTGGCGCTAAACTTGGCGCAGTCCTTTTTTTTCCATTAAAGTTTCACTTTGTCTGGGCATTAACTGCGGTGAGGAACCAGCCTCTCCTGAAATCCCTTCTTCTGATGCCTCATATGGCCAACACGATTTGATTTATACTTAATCAGATGAACAAAAGCCACTGTAAGGAAGATGAGAATCTCTGCCACACCCCTGTAGCCACAGTAATATACTGTACGAGGGCACATGATCAGTATCTCTGTGACTGTGCCCTGGACCCAGGCCTGGTCTTGAGTCTCATGTAAAAACGGACCACTGTTAGGCATGAGGGCTGCCCCTCTCTGCTTCTAGGGCCCGCTAGGATTTGTGCTACGGTAGGAGAGATGATGTAGAAAATGACAACAAAAAAGGCACAAAATAGTCATAAATGTGGGAGGATTCCACCAGGCCACCCAGTCACATACAATCCTCCTTGTTTTTGCTCTGTTCAAGAGTTATCATCATGCAAAGGTGCCTAAAAAAACAAGACTGGCCAAACTCCAAGTCTGGCCTTGATTGTAGCAGTCATGGATGGGCCACCCCACCATCACACCAGCGTGATCTCCACATCTTCAATCTTCTCTGCTGGCCTCCGGTGGTTCTGTGTGGGTGGAGGGGGAGCTGCCCGGACCTGAGCAGGGAAACAATCACATGGATTTCAGTCAGCTTCCTGACTTGGTGCCTGAAATGCCAACTACTCATTTATCCAAGGACGTGGGGACTCTAGGGATCACGGAAATGCTCTGAGTATGCACTTTCAATCTAATCCTATTTTCCACACTAAGAAGGAGTTGGAGGCAGTGATGGTTCAGTGGCAGAATTCTCGCCTTCCATGTGGGAGACTGGGTTTTGTTTCTCAGCCAATGTACCTCAAGAGCAGTCACCACCTGTCCGTCAGTGGAGGCCTGCATGCTGCTGTGATGAACAGGTTTCAATGTGCTCCCAGACTAGGATGGACTAGGAAGAAAGGTCTAGTGATCTACTTCTGAAAGCTGGCCAGTGAAAACACTATGGATCATAATGGTCTGATCCCATTGTGCATGGGGTCACCATGAGTCAGGGGCAGCTAACAACAACAAGAAAGAGCTCCTGTTCTGATGCAATGTCAAATCCATGAATTAGGTTCTTGCATAGGCTGAAAGCTGAATGGATACAACAGTCTTGGGTACAAGAGTCACTGTAGCCCTACAAGCCTTTTCCAAAACAAAGTCCTGGAAGCAAATGAGAGCAATGCTCAGAGAACTGAAAACATTTCAGCATGTCTTGGGAAAGAGTTGCAAGAGATAAGGCTAGAGAGCTAGTCTGGGGTTACCTCGTGAAGGGCTTTGTTAAGCCATGTTAAGAAATCTGAGCTTTGTTCTGTAGGCAAAGAGGTCTTTGGTGGATTATAAGCAAGGGAGCAGCACTATCAGATCTGTGAAAAGATGACTTCCGTAACAGTTTCGAGAAAAGATCAGAGGTGGGCAAGAATATAAGTAGGAAGACAACTTAGTAGTCTTGTGTGGCTATCTGAATGACAGTTGATGTTAGCCTGATCTAGGATAATGGTAGTAGGGGAAACAGAGAAGTAGAAAGATTGAGAGCTGTCTCTGACTGAGACAAGCCTGGCAGGATTTGGTGATGATTGTGGGAGGCAGGGTCCGAAAGTATCAAAATGCCAGAGCACTGGTAGGATGAGGGTTCCACTCACCCAGACAGGCAATATCAGAGAAGGAGCATGTCTAGGAGGGAAGAGGATTAGCTCATTTTTCTTCAGTTTTGGGGGCCTGGGGATATATAAGTTGAGATGTCCACAAATCCAAAGCTCAGGGAAGAGATGGCAGCTATAGATATGAGAGTTGTCAGTATATAAATGGTTATCAAAGCTGTGGGAGTAGATGAGATCACACAGGGAATGTGAGTTCCATGACGAAATGCAGCTGAGGGACAGAACCCTGAGAGGCATTAGCATCTAAGAGATGAAAGCAGAAGGGAAGCCTGCAAAGGTCAATGAAAAGGAAGGCTGGCAGTGAGGTAGAAAGCAAACCAGGGAAGTGAGGTGGAACAAATCTGTCTACTTCTCTCCCTTCCCACTATTCCACACTACCAACACCTTTTGGTTGGTCCACTGCTCTAGGCTTCTAACTGGCTCCCATGTCCATTCTGCCACCTTCGATTCACTCTCCACTGAGCTGTCATAGCAAACTGTAAAAGAGGCTCACTGTCCTGCTTAAAGCCTTTCAATAGCTTTCCAAGTCCTTAACAAGGCCTGTAAGGACCTGCCTCTCTCTCTAGCTTCATAAAATAATTGTGTGATTCGGACGTTGTTTCTCCTACTAGAGCGAAGATAAGCTCTGTGAGGCAGTCTGGTTCCAGCACTGCCATATACCTGCAGCTGGCACTGAGCAGATGCTCGGTACTTATCTGCTGAAAGAATGAAGCCAAAGGAGCGAGTGATTCAAGGAAGGGTGTTCTGTGCTGATAAGGGGATCAATAAAATTGCAAAGTATCCACTAGATTAGCAATGTGGAAGTTTTGACCTTGGCGAGAGCTGTTTCATATTGTAGCGGTGGGGGTGGAATTGAGGTGGCAATGGAGTGAGGAGTAGAGGTAAGTGCTTCTAAGACCAGAAGCTCTTTGAGGACATGAAGTGAATCTTACTACTTCATTTCAGCGTCCCTCAAAGAGACAAACACAGGCCTGGCAAACGGGTTCTCAATAAATGCTTACAGAAAAAAAAAGCTTCTGTTTCACAGTTAGACCATTTAAACGCCCATAGAGCATGTTATAATTTAAATACTTTCACAGCTATTATCTTGCATGATCCTCATCATGGCTAAGTGAGAAAATTTCCAGTATAGACCAGACCTTCCAAGATGAGTTGATTTTTACAGCCTTCCTTTGCCAAGAGTTCTTTTTACTTTCCTAAACCCATTTTACCCTTGCTTGGGGGGAATTGGTTACAACACAGGGACCATGGGGAAACATTCATTTCTAATTTTCAATTTTGAAGACCTATGCATTATATAACCCTGCAAGATAAGAGACTTACAGGTCGCAGTTTGCCATACGAGGTCTCAGGAGTATGCCTTGGTACCTGTGAGAATCCTGGAGATTCGGAAGGGAAGCTGTTTTCTACAGGAAGGAACCAAAGAAGCTCGTTTTATTTGTGTTGTTAAACGGTAACAATGCCATCGCAGTGATGTTTGCAGATCTGATTTCTGAAATGAAAATGTATTCAGACCCATGCCCAGGAGAACCCTTACCATTTGCTGACGGAGACCGGGGGAAGTACTGGGAGCTCCTCTTGTCTGGGCTGAGGTAAGGGCTGCTGGGAGGCTGGTCATATAACGGCAGTGCAGGCAGGGAGCTGTGAGGCTTGGGAAGAGAGGGAAGAAAGGTTACAAGGTGCTCACCTTCTTAGGCAGGAAAAGGCTTACTGGGTTCTCTGACTACTCTGGACAAATTACTGGACACATAACACATTACTCTGGACACATAATAGGTTATGACTGTTAAAATTTTTTGTCAGCCTTGTTAGAAGCAAATGAATCCAGAACAACCACTCCAAAACTCAATTTTGTGTCATATTTAACTTTTTCCTTTCACAGATCTCCTCATAATACTGGTAAGTCAAACCATTCTCCAGCGTCCTACTGAAAACAGCACGTTAACTAGTCAATTCAGCAAATTCAGCGAAGAAGAAAAGAGAAGAAAGTTGTATTTTTTTTTTTTTTTTGGTGAAGATAGAATAATTGGTTCAGTTTTTGACTTTTAGGTTTTGTAAATTCACGCTAAGTGGCCACAATCACCACATAAACAACACAGGCAGAAACATTCCTTATTGTCCTCTACCTGCCAGGTCTGCTGCGACAGCTCCTCAGAGAGGACAAACCCAACTGACTAAATTGGGGGTTTTGTGTAAAGCCAAGATTGGCTATGATGAGATGAGCCTGGCGCCACACAAGCGTGTAACGGGGCTCTTTGAAATGGACTGGCAGGACGTGGGCTAGAAAGGGAGGCTCTGACAGTGATGGAGAGAAAGTGCTAACATTTTTGTTTACTACATAGATTAACTGTAGACATAATACATTCCCTCTTTGGTTTGCTTTTCTCTTCACCAAGCCATTCTTTTGTGTGTCACAATCAATATAGCATTATGGTTAACTGATTCACAGAGTCAGGAGGAGTGGGATGGCCATATTCCACAAGGGGCTAACCGATGAGTCTCTGCTTTCCCAAATTTGGTTTTGTAGAAACCTGGGAATGGAGACTTAGAGTGGAGAGGGCCAGGCAGAGACCACAGCCCAATTTTGGCCTTGGGAGTAGTTTTTTTCAAACATCGTTCTATTCAGCTCTCTCTCATGTACCTGTGTATCTCTTATCCACGGAGTGTCACCATTTTCTGAGGCTGAAAGTTCTTCCACTAGCACCGATGGGAACACTCCAATTCGCCCACTGAATTCCCCTTCCCAGAAGCCATCATCAGCTTGGTTTTCTTTGTTCAAGATACGAATGATTGCTCCCTCAGGAAAAGATAATTCATCATCTGTCTGGCCTTCATAGTCATAAAGTGCTTTCACGAAACAGACTAGGGAGCAAGAGAGAGACAAATCCAGTAAGAACATTGGCAGCTGGGCTGCTTCTGCAACCATCCCTTCTGCTCACATGACAACTAAAAGAGCATCATAAAGGATATGAGTAATGTTCTTAAGTTTTTACTCAGGGTTCTACTATACAGGACAAATGAGACCAAATAAAGAAAAAAAAATGTTATAGGACTAAAGTTATACTTTTTTTTAACCTACTGAAGGGCTTACTCCAGGGTAATACAGTTTAGGTCAAAGGTGACCAAATAAAGAGTGCGTGCTTGTTTCAGTCTTTACCACTGGCATCTCCGTTGAGGCTGCCTGAAACAAGTTCAGCTTCCGTGGAATTGCTGGATGTGTGTGACCGACTGTCCAAAGCAGCCAGGGACTGCAGCATGCTCAGTAGGCTGTTCGAGGTGGGAAACTGTAGGTACTTTTCTGGCACATAACCCACTTGGCCAACTTTATTTCGAGCCTGGGTAAAAGACATGTGACGAAACATGTTTATGCACACAGTTTGGATGGAACATAACAAGAACCAAAACAAACTCCTAAAAATGTCACGAGAAGGGGTGATATGAGCAAAGGAATATACCTTTACCCAGTCTTCCATATCTCCATCTTCAATCACTTCTAACACCTCATGTTCCTCAATGGTCAACTCATCTGGTTGAGAGGCCTGCAATGTAGGATGGTCATGGACAAAATTAAAAAGGTTAGATAAAGAGCAGATGTGAGCTGGTTATAACAAAAACGGGATCAAAATATTGAAATGATTTTGAAAAATTTTTTGAACATAAAACTTTAAATGCAGTAAGACTATCATAATGAGGTGAAGTTTTACTTTAAAAAACAAACAAAATAAAGCACCAACAAAAACTGGAGAAACCAGGTACTCAAGAGGCAATCAGGCTTAGTGAACATTGCACTGTGCTGGCAGTAGAAGGCTTGGGTTCAAGCTCCAGCTTATGTATCTGTCAGTAAGTTATTCAACTTTGCGATGCCTCCATTTCTTCAAAATGACAATCTTGCCATTCTCAAACGGAAGGGGTTCAATGTGGGATGAATGAAACAGAAGCATGATGACTTGGAAAGCACAGGCAAACGTGAAGGCACTGAATGAGAACTGCTACCAGAGGGCTACTGTGTACATGGATGAGGTGATAGCTTGAGCAATGCTAGGACTGATCCTGAATCACTGTAAAACAGTGGCCAGAAGAGGAAAGTTGTGGGAAAGGAAATGACTGAGATCGGTCAAGGTCTGGATTTATGATGCTCCAACTTAACCGTGGTGACTGGGCTGATGCACGTGGGTGCTTCTCCACAAGCTGCGGTGGTTTTATTATTCCCGAAGGTGGAAATCCATGAGCGTCGCGTCAGATACCAAATTATTGCCCGGGGACTGCAGAACCCGAGCACAAACTCTCAAAGGCTCCACAGAGGGGTCAGAGAGAGCCTATTTGGGTTGGCTTTCTAAAAGAGCTTTGTTCGTCACATACAATGGGCAGTGAGTGGCCTGCTGGCATTTTATAGTCTTAAAAGCTTTCCCCAAGTCCCAAGATCCATTAAAACTATCACCTAAGACCATATACAGTTTACCAAATCTCACAATCTTAAAGTGCAAAATATTTCCAAGTTATACCAGCAAAAATAAGGCAAGAAAATGGATCACTTTTTTGAAACCCATTTTACATTTCATAAACACTGTAACACTTCATCAACGGATGTTACTTTAGCTTCTCAAGACAGAAAAACAGTATTAAAAATGGTTGGCCTATCAGACCCAGGAACAGATTCTTGAGTAAATTACCTCTTGTCTCAAAATAAGAGGAAAAAAAATACTCATTAGCTTCTGATAGCTTTTGCAGTGAGATTTCTTTGCTACTCTGAAATTATGCACTGAATATACCAGCATAAGGCACCTATGTAACAAAGATTTTCTCCCATAATTCCATGGCAGGATACTTAAAAGTATCAACTCAACCAGACTTTAAAGTATGTGAGAGCAAAGTAGGAGGGATAAGAACACCTTAGCTGCCCTTGTTTAAAAAAAAAAAAAAAAAGCCACGTTGGCCCAGGCAAGTTATCCAACATTGTTATATTAGCAGAGACCAGCTTCATCACACCATTGCCAGGCAGGGACAGCCAACTCCTCCACTTATAAGGTCCTCCAGCCCCTACAGAGTTAGGTCTTCCTGGGCCTCCTGAGGCTTTGGCCACAGCACACTACACCCTTGGAATGTGTGCCTCAATGCTTCTGTGCTGTTCCCAGGCTGTTTCTCCCATCCAGGATGCCCTGCTCCCTCTTTACCAGCTGCTGAATGGATTTAGATTCCTGTAGCTTCAAGCCCAGCTTCTGTCTGTTTCTATGGGCAAGTGGCTTTAAGACCTCTTTGAGCCTCAGTTTTCTTTTTTTATTTAGAATATAATTAGAATGGAAGCTCTATTAGGGCAGAGATTTTTGTCTGTTTTGAAAATGCTATATTCCCAGAGCCCAGAACAGGGCATAGTACTGGTACATGGAAGGTGCTCAACTAATTTGGTAAATGAATGGGCTGGTTGATAATACCTTTATAGGGTTATTGAAGGGATCAGAAATAATCAATGTGTGTGTGTGTGTATAAACAGTACAGGCACACAGTATCTGATAAATGATAGCTAATATTACTATTCATATTTGAGGCCTACCTCAGTTGTTTTCCCAGACTACCCATGATAAACTGGTTGTTTCCTCCACCTTTTGTTCTCATAAGGCTTTGCTATCCCTCTAACACTGACTACTGGCACAGGAGTTAGTTGTCTGTCCCTGTGGGCTTCCCACTAGAATGATTTCCTTAAGGCATGGACAGTATTTCTTCTCACTTGCCCCAACTAAAGACAGCAAGTGGTCAGTAAGTGCTTATTAAATAAACACATGGTCTCATACTGTCTGTGAAGTCCTAACACCCAGTGACAACCAGAACTTCACGCGGCCATGCTCTCTACATTCCCCACCACTCTCTTGCCAATTTTCCTGTGTTTTCTTTTAAAACAATATGCCTTTTCTTATTATAAAAGTAATACATGGTCAATGTAGAAAAACTAGAAAGATACATAATTGAGATCTTAAGGTACATACAATTTGGTATTCTACTTTATGTAACATAACATAAAAAATGCTTTTATAACAAGTATTTCTTCTTACATAAAAAACTCTTACTAATGTAATTTTCGATTATCTTCATAATATTACATGTTATGATTATATGAGTGGTTAATTTATTTAACTATTCCCTTATTAGAATGCCAACTTTGAAGCATTATAAAGTAGTACTATGATAAAAGAAAATCTTGTACCCAAAACTTTTTTTCTATACTGTGGTTCATTTCCTTAGGATGGATGTTAGAGATAGAATGATGGGGTCAAAAGTCACGAACATTTTTAAGGCTTTTGAATCTAACCCTTAAAATAAAACTTTTCTTTATTCCCAACAGATTAATTCAGGCCTTCTTTATTGATCTGGACTACAGGAATCATTCTTAGGCTTAAAGTCAGTGTCTAATCTATCCTCTAGAGTATATTTACATCATCAAGGTTATCTTCTCAAAAGCCAAATCTGATTTTAGGACATCTGGTGGTGCAGTGGTTATGAGCTCTGCTGTTAACCAAAAGGTCCGCAGTTGGCATCCACCAGCTGCTCCTTGGAAATCCTATGGGGCAGTTCTACTTTGTCCTATAGGGTTGCTATGAGTCGAAATTGACTCAACGGCAACAGGTTTGTTTTTTTTTGTTGTTTTTTAAAGGCTCCTCCCAGCCAGGATAAAAAGCCAAACTTCTGAGTTTGGTATACATGGCCTGTTACTATCTGACAGCAAACATATTTACTTCTAGCTGCTCTATTCTCCCTGTGTGATGTTCCCACACCACTGAACCTAACATTTCCTGCAGACCCCACCCTCTCATCATACCATGTCTCTGGATGTGCTGTTTTCTCTGCTTAGAAGCCTCTTTCCCTTCTCTACCCAAAGGTCTTGGAGCCCTGGTGACGTAGTGGTTAAGAGCTTGGCTGCTAACCAAAAGGTCAGCAATTTGAATCCACTGGCTGCTCCTTGGAAACCCTATGGGGCGCTTGACTCGTGACCTAATTTAAATGCCACTTCATCTGTAAAATTTCTCTCAATTACAACAGTTAGAATTGGCAGTTTTACCTCTGCTATAAATCTTTTCGCACATATTCTATTTAAAATAATTTTTATTGTACTTTAAGTGAAAGTTTACAAATCAAGTCAGTCTCTCACACATAAACTTATATACACCTTACTATATACTCCCATTTACTCTCCCCCTAATGAATCAGCCCGCTCCCTCCTTCCAGTCTCTCCTTTCGTGACTGTTTTGCCAGTTTCTAGCCCTCTCTACCCTCCCATCGCCCCTCCAGACAGGAGATGCCAACACAGTCTCAAGTGTCCACCTGATACAAGTAGCTCACTCCTCATCAGCATTTCTCTCCAGCCCATCATGGTCCAGTCTATTCCATGTCTGATGAGTTGTCTTTGGGAATGGTTCCTATCCTGGGCCAAAAGAAGGTTTGGGGACCATGACCGCTGGGATTCTTCTAGTCTCAGTCAGACCATTAAGTCTGGTCTTTTTATGAGAATTTGGGGTCTGCAACCCACTGTTCTCCTGCTCCCTCAGGGGTTCTCTGTTGTGCTCCCTGTCAGGGCAGTCATTGGTTGTGGCGGGGCACCATCTAGTTCTTCTGGTCTCAGGATGATGTAAGTCTCTAGTTCATGTGGCCCTTTCTGTCTCTTGGGCTCATAATTACCTTGTGAGCTTGGTGTTCTTCATTCTCCTTTGAGCCAGGTGGGTTGAGACCAATTGATGCATCTTAGATGGCCGCTTGTTAGCATTTAAGACCCCAGATGCCACACTTCAAAGTAGGATGCAGAATGTTTTCTTAATAGAATTTATTTTGCCAATTGACTTAGATGTCCCCTGAAGCCATAGTCTCCAAACCCCCGCCCTTGCTCCCCTGACCGTCAAAGCATTCAGTTTATCCAGGAAACTTCTTTGCTTTTGATCCAGTCCAGTTGAGCTGACCTTCCCTGTATTTATTGAGTATTGTCCTTCCCTTCACCTAAAGTAGTTCTTATCTACTATCTAATCAGTAAATAACCCTCTCTCACCCTCCCTCCCTCCCCCCTCTCATAACCACAAAAGAATGTGTTCTTCTCAGTTTAAACTATTCTCAAGATCTTATAATAGTGGTCTTATACAATATTTGTGCTTTTGCATCTGACTAATTTCACTCAGCATAATGCCTTCCAGGTTCCTCCATGTTATGAAATGTTTCACCGGTTCATCACTGTTCTTTATTGATGCACAGTATTCCATTGCGTGACATATTCTATTTTTAATGTTAATTTTATTCCTCCTTAGACTATCCATTCCTGAAGGGCATGAACTGAGTCATATTCATTCTTTTATCCCTAAAGCTTATCACATATTGGGCACTCAGTAAATGTTTGTTCAATGATTAACTGACTAAATAGATTTTTATACCCTGGTTTACCACAGGGACATGCCTGGGCTATGCTGACAGAAGAGGCGTTTCGTGAGTATGAGCTGTTTAAAATCACTCAGACACGTAGGACCCTCCCCACTTAAAGATCTTACATTTTAGTTCTGGAACCTGTAAATAAACTTAATACTGAGAGGTGACATTTCCAATCCTAGTTTTATGATACCTGTAACACCTTTTCAAGGATCTTAGAAGATGACTTCAAATTTTCAAAAGATTATCAAAACCATTTACGTTGAAAAAAAATCCCACCCTTTTTAAAAAGGAAGTATAAAATGAAAGGATGTGAGCTTCAAAAAAAGTCTGGGGATCACTGAGATTGAGGGGGTAAATGCGGCCAACTTTTGGCTATCAAGGGGTAGTGGCGGCAAGAGTGAGACTGTTCAGTGTATGACTGTTGAAGAGTCTCTCTAGACACTCCCTCTTGGCATTATCCTTTCTCATTACTACCTCCATCAGAATGGGAGCCAGAGAAGGATTCGTTTGTTCATGCCTTCCTTACACCATTCATTTATTCATTTCACATTTATAGAGGGCCTACTATGTGCCAGGCACTGTTCTGGGTGCTGAAGATACACAGACAAGGTACACAGGAGCAGACAAGGTTTCTGCCTTCATTGACCTTTAATGGAGACCCGGACAAAGAAATAAGAGAACAAATAAGATAACTTTGCCTGGAGACAACTGCTATAAAGTAAATCAAATAGGGCAGTGGAATAGAGAGTAGTGACTGAGGAGTTGGTTATGTAATTCTCAGGTCAGGGGAGACCTGAGAAGGCAGTATTTAGCTGAGCCACAATGAATAGCAGTGGGTAGTCAACGCAGGTTTAGAGAAATAGAGTTCTGGGTAGAGGGAGCAGTGAGTCCAAAGCTCCGAGTCAGGAAGGAGCCTGGTGCTTCTGAAGACTCAAAGGCAGCCAGAGTGGCTAAAGTGCAGTGAATGGAAGGGGTGGGGTATGGTCTGAGATAAAGCTAGGGAGGCTGACAGGGGCCAGATCATGCTAGACATTATAGACGCTAGTAAAGAGATTGGATTGTTCTCTTACATGGGATGGAATGCTTATGAAGGGTTTTAGGCAAGGTGTTATAGATTGAATTGTGTCCCCCCAAAATATGTGCTGTAGATCCTAGTCTCTATGCCTGTGGTTATAATCCCATTTGGGAATAGGCTGTCTTTGTTATATTAATGAGGCAGATTAGTGTAGGGTGTGTTTTGAGTCAATCTCTTACAAGATAGACAAGCAAGCAAGCAGAGATTGGGGAAAAGAGATGCCAAGCCACATGAAGATCACCCAGGAGCAGAAGCTCTAAAAGACATTGACCTTCCTCCAGAGCCAACAGAAAAAGAAAGCCTTTCTTTAGAGTCAGCACCCTGAATTCACACTCTAGCCTCCTAAACTGTGAGAAAATAAACTTTTGTTTGTTAAAGCCACCCTGTGGTATTTCTGTTATAGTAGCACTAGACAACTAAGACACAAAGGAATAAAATAATCTCCTCAGTTAAAGAAGAACTGAAGAAAAATTTCAAGCCTTGAGTTGCAACACGGAAGGATTCTATGGGCAAATATGGAACGACGCAGGAAGCATCAAAAGAAGGTGGAAGTCAATTGGTCTCAACCTGCCTGGAGCAAAGGAGAATGAAGAACACCAAAGACCCAAGGAAAATACAAGCCCAAGAGACAAAAAGGGCCACACAAACCAGAGACTCCATCAGCCTGAGATTGGAAGAACTAGATGGTGCCTGTCTACCATCAATGACTGCCCTGACAGGGAAGACAATAGTGAATCCCTGATGGGGCAGGAGAAGAGTGGAATGCAGACCTCAAATTCTAATAAAAAGACTAGATTTAACTGTCTGACTGAGACTGGAGGGACCCTAGAGGTCATGGGGTTAGCCCAAAATTAAAAACATTCTTGAAGCCAACTCTTCATACAAAGATTAGACTGGACTATAAGACATAAAATGATACCGGTGAGGAGTGTGCTTCTTAGCTCAAGTAGATACATGAGATTATGTGAGCAGCCCCTGTATGGAGGCAAAATGAGAAGGCAGAGGGGGACTGGAGCTAGTTGAATGGACACGGAAATACAGGGTGGAGAGAAGGAGTGTGCTGTCACATTGTAGGGAGAGCAACTAGGGTCACATAACAATGTGTATTTAAGTTTTTGCATGAGAAACTAACTTGAATTGTAAACTTTCAACACAAAGATTTAAAAAAAAAAATGGAAGGAATACAGAGTCAGTGTACCAAAAAGAACTGGTTGACATTCAACTATTTCAGGTGGTAGCATATGATCAAGAACTGACTGTAATGAAGGAAGAAGTCCAAGCTGCATTGAAGGTGCTGGTAAAAAACAAGGCATCAGGAATACCAATTGAGATGCTTCATCATATGGATGCAATGCTGGAAGTGCTCACTCATCTATGCCAAGAAATTTGTAAGACAGATACCTGGTCAACCAACTAGGAGAGATTCATATTAGTGCTCATCCCAAAGAAAGGTGATCCGACAGAATGTGGAAATTATTGAACAATATCATTAATATCACATACAAGTAAAATTTTGCTGAAGATAATTCAAAACATGGTTGTAGCAGTACACTGAAAGAGAACTGCCAGAAATTCAAGCCGGATTCAGAACAGGACTTTGAATGAGGGAATGTTATATGGATCTTGGGTAAAAGCAGAGAATACCAGAAAGATGTTTAGCTATATTTTATTGACTATGCAAAGGCATTTGAATGTGTGGATTATAACAACTTATGGATAACACTGAATTCCAATACACGTAATTGTGCTCATGCAGAACCTGTACACAGACCAAGAAGTAGTTGTCTGAACAGAACGAGGGGATACTGTGTGGTTTAAAATCAGGAAAGGTGTGAGGGTTGTATTCTTTCACCATACTTATTCAATCTGTATCCTGAGCAAATAATCTGAGGAGCTGGACTATATGAAGAAGAACATGGTACCAAGATTGGAGGAAGACTCAATTAACAGTCTGTATTTTTTTTTTTTAATATGCAGATGACACAAACTTGCCTGCTGAAAATGAAGCGGACTTGAAGCACTCACTGATGAAGATCAAAGGCTACAGCCTTCAGTATGGATTACATTTCAACATGTAGAAAACAAAAATCTTCACAAGTGGACCAATAAGCAACATCATGATAAACGGAGAAAGGATTGAAGTTGTCAAAGATTTCATTTTACTTGGATCCACACTCAACGCCCATGGAAGCATCACTGAAGAAATCGAACGATGTACTGCATTGGACAAACCTGCTGCAAAAGACCTCTTTGAAGTGTTAAAAGGCAAAGATGTCACCTTGAGGACGAAGGTGCGCCTGACCCAAGCCAGGGTGTTTTCAATTGCCTCATATGCATGAGAAAGCTGGACAATAAATAAGGTAGACCCAAGAAGAACTGATGCTTTGGAATTATGGTGTTGGCAAAGAATATCAAACAAACCATGGACTGCCAGAAGAATGAACAAATCTGTGTTGGAAGAAGTACAGCCAGAATGCTCTTTAGAAGCAAGGATGGCGATAACTTCATCTCAAGTACCTTGGAGATGTTTATCAGGAGGGACTAGTCCCTGGAGAAGGACTTCATGCTTGGTTAAGTAGAGGATCAGCAAAAAAAAGGGAGACCCTTAACGAGTTGAACTGAGACAGTAGCTGCAACAATGGGCTCAAACATAACAGCAATTGTGAAGATGGGGCAGGACTGGGCAGGACTCTGTTGTTCTGCTGTACGTAGGGTCACTATGAATTGGAACTCACTTGATGGCGGTTAACAACAACAACAACAATTGTTAAAGATAATTCTGGCTACAGAGTGAAGAATGAACCATTCGGAGGCAAGAATGAAGTAAGGAGACCAATTATGACACTTTTTTATTTACTTTTACAGAAGTCAGCAATGCCCTGGATGGTAGGAGTAGAGGTGTTGAATGTTAGAAGTGAATGGATTGAGGATATGTTTTTGGAGGTCCACTCAACAGGACTGGCTGATGGGGGTGAGGGACAGAAGAACTGAGGAACTGAAACTCAATTTACTTTGTGCTGAGTAAACAGTAAATGGGTAAAAGCAGGGCAGGTTTGAGAGAGATTAAGAACTATTAGAAAAAATCAGGTTTGAAAATTCTGGCATCTTTTTATCTAGGTCCTTGCTTGAAATGGATAACAAAGGTGGTAATATTAGGATAAAGAAAGGCAAAGTTTTAAAAACTACTTGGTATAAACCATTCTCCTCTGATATCAATTTTGAGGGTTACCCTAATAATGGAAGGTCTTATGCCAAGCAGGCAATTAATAATAATTGATAAGAGTTCTATTTACTGAAAATTTACTAGATGCCAGTCACTGTGCTAAGTGCTTTGCTATAAGAGTGTTATCTCATTTAATCCTCATATTAGCCTTATAATATTATCCCCATAATAAAGATAAGGAATCAGAGGCTCACAGAGACTAGGAGACTAGTGCAAGGTCATATAGCTTTTAACAGCAGACAGGATTTTAACCCAGGCAGTCCGACATCAGAGCCTAAAATCTTCACAATTATGTTCTGTTGCCTCTAATATTAAACGAACACCAATTTTATGCTAAGCATAGTATAAAAGGCTGGAAGATACAGTTGGGTATTTCCTCAGAGTTGTTACAACTTACTATTAGCAGTAGGTAAAAGAAATACAAACCTTGTAAGAATAAACCACTTTGCAGGTGAGAGGATAATTCCTTAGGGTGCCAGAAGGGCTAGAACTGCTGTCATCAAAAACATCCATGTTGTCTTCGAACTCTTCTCCTTCTTCTTTTTCAGCATCTGCATTAAGCTAGGAAAAATTAGAAGCGATTGGCTAGCTTGCTTACTTCAAGAAAATAGTTGAAAGCAAGAAATACACTTAAGATTTGATTGTTTCAAAATGCTAACTTGAATTCAACTCCACATAGAAATGGCTTTTCTCAATTGCATTTTTCACGTTATGTAAGACCCGAGTTTTTCTTTTTTTTCCTCTTAAAGCCGAAGGTAAAAGTGTAATACACTGTCATGAATTATGTCCCCCCCCCCCAAATGTGTCTATCAACTTGATTAGGCCATTTGTGGTTGTCTTCCATTTTGTGATTGTAAACCTCCCTGATCCAAGGTAAAGGGAGTTTCCCTGGGGTGTGGCCTGCACCATCTTTTATCTCTCAAGAGATAAAAGGAAAGGGAAGCAAGCACAGAGTTGGGGACCTCATACCACCAAGAAAGCAGCACCGGGAGCAGAGTACGTCCTTTGGACACTACAGTCCCCGTGCCAGAGAGGCTGCTTGATCAGGGGATGATTGAGAACAAGGACCTTCCTCCAGAGCCGACAGGGAGAGGAAGTCTTTCCCTGGAGCCGAAGCCCTGAATTTGGACTTGTAACCTACTAGACTGTGAGAAAATAAATTTCTCTTTGTTAAAGCCATCCACTTGTGGTGCTTCGGTTATGGTAGCACTAGATGACTAAGATATATATATATATAAATATGTATCACTATCCTTTAACTTTTCACTATTAAATACTAGTAAAGGCTTCTTACCATTTTCAACCAATCACATTGGGAAACATTAAAAAGATTTATAAATACTACCAAAGATGTGGAGCAACAGGCTTTCATCTATAGCTGGCAGAAATGGGATTGATACATTCTTTTTGGAAGATAAGCCACCTACTGAAATAAAAATAAATAAACAAACTTGATCAAGCAACTCCACTTTTGTGCGTCATTATGCAGAAATAAAAGCACCAGTACACAAAAGTAGGCACTGCTTATAGTGGCAAAGGCCTGGACATAACTTACCTGTCTATTACCAGGAGAATGGTTGGGTAAACGATGACTGTCTTAGTCATCTAGTGCTGCTGTAACAGAAATACCAAAACTGGATAGCTTTAACAAAGAGAAATTTATTCTCTCACAGCCTAGGAAGCTAGAAGTCCAAACTCAGGGGGTCAGCTCCAGGGCAAGGCTTTCTCTGTCGGCTCTGGAGGAAGGTCTTTGTCATCAATCTTCCCCTGGACTAGGAGTTTCTCCATGCAGGGACCCTGGGTCCAAAGGCTCTGCTCCCGGCACTGCTTTCTTAGTGGTATGAGGTCCTTCCCTCTGCTTGGTTTCCTTTCATCTCTTGTAAGATAAAAGGTGGTGCAGGCCACACTCCCTTTACACAGGATCACGGATGTGACCTTAGTAAGGCTTGTTACTGTCCCACCCTAATCCTGTTTAACATAAAATTACAATCACAAAATGGAAGAAAGCCACACAATACTGGGAATCATGGCCCAACCAAGGTGCCACACATTTTTGGGGGACACAATTCAATCCATGACATTCTACCCCTTTGGCCCCCCAAAATTCATGTCCTCGCTACATGTAAGATGCATTCGCCCCATCATAACATAGGAAAAATCTTAAATCAACTCCAAGTCCAAAATCCAAAAATTCCTCTTCATCTGTGAAATCCAGAATACAAGTTATCTGCTTCCAAAATACAATGGCAGAACAGACACAATCTAGACATATCCATTACAAATTCCAGAAATTCGAGGAAAAGAAGGCATAAAGGCACCAAGCAAGTCAGCAGAACACATTACATTGCCCTCAAGGCTTGAAAATAATCCTCTGTTCTCTGAGACCATTCACACAATGGTCTTGCCCTCCAGACTCTAGGTATTGGCCATACTCTCCGGATTCTGAGTGGAGTCCCCTCGGTTCTGGGCTTCAGCTCTGCCTTCCAGGCCCACTGGGATGACATCTCTTTTCCCTTGGCTTTAGATGTAGCATTCTCCTAGTCCATCTGAGTGGTGACTCCACCCTTAGAGACACCAGAGGCCATAGCTCCACCCTTTGAAACCTCAGAGGTTGAGGCTCTACCTTCTGAGACTGAGGCAGCTTGGCTTCCTGTGTTCCTTGTCTCTTCAACTTCTGCTTCCTGGTTCCTTGGCCTCTCGGCCCCTCGGGCCTCATGGCCGCATCTGCCCTGCTGGGGCAAGTGTTCCAAAGCTCTGTAGCCTCACCGATAAGTGCCTGGAGGCACCGCACTCTGCCAGGAAGCCTCCTGTGCACAGGCAATCAGCTTTCTTGCTCCATGGGTCAGCAAGCCTAGCTCCACTGATAAGTGCCTGAAAGCACCCTACTCCACCAGGAAGCCTCCTTTGCACAGGCACTCAGCTCTCTTGCTCTGTGAGTTGGCTCCAGAGCTGTCTGGCACTGGTCTCCTGGTTCTGCTGCTGCCACCCCTCTGCTGCTTTTTCTCACCATCTGAACCTTCTTCGGTGTTAACAGTTCTCCTCACTTCCTTCTGAGTCTCCCATCCATTCACAGTTTCAAAACCGCTTCCACATTTTAGGTATCTGTTACAGCAGCACCCCACTCTCTCAGTACTAAATTCTGTCTTAGTCATCTAGTGATGCTGTAACAGAACTACCACAAGCAGATAGCTTTAACAAAGAGAACTTTATTCTCTCACAGTCTATCTAGTAGGCTAGAAGTCCAAATTCAGGGGGTCAGCTCCAGGGCAAGGCTTTCTCTGTCAGCTCTGGAGGAAGGTCTTTGTCATCAGTCTTCCCCTGGACTAGGAGTTTCTCCATGCAGGGACCCCGGGTCCAAAGGGCATGCTCTGCTCCCGGCACTGCTTTCTTGGTGATATGAGGTCCCTCCCTCTGCTTGCGTTCCTTTCATCTCCTGTAAGATAAAAGGTGGTGCAGGCCACACTCCAGAGAAACTCCCTTTATACTGGATCAGAGACGTGATTTTAGTAAGGGTGTTACAATCCCAACCTAATCCTCTTTAACATAAAATTACAATCACAAAATGGAGGAAAACCACACAATACTGGGAATCATGGCCCAACCAAGTTGACACATATTTTTGGGGGGCACAATTCAATCCATGACAATGACACATCCATATTATAGATGAATAACACCATGAAAAATGAGTTAGATCCAGTGTATTTACCTGGAGCACTCACCATAATGTATTAAGCACAAATAATGTTTATATGAGCACAGAAACCTGATGAGGGAAGCAGAGCAAGAAGAGTAAAGACTGCAGAATAGGAGATGACATGAACTGTTAAAATAAGCGTATTTTACTTTTTAAAATTAAAAATCTAATAAAGTAAATGCAAAACAGCCTCAAAGATCTTTTCTTTGTTTATTTCCACATATAAACACTTATTTGCCTACTTGTTCCCATGTTCAAACATACCAAAGCATCAATGTTCACATATTAAGAAAATAAGGAATGAGAGTTAGGATTGGGCCTCATAGTAAAGTCCATGGGGCCCCGTGGTTAATTAAAGTTTCAAGACAAAAACAAGAAACAAATCAAACCCATCGTTGTTCAGTAGATTCTGACACACATTAACCCTACAGGACAGGGCAGAAGTGTCCCACAGGGTTTCCAAGGTTATAATCTTTACAGAAGCAGAATGCCATATCTTTTTCCTGCACAGTGGCTGGTGGGTTCCAGCTGCCAACCTTTCTTTTGATTAGCAGACAAGTACTTAACCACTGCTCCACCAGGGTCCTTCATTAACACTGTACTAGGCTTTCAGGTACTGAAGGAAAGGATACTCTCTGCTTTCCTGGAGCTCACAGTCTAGAGTGGAGAACAAACACAACCAAGCACTAAGCAAACGGGACCTTGTGAATACAGAAGAGGCGAATGGCGGAGGTGGGTGGGGGGTGGTGCCAGGGAAGATTTCTGGGATATAGTAAGTTTAAAAGTAGAGGCTACTTATATTTCAAGTTTAAAAGACTATCTTTTCCCCATTTAATGGACTTTGGGCCTGTCTTAGGCTGGGTGATCTAGAGAAGCAAAACCAGTGAAGTGTATAAATATATATATAGAGAGAGATTTATATCAAGGAAATGGCTCATGTGATTGTAAAGGCTGAAATGTCCCAAGTCCGTGTATCGGGATACAGGCTTCTCTTAATTCATGTGGCAGCAGGGGCTGGCAAACCCAAGACTGGCAAGTTGGACAGCGGGGCTCCTGTTCTCAGGCTGTGAAGATCGATGAATTACAAGTTCTGCAGATAAGCTGATGGCTCAAGTTCAAAGAGCCAGAGGTCAGACGAACAGGAGGCAGCGCAGGATCCAGAGTGAGCAAAAAAGCCAGAAAGTCTGCTTATATTTGGATGCAGGCCACACCCTCAAGGAAACTCCCTTTCAACTGATAGGCTACTTACAGCAGATTCAATCATGGGAGTGATCACATATAAACACTGAGAATCATGGCCCAGCCAAGCTGACACACAATTGTAACCATCACAGGGCCTTTGTCAAAGATCAGATGGCCGTAGGTAGATGGATTTATCTGGGGTCTCGGTTCTGTTCCATTGGTCAGTGTGTCTGTCTTTGTACCAGTACAGGCTGTTTTGACTACCACAGCTGTACAGAAGGTTCTGAGGTCAGGTAGTGTGAGGTTTCCTACTTTGTTCTTTTTCTTCAATACCACTTTATTTATCTGGGGCCTCTTTCCATATAAAGTTAATGATTAGTTTTTCCATCTTGTTAAAGAATGCTGTTGGTATTCGGATTGGGACTGCATTGATTTGTAGGTTGTTTCCGGTAGAACTGACATTTTCACAATGTTGAGTGTACCTATCCATGAGCATGTTATGTTTTTCCATTTATGCAGGTCTCTTTAGTCGTTTTTTTGTAGTTTTCTTTGTATGGGTGTTTTACATCCCTGGTTATATTTATCCTAAGTATTTTATTTTTTAAATGGTGTTGCTTTCCTGATTCCCTTTTTGTAGTTCTCTTCATTGGTGTATAGGAATTCAGCTGATTTTTATGTTTATCTTGTATCTTGTTACTTTGCTGAATCCATCAGTTCCAGTAGTTTTCTTGTGCAGTTTTTAGGGTTCTCTATGCATAGTATCATATCATCCGCGAATGGGGATAGTTTTACTTTTTCCTTCCCAATTTGGGTGCTCCCCCCCCCCCCTTATTGCTCTTACTAGGACTTCCAGCGCAGTGTTAAATAGGAGTGGTGATAAAGGACATCCTTGTCTTGTTCCCGTTCTCAAGGGGAATATTTCCAGCTTCTCTCCTTTGAGAATGATGTTGGCTTTTGGTTTTGTGTGATGCCCTTTATTATGTTGAAGAATACCCTTCTATTCCTATCTTAATGAGAGTTTTTATCAGGAATGGGTGTTGGACTTTGTCTAATGCCTTTTCTGCGTCGACTCAGATGACCATGTGATTCTTTTCTTCCACTTATGTGGTGGATTACATTGATTGATTTTCTACTGTTCAACCATCCTTGCATGCCTGATATGAATCCCACTTGGTCGTGGTGTATTATTATTTTTACATGGTGCTGAATTCTATTGGCTAGAATTTTGAGAATTTTTACATCTATATTCATGAGACGCATTGGTCTAATTTTTTTTTCCTGTGGTGTCTTTGCCTCGTTTTGGTATCAGGGTTATGCTGGATTCATAAAATAAATTTGGAAATATCCCTTCCTTTTCTATGTTCTGAAATAGTTCTCCAGTGAAATCATCTGGGCCAGGACTTTATTTTGTTGGGAGTTTATTTATTTATTTTATCACCTTTTAAAGCTTTTATCTTATTATGGGTCTGTTCAGAATTTCTGCTGCAGTTTGTGGTAGTTTAGGTAGGTAGCATGTTTCTAGAAATTTGTCCATTTCCTGTAGGTTTTCAAATTTGTTGAAGTATAGGTTTTCATAGTACTCTTTAAAAAAAAAAAAAAGAGTTTCAGTTGGCTTTGTTGTAGTATCTCCCATTTCATTTCTTATTTGGGTTATTTTCTTCTTCTCCTGTTCTTCTTTTCTCAGTTTGGCCAATGATTTGTTGATTTTGTTGTTCCTTTCAAAGAATCAATGATTGGTTTTATTGATTCCTTCCACTGTTTTTCTACTCTATTTCATTTATTTCTGCTCTGATCTTTATTATTTCCTTTCTTCTGGTGGCTGTGGGCTTCTTTTGCCATTCTCTATTTCTTTGAGTTGTAGGGCTAATGTTTTCATTTTGCCCCTTTCTACTGTTTCGATGTGTGCACCTATTGCTATAAATTGACCTCTAAGCACTGCCTTAGCTGTGTCCCTGGGTTTTGGTATGATGTGTTTTTCATTCTCATTTGATTCTAAAAATTTTTTGATTCCATCTTTGATTTCTTCTATTACCCAGTGGTTTTTAGGCAAGGTGATATTCATTTTCCATGTATTTGATTTTTTCCCTTTGCTCTTCCTGCTATTGGTTTCTACTTTTACCCTGCTGTGATCAGAGAAGATGCTTTGTAATAACTCAATGTTTTGGATTTTGTTGATGGTTGCTTTGCAGCCTAAGATGTCTATTTTAGAGAATGTTCCATGTGTGTTGGAAAAGAATGTATACTATGCTGCTGTTGGGTGGGGTGTTCTATATATGTCAATGAGGTCAAGATGGATGACAGTGACTTTAAGATCTTCTGTATCTTTGCTGAGTTTCTATCTAGATGTTCTGTCCTTTACTGAGAGTGGTGTGTTGAAGTCTCCTACTGTTGCTGTGGAACTGTCAATTTCTCTTTTCAGTGCTGTTAGAGTTTTTTTAAAATGTATTTTGGAGCCCTGCTCTTGAATGCAGAAATATTTATTACGGTTATGTCTTCATGGGGGAGTGTCTGTTTAATCATTATATAATGTCTTTGTTTTTAATGGTGGATTTTGCCTTAAAGTCTATTTTATCTGAGATTAGTACAGCCACTTCTATTCTTTTTTGGTTGGTGTTTGCTTGATACATTTTTTCCATCCTTTGATTTTTAATATATTTGTCTTTGTATCTAATGTGTGCCTCTTGTAGACAACATATCAACAGGTCACTTTTTTTTTTTTTTTACCCATTCTGCCATTCTCTCTCTTCACAGGTGCATTTATTTATATTCACTGTGATTATTGATAGGTGTGTTTATTGCTGTCATTTTGTAGTCTTTTTTTTTTTTGTGGTGCTGATATTTTCTTTGTTACCTTACTCTCCTGTAATGTGTTCCTTTGTTTGTGAAATTTGTTTTCACTTGTTTTGTTATTGCAGATTTTGTGTTTACTGAGGCTTTGTTTTTCTTCTTTATTTTGAGACCAGGTTTGTTAACTTTCTTTGTGGTTACTTTGAAATTTATCCTTATCTTCCTAAGTTTGAACCAGTCTTTTATTACTTGGTATCACCATGACTTCCTCTCCATTTGAAAGTTCTATACCTACACTGTGTATTCCCCTTTTATTGTTCTGATATTGTCATTTTCGGATTGATGTTTCTAGTTACCTGTTTTGAATCTTTTGTTTTATCCTTGAGAGCTCATTACCTAAGTTGGTATTTGGACACTGACCTGTGTCCTAGATTCAGGTTGTTGTCTGATTTTGCTCGTTCTCTATCCGAAGGGCTCCCTTTAAAAATTCTTTAAGCTTTGTTTGATTTTAATTTCTTTTTATCTGGAAATGTCCTAATTTCACCATCATATTTGAGAGAGAATTTTGCAGAAGATATTGTTCTTGGTTGGCAATTTTTTTCTTTAAAGGTTTTATATATGTCATCCCATTGCCTTCTTGCCTGCATGATTTCTGCCAAGTAATCAAAGGTTATAGTCATTGTTTCCTCTTTGTATGTGACTTTTCGTTTTTCTCGAGCTGCTTTCAGTACTCTTTGCCTTTGGCAAGTGTGATTATGATATGTCTTGGTGACTTTCTTTCGGGGTTTATCCTACGTAGAGTTCATTGAGCTTCTTAAGATTTTTCATATTTCCCCATATTAGGGAGGCTTTCTATCAGGAAATCTTCAATGATGCTGTTTTCTATTTTCTCCTCCTCTCCGAAACTTTGATCACATGCAAATGTTTGCTCTTGATTATATCTCACATAGTTCTTAGATCTTCTTCATTCTTTTCTGTGATTTTTCCTCAAAGCGGCATCCATAGATTTGTCTTCAATTTTGCTGATTCTTCTTCCATTGTTTCAAATTTGCTCCTAATACCTTCTACTGCATTGTCCATTTCTGAAATTTTGCTGCTTATATTTTGGATTTCTAATTGCTGTTTCTGAGTGATTTCTAATTGTTTGACATTTTCTTGTTGTATTATTTTCCTGAATTTTTCTATTGTTTTGTCTGTTTTCCTTGCTTTGGGGTAAATTTTGGTTGGTTTTGTCTGTGTTTTCCATCATTTTGTCTGCATTTTTCCTTGATCTTTATCCTAATTGCTTGGAGAGCCCTGAATATTAGATTTCTCAATTCCCTATCAGGTAGTTCCAGTGCCTTGTCTTCTGCTGGTAGGTCAATTGGTACTTTACTCTGGTCACTTACTGAGACCATTTTGCCCTCTTTTTCTTGTATGTTTTTATATTGTCTGCTGTCTTGAGACATTCAGGCATTACTGTATTTATTAATTGTAAGTTTGTACATTTTATCTTGCTTTTTTGTTTTGTTTGGTTATATCTGGGCAGGTGGGCTGGGCGTGCCTTATTGTTTGCTCATCTATTAGCATGATAGTTCTCACTACTGTGTCCTGGTGTGCAGGGCAGATTGCTTAGCTATGGTGCTGCAGGGCAGGTCCAACAGGAAGGGAAGGGTGGAGTTAGGTCCTTTGTCTGCAGCATGAACTGGGCTGGGGGCTGGAGTGAGGCCACTGTGGTCTGCAGGGGGTCCTGAGCCAGCCGAGAAAAGGTCTGGGGTCTGGGCTGGGTTCCCTCAGGGTGGTGGCAGGTGGTGGGATGGGTCTGGAGTCTGTAGGAAGGTGCCTGGGGTCTGGGCCAGGTCACCTTGGGGCCTTGGCATGAGGTGGGAGTAGTCTGGAGACAAATGGAAGGGACCTGGGGTCCAGGCTAGGTCCCCTGGTTGCTGTGACGGGTGGTGGGAAGAGTCCGGAACCTTGGGAAGGGGCCTGGGATCTGGGCCGGGTCCCCTCAGGGCTGCGGGTGGTGGAAGGAGGAAAGGTTGCGGGGGAGACAGGGGCAGAGAAGGCTAGATGGAGGAGGACAATAGGGCTGGTTGGTACTCTGGTTCCCAGTGGTCAGGGTTGCTGCAACAGGGTGATTATAGCTGCTGTTCACTAAAGGGGCAGGAGTTGTAGGGGCATGATCCTGTGGATACTGGGTGAGAGAATCTGGGCTTCTCCTTGAGTTGCAGCCAGCAAATTTGGGCTGTCTTAGTCCTAGATGTGTCTGTGCCTTACCTCTATCTTCTATTGGGAATTCCGTTGAGAAGCCTTTCTGTGCGGGGGGTTGTTGGCTTTATTCCAAGATGGCAACACTGAGTCATGCTGTTTGGTCTGGAACCTCTAGTTTGTATCTCTATTCTTTTTGCGTTTTCTATCAGTTTCTTCTTCTCAGTGACTTTCAGTTTAATACTTTAACTCTTCACTTACAGTTCAGGGTTCTAGGACTGATGTCTTTATCTGTTTTACTTGTTTTTTTTTTGTGTTTGTTGCAGCGAGATGGCTTAGTGTGTCTGACTGGTCTGCCATCTTGGCTCCACCTCAAGTTCCATCTTTCAATGCATTTTCTCTTGAGAAATTATTACTGTTTAAAAGCTGACTCTCAATTGCTGTTTCTCTATTAAAATTCTATAGAATGGGGGGCGGGTAGTCCAGAAGAATAAATACTACATTTCCCCTGCCATGTTTACTGCTGCTATTTCAAATGCCCTTGAAACATTCTCATTTATAAATATTACTGAAAAGTCATGGCTGAACGAGGTAATCGTGTATCTCATTTAAATGAACAATTCATTCATGGTCAGTTGGGTCAGTGGCAAAACAGACTCTAATCTTGACCTCTCAAATCTGAGACTTACAAGTCTGTTGATTTTTTTTCCATCAAGGCCTAACAGAGCATTATTGTCATATAAAAGAATAAGGATCACATACTAGAAATTGCCATAAACTAACTTTAAAAAAATATTTTTATGTACTTGGTAGACATTACCTTCAAATTCTATAAAAGCTTATTATGGACATTAAAAAAAACAAAAAATTGTGGGCATTACAAAAAAAAGAAAACAAAATGCCCATGCATTTATAAAAACTAAAAGCCAATGTGGGTAGAACAAATTTCCAAAAATATATAAGGAATGTTAACTAACATGTACTGTGCTTTGGCACTGGGAATCAATCCAAAACATTTTATCTTGGCAACACTGGCTGATATGGAACATTCCTTTCCCCCTTTACTTTGAAGTTCATTTTTGATTCTCACAGAAGGGAATGACAGAATGCAGTGACAGCAATAGGGGTCACCACCATTTGATTTTGCATTGCTCTAGGAGCTTTTCAAAGCTTGTCATTTCAGAATAATTTCTTCCTCTTCCCCCTTCCACCCTACACAACTTAATCATTACAACTTTTTCTTCACCCAGTATTTGTAAAATCACATCATTCCTCTGCCTCTTAATTACTACTCCTTCATCCTTTTTCTTTCCTTTCACGTGACAGAACTTCAATCAAAACTATTCTTTTTAGCTGTACTGACATTTTGCTTTCTTTGACATTGTAAACTGTGTACTCTTACTGCAAGGGCAGATGAGGAAAATTGTTTTATTTGGTTTTAGTAGCTGTTTTCTTGTACTTAGCAAAATAGCCTCTGAAGGGCTTCATCAACTTGTGGTACTGTCATGCAGTAGAAAGCAATGGATTCCGGGGCCTGACAGACTTGGGCTTGAACGCTGACTGTGCCACTTACTTGTTTGGTGACCTTCGGAAAATTATTTAACTTATCAACCCCAATTACCTCATCTCTAGAAAGATGATGGAGGCCCTGGGTGGTACAAATGATTAATGTGCTTGGCTGCTAACTGAAAGATTGGAAGCTTGAGTCCGCCCAAACGCACCTCGGAAGAAAGACCTGGTGATATACTTTTGAATAAAAAATCAGCTATGAAAACCATATGGGACACAGTTCTACTTTGATATACATGGAGCTGCCATGAGTAGGGCTCCACTCGACAGCAACTTGTATAGGAGAATTATTAAGTGAATTATGGTACACCTTCCTGAACCCTGGTGGGACAGTAGTTAACAGCTCAGGCTGCTAACCAAAAGGCTGGGAGTTCGAACCCACCAGGTGCTCCTTGGAAACTCTATGGGGCAGTTCCACTCTGTCCTGTAGGGTCGCTGTGAGTTGGAATCGACTCAATGGCAATGGGTTTGTTTTTTTTTCCAGATGGAATATTATGCAGACATTAAAACGATGATAAGAGCATACAGCAAACGTGGGGTGTTAGATAAAAAAAAGTTACAAAATTAATCTTACTATGACAAATATTTTTTAAAAACCACAGTAAAAAGACAAAGGAAATACACAAAATTGCTAACAGTGGTGTTATAAGGACAGAACTGTTAGTAATTTTCCTTTCCATTACACTTTCTAATTTTTTGAAAACACGGTATACAATTCGTCCTATTCTAAAATTAATGCAATTTCAAAAATTAGGCTGTAAAGTGGGTATTTTTTTTTTTTTTTCCTAAGAGAAGGCAGGAAAATAAGAGAGCAGAGGGATGAAGGACAGGCTGAGCAAGTCACTGGCAGCAATCCAATCATAGGAAGCTGTGTGTAGACTCTGGTCACGCATTAATTGTATAAATGTATCAGCAGGCTGCTCTCCTTTTAAAAAATGTTGCCATATTCTGGGATTCTTTTTCCCCTTCCCAATCCTCTATTCTGTACCACAGCATGATATAGAAGGCAAAGAGTTAATACCCAGATAAGTATATTTCCATCCTTATTTTATAAGGTAAATAGACAACATATTTTGAAAACATTTATCTTCCATAAAGCAGTCTAAACACTTTCCAGTTACACTGTTAATGTCTAACAGTAGTATTAACCATGTTTTCCAGATGGAAGGGAATTCTAAACTTGATGACTAATGCTTTTGTTGGCATCTATAATGGAAGGAATAATTTGGTCCCCAGAATGTGTATTTCAGCTTCATGCACCTCAGCCAGCTAGCTGTCAATGTCAAGAGATACAACTCCCTCTAAATTATTTCAATGCTGTCATTTAAAAGCAGGTTAAATAAATATTGGGACCTCATCAAGCTGTTTTGTGCCTACATCTCCTTTTTTATTTATAATGTTAGTAAAGCTTCCTCAAAATATAATCTCTCAACTGAAGGAAGACACAGGCTTCTTAAGACTGACTACAGAGGGAAGGAAGAGTGGGATGGGACTGCAAAATGCTGTCTTCACAGAGGAAAGGACAAGTCTCCAGATGAGCACTCAAGAACACTCTTTTGATGGCACTCAAGAACACTCCATTTATTCAACACTTGCTATGTGTCATTCCTTCCTTTACTCATAGAAGCTCTACTTTATTTCCTGTTAAAATTCTTCAAGGACTATCTCAAATGACATTTCCCTCCTACCTAGCAAACTTCTTCTCTATTGTTCTAGCTGGTATTGAGCTTTTCCAGTAGCATTTCACAGAATCACGAGATGTTTAGTGTTGGAAGGTGATCTTAGAGTCATTTAATCCAACTTTTTGAAACCCAGAGAGAAGTGACTTTTCCAAGGTTGCGCTGCTGATGAGTTAGGAGTAAGCAATTTTGAGTTAGCTACATAGTAGCCCAGTCATGTGCAGCCGTGTATCACTAAGATCTATAAAGGTCTGTTTGCTCTATTGGATTGTAAGTTCTTTGAGGGTAGGGCCAAGTGTTGTCCATTTCTGATTTGCCCATGAAGCAGGTACAGTCAGGTGGTTTTGATTTAGTTAGAAAAGGTATTAGTCCAAGGAGAATCATGGGCTTGGTTAGCTGGCAACAGTGCACCTGCAGAAACCAAAAGCTAGTTTGTGTCTGGAGTTTGCTGTCATCATAAGCCCCGTACAACAGAATAACCTCAAGTAGACGGGAATTGTGACTTTTACAAGACGCAATAGAAAAGAGATCTCACAACATGGAGCAACTCTGTTCTATTATAAACAGGGAAAGCTCTTCTAGTCTGCTTATTTTCTCCAGTGTATTACCATTAACAGTGAAATAAAAATAAACCTTCAATAGATTGTTTTCCCTTAAAATGTATACTCCCACACAATCCTTTTTAAATGTGCAAATGTACTCCCATTAGAAAACCAGAATGCTATGTGAGAAAACTGACAAAACTTCCAAGAATGTTTCAAATGTTGGCTAATATATCTAGCAAAGATACCTTATATCTGAAGGGAACAAGCATTGAAAATGCACTATGGATACAATGGGAAGTTGGGAAATTAGATTTTTAGCTTTTAGTCTGCCACTACTCATTCCATCCATTCACTTATTTGTTCCTTCAACAAATATTTACTGAGAACCTACTATGTGGCAGATACTTTGCAGAGCAGTAAACAGGGCAGACATGGAAATTATATTCCATACAGGAAGACAGACAATAAACAAAACAAATAAAAAAGGACAAGTACAGATTGTAATAAATGCCATAAAGGAAACAAGCAAAATGATAGCAATGAGCTGGGAGGTGGCAGGAAGAATTACTTTAGTCTGATCAGCTATGCATCACCTATCCACCTAAGTAATATCAGACACATCACTTTTTGGTACTCAGATTTCCAGTGTGTGAAACTAAGAGGGTGAACTGGGTGACATCAGATGGAAAGAGCCCTGGACTTGAAGAAAACTTAAGCTTGAGCCCTGGCCTTGTCAGTAAAACCATACTGTACTGTCTCCCTGATGAAAGATGCACTAAGGAGGGAGTGAAAGTCCTTGTGGGCTGAAGTCACCTTCAGACTAAACCCACAGGGTAAGGGCTTTCCTTTCACTTCTTTACAACTGTTTATAACTTTCTGGATTTTCATTTTTACTAGGGAAGACCTCTGAGAACTTAAGAAACCTGGATTAAATAAATGCTCTATTCTGCTGCTTCCAGGCCAGAAGCATATTTACTCTCTGAACAGGATAATGAGCTTGGCAAATGTGCAATGATACCCCAACTGGTGATAACATGGTTTGCTGAAGGTTCAAAACCAAAAACCAAACAAAAATAACCTCAATTTTTCCCCTCTCTCCTTTCTTACCAAGTTTAAGGAAAATCAAGTTTTGATAGGCTGAAGGGAAAAACACACACACACAAGCACAACCTCTAGTAAAACCATTATTTTTTCTTTTAAATCTTGGCTGTTATTAAGGTTGGCTACCTAGTCCAAGAATAGTATCCTTCAGTGAAAGTCAGCCCATCGTATTCAAGAAGAGAACCATACCGAGTGTAAAGTGCCATTATTGGTCACTGCAGGAAGGCGGGCCCATCGCTCATTTTCCAGTTCCTCCATCACTTGATTCATTGCACTCTTTAGCCATGTGTCCACAGAAACACCGATCTGCTTTAGCAGGTCCAGACGGGCTTCAGCTTTCAACTTAATTATCTAAGAAAACCAAGATAATGGTCAGAAATCAAGGCATTTTTTTTCTCAAATTGTTATAGCCGTTTCTGATCTATTAATATGAATAATCTTGACTTCACAAGCAATTCTTCCTTGGCAGGGATATTAATTTTTCAGAGAGAGAGAGAGAAAAGAGAAAAGGCAAGTGGGAGAGGGAGAAGGAGGGGTAAAGAAGAAGAGAGAGGGAGAGGCACAGCAATAGAAGTGCACACATATAAGAGTGGGAATTGGGGCCTCCTGATGATGGCAAATGGTGCACTTGCATTTTGACAAGATCACAGTACTGATGATGCATCAAATATAAGTTATGAATAGAAAGAGATTAATGTTCCATCAAGTCTGCTTTCTTCTCCTGTTAATAAGAATATGCATCACAACATCCTTAAATTTAGCGTTTTCAAAAGTCTTCCTACCCACTTCCTGATTTTTTCTCTCCTTGTAATGCATCTTTCACAGTCTGCAAATGATCTATCATGTCACCCTCCTGCTTAAAAACTTCCATGACTCCTGACTACCTACGGAAAAAAGAATTAAATAATTCTTAACTTGGAATAAAGTATCTTTTACAATTTGGGCTGAATTATCCTTCTGCCTCTTCCCACACACCTCATGCTCCCACGCCACTGTCCCTCCAACACATCATGGCCTCTCATGCCTTTGCTCATGCCAGATCCTGTGTAAAATGCCTTTTTATAAAATGCCTATCCATACTCGCTGCTGTCAAGTTGATTCCAACTCACAGCGACCCTGTAGGACAGAGTAGAACTGCCCCAGTTTCCAAGGAGCGCCCGGTGGATTCAAACTGCTGACTTTTTGATTAGCAGCCACAGCTCTTAACCACATCACCACCAGGGTTTGCATAAAATGCCTGGTGAGCTTTTATGTTTCAAGGGTCAATTCAAATATTACCCATTCTATTAAGACTTTCCTAATTATCTTCCTTAGGCAGTTAATCACTTCCTTCTCTCTGCTCCCCAACCACTCTATGTTGTTGCTGTGCTGGCTCCAATTCATGGTGACCCCACATACAACAGAACAAAATGTTGTCCAGTCTTGCGCCATCTTCACAATCATTGGTATGCTCAAGCCCACTACTGTGGCCACTGTGTATTCTGAGTGTCTTCCAATCTAGGGGGCTCATTTTCCAGCACTAAACTGAACAATATTTGTTTGTGATCCATTGGGTTTTCAATGACTAATTTTTGGAAGTAGATGTCCAGGCCTTTCTTCCTAGTCTGTCTTAGTCTGGAAGTTCCACTGAAATCTGTCTACCACGGGTGACCCTGTCAGTATTTGAAATAGTGGCGGCATAGCTTCCAGCATCATAGCAACTCACAAGCCACCACAGTATGACAAACTGACAGATGGGTGATGGGGGAAGCGCTCTATACAGATTGATATTATAATGTGATAGGCACTAAATTATTCTTTAACCTTTTTGATACAAAGGGGGTTCTTTTAGGACTGGAGCACTGACATTCACTGCTATTCTCCAAAGCACGTAGTATGTGTTCCATCTTTTTTCATTGAGGATCCTATACAAAGGCACTTCTGCTTTACCATCTGAGAAAGATTTTACTTTGAACAGCTTCTACCGTTTCAGCTGAAATTAGCCTTTAAAAACTGCCATTCAGTTACAATGAGTTATGAAATATTATCTTAATTTCCCCTTTGACTTTTGTCAATTAACAGTAATGTCTACTTTGCTTTTTTAAATTATGATGTAGCAGTCTAATGTTAAAAATAAAAAAGAACAAAAAGCAATTACTCAAACAATATTTTGAAGCAGCTCTTTTAAAATTTATCAACAACTATATTTTACACAATGGAAAAGGAGAAATGGGCAACTACTCAATACAGACTTGGAGTTTAAAATATCTCAGACATTCTGTTCATCTCATCAAGTATCCAGTAGTCTTCCTCTGAAGAATTACTTCTTCATCAAATATAGTTAATTATAGTAATGCACTGTTTTTACTGTTGTATACTTCTAACACAGAAACCCTTTTGTATGAGGGAGAAAGACAAACAATTTCAATATCAAAAAGTTGGAGATATCACATCAAAATGACACTCTCCTCCTTCTCTATAACCCTAAGGCCATGCCAATGCATCAGAAATAGTAGGAATTAAGAATAAAAAGTTCCTATTCTCCAAACTGAAGAAAGGGAAATATTACTTGTTCTTTTGTCTTGGCTCCAAGCCATAAGCCATAACCATATGCCGTTTTTAAACCTGTCCCAAGAGAACAGTAACAGCTTTAGTCCAAGACCTATGCCCCTGAATCTCAGCCAGTCAGGGACAGCCTCAGGCTTCGGAAAGCTCAGAGCCTTACTCCAGAAACCATGCTTCCACTCCAGCTTCTGATGGCCCCATCAATTCCAAAATGTCCGCTCAAAGGGAGCTAATTCATAAAACTCTCATTTTTGAAAATCTGCCAATTCCTGAAATTCACACTTCTCAAAACTCTATATTAGCAATTGCTTTGTTCAGAGATTTTGCTTCGTATCATTCTCTTTTGCTTAACCACCAACCAGCTGCTTTCGCATTGATTCCAACTCAATGCAACCCCATATTGTCAGAGTAGAACTGTGCTCCATAGGATTTTCAATGGCTGATTTTTCGAAGTCGATCAGCAAGTCTTTCTTTTGTGGTGCCTCTGGGTGGCTCAGACCTCCAACTTTCAGGTTAGCAGCTGGGTGTGTTAACCGTCTGCACCACCCAGGAACAACTTCTTTTGCTTAGCAAGCAATAAATTCGGCTTCACTGTTTTAGATATTGGAGTGGTTGGTGGTCTCTTCCTCCAATATTTGAAGGTTCCACTGATATAATTTTGGGGAACCTCACTTGTTAGCATTCTGTGGGACTCTTGGACAAACAAGTGCTTTCACTCTGGCCCCTAAAAATTGTATTTATTAAAAAAGAAACTTTTTTAGAGAAGTTTTAGGTTTACAGAAAAATTGTGCAGAAAAGTACAGAGTTCCACTATACTCCATATTTCCCCGCTGCACACTGTTTCTCCTATTATCAACATCTCGTATTCCTGTGGTACATTTATTATAACTGATGAGCCAGTATCAATACCTTATTATTAACTAAAATTAGTGTTTATTCTTTGTGTTCTATAGTCCTATGGGTTTTAACAAATGCATAATGTCATGTGTCCACCATTACAGCATTATACAGAATAGTTTCACTGCCCTAAAAATGCCCTGTGATCTACCTACTCATCCCTTCCTCCCTCAGCTTGAAGTCCTGGCAATCACTGATCTTTTTACTGTCTCTATAGCTTTGCCTTTTTCATAATGCCATACAGTTGGAATCATACAGTATGTAGCTTTTTCAGACTGGCTCCTTTCACTTAGCAATATGCATTTAAGGTTCCTCCATGTCTTTCTGTAGCTTGAGAGATCATTTCTTTTTATTGCTGAATAATACTCCATTATATGGAGGTAGCACTGTTTATCCATTCACCTACTGAAGGACATCTGGGTTGCTTTCAATTTTTGGCAATTAGCTCAAAACAGGGAAACAGCAACATCATTATGTAAAAGAAGAAAACATTAAACCAATAAAGAGGGGCTAAAAAATGTAGTCATAGATCTTTCATATGGAGAGGAAGCCAAGGCGATATAAAGAAATAAAAGTTTGGTTTAAACTTAGAAAAACAGGGGCAAATATTAAGGTAACCACAAAGGAGACTAACAATACTACACATCAAAAGAAATACAAGAAAAACATATAAAGACTCAGCACAAACAAAATCAACAGTAAAAAGAAGAAAAGGCAATATAAAGAAAAACTACTCCGCACAAAAAATTAAGTGGAAAAAAGAAACTCTCAACCACACAAAAAAAGACATCAAAACGACATTATACCTATCAATAATTATGCTGAGTGTAAATGGACTAAATACACCAATAAAGAGACAGAGTGGCAGAATGGATAAAAAAAAAACTATCTGTCTCTATGCTGCCTACAGGAGACACACCTTAAAGGCACAAACTAAAACTCAAAGGATGGAAAAAAAAAAAAAATACATATCTAGCAAACAACAATCAAAAAAGAGCAGGAGTGGCAATATTAATTTCTGACAAAATAGGCTTTAAAGTTAAATCCACCAGAAAGGATAAGGAAGGACATTATATAATAATTAAAGGGTCAAATTTTGGCAGTTATGAACAAGGCTGCTATAAACAATCGTGTGCTCATTGAGCCCGTTTTGCATGCAATTTTGATCATTCTCTAGATTTTTTATTGGGTGAGTCAATATCAATAATAATCTGTTCAAATGAGCTCTCACTGCTGGATTTATTTTGCTACACTAAGATTTTTAAGCATATAGATCTTTTTCAAAAGCTGAGATAGAATTCATATAACACAAAATTCATCACTTTAAAGTGTATGATGCAGTGGTTTTTAGTATTACATAGATCTATATATAAGGTAATTAGACCTTTTTGAGGTGCACCATTTGATAAATGCTCTTGCAAAAATCTCCTCATTTTTTTTGTTTCATTGATATATAATTCAGAGATCATACAATTCACCCATTTAAAGTGTACAACTCAATGGTTTTTAGTATATTCACAGTGTGCAACCGTCACCAGTATAAAATTTTAGAACACTTTTATCACAACAAAAAGAACGCACGCCCTTTAGCCATCACTCCCAATCCCTCCAACACCTCAGTACTAAGGAACCACTAATCTATTTTCTATTGCTAGGGATTTCCATTTCCTATGTAAATGGAATGATATAATATACGGTCTTTTATGTCTGGACTCTTTCACCAAGCATAATGTTTTCAAGGTTCATTTATGTCGTAGCAGGTTATTAGTATTTCTTTTTTATGAATAATATTTCATTGTATAAATAAAACACACTTTGTTTATTCCATAAACAATTGTGTACAAGTTTTTGTGTGGATGTATGTTTTCATTTCCCTTGGGTATATACCCAGAAGTGGAAATTGCAGGGTTATACAGTAACTATGGAGCCCTGGTGGTGCAGTGGTTAAGAGCTTGCCTGCCATCCACAAGCTGCTCCTTGGAAACCCTATGGGGCAGTACTACTCTGTCCTGTAGGGTTGTTATGGGTTGGAATTGACTCGACAGCAACGGGTATGCTAAGGTATGGTAACTACATTTAATCACCTGTGGAACTGCCAGACATTTCAAAAAGTACTATTTTATAATCACACCAGCGGGGTACAATGGTTCTAATGTTTCCACATCCTGGTCAATACTTGTTAATGTCTGTGATTTTTATTATACCCATGATAGTGGGTATGAAGTGGTATCTCATCGTAGTTCTGATTTGCATTTTCCTGATGACTAATGATGTTGAGCATCTTTTCATATACTTATTGGCTATTTGTGTACCTTCTTTGGAGAAATATCTATTCGAATCCTTTGCCATTTTTTAATTAGGTTATTTGTCTTTTTATTATTGAACTGTCAGAGTTTTTATATATTCTAGATAAAAGTCCCTTATCAGATAGATAAATCATTTGCAATTTTTTTTCATTCTGAAAATCCAACACCTCTACAACAAAAACACAAATAATTCAACAAAAAAATTGGCAAAGGAAATGAACAGACACTTCAACAAAGAAGACATTAAAGTGGCTAGCAGACACATGAGGAAATGCTTGAGATCACTAGAAACGCAAATCAAAAACCACAACGAGATACCATCTCATCCCAGCATTACTGGCACAATCAAAAACACGGGAAATAACAAAAGTTGGAGAGGCTGTGGGGAGATCAGAACTCTTTTTTTTTTTTCTGCATCACTTAATGAAAACTTTTAATTCTTATAAAAATAGTACAAGTTATGAGGTTGTTGGGGAATATGGGAAAGAAGGGCTCAGATTAAAGTATGTAGCACATTCAACAGGAGGTAAGGTCTCCTACCCCAGCTGACTTGGTCTTTTTTTTTTTTAATTAATTTTTATTAAGCTTCAAGTGAACATTTACCATTCCAATCAGTCTGTCACATGTAGGTTTACATACATCATACTCCCTTCTCCCACTTGCTCTCCCCCTATTGAGTCAGACCTTTCAGTCTCTCCTTTCGTGCCAATTTTGCCATCTTCCCTCTCTCTCTATCTTCCCAACCCCCCTCCAGTCAAGAGTTGCCAACACACTCTCCAGTGTTCACCTAATTTAACTGGCTCACTCTTCATCAGCATCTCTCTCCCCCCCGCTGACCAGTCCTCTTCATGCCTGATGAGTTGTCTTCGGGGATGGTTCCTGTCCTGTGCCATCAGAAGGTCTGGGGAGCATTGTCTCTGGGATTCCTCTAGTCGCATTCATATCATTAGGTATGGTCTTTTTATGAGAATTTGGGGTCTGTATCCCATTGGCCTCCTGCTCCCTCAGGAGTTGTCTGTTGTGCTCCCTAGCAGGGCAGACATCGATTGTGGCCAGGCACCAACTAGTTCTTCTGGTCTCAGGATAATGTAGGTCTCTGGTTCACGTGGCCCTTTCTGTCTCTTGGGTTCTCTGATTTGGTCTTTGACCTTGGTATCCAGCCTCCAGGAAGAACTGTGCACAGTACCTTGGCTGGGGCTATTACTACGTGACGGTGTGGGGACAAACTGGGCAGCCAGCAACACTGTCTTCTCCCTCCCCTCAACCTATGTACAAAGTGAAGACTGGGCACATACTCAAATGTTTCCTGGTACAGCCCCACCTTGTCAGCCAGTCATAAATACCAGCTGTATTATGAAGGCCTGGCTAAAGACATCATAAGTTGCTTTCTCCATGTCCCTTGTGTCAATGATGTTGACATTTGGGCGTGTCCTGGAGGGAGCTCAGATTTGCCCATGTCCATCAATGCTGCTCACTGGCTTCAGATGAAACTTCCACCTAATAAACAGTCCATGTGTTGGTGCTGGAGCCTGGGATAAGCTCCTTGGAGCCCAGATGAAGTCATTAGATGAAATGTTCTTCCTTCTCCCTGCCCTTGGCTGAGTCACTCTCCATCTGGAGGATGGTGCTGGGCTCGCTTCTACAGGTTCATAGGTGACGTAGCTGCCTTTGTTCTTGTACAGGTAAAAGAAGATGACGATCACGACCGAGAGCAGTGTGAGGAAGACCACGGTGATGACAACTGGAATGAGTGCTGTGCTGGCTTTAGCTTCTGGGGACAGGGCCTCAGTGGCCTTAAGGATTGGGGTGGTCATGAGTTCTTCCCCAGGCAAAGCTCCTGGGGAAGGTGTGGTTGGGAGGCTAGTCATTGCAGCCAGTGGATGAGGACCCTGAGGTAAGGGCAGATCCAAACCCATCTCTTTGGTTTCTCTGAGTATCTCCTCAGGCTCCAGGTACCAAGATCACTCCACAAGAGCAGATCAGAGACTGACTGTATTTGGGGGTACGTTATCTTTGAATGTCCTACTCTGAGATCCTTGCACCGGGCCACCACATATACCTAAGAGATCTCCCATAGCCTTTCCGGTTGGACGGGCTGTGGGAGAAGGGCCGGCACCACTCTGTGCCTGCTTTTGAACTGGGCAGGGGCAGGATCTGCAGAGATTCGTGGAGGCCGGGAGAATCAGACAGACTGCCGGACTGAGAGACCTAGCTAGAAAGAGATTGGAACTCTTATGCCCTGCTGGTGAGAACGCAAAGTGATACAACCATTTTGGAAAACGATACGGTGCTTCCTTAGAAAGCTAGAAATAGAAATACCATATGATCTGGCAATCCCACTCCTAGGAATATATCCTAGATAAATTATAGTTGTTACATGAACAGACATATGCACACTCATATTTATTGCAGCATTGTTCACAATAGCAAAAAGATGGAAACAACCTAGATGCCCATCAACAGATGAATGGATAAACAAACTATGGTACATACACATGATGGAGTATTACGCAACGATAAAGAACATTGATGAATCTGCAAAGCATCTCATAAGGTGGATGAATCTAGAGGGCATTACACTGAGTGAAATATGTCAACCACAAAAGCACAAATATTTTATGAGACCACTACTGTAAAAACTCACGAAGAGGTATACATAGAAAAAGAAACAATCTTTGATGGTTATGAGGGAGGAGAGGGGTGGGGATGAAAACACACTAAACAGACAATAGATAAGTGGTAACTTTGGTGAAGGGTAAGACAGTATACAATACTGGGGAAGTCAGTACAACTTGTCCAAGACAAGGTCACGGAAGCTCCGTAGACATTCAAACTCCCTGAGGGACTGAATTGCTGGGCTAAGGGTTATGGGGACCATGGTCTTGGGGAATATCTAGCTCAACTGCCATAACATAGTTTTGGACCACAACTACCATGGCCTCCACCAGACTGAGTCCAGTACAACTAGATGGTGCCTGGCTACCACCACCGACTGCTCTGACAGGGATCACAATAGAGGGTCCCAAACAGAGCTGGAGAAAAATATAGAACAAAGTTTAACTCACGAAAAAAGACCAGACTTACTGGCCTGACAGAGACCGGAGAAACCCCAACAGTATGGCCCCCAGATACTCTTTCAGCTCAGTAATGAAGTCACTGCTGAGGTTCATGCTTCAAAGATTAGGTAGGCCCATAAAACAAAAGGAGACTAAAGGGGCACACCAGCCCAGGGGCAAGGACTAGAAGGCAGGAGGGGACAGGAAAGCTGGCAACAGGGAACCCAACGTCAAGAGGGGAAAGTGTTGACATGTCATGGGGTTGTTAACCAATGTCATAAAACAATACGTGTACTGTTTAATGAGAAGCTAGTTTGTTCTGTAAACCTTCATCTAAAGTAAAATTAAACAAAAAAAAAATTTTTTTTCCCCCATTCTGTGGGTTATCTTTTCACTTTCTTGATAATGTCCTTTGAAGGACAGCTGTTTTTAATTTTGACGAAGTCTAATTTATCCATTTTTTCTTTTGTTGCTCGTGCTTTTGGTGTCATGTCCCAGAAACTAATCCAAGGTCACAAAAATTCACACCTATGTTTTCTTTTAAGAGTTTTATAGATTTAAATCTTAATTTAGGTTGTTTTATGTTAGTTTTTACATAGTGTGAGGTAGGGATCCAACTTCATGCTTTTGCATGTGGATATCCAGTTGTTCCAGCATCATTTTAGTATATATTTTAAACTACTAAAGGCAATGAAATGCTGAAAAAAAAAAAAAGAAAAAAATGAACAAGCTCATTACTGGAAACCACAAATGTGGGTCATATAACCGCTTATGCAGAGAAGCAAAGAACAACAATAACAACAACAAAAAGATAACTGTTCAATATATTTTATTTTTTCAACACCAAATAATCTCGTTTTCTTAATATTTTTGTCAGTACTTGACCAAACAACTGATAAACATGGTTTTTGCAAACTTAGAATTAAAGTGCAGTTCCAGGATAAACACTGCTGTTTTCCCTTTAGAGTCCCAACTGTTTTTATTTTAACAACTGTTTAAAAGCAGAATTTTCTAGTGTTTTAAAATGAATTTTAATAATTTGCCAATTGATTAGATATTTTGCAGAGCACAGCTCTCTGTAAACATGATGGCATTCCAGACACTTCTTAGCTAAATCATTTTTAGAGCTTGTAAAGACATAGAGCTTAAAAAAAAAAAAAGATGCTTTGAAAATCCAGATTTTTTAAAATACATAATCTTAGTGTTGATACTAGTTAATAGTTGGTGTAAACGAAGCCTATGAACTCCAATTTTTAACATAAAAAACTCAACATAAGCACATCTAAGTTTCAAGCCACAGTGGAGTTTATGAATTGTTTTGACAGTTATAAAGTCTGTAAATCTAACTCAAGCTTAATTCCTTTGCCATCAAAATATCATTCCTCCAAAGACAAGAAGTGCTATCTACTTTAACTCTACTATTTAGGACAACATCTTGCATATAGCAGGGAATGAATAATGGTAGATAACAGTATTTGCCATTCCAAGTTATCTTTGGTATCCTAAAACAAACAAAAAACAAAAAAACCACTGCAAAAAACTTTATCATATGTACTAGAAATCTGATGACTATACTATTTCATTTAATCTACACAACAGTTTTGGGGGTAGACATGATAAACCCCATTTTATAGATGAGAAAATGAACTGACCAAGGTCATATCGACTGTGGTAAAGTATTACACTGATGGGCCCCAATGAATCATGCTTTCTGGTATCCACGCTCTTGGGTAGCCCACACTCACATTGATTCTGGGCTTATCCATGTGATTTGCTTTGGCCAATGAGACATAAGGAAATCTGATGCATACAGAGGTTCAATAAGTGCTATTGGGACTTGCTCTCTTAGGATGGTGTCATTACCACATGAGGAAGCCCAGTTTAGACTCTGAAGACGAAAGATCATATGAGGAAAAAGGCTCAGAGCAAAGCCCTCCAGCTGACCCTCCAGCTCAATGCAGCTGCTTGAGTAACCTCAGGCAAAATCAATTTTGCCTTTTTGAATATATGCCAAATAAAACTTTCTTTTTGTTTTACTAAACTTCATGATGTTTTTTTCCCTACAATATCCGAGAGGATTGAATTAGCCTGATAAAAACTAGTCCCTCATAACCAGAAACCCTTGTAGAGATAAACATTCAAAGAGAATTGCTAAGAAATGTTAAATCTTCACACGGTAGTTAATTGTTTATAGTACTATTTGTATTATAATTTTGAAACTGTTTAATATGTACTGTAGAATTAATCAAATAAAAATTATGATAATATTACTAAGAACCAAGGTTTTCAATGTAAGAGAAAAATTAAGAAGTTTAATAAAACCCTCTAACTTAAAATTTAAATTGCAAATATCAATATGAACTCATGATTAAAAACATAGGTTTCTAGCTCTAACAACAAAGAATCGGTCAAGAAATAATGACAACCATAGCAATAAGCATCTTTACAACCTGGACCTTGGTGTATAAACACCATTCTCTATTAAAAGAAACTAGGGATCACTGGAAAAATTGCTAACTCTAATTCTGGGCAGGGAAAATATAGAGTGAGTTTAAGAGAGCTTGTTTTGCTAGAAGGAGTCCTGGTAGTATAGTGGTTAAGAGTTCAGCTACTAACCAAAAGGCTGACAGTTCCAATCCATCAGCCACTCTCCTTGGAAACCCTGTGGGGCAGTTCTACTCTGTCCTATAGGGTCAGTATGAGTCAGAATCAATTCAGTGGCAATGGGTTTGGTTTTGGTTTTGTTTTGTTAGAAAGCAGGAAAGTATTCAAAGATTAATGGGAGTAATGTCAAAAGTGAAGGGACTCTCCCTGCCCAAATTTCAAATAATACAGGGCTTGTTGTTGTTGACAGGTGCCATCAAGTTGGCTCCAACTCATAATGAGCTTAGGCATAACAGAACAAAATAATGCCCAGTCCTGCACCATCTTCATGATCATTGCTACGTTTGAGTTCATTGTTTGGGCTACTGTGTCAATCCATATGGAGCATAAAAAATGGTAATTGTAATTGGTAACACACAAAATGAATAAATATCAATAATAAGTTGAGAATGCATAAGATGGGATTCGACTCCACGAGCCCAAACAAGGAATAACTACTGGGGAAAGAACAACTCCTGCGGAGCTGTGAATTAAAAACTTCTAGCATTTGTACAGGGCCGGGAGATACCACAGTTCTGCCTAACCAGAGTTGAGAGGCCTTGTTGGATACTCATGCCATTAGTAGATGCCACAGAAAGATAAAATACTCATAGGAGGACTAAACTTGCCTTACTGTAAAGACTATAGAAGACCACTCAAACAGTTTAAAAACAAGCATTTAAGATAACAGTAGCATTAATTAACTTTCACAGGTATTCAAAACTAAGATAATGAATCTGGCCACCATGGTTTTAGCATTATTCCATATTTTTGGTTAAAAAAAAACTATCTTTGAGAAGGCGCACTTAAATACTGATATTAGGAGAGGTGAGAAATTCTGTTGTGGAAATCTCACTTCATATCTTTAGCTTTAAACTACAAACACAGCTTAGTTTAATACTTTCACGGAAATAACAGGTCATTCAGCCTAAATGCAGGCTCTGTGTGACTGATACCTACTACTGTTACTACTGGGGGTTTGTGGGATTTGGTGGAGCTAGGGTACCAGACTGTGACACCATGGATGAAGCCTGGAAATGGAAAACACAAGGGATGACACATCCTTTGGAAAAATTCTCAGACTTGTCTCAAAATAGTCACCACTCTTCCACCAAGGTTCTGAAACTGACTTCATGCAGAGTTTGGAGAAACAAATAACAGGAAAAAAATTTCTACCACAAACCAATGTCCCTCAAATAGGCAACGGCCTGCCAACACAGTCCTTGGCCAGCACCCTAGGGCAGTGGTTTGGCCATGACCCTAAATTCAGAGAGGAAAATGGCTATTCACTGTGTGCTCTGCCGCCCCCCTCACTATGGAAGCTGTGGATCAGACTGTGCCAGGAATAAAGCACAGTTGGGGTTACTGGGGCTCCCCTAGGGCAGGCAGATGGCAAGCCTGTTCTGGTTTGGATTATTTCCATGGGGCTGTGCCAAAAGTATGCTCATATTCCTTATCCTTCCCTCGCTGCCCACTCTCATACCCCCTCCAACACTGAAGCACTTCCTTAAAATTTCTAGAATCTTAAAGGCGTATTTGAAAATCACTAGTTTAGATCAGGGTTTGAAGCCCTGCTTTAGATTAACCCTGACTGGCAATGGTTAAGCCCTTGGCTGCTAACCAAAACGTAGGTGGTTTGAACCCCCAGGGGCTCTGTGGGAGAAAAGACCTGGTGGTCTGCTGTTGTTGTGTGCCGTCAGGTTGATTCCGACTCATAGTGACCCTACAGAACAGAGTAGAATTTTACATCATAGGGCTTCCTAGGCTGTAATCTTTATGGGAGCAGATTGTTATGTCTTTCTCCTGTGGAGCTGCTATTGGGTTCAAACTGCCAACATTTTGGTTAGCAGCCGAGTGCTTTAACTACCGCGCCACCCTAGGAAACTGTATGCAAGAGTTCTATTCTGTCATACAGAGTCGCTACGAGTTGGAATTGACTTGATGGCACACAACAACAACAACAACAACAACAACTCAACCAATGCAAGAATTCTTTGTACAGAGTCCCTGAGAGACGTGTGCCTAGTTCTTCTTGTAAACGTTAGTGCTGCAATACATTCCAGGGGAGCTTACTGTGTCATGGAGTGGATCTGTCAGAAAGCACTTCCCAATACCAAGTCCAAATCTGCCTCCCTCCTGCTTTTTCCATCTTTTGGTTCAAGTTCTGCCTCTTGAGGTTGCATGGCATAAATCTGTGCTATGCCCTTTTCTTTGACTAACAAAATACTACGTACCTATCTGTCAGTACTCATCTTAAGTCCTAACTCTTCTGCGTTACCTGTCCTAATAACCCCTCCTGCAGTGACCTCTGTGTCTTTGGGGTTCCTTAAGTATACTGTATGGCACTACTGCTTTACAGTCTTATTTTTAGTACCAAGAACACAGATTATGTTCATAATCTCCTTGAAGGCTGGACAGTCTCAGCCTTTGAAAAATGTCTACCCCTATACTCTATGCAACATTGCAGTTGGGTAATAAATACACCAGAATGTGTACAGGAACTGGTTCTAACCACAATTAGTTTACTTATCTCCTAATATACTTCCTTATAAAATCCTCCACTCTAGTCAAATCCAACTGCCAAACCATACCTTATGTCTTCCTCCTTTACTAGTATTTTCTTGCTTTCTGTCTCAACCTCTACCTCTATAGGTCAGAGAGTATTAGCTTGCTATACATGAACTTCTGGACATTATACACAAAATACACTTTTTTGTGGTAGAGAAGGTTTCACAGCTTTCTTACAATCCTTAAAGGACCCCACAACCCCTAAAAAGACTAAAATTCACCGTATAGGGTCGCTATGAGTTGGAGTCAACTTGATGGCAACAGGTTTGGTTTGGGTTGTGATATTTTTTTGCCCTGTTTGCTTAACCAAGTCTTCCCTCAGTCTTAAAAGTCTAGCGCATGTCTCTGAATCCAGGGAACATTCCAGATGGAATAAGCTTTCCTAGGCTCTGAACTTACATGAGTTCCATACCATTACTTTGAAAAAACTTTAAAAGTAGTATCTTTACTGTGACTTAATTCTTTTATTTAATGTAAAGTCTCATGACTATAATAAACTCTTTATAGCAAGTTCATATACACACACATATATATTTTTGAAGGGGTTACATGTGCTACTTTGTACAAAGATAACTCAATAAATAATACTATGGACACAAATAAAAATGATGAGTCACCTTCAAGTTAATTAGTGTGTAGAATCTGAATTCTAAAGGTGCACATCACAGCTACGACATTGTATTTGGAGCTGGGTAAAACAACAGAAATAGCTGCCATCTCACCTCTGCTTTACGAATATTTTCTCTAGCTTCATCTATTTTCTGTTCCAGTTCTGCTCGGCTTTGTTCTGATCCTGCAACTCCGTGACACTCCAGCTCATCCAGAACCTATTAAAGAAAACAGGAAATAATGACTGTTTTTTCTTTTTCTAGTTTTTCCTTAAGCAACTACATTATTTAGATAATTCAGAAGACTTCAGTTACTAATGGCCATGATTCCTTTTTCATTTTAGTTTTTTTCATTTATTGACTTAAAAATGTTCTTAAATAGTGAAATAATCACAGATTCACAGGAAGTTGCAAAAGTAATAGAGAGAGGTTCCATTCACCCTTCCTTAACCTTCCTGGAAAGGTCCCTTACCTAACTATAGTAAAAAAAAACAAAACAAAACTATAGTACGATATGAAAATCTGGAAACTGGCACAACCTACGGATCTTATTCAGACTATATATCTTTAATTTAAAAAAATTACATGACTATAGAGTATTGCTGAAAAACAAAGCAGCAATAATTCCCATTATACCTGCATACCTCACTCTGTATTCTCCACCGCAAGATAACCATTGATTGCCCTATCAATCTATATGCATTTTTAGACCATTTCTTTGCATTCCCATAAATATTTGCACAAACAGAAATAGCCTTATTTAAAAAATAATGGAATGAGATGTATACAGTTTTATTTTCCCCTTAATATGTCTAAGAAACCTTTTTATGTCTGTACAAATAGATTGATCTCATTCTAATTAATCCACAGATTCAAAAGTTTAAATGTACCATGTTATTTACTCTTACTGTATTGTTTTTTTCTATTGTTACATGAATTTTTAAATGTGACATTATAAATATTACTGCATGAACAATGCTGTCTATAACTTTTTGAATGCATGGGAATATTTATTTAGTATGAAAACAGAGAAATGGAAATTGTACATTTTAATAAAAGATATTACCAAATTGCCCCCTGAAAGGTTGTAATCTCTTCAACTAACAGTGTGGCGAAAGCATGCTTCCGTGTATCTTAACACTGGCCAGTTAATATACTCTGTTCATTTTTCTAATTTTTGAGCTCTTAAAAGCAGAGAACTTTGTCTGGATGGAGTGAGATGAGAGATTCAGCAGCAGGGGAAGTCAGAGAGATTACAAGCAACTGAAGGCTTCAATGCACCGTTCCTGGCTTTCATATATAGCAGCTTATATGCAAAGACCAGAGAGAGTGGCATCTAGGAGCTAAGGGCAGTTCCAAGCCAGGAGGAAATAGGAACCTACCGTCACAATGAACTGGATTATGACAATAACACAAATAAGTTTGGAGTGGATTCTCCCTAAGGATCTCCAGATATGCGCCCAGGCTGGCAGACACCTTGATTTTGGCCTTGTTAGAGCTGAAGCGGATGAACCAGCCAACCCCAGACAGACTTCTGACCTACAAAACTGTGAGCTAATAAATTTGCGTGGTTTTAGTCCACTAAGATTGTGGTAATTTGTTAGGGGAGAAATACAAAACTCATACAATCATCAAGTATGTTTGCTGTAAGTTTTATGAAAATATCCTGTTAGAGTAAAAAAGTCTCAATCTAGCTTGCTGAGGATTTTGTTTTATTTTTTAATCACTAAGGGATACTGAATTTTACCGAGTTCTTGTTCTGGCAAACATGAAGATGATCATATGCTGGTTTACCTTTACTCTGTAAATGCAACTTATATTGATAGATTTTTGAGTGCTAAATCATCTTTGAACCTGAGTGAATTTAAAACACAGCTAGATTTACATTAAAAAAATTATTTAGCATTTTTAAGATTGTCATACATTTGTTGAAAATCACTTGGCCATATACACATGGGCCAATTTCTGGTCTATTTTATTTCATTCATCTATTGGTCTATCCTATGCCAATACCACAACATCTTGGTTACTGTAGCTTTTCGCCTGGAAATCAAGTAGAGTAAGTCCTACATATTTGTCCTTCCTTTATAAAATGGTTTTGGTTATTTTTGCATTTCCATATATGTTTTAGAATCAACTTGTCAATTTCCACAAAAAACCCTGCTGAACATTTGACCTGGATTGAGTTAAATAATAGATCAATTTGGTGATAACAAGTATATTAAAAATACTAATCCATGAAAATGGTATATCTCTCAATTTATTTTGGTAACTTTAAATACTTTGGTAGTATTCTACAGTTTTCAGTGTACAGGTCTTACCCACCTTTTGTTAAATTCATGCCTAAGTATATAATTATCATGGTTTTTGGGTGCTATTCTAAATAATATGGATCTTTTCAAAAATTCCAATTTCTGGCTGTTTGTTTACAGCATACAGAAGTACAATTGATTTCTGTGTACTAATCTTGCATCCTTTGACCTTGCTAAATTCAGTTATTAGTTCAACAGCTTTTTTGTAGATTCCTTAGGATTTTTTTTAACGTACGTGATCATGTCATCTATGAATAGTAAGTTTTATTTTTTTCCTTTCCAACCTATATGTCATTTATAATTTTTCTTGGCAGTATAATGTTAAATAGGTGTGCAGAGAATGAATATCCTTGCCTTTTCAACTGTCTCAGGAGGAAAGTGATCAGACATTTACTGTGATATGTCCCATAGTTCCTTAGACTGTTTTTCCTTCTGTTCCTCAGATTGGATTATTTCAATTTTTCTATCTTCAAGTTTGCTGATTCTTTCTTCTGCCAACTCAGATTGGCCATTGAGCCCCTCTAGTAAAATTTTCATTTGTTATTGTACTTTTCAGTTCCAAAATTCTTTTGCTTCTTTTTCATGATTTCTATCTCTTTATTAGTGTTCTCATTTTGTTCATAAATTGTTTCCTGATTTCCTTTAATACTCTGTATTTTTTCTTTAGCTCTTTGTGCATATTTAAGAGTTGTTTAAGGTCTTTATCTAGGTAGGTTCAGAGATGGGTTGCTTTCTGTTTCTCTGTATGCCTTATGATCTTTTGTTGAAAATGGTACATTTGAATAATATAATGTGGTAACTCTAGAAATCAGATCCTCCCTCTTCCTCAGTTTGCTGGTTTCTCTCTCTCTCTCTCTTTTTTTTTGTTGAAGGCTGTAGCTGTCCATTAGTTTAGTGACCTTTCCAACCTATTTTTGCAAAGATTGGATTACCTGACATGTGCAGTTCATGAGTCTTGTTCTTTAGCTTATACTCAGCTACTGTTTTCATCTTTACTCTCTAAATGCAGTTTATCATACTGATAGATTTTCGAATGTTGACTCATTCTTGAACCTGAAGTAGCCCATAACTAATGAATTAGACAGAGAGTTCCTCAAATGCCAAGAATGAAAAAAAAAAAAAAAAAACAAGCAAAGAAAAGCAATAGGGGGAAAAACACCACCCATAAAAACAAACCACCTCTTGCAGTCTTTGCAGATTAACTCTGTGTTAAGGCAATTTTTCAACACTTAGCTAGGCTTACACTGGGCCTAGAGATCAGCCTGAGGTGAAAGCTTAGGTCTTTTCTGGGCCTATGTCTTGCCTTGGGTATGCGAGCAGCTTTCTAAATTCCCTGGTATTCACATGTGCTCTGAATACCCCAGCTTCCCAGAGAAATTCTCTTTCCAGCTCCTTAACCTGAACCCCAAATCTTCTATTGTTTGTCTTAATTACTCTCTCTTGCCCTAGGCAGCTATAGGGCTTTCGGTATGCCCGCTGCTCCTCCGCCTTGCACTGCCTCCAAGATGGACAAAACAGAGATGTGCACTTTGCTCCAGTTCTTCAGGTTGAACCTGTCAGGTTCAAAGAGACAGACACAGTAACTTGTGCACAAAGTACAGTCTGCTAGAGCCAAGGACCAGGCTCCCAAGCTGAAAACATGGTCTGCCCCTTAAGCTGGGAAGAGGCACAAATCAGGAATAAAAAGCCTCAAAAATTTCCTACCATTTTCTTCATGTTACCACTTTACCGACTCAGCACTCACTTGGTTGCCGTGAATCTCTGACTGTTACCAGAGTTCCAACAAATTAGCTTTGATACTTTCCATCCATTTTTTGATGTTTCTTTGGGGGATATAGGAGGGTATAGCTTTTTACTGCATGATCCTGGTAAATTATCAGAGTCGTGATGTCTCTTCTGTCAGTCCTGATACTGGTAACTGTCTTTTTTTCTATTTTCTTAGCTAAATCTACCCAGAGTTTTATCAATTCATTGATTGTATCACAGAACCAGCTTTTGGCTTCATTGAATTTTATTCTATATTTTCTGTTTATTTTTTATTCCATCGATTTCTGCTCTTATCTTTTTCTTCTTTCTATAAATTACAGGTTTAATTTACTCTTCTTTTTCTATCAAAGAGAAAGCTTAGAATTTTGTTTAAAGAATGTTTTTAAAGCAATAAACATTTAAAGCTATACATTTCTCTAAGCACTGCTTTAACTACATTCCACAGTTTTCATTATCATTCAGTCCAAAGTCTCTTCTAACTTCCCTTGTGTGGGGTTTACAGTTAACTTTACCCAAAGAATTTGGTATTTGTCCTTGGTTCCTGAGATACAACCTTTAAAACCTTGGAATCTCTCTAGTTATTAAACTATCTTTGATAAGTGCTCATGACCACACCTACCTAGCAAGGTATACTGAGGTGACACTTAGTTGAGGGCTGGCCAGGTCAGAAAGACCCACCATGATAGCAGCCTGACCTCAGGGGAGATGGGCTGGAGGCTGAGTTCAATCAATCAGGTCTATGTAATGAGGCCCCAGTAAAGGTTCTGGACACAGAAGCTTCATGGGCTTCAACCTTGGTGAATGATGTTGATGCATATAGGAAGGTTAAAAAAAACCCAAAAAAACAAAAATGCATTGCCAACAGTAGCACATCCTTTTTTGAGACACAAAAATCCTGTGTTGGTGACCCTACCAGACCTTGTCCTACGTGGCTCTTCATTTGTAACCTTTTTGCTATAATAAAACTATAATCATAAGTATAGCCCTTTCCTGAATTCTGTGAGTCGTTCTACCAAATTATTAAACCTGAGGGAGTAGTGAGAACCAGTAGGTCATAAGTGAAGGGGTCCTGAGGACCCCAAACGTACAGCTTGCATCGTGAGAGAGTAGTTAGCAGGTCAAAATGCCATGGAAACCCCCAAGCTTGCTGCTGGTGCCTGATGTCTTGGGCAGAATTGGCAGTATGGAGGACTATGACCTTTAATTCGTAAGATGTGACTTGGCCTTAACTGTTTGGGTCACAGGAAGAAGTACTGCCATTTACAGTTGGTGTCAGAAGTAGAACAAAGGTGAACAGAATAAAATTATAATTTAATTTACACTGATTTCCCTATACCTTGTGATTTATTCTTTAATCCAGAGATTGTCAATCTGGCCCACCACCTGTTTTGTTTTTGGGAACACAGCCACACCCATTCATTTACATATTATCTATGGCTCCTTTCAGTTGTAACAGAGTTGCTGAAGAGTAGTGATAGTAGTTGTGGACCAAACTGTCAATATTATTTTCTGGGCCTGTGCAGAAAACATTTGCTGACCCTTCCTTTAGACTATGGGTTGTTTAGAAGTATATTTTAAAATTTCCAAATATTTTAGGATTTTCCAAATATTTTTTATTGAATTAATTTAATTCTGTTGATTTAATTTGCTCATACTCTGTATGATTCCAATCTTTTTAAATTTGTAGAGGTTTTTTTTTCTAATGGCTCAGCACGTGGTCTATTGTGGTGAATGCTCAATATGTACTTGTGTTGATAGTATTGCTTAGTCTTATTTATCTTTACTGATTTTCTGCCTATTCTATCAGTTATAGAGATGTCTTAAAATTTCCAATGAAAATTATGGTTTTGCCTACTTCTCTTTCAGTTCTGTCAGGTTTTGCTTTATACGTTTTGAAGCTCTGTACTAAACGCACACGTTTAAAATTCTGTTTTCTTGATGAATTGATGATTCATTTTATCATCATGAAATGTATGTTTTTATCTCATCACAATAATCCTTGTCCTAAAGTGTACGCCATTTAATATTAGGTAATATTCTAGCTTTCTTATGATTAGTATCTATATGGCATATCTTTGGCCAACCTTCTTTTATCCTTTCTGTGTCTTTATATTTAAAATGCTTTTCCTGTTTAAAGCATATATTTGGGTCTTGCTTTTTTATCCACTGGTCAGACAATCTCTGGCTTTTAATTGGAGTGTTTAGACCATTTACATTTAATGTAATTGTCAACATCAATGTAATTATCAATATGTTGGACTTACACTTACTATCTTGTTGTGTAGCTGTTAGAAGACTTAAGGAACTTTCCAATTAAGTCAATAGCTGAGAGTAGAGCTTTTAAGTGCTGAGAAGTTATATAAAAAGATATACAGGGTATTTTTCGTATTAATAAAACAACTCCTTAAATTGGTTTGACATTTACCTTAAAATCAATGTGGACTAGGGTTCTCTATTATACTTACGCGTTGTTGGTAAACAATGTTTTTGTGCTCACGTGCCACACGTGTGGCCCATTTCCGAGCCTCCTTATTTAAACTGTGCTCCTCTGTGGTCCCCGTTTCTGATTCTAACTGTCGGCTCTACAACACAAGAAAGAACAAAGAAAAATATTGTTATCCTTATGGCAACCGCAACCAATCTGTAGTTGGACCAACAACTTTCACTTCATCAACAGTCAAAACACCAGCCATGCTCCACTACTGTGGGAAGCAATGTCTCATGTCACAGCAAGTTAGCAAAAGATTAAGAGGATAGTATGAAACCATAAATGACCACTTTTTTTTTATTTTTTATTTTACATTGCTGAACATGAGCATTTCATCTCTAATACTGTGGCTTGATCCTTTTTTTTGGTGAAGGAAGCTAGCTAAGCTAAGGGAAAAAAGGTATTCATCCCAACCTACTATGACACTAAAACAGTCACATGGATAAAAATGGAAACAACTCAATAGTTTCAATGTGAATAAAGAATGAATCACTGAAAAGAAATTAAACAAACAACAAACTGATACAATACACAGCAACAATGAAACCCCCCAAGATATTGAGTTTAATTATAGGTCTATTACCAACTTACTAAATGGCCTCAGGGAACCCTGGTGGCGTAGTGATTAAGAGCTATAGCTGCTAAACAAAAGGTCGGCAGTTCGAATCCACCAGGAGCTCCTTGGAAACCCAATGTGGCAGTTCTACTGTGTCCTATAGCGTCGTTATGAGTCGAAATCGACTTGACGGCAATGGGTTTGGTTTGGTTAAATGGCCTCAAACTAGTAAAGGTAGGGTTTCGTTCTCATTTTCTACGGGCTTACTACTATTATTCAGACAGAAGTACCCAACGATCAGGACAGACAACAAATGCCGCTAATTGGGAGGTGGGGCTTTGGGATCCTCTGGGTAGGAAATGACACACAATAAAAATTTAAATTATCCTTTTCATGATTTCTGAAATCAAGTCATGGAAAGATATGTGGAAGTAACCAATAGCACAGGTCTTGAAAAATCAGAATTTCATACAAGGCAAACTTGACCCAGGGTGTTAAGCAATACTCAGTTTTGTTTTAGTGCAACCTCCACTGTCAAAGATCATTTCCAGTCAGGATCTAGTGTAGATCATTATCTTTTAAGCTGATGGTGTTAGCAGTGGTTGACTCTAGCAAAGGAACTGCTAGGTCTTTTTAAAAATGTTGATTAATTTAAATCTTTAGTTCATTCCTTTAACATTCTTCCTTTACCTTTAAGACATATATTTCATACATATAAAAGAGTGACCTGTATAAGCTATTAAGCACAATGATTTAAATACCACTGCTATTATAATATTAAATAGCACTGTAGCACGGCTCTGGAAAAGTTCACATACTTGATTATTTTAAAAGAGGCATACATAAAAATACAATTCTCAGGATAATAGTAGCAGATAAGCAAACAAAAAAACTCAATTCAAATATATTACAACCTGAAGAGGACTGCTATAAAAGGAATTTCCTATCAACTTTTATGTGTAACAAGGATAGTTTTTCATTTGTCTGTGTCAATCTGGGTATACTTCTACAAAGTAGCAGGGGCCAACTAAATGCTATTCTTGAGATTTTTGGAAATATTAGAATTTTAGAAATCATACAAGTTTTAGTGAACAATTTTCAGAAGCAGATAGGTCTTTTCCTACAAAACAAATTTCAATTTAAACACAAACCTATACTTTTAAGTCCTGTTCCCCCTAGTTGGAATAACTTCCCTATCTTTTTTGCCCAAGGACAAACTCCTAGTCATTACTCAAATCTTACTTCAAATGATACCTTCTCTGTGAAATCTTCCCTGACGTCTCCAGACAGGCTCAGGGTTCCTTCACTTTTGTCATACCTCTATTATATATAATTTTTCTGTTGTACTTACAAAAAAAAAACAACTTATCTTTTGTTTTTGAAAATATACACAACAGTATCTATTAATGTACTAATTTATTAGACATTTATTGAGTGGTTACTGTGTCATGCAAATACCACATCATACTGTGACTGCTGCATGTGAGTTTCTTATCTGTCTTTAGGCAACAAGGGCATGAGCAGTATATTAATCTTTGTGTTGTTAATCAAACTAATAAAACCTGATGCCCTGGTCCTGGGGTTCCAAAGTGAGAGCCAGGCCACCAGAGTATTAGAATGGTACCTTCAGAAGAAGACAAGATTATTTGTGGGGGAAAAAACAGAATGAACAACAGAGAAAAAAAACTAATTTATTAAGTGCCATGTATTATAATCCAGATTCTCAAAGCTGACTTCAGGATTGGGATCCCTTACCCACTTCTACAATAAAAGGTTACCTAATACAATTCCCTCCATGTTTAAATTCCCACTACAAAATCCAATCAAATGGATGACTGAGGAAGGAAATTTATTTGAAGATCCAAAGTAAGAGATTCTTATAAAAACATATACTTAATGACATTTATTAGTTCCTTAAAAAGTAACCATTGAAATCTGACATACATTCACTCTCCAAAGGAACCTAGCTGTGTCATCCTGGCTAACTCCTCTCTGGGCTTCAGATTCCTCATTTGAAAATCAAGACATCTCAAGATGGGATGAAATTCCAGATTTTTACTAGTGCTGTCATTGATTTTCAAAGAACAGAGGGCCATACCTTAGCTTATAGCAGGTGGGAACATTATGTTTTCCTGGATAAAAGACCCAGAAATTCTCCTATTCTATCGCTAGCTCCAAATTTCCTTTTAGCATTATCTGAAAGCCTACATTAACCCAAGAGCAGAAGGGCCTCTGTAAAAAATTTAAAACATTCTTAGAACATAATTTTAATTTACTTGGAATTTAAAATTCATGACTTCTAGAAGGTACTGGAGATGAATTATAAAAAAAACAATTTGATAGGACGTGGGGAATGTCAAATTTCTGAGATGGTTAGAACTCTAGTTGTTCCAAACATTAGCTATCCATTAATGTAATGCTGAATGAGGAAAAAAAAGTTTAAATTCAAGTCTGTATAGCATAAGTCTATTTATGTAAAGTTGTGTACCCATGTCTATATATGTATGTACCTGCAGAGATGATTGGAAGGATACTGACCAAAATGTTATCAGCCATTACTTCGGAATGGTGAGAGTTCAGGTGAAGCTTTCTTTTAAAAATTTTTTTAGTAATTAGAAAATGATAAAGCTATGTTCATTTTGAGTAAAAAAGTAGCTATCATTTATTATTTAGACTATGTTGCTAACTAATTTACATACATTGTTTCATTTGGTTTTCAACAGTCTCTATATAAAAAAAATATAGAGACTATCATTTCCAATTTATAGGAATAGAAATCTAGGTTCAGAGGGTATGTGTCTTTTTCAAAACCACTTAGCCACTTAATGAGTGGTGGATCTCAGACTCGTATCGAAGTCTCTTTGACTTCAGATTCCATGCTATCTTTACATGATCATAATATCTTACTAATTGTTCTATTTTTCTAATACTAATGCTAAGAAATCCTTTGGTTTAATTTTGTTTATAAAAAACAGAAGCCAAAAATTTCAAATGAGTTTAAAAGAGCTTTCAGAAACTGTTGCTAGTTACCATTGAGCTGATTTCCAACTCATGGTGATCCCATGTGTGCACAGCAGAACTGCACTCCATAGGGTTTTCAAGGCTGTGACCTTTCGGAAGCAAATCGCCAGGCCTGTCTCCAAGGTGCCTCTGGGTGGGTTTGAACTGCCAACCTTTCAATTGGTAGTCCATCGTTACACATTTGCGCCACCCAGGACTCCATTTTCAGAGTCTATCAATACTGGTTTTTTATAAAATTCACAATCTTTTTAGGACAAAAATATTTAACACTCCTTTCAAAATTTAGTAACAATGGAAATTAACATTCCAATATTCCTGATATATTAGTCCTTAATTCATCTTAAGTATTTTGTCCTTGGATACCCTCTCAAGATATGATTTTAGTTCATTTTAAGGTTAATGCAAGAGCATAGAAGAGTCAGGCAGGTATTTGAGTATGTGCACGGTGTAGAGGGGGAATAGAAAAGCTGATTCTTACACAAGAAACACAGTCATTATTTTTCAAGTCTGTAACCAAACTATAGCCATTTGAGAGAGAGAAAGAAACATGGTCATGTAAGATGAATGAAAACCACCAGCACATTAAATTACTAGTATTCGAACCCAAATTTTTAAAAAAGTCATAACATTAGGTTTGTCATGCCAATGTCTTCTGCTAGGAACAATCTTACTAACCCTCATTCTAGGAATTTGTACTACTTATATTTTTCAGTTGGTAGAAAAGAAATGTACTGTGTTAAATAACTGATCCACCTTACTCTTTAGGAAGTTTATTAATATACTGTTTATTATTTCAATAAAGTTAATTGTAATTTTTTCTCTCTCTCTCTTTTTTTTTCTTACTATTTTCTTCAAGTAAAAAGCATCTGGATCTTTGTAGGCTATTCTGTATCAAGCACTTACATTTGCACAGATTCACAGTCCCACAATTCTGAAATTCAAAATGCTCTGAAAATCACAAGTTTTGGGCGTAAGTTTTTGGAACCAAAACTTATTTGTGGCAAAACCTGACTTAAACTAAACTTGAACTATTTGGAGTTTTTATTTCACCTAGTATGAATATGAACATATTTAACCACAAAAATATTGTGCTGCATCAATGGAGTGCTTCCCCACACCTTGCTTGGGGTGTTATACAATATATGGTATATGGATCACCCTTCTAAAATCTGAAAAATTCTGAATTTTGAAACACATCTGGCCCCAAGGGCTTCTGATAAGAGACCGTGGCCCCCTAAGTCACGTATTTTAAAAATAACACACATCTTGAGTGAAGTGGAGCAGAGTCCCTTATGACACGTATTTTAAGGACAGCAGCATCTTTACTTAGAAAAAAAGTGGTAACCTACCTGGACCCAGTCAGCCTCCCTATCTGTGGGTTCTGCATCCACAGATGCAAACAACCGTGGATCAAAAATATTTGGAAAAAAACAAAGTTCCAAAAAGCAAACTTAAATTTGCTGGATGCTGAGCACTACACTGAATCCACACAAATGAACTGATGTGCAGGCATACCCTGCTGTAGCCTCCCACCATTTTTTCACCAATTCTCAGTCTCTCTCCAGCATTCACTGTTTCAGCACTGTTAACCTTGTGTCTTGTCATTATTCCCTAAACGATACAGTACTGTATAACAACTATTTACATAGCATTTATATTATATTAGGTATTGTAAGTAATCTAGAGATGATTTAAAATATATGGGACGATGTGTGTAGGTTATATGCAAATATTGCACCATTTTATATAAGGGACTTCAGCATCCTTGAATTTTGTTATTCTTGGGGGGTCCTGGAACCAATCCTTTGCAGATAACAAGGAATGACTGTACTTAGATTTGAGTGTCAGTAATGTTAATTCTGTGAAGTGCACTCATATGTCCATAATCAAAAGCTTTCATTTTTGGACACCGTGGCCAGCACATGTGTAAAAGAATGGTACCTATTTACTCAGCAGGAGGATTTCCGCACAGATTCCCTATTGCAGTGCCTTCAGGGTTATGAACCAATCGTTATATGGAATACGAAATTTCCATCAGGGGAAAGGGCCATTCAGTATTATATTGATCCCACACAGTCTTTTATAGATAAGGGCAATTTTTGCTAAATATTTATTTTTAACAGATGCATAAAATGTTCCATTACAGCAAAATTATAATGTGCAGAAATTCTAAATTACAGCAAGTGGATGTTTTATTTAATGTAACTGTTAATCTGTAAAAGGCAGAGTTAAATATTAGAAATGGTGGCTAAAATAACAGGAAAAGGTCATATATCAGAAATTTAATGTCAGCTTTTTGCTAGCATTATCTGTGATGATCTTGTTATTTGCACTTTAAGGAAAGTAAAGAGGAAAGGGTCTTCCCATCCCCACTAGGAAACCTGGGAACAATGTTTCCTTGTTTTTCTTGCCTGTACAGATCATACTTATCTGAGTTTTGTGGACGAGCACACTTCCCATATTTTTATTTCCCATCCCAGGTTGACTTTGTCGTTTGTCATAGGATGTGAGGACTGCCCCTAATGGCACCCATTACTAGTTCCTGTAAGGGAAGGGAGACCCGCTCAGATGTATGCAGGGCAGAGGCAGTGCAAGTTACTACTTAAGATAAGAAAAGTAAGAATGGACACAAATCGTTAGCTATTAGCTACCGTTTACTCCACATAGATTGCCTTTTAGGCTTATGAACTGCTGAGAAAAGAGGTTGATGAGATACATCTTTGGGAACAAAACAGGAGAGCAGAAGTCCTAATGGACTTTCAGTGATCAACCCAGTAAGACAGTAGAGAACTAGGGACCATGGCTGCAAAAATGTTGCAAGATTTCATAATCTTTGTAATATCTGCTATATTTGATATTTTGGTATCCCCTGAAGCAATTAGAAGAAAAATCTAAAAAAAGAAAAAAAAAATGCTTATGTGCTTATCTTGTGGAAAAATACAAAAAACAAAAAAAAAAGGAAAGGCATCAACATCTGTTCTGTGCCTACTACGTGCCAGGAATTGAGTCAAACACTTTAGCCTCTTATTTAATTTTCAAATGTAATAACGCAGCCAGTTTACACACGAGAAAGGTGAATCACTGAGGTTAAATATGAATAAGGGCACACAGCTAGTACACAACACAACCAAGACTTGACTCCAAAGTCCATGACTTCTCCAGTGTACAACACCTGTAGAATCTCTAACACCAGTATGCCCAGGTGACACTTGTATGACTAACACTGAGATCTGAATCAAAGTACTTGCCAATTCTCCCTCACAGAATATCCTTATTATGGGATGGGAAATTCTAGGGTATACTTCATACCCTCTTCAGAATACTCTTGCATTAAAAGCCTTCAGGTCAGCAAAAAAGGTGTACTCTACTCTTTCTACAAGGATTTTTGACTTTCTGGTATCTTCCGATTAATGGTATTTGGGGATATAAAGAAAGGACACATCTGAAATGAGTAACTGTGGAAATATAGACAAGGAAATCTACTTTCAACTTCATCATATGAGACAGCTACTAAGTTACTACACCAGACAAAACATGCCACGGATCACTGTCCCTCAGTATTACAGTTAATACTAATATTCCCCATTTAATTCTATGGCTATACAGAATAGACATAATTGTGGCTGTACGGAACTATTTTGGCCAGTTCCTTTTGGTACACAATTCCAAAGCATAGGTCAAAGTAACCATATATAAAATGAAAAGGAATTTGGATTTATCAACAGAAAATAAAAGCAAAAAAAAAAAAAAAAAAAAAAAGGCACGCAACATTTCCAAGTCTTAATTAAACTCCTATGGTAATACTGTGATTATACACGTTTTCAACTGGACTTTTCAGCATTTTTGTAGCAAATAACACTGCAATTTGAAATAGGTTATATTAAAAAGTGCTGCTTTTTTTTCCCTAAATTTTAAAGCAGTTTATGAAGATCTTTAGAAGACATTAAGAGTTATATTTTATCACTGTAGTAACTTTAAAAGTCCTATGGCTTTGCAAAACATACCTTACCTAAATCTAGATAAAATACTTACTGAATATTCTTCTCTGTGCAAGGCAATGAAATATACAAAATATACGTAATTAATATTTGTTGAGTAAATGAAAAATGGATGTGTTAAACCCATAAGCAGTTCAACATTCCTAATTTCAACTATGAAATTGAAAATAAAATTAAAAGAATAATACTGCCCTGCAGGAGGAATACATCTGCACTTAACCTTACCATATTACTGTTTTACTTGAATATATGCTATAGTTCTCCATCTATTATCATATGTAAAACTCAAACACACAATCTGGACACAATCCACATGTATGGTGTTATTCAGTTTCTCCTTTACCATTCCCAGATCTAGCTATTCCAAGACTACTTGCCATTTTAGATAAAAGTCATGCACTTTCAAACTCCTCCACTTATTAGCTGAGTGACCTTGAGTAAGCTTCTTAACCTGTTTCCTCATCTGTAAAATAAGTATACAGTACCTGCATCAAGGGTATGTTGTGAGGATTAAATGTGCTAACGTAGGTAATGCAATTTAAAAAATGCCTAGCATAGAATAAATGCTCAGTGAATGTCAGCTATTATTTTTATTATTTTCCATTGTTGTTTTCACTTCCTGGCATGTTTTTTCTCAATCTCTGCAGAGTAAACTTCAAATCACCTCCATAGTCTAATCCATAAGAAGAAGACATGCAAGCCAATCAAAAAATGGACAAAAGATGTGAACAGAGATTTCAACAAAGGAGATAAAATGAGCAGCTAACAAGCTCACGACAAGATGCTCAACATTTTAGGGAAATGTAAATAAAAACCACAAGGAGATACTGTTTCATAACCAATAGGATGGCTATAATCTAAAAGACAGGCAATAACAAATGTTAGGAAGGATGTAGAGAAACGAGAACCTTCATACACTACTGGTAGACATGTAAAATGGTGCAACTACTTTGGAAAATACTATGGAAGTTTCTTAAAAAGTTAAAATACAATCATTTTACCATATGACCCAACAATTCCACTTTGCGGTATGTACCCAAAAGAAATAAAAACATTTCTTACAAATGCTTGCATATTCATATAAAGACTTGCATACAAATGTTCACAGAAGCATTATTCGTAATAGCCCAAAAGTGGAAGCAACTGTAATATCCATCAAATGATAAGAGGATAAACAAAATGTGGCTCTATTCAAGCAATGGGATACTACTCAACAACAACAACAAGAACAAAGGAACAAACTACTTATACATGCTACTCCAGGGACAAACTTCAAAAATATTGTGCTATGTGAAAGAAGCAACACACAGAGACCACACACTGCATGATTCAATATATGTGAAATGTCTAAAAAAGGCAAATTCATAGTGACTGAAAGTAGATTAGTGGTTGTCAGGGGCAGGAGTGGGAATGGGGATTAACAATAACTGAACATAAGAGATCCTACTGGAATCAAGAAGATGTTCCGAAACTTATGATGATGGTTGTATAACTTGGTAAATTTACTAAAAATCACTGTATACTTGAAACGGGTGAATTTATGATATGCAAAATATGCCTCATAAAGTTATAAAAAAAAATCACACCATATGAGGATGTAATCATTGTACCCACCACTGGCCACTAACAGTACTCTTTCATGTACAGCACTTAACTTACTGTTAAACGCTTATTTACGTACATGTCAGCGAGCTCACACAGGTTGGGGTGTGTAGCTTAGCATGTAGTAGCTATGCTCTGCATCTAGCTGAGTGATTGGCACATTCATAAGGGGCTCAGTGTTTGTTAAATAGAAATATGTTTCAAAAAACAGGATGGGAACAAGAGCAACTTCAGAAATACAACTGAAGAGAGTGGTGCTCGCTCCTTCCCACCTGCCCTAGATTCGCCTGGTAGGAAGAGTGAGTTAAGGGGAGGGCACTGACTGGTGCTCTCCAACTCATCACATGCTCAGTGCTACCAACCCCAAGAGGAAACCAGGAAAGCAAGTAATCTGTCTATTCTGAGTGAAAAATTATTTGGAGTTTTATTCTTGTGGGCACTAAGAATACTTAATTTATAACACAAAAATTACACGCAAAAATATTTTGTGATCAGAAACATTTGCAAAATGATTATTCTAAAGACTTGTTCAATGGCCAACAATCTAGAAAGATTTTTATAAAAGTGTGGACATTTATGTTATTCCATCCTGAAAAAAAAATCGGATATTTGTTCTCAGAAAACAAAATAGAAGAATGCTGATACTGCCATCAGGACACCAAAGTGTCATTAATTCACTATATTACCCTGGACAAGGCCCTTTTCCTTTCTTGGCTTCAGTTTCCCTTTTAAAAAATAAAGTTGGCAAGGTTAGCTCTTAGGTTATTTCCAGTACCCCTGTTGAGGAAAAATAAGGTGCTTCAGATAAGATGAGAAGTAAAACGAGAAGCTCAGTCTTTTTTACTATAAACAGGAAAGGAAATTCCTAATTTATACTAGAAAATGGAAAGCCACAGCTTATGAATTCAGTGGCCCCTCAAACGTATATATGACTTTCAGCCCCATACCAGACCCCAATCTTTATTAACATGCAAACCCACAAATCCCTCCCCCACCCTTGCCCCCCCCCCCCGCCGTATACCTCAGCTATGGTCATTCTCAGAGCACTGACAGGGGAGAGCTCAATATCCACCAGTTGGGCGGCTGTTAAACTCTGCCCAGTAAAGATGGCACAAGGACAGAAAACATAGCATAGAGTTAGAATTTTAAGGCAAAAAGGGGCACAACAGCTAAGAACATTTAACACAGTATCTAGAAACAAAGAGTTTTAGAGTTGCTATTTGGGCTTTAGAAAAGTGAGATGAGAGTCATGTTATTTTGATTTTTCTGAGAAAAATGGGCAAAGACAAAATGATCTCAAATTAGTCATAATTTTAAGTCAAGCCTGACACACTCTTGTTTACAACCTGTATTTTCTAATGCTCTACCTATTGGTCCCAGGCTTCAAAGAAGTCAAAATATATGACAATGTCACTGACTCAATAAAGTTGACTGATAAAAAAAGGCATTGCTGTAAAAGGAAACGGTTAAAATCTAGAAAGTTCCTATATTCTTTATATAGCTACTAACAGCAATTGCTATGTAAAAAAGTATTTTAAGAAATCTACAAAGTAAAAAAATGAATATATCACTAACAAAGGCAGTTCTATTAAACCGACACCATTAAGCACTGAAACTATATTATAAATTCCCCTGGTTCTGATTCTAGGTGTACCAGAAGACCTTCCGAATATAATTTGACTTGCCTCTTGGCTTGTCTACATTGAGAGGTGTTAGTTATGCCAACGTGTGCTTTCTCACTTGTAGAAGTCAAATTTCTTCTTTTGGGCTATTAAATTAGCATTTTTTAAAAATTCAAATAATGGCAAGCATTTTTCATAGAGTCAGTTCAAGGACAAAAATGTATGATTAAAATTTTTTAAATCATAATCACTTGCTTTTGAAAAACTGTCAATTTGGACCCAGAGAGTATGGTTCCCAGACACCCTTATAACTCTGTAATTAAGTCAGTCCTGAGGTTCACCCTTCAGCCAAAGATTAGGCAGGCCCGTAAAACAAAACGAGACTAGATGGGCACACTAGTCCAGGGGCAAGGACAGGAAGGCAGGAGGGGACAGGAAGTTGGTAATGTGGAACCCAAGGTTGAATAACGGAGAGTGTTGACATGTCGTGGGGTTGGCAACCAATGTCACAAAACAACATGTGCATTGTTTAATGAGAAACTAGTTTGCTCTGTAAACCTTCATCTAAACTGCAAAAAAAAAAAAAGGTCAATTTTTGGGGTTTATGTTAGTACTTTAACATTCTAAGAGATCTGAAAGGAATTAGAGAGGGCTTGTAATTTTTTTTTTATAAAGCCAATCAAAATATTTACATGTATATATTCATTATTCTATTTATTAATTCTATTCTGGTTAAAATTTAGCCAGTGATTTCTTTGGAAGGATATAAAGCGAAAAATTTAATGGATAGGAAGCATACTGTATTTTTATGCAAAAAAAGTGCATCTTCTACATTTGTTTGCCAACTGCGTCCTCCCCCACCGCGAGTTATTTTTGGAAGTGCACTATGCAAATTTTTTTCACAGCAACATATAAAAAAAAACTGGCATAGAAGTGCTTATGAAAATACCTCAAGGGGAGAGGGAGTGGCTGGCATACAAATATAGAAGGCGTGAGTTATCTGCACATAAAAATGCGATACTTTATGTTCAAATTGAAAAAATAATTATTTGATATTTTTTTCTTCTCTGTTTGGTTTTCAGATTTTCAATAATTTGTCTTATAATTTAACCCCATGTAGTAGAAAGCCAGCATAAAGACAGTGGGTATGTTAGTCATATTTTAGAAAGATGAAACGTCAGTTGCTTGGCATCCTCACAATTTTGTTGTAAAATTCATGAGATACACTCAGCTTTTTTTGTCTGTCTATTCCAGGGTGAACAGTCATTTGAGCACAAACACAGCGGAACAGCAAATAAAATGCAAATCTGGAATCTCCTTACAGTATCACTGTCACAAGGCTGGAACTGGAAAGGCTGGGGTTTGTGAAATACAGCATTCTCTTGTAAAAACAGCTGAAGATTATAGTCCCGTATCACCTAAAAGAGAAAATAAAATATCTTTAAGCCTTTAGTAAAGTGAAAATGTTAAAGTTTAAGTTTTACTGTTTTTCATACAAATGAGAAATCATCCAACGCAATGTGGCTAAAAAAAATGGTAATGTTATACATTTTGTTTTTCATTTTAGATAACAGTTGTTACTCCATGTGTCCCATTTTCTCAAGAATCTAAATTTGGAAAGTACTAGTTTAAAAACTGGCCTAGATTTTGGGACTAGACAATACACAATATTTTAGGATAACAAGAAGACAGTTATTACACAAAAAGCTATTCTTTCTAATGGGGGTGTAGATAAGAAAGCACATTGGTCTTTTAGGTCTCTTTCAGTTCTAAAGTTTTATGGGTCTCTAAAGTCTGTTTTGGAGACTCTGGTGGCATAGTGATTAAGTGCTACGGCTGCTAACCAAGAGGTCAGCAGTTCGAATCTGCTAGGAGCTCCTTGGAAACTCTATTGGGTAGTTCTACTCTGTCCTATAGGGTTGCTATGAGTTGGAATCAACTTGACGGCAGTGGGTTTGGTAAAGTCTGTTTAGAAGCTCTGGTGTCATAATCGTTAAGTGTCTGGATGCTCACGGAAAGGGTGGAGGTTCGAACCTACCCAGCAGCTCTGTGGCAGAAGGACCTGTAAAAATTATAGCCAAGAAAATCCTTTGGGGCATAGCTCTTCTCTCATAGAGGGTTGCTATGACTTGAAATCGACTCAATGGCATACAACAACAACAAAAACAAAGTCTGTTTTTAAAGAGATTGCCATCCACTAAGAAACTAACACATTATGTCCATCCACAACACAAAATGGTATTTTTATATTACTTCTCGCACCTCTTCTAGGAGGTTACATTTTAATTACTATCTTAAAGTATACCAAGAAGGCAGACTAGAAAAGAATTTATATAGAAAGGGAGTTCTGATATACAGAAAGCAGCAAAACAAACAGCCCAGAAAGAGCCATCTGAAAAGGACTGACTGCACTGTACACCCTGGGAAAGGCTGTTGTTAGGTGCCCTCAAGTTGGTTCTAACTCAAAGCGACCCTATACACGACCGAACTCAACACTGCCTGCACCATCCTCACAATTGTTGCTATGCTTGAGCCCACTGTTGAAGCCACTGTGTCAATCCATCTTGTTGGGGGTCTTCCTCTTTTTCGCTGACCTCTACTTTAAAAAGCATGATGTCTTTCTCCAGGGACTGGTCCCCCCTGATAACAGTGCAAAGTATGTGAGACGTAGTCTTGCCATTCTTGTTTCTAAAGAGCATTCTGGTTGTACATCTTCCAAGACGGATTTGTTCGTTCTCTTGGCAGTCCATGGTATATTCAATATTCTTCGCCAACACCACAATTCAAAGGTGTCAATTCTTCTTTGGTCTTCCTTGTTCATCATTCAACTTTCACATGCATATGAGGCAACTGAAAACACCATGGCTTGGCTCAGGCGCTCCTTAGTCCTCAAGGTGACATCTTTACTCTTCAACACTTTACAGAGGTCTTTTGCAGCAGATTTGCCCAATGCAACACATCTTTTGATTCCTGACAGCTGCTTCCATGGGTGTTGACTGCAGATCCAAGTAAAATGAAATCCATGACAACTTCAGTCTTTTCTGTTTATCAAGATGTTGCTTATTAGTTCAGTTGTGAGGATTTTTGTTGAGGTGTAATCTATACTGAAGGCTGTGGTCTTTGATCTTTATCAGTAAGTGCTTCAAGTCCTCTTCACTTTCAGGAAGCAAGGTTGTGTCATCCACGTAACGTAGGCTGTTAATGAGTCTTCCTCCAATTCTGATGCCCTGTTCTTCTTCATACAGTCCAGCTTCTCGAATTATTTGCTCAGCATACAGACTAAGTATGGTGAAAGCATACAACCCTGACACACACCTTTCTTGACTTTAAACCATGTAGTATCCCCTTGTTCTGTTCGAACGACTGCCTCTTGATCTATGTACAGGTTCCTCATGAGCACAATTAAGTGTTCTGGAAATTCCCATTCTTTGAAATGTTACCTATAATTTGTTATGATTCACATAGTCGAATGCCTTAGCCCAGGCAATAAAACATGGGCAAACATTTTTCTGGTATTTGCTGCTTTCAGCAAGGATCCATCTGACATCAGCAATGATATCCCTGGTTCCACATCCTCTTCTAAATTCAGCTTGAATTTCTGGTAGTTCCCTGTTGATATACTGCTGCAGCCGCTTTTGAATGATCTTCAGCAAAATTTTGCTGGCTTGTGGTATTAATGATATTGTTTGATAGCTTCCACATTTGTTTGGATAACCTTTCTTGGGAATAGAAATAAACATGGATCTCTTCCAGTCAGTTGGCCAAGTAGCTATCTTCCTAATTTATTGCTGTAGACAAGTAAGCACTTCCAGCGCTGCATCCATTTGTTGAAACATCTCAATTGATATTCCGTCAGTTTCTGGAGCCTTGTTTTTCGCCAATGCCTTCAGTACAGCTTGGACTTCTTCCTTCAGTACTACTGGTGCCTGGTTATACGTTAACTCCTGAAATGGTTGAACATTGACGAATTCTTTTTGGTATAGTGACTCTGTGTATTCCTTCCATCTTCTTTTGATGCTTTCCGTGTTGTTTAATATTTCCCCATAGAATCCTTCAGTACAACTCGAGGCTTGAATTTTTCCTTCAGTTCTTTCGGTGTGAGAAATGTTGAGCATGCTCTTTCTTTTTGGTTTTCTACCTCCAGGTCTTCGCACACATCGTCATAATACTTTACACCTTGTCTTCTTGAGCCACCTTTGATATCTTCCGTTCAGCTCTTTTTACTTCATCACTTTTTCCTTTTGCTTTAGCTACTCGATGTTCCAGAGTGTCTTATGACATCCATTTTGGTCTTTTCTTTCTGTCTTGTCTTTTTAATGACCTCTTGCTTTATTCATGTATAATGTCCTTGAAGTCATTCTACAACTCGTCTGGTCTTCAGTCATTAGTGTTCAACAAGTCAAATCTATTCTTGAGGTGGTCTCTAAATTCAGATGGGATATACACAAGGTTGTACTCTGGCCCTTCAGGACTTAGGTTCTAATTTTCTTCGGTTTCAACTTGAACTTGCATATGAGTAACTGATGGTCTGATCTGCAGTTGGCCCCTAACCTCATTCTGACTGATGATATTGAGTTTTTCCATTGTCTCTTTCCACAGATGCAGTCGATTTGATTCCTGTGTATTCCATCTGGTGAGGTCCACGTGTAGAGTTGCCATTTATGTTGGTGAAAAAGGTATTTGTAATAAAGAAGTTGTTGGTCCTGCAAAATTCAATCATGTCATCTCTAGCATCATTTCTTTGGGAAAGACTGGAAATCAGAAACATTTGATTGTACAGAAGCCCATTTCTATCCTGTGTATATGGCTTACCTTCACTTCTTGTTTTTCATTTGCAGTATATTATAGCTCATTAGCGCCTCTGCCAGAGGATGGGCAAAAAAAGAAAAAAAAGTTCAAAGTAGCTCTGTAGCTTTACCTCTGTAGTACTGGCGAATGGGTTTATTGATGAGACACAGAAAAGTAGGATGTGCATTTTGCGTTTATTTACCAGCGCAGTCCCAGTTCTCTGCTGTCCTCCCTCTTCATTCAACATTTATTAAGAAAGTTTACCATGCCCGATGTTAAATGTGAGGGTAGGAGGGTATATACATGAACAAAGATGAATAAACCAGGTTATTATTTTCAAGGAATTTATAATCTGGAACCTGGGCGAACCAAACAAGTTACACAATTAAAATACACAGTAGAAGTATATAGAGAGTACTAGGAAAACACAAAAGAGGGTGATACTTAATTCAGACTGAAGTGGTGGGATGAGGTTAGAAGTGGTTGGGAGAATTTGGTCAGGGAAGCCTGGGTAGATAAATAGATTTTCAAAGATAAATGTGAAAAAGAAAAAAAAAGATAAATGTGTTTTTATTCTTTTCCTAGATTCCCGTTTTAAGCTAGAATAGTTGTGAAAGGTCTTGACACTGCCCTGAAAGCTCCAATAATCACCTTGTAGAAAAGACTAAGAGGATCACCCTTCTAGTTACCAAACCTATCCTCTCCAGCACTACAAATCTCTCTCTTCTCTCTCTCTCTTTTTTGTTTTCAGTAGGAGGTGTGTTTCAATCTTTTTTAATTTTTAACTTTTTGTTTGGGAAAATTTCAAACACACGTGAAAGTATTGAAATAACAATATTATGTATCCCCATGTACTTATCACCTAGCTTCCAAAAAACATCACCTCATGGCCATTCCTGTTTCATCTATAAACCCACCACTACTCCCTGCACCCCAGTTATATTGAATTAAGTCCCAGACATATCATTTCATCCATGAATACATCAGTACAGTATCTAAAAGATATAAGGACTCTTTTAAAAGCCTATCTATATAAAAAATTGTAATAAATACTTATAAAATAGTCACTATGTGTTCATAAAATTTTTTTTTTTTTATGTGTTCAAATTTTCCTGACTGCTTCATATTTTTTAAATACTTTGTTCAAATCAGGATCCAAATAAGTGAATGATGCCGCTTAGGCTTTTTTTTTTTTTTTGACAAAAATACTTCATAGGTAGTGTTTACCTCCATGAGGAAGATTGCCCCTTATTGTCTTTTTATGATGTTAACAGCTACAGTGGGCTGAATAGTGGCCTCCAAGAAGATGAACCTGTGAATATCACCCTATTTGGAAAAAAGCTAAGGACTACATGAAAGATTTTGAGATAAGATCATCCTACATTACCTAGGTGGGCCCTAAATCAAATGACAAGTATACTTATAAAAGACATGCAGAGGAGAACATAGACAGTAGAGAAGGAAGCAATGGGACTGTGGAGGCAGAGACTGGAGTGATACAGCCACAAGCAATGCCTAAATCCATGAATTCATTAGCAGTTGCAAAAAGAGAGATTTTTCTACCATTCTTTTTCATTTATAGGCTGGAATATATTTATAATTCTATAAAAGAAACTTCCCCAAGTCAACTATTTAGCAACTTTGAGGTAGTTTATATAAGAAAGGCAGAGTAAATGCTTTCAAGGTTTTGGTGTGGCACAGAATAAACATTTAATAAATGTGGAATGAACCCCTTAAACTACTGCCCTGAGATATTCTTTAAACCTTAAACAAAAAATATCCCCTGAAGTCTTCTTTAAGCCAAACAATAATTTAGCTTAATTAGTAAAGAATGTCTGCCTTGAGCATTGTATTCTTTTGAGAACTATCTACATAGCATCAAATTGACAACTGTAACTTGAGGATTAGATAGGAAACTTAGGGGGCAGTGGGTTTATGTTAATGAGGGAGGAACAATTTGGAAAAGGAAGGTGAGAATGGTTGCATAACTTGAAGAATGTAATCAGTGTCAATGAATTGTACATGTAGAAATTGTTAAATTGGTGTATGTTCTGCTGTGTATATTCTTAGCAACAACAAAAACTAAACTAAAAAAAAAAAAAAATTGTTGAGTCGAAGAATGAAATTGTAAGCACGAAGGGATGCCCTGGAAAGGAATAAGTGTTATGAAAATTGAAGAAACTACTTACCAAGTTGTTTTGAACATAAGAATCATTCATTCAAATATTTATTGCATGCTAGCTAAAAAAAAAAAAAAAAAGTGCTAGGCACTAAAAAACCAAACCAAACCCATTGCCATCGAGTCGATTCTGATTCATAGTAACCCTATAGGACAGAGTAGAACTGCCCCATAGAGTTTTCAAGGAGCGCCTGGTAGATTCGAACTGCTGACCTTTTGGTTAGCAATTAGAGCTCTTAACCACTACGCCACTAGGGTTTCCAAGTGCTAGACACTAGGAATACAAAAAGTTAAGACTTGATCCCTGCTTAAGGAGTTCATAGTTTTGCACGGAGAATTAAATCTTTCTGGGGAGCCAATAACTAAGGTTTCACATAAGAAGGGCTTCTGGGAGAGAATCATATTTAATTTGATCATCAAAATCTAAAATAACGTCCTCAAGAAAAGGATAAAAAATTCAGGTAAATCAAATTGTCAGTGAAATAAAGGCAGGTGACTTTTTTTTTTTTTTGGCATGAGTGAGGCCAAAAAACAAACAAAAAAAACAAACATTAGGCCAGCTCTAAACTGTAAAACTGCTATGTAAAAGACTTAGAGCTGAAAGAGCCCCTATTAGTATTCAAAATACTGAATTATTCCCCCTTTACCTTCTGGGAAAGTTTAGTGATGATACTGAAAATCTCAATGCCAAAGGAGAATGTTACGCTTATTATCAATTTTCCTACTGTTAAAATGTTTAATTCTCTGCAAGAGGTATTAAGGTATTCTGGATTCTAATCCATTTAGAGAATGGAAAAATACATCCAAATAATCTCATCAAAGTAAAAAAAATCTTTGTGAGAACAACGTTCTGAAAGATAATCATTATTTTATTTTCAAGGACTATAATTACTAAAAAAAAGAACTGTAGGTTTACTTTTTGGTTAGTTTTCAAAGTATTAAGAATGGCAACACTAGACAATTTAATTTCCAAAGAAATACAGAATAACATTATTGCTTTCTGAATTGTTGCAACAGCTACGGTATTAACTGGTAAGCGCTTCCTTACGCAGACAGAAAGCAAGCATACACCAACAAACCAGAAAGACCAAGTAGAGCTTTCTCTGGAGTTGCTATCTTAGAGAAAATATCTGTGACAATATCTGCTTCAGTTACATATCCAAAGCATTTCATAAATTATTAAGGAGAAAAACCAGCGTCATCAATAATTAAAAATTAACAAAAGCTCCAGAGCCAGCTCTTTTCCCTTCAGGGGTTGAAAGATATAGAGAGCACCTTAACACTTAAGAGTTTGTCATAAATTACCCCCCTAAGATATCCTTGGAAATATGTACAGTTACATTTTAGATATAAGGGAAAAGATGAACCCCTCCCCCATGACAAAGTAATAATAGTGGTACAATAAAAACCTAAAGACTTTAAAAGTTTCCTTTGGGTTATCAGATCCCTGGTTGCTTTTAGTAGTATGATAAAGGCAAAATAACGAGTTCTTTGTAAAAAAAAAAAAATTATATTTATTTATTTTTGTTACAGAAAAGCACATGACACTGATACTTGGAAGAAAAGGGTACATCTCCTAGATACATCATTCTTATTAAATTTTTATTCCTACCACTTTCAATCTAAACCTAAAAACATCTCATTTATTCCTCATCTCTGGGGAATGAGGTACTCACATGAGTGAATGCAGAAGAAAACGAAAGCTTATCTCTTTAAGAGTCCAAGCTAGCTTATAAATTTTTAATTCATTTTCTAGGAAAATAATATAAGCTAAAGAGACATTAAAACTACAGCAGAAAGAAGAATGGAAAGCACCGCCTGTAACTGTGTGACCGCAGGCAAGTTACATCTACTTCCTGAGTCCATTTTCCTGGCTGCCCTGGTCCTAGCTGCAAAAACATTGCTAGTCTATTGTGTTAGAAGTACCAGCATGAGACCAAAAGCAGGCATAGGCTGTGCACAGGTCTGAAACATGGAGTGGAAGAGCTGAGCTACCTAAATGGCTTATCCCTGCATTCCAAAGGGGTGGCAGAGGCAACCACAAAACCAGCAAAGTTGATGTATTTCAACACTTTTGAACAAAAAGACTACTGTCAAAGAATGGCAATTAATAGAAAGTAAGGTTTAATTTGTAAAAACAAGATATTATAAATACTCATTTCTTTATCAATTATAAAATGCTACTTTTCCCTTTGTGCCCTTTATTACTCTTTACACTGACATATGACCTTGTTGCTTCATCAAATGACTGAGTTGACTGCATTCAGAATTCATTTGAGTAGAAGATAAAACTCTTTAAACCATTCTGCTCAAAAGCAATGTACAAAGCAATGGACTGATGCTCTGAGCTAGCCTGAACCATCGCCTCCCTTTTCTTTCTTGGTACCACCTTACCAACTCAACAACAAGGAGTACAGAACATCTTCCTACTTTGTTAGAAGGAATACTATTTCCAGGAAATGTGTTCTTTAAAGCATTCTAAGATCACTGGCACCTTTGTATGCAAAAACACTTTAGTTTTTAAAAATGAATAACTTACCACCTATTGCACTAAAGCTAACTTGGTTAGGTCTTCTTACCTTGCTGGAGGTTTCTAATAAAAACTGGAATGTGTTCTGCACAGCTTGGCATGTCTCTAGCTCAGTCCGGCTAAAGGCTATTAAGTAATCCTTAAGGTGATCATACACATTTCCATCAAGAGCCTGTAACATAGGAGTAAAAAAAATGCAAAAAATAAATACATAAAACTTTAACACATAATGCCTACTGCCTACAAGAAAAGTAGTTAATTCAGTTTAAAATCTATTATTAGTAATAAATGGACAAAAGATACAGATTATTATGTAAGAATAAATATAAGCAGTAGATAATCACTTGGGAAAATGTTGACTTCTTTAATAAACAGAAACAGAAAAAGTAAAATTCAACATTTATAAAGCTGTGGAAAAACAGGACAAAATTTGGAGACAAAAGGCCTGGGTTCTGATCTTTGCTTGTTTACTTACTGTGTTAAATTTCGTAGCCACTTTGTGAGCCACAGCACTTAACCACTACGCCACCAGGGTTTCCTTTGTAACAGTAGATGTGGGTATTAAATAAAATAATGGATGTGAATGAATCTATGCACAATGCCTAGAATAGACACTTGATAAATATTAATCTCCATTATTGTTTCCTCATGTACTATTGGTAGAATTACAAATTAGTAAATTCTTATGAGAGAGCAGAAATCCTGGTGGCATAGTGGTTAAGTGCCACGGGTGCTAATCGAAAACGGTCGGCAGTTCAAATCTGCCAGGCGCTCCTTGAAAACTCTATGGGGCAGTTCTACTCTGTCCTATAGGGTTGCTATGAGTTGGAATCGACTCAGTGGCACTGGGTTTGGTTGGGTTTTGGTTATTAGAGAGCAGTCAAAGAAAAAACACAATAGAAATAGTATCAAGAAAGTGATTCAGGGATACTGTTTTGGGGAAGAAACACCAATGTATCAACTATAAAGGGTTTTAAACATTCTTATTTGTTTAAACATTTATAGCAGGACTCCTCGGAATTAAAAAAGAGAAAAGAAAGCCACTGGACAGTTGGAGAATTACTAAGCTACGATATATACAGTCACTAAAAACATATGGCAAAATAAAGACTGTTAAGACTGTACAAATGAAAAAGTCTCTATTGAATAATTTTTGGTTAAGAAAAGCAGAATAAAATAAAATAAATATATACTAACAACAACTATGGGGAAATATAACTGTAAGAATAATAATCAAAAAGGTTTAGAGTCTTGTCATCAATGGAGTTTTTTTTTTTAAGTAAGGTAAAATTCATATAACATAAAATTCACCATCCTAGCCATTTTAAAGGGTACAATTCAGTGGCTTTTAGTACATAAACAATGTTATGCAATCATCACCACTAGCTAATTCCACCACACTGTCATCACCCAAAGAGAGACTTCATATCCATTAAGCAGTCACTCCCCATTCCCTCCTTCTCCAAGCCCCTGGCAACCACTAAGCTGCTTTCTGTCTCTATGGATTTGTCTACTATGGATATTTCATATAAACTGAATCTAAAATACGTAGCCTTTTATGTTTAACTTCTTTAACATAGTATTTTCAATGTTCATCCATGTTGCAGCATATATTTGTACTTTATCCCTTTTTCGTGGCTGAATAATATTCCATTGCATGGATATACCACATTTGTTTATCCATTTATGATAGACATACAGGCTGTTTCTACTTTTTGGCTACTATGAATAATGCTGTGAACTTTTTGTATGAACACTTGTTTTCAATTCATTTGAATATATACCTAGGAGTGGACCTGCTGGGTCATATAATTCTATGCTTAATTTTTTGAGCAACCATTAAACTGTTTTCAGAGCAGCTGTACCATTTTACATTCCCACCAGCAATGTATGAGGGTTGCAATTTATCCACATCCTGTCAATACTTGTTATTTATTTATCTATTAATGTTGTTATTTTGTTTTTAATTTAGCCATACTACTACCAGGTGTGAAGTGGCATCTCATTGCCGTTTTGATTTGCATTTCTCTCATGACTAACGACATTAAGCATCTTTTCATGTGCTTATTGGCCATTTGTATATCTTCTTGGAGGAGTGTCTATTCAAGTCCTTTGCCCATTTTTTAATTGGGTTGTTTGTCTTTTTGTTGTTGAGTTGTAAGAGGTCTTTATATATTCTGGATACTCAATCCTTATCAGATATATGATCTGAAAATATTTTCTTTGATTTCATGGTTTATCGTTCCACTTTCTCAATAGTGTCCTTTGATGCAGGCAAGTTTTTCATTTTGATGAAGTCCAATTTTTTCTATTGTTGCTTGTAGTTTTCATGAAACATCTAAGAATGCTCAATGGACGTTTTATAGTAAAGAAATATACATATATTTTATGTTTGGATATTGCATTAAACTTTCACATAAAACTGAGTTTAAAAAAAAAAACAACACAAATTCTGTCCCTAAAGCATTGAGGAATAAAAGTGCACGTTCTGTTGTACTTAAACCACTAGATGGCACCATCAAGCACTTTAAATACAGGCATCCAAATTTTTAAAATGCTGCCCATGTAGTTATGTAACATCCCCAGAGCAACTGCTGATGTTAAGTCTGAATACAAGTTTCTACCTTAGGACATGATTTCCATGAACTTATGAAAAAAACAAAAACAAAAACCCTTCTGATATAAGGCTTTTGCCTTAGAAATGCTCTTGGTAGGTGGATCATAAGCTTGTGTTTGTAGGAAACAAACCGGCGTTATTTTGTTTAAATTCAGCAACTGGTAATTTTGGCATCATGAGCTCCAAAAAAGGGAAGCACGTATTTTTATGATGAATCAAAGACATGCACACTTCCTCTGACTTCACTACAATAAAAACTGAGCACCCACTGTGCCTGGGCACTGTGCTAACTGTGTGGAGCTCATGAAGAGGAAGGAGGAAGTATAAAAAAAAAAAAAGAAATAAAAATCTTTTACTTCGTTTTGACCTTACATAATAATTCTCAATAAAGGAATTGAACATTGATTTTGAACAAAGTCTGGAATTATTCATTCATTCAGGTTCTTAAAACTCATTTAAAATAATCTAACCACTACAAATAATCTAAACACTACAAGGAGCCCTGGTGGCATAGTGGGTAAGAGTCTGGCTGCTAACCAAAAGGTTGGCAGTTCAAATCCACCAGCTGCTCCTTGAAAACCTTATAAGGCAGTTCTACTCTGCCCTACAAGGTCACTATGAGTTGAAATTGACTTGAGGACAACAGTTTTTTTTTTTTTTTTTTTTAAAACACTACAAAGTCAATGAAGAAGTAACTTGTTGCTACAGTATAGTTCAGTTTAACCACAAAACACATATCATTCTCATTAAGTTATGAGATGCTTAACTAACACAGGAGTCCTAGGGTCCATTAATGCTGTTGCCGTTGTTTGGTGCTGTCAATTCTGACTCATGGCGACTCCATGTGTGCAGGGTAGAACTGCGGCATAGAGTTTTCAAGGCTGTGACATTTTGGAAGCAGACTGCCACAAAAATACTAAACTGAATATTTTACTTGATTGCTTTCTCCTGCAGAGCTGCTGGGTGGGTTCAAACTGCCAATCTTTTGGTTAGCAGTCAAGCATGTAACTGGTGTACCACCAGGGCTCCTCCAATAATAGACATGATTATCTTCTAAACTTGGCTGCCAAAGCCTTCCCAAATGAGAGTTGATTAGAAATATTGACCTTCTGCTGGCAGTTTTGAATTCAGATGTATAAATAAATCTTTCTTCATTCAATTTCAAGGAACGTCAGAGTTATAGATGTCCAATACTTAATATGAAAGAGTTAAAAAACGTAAGTGAAAAGCATGAGAACTTAGTTAACAAGTAGTACCTAATTGCTTATACTAAAAGATTTACTTTCAATAAGGATTTGTGACTTTTTTTCTAAAGCAAACTTGTATATCAATGTTCATTGCAGCATTAGTCACAATACTCAAAGAGGTGGGAACAACCCAAATGATCATCAACAGGTGAATAATAAACAAAACATGGTACATACTGTGTTCACATACAATAGGCTATCATTCCAGCATAAAAAGGGATGAAGTTCTAATGGATGCTATGACACGGACGAACCCCGAAAACATGCTAAGTGAAATAAGCCAGACACAAAAGGACAAGTACTGTATGATCCCACTTGTAGGAAATATCCAAAAATAATGATGGTTAACAGAGGCAACTAACATTTACTAACTGCTTACCACATTCCAAGTGCTTTACAAAACCAACTCAACTAGTTAGTTCCTTCTTAGTGTCACCCACAACCTTCTTCTATGTGTCATACGGGTATTATTCTAAGTTATGGACTGAGTCTTATTCAGGTGCAATGCCTGGCAGATAGCAGGTACTCAAAAATATTTAAGGAAAAAAATAAATGAATGCTTTAATCTAGAGTTTACTACAACAACAGATATGCAAGGAATTAGTTAGCTCAAAAGCAAGCTACACTCAACAGATTCCAGTCCAGGAAAAGCACACCATTAGTCATCAAGTACCAAACACATTAAAGGTCTCTCATGGTTTCAGGGGCCCAAGTATGGCTTAATGAAATTACATTAGCTGGAAAATGGGCCAAGTGGTTGGAAACCTCTTCCAACAGACAGAGATTAATCAGAAAATAATTTTTACACTGTATTCAACATTCAGAATTACCTGAATTTTAATTAACACCCTTGGAGGTCTGCAGTACTCATCAACCTGCACACGTACCAATTTTTCTCGGGAATAAGATTAAGAGAGCTAGCAACACTCTGGCGTAGGTCGATTATTGCTAGTGTGCATACAGTTAATAAAGGGGGTACAAAAATTAAGAAACTGTTGGAATTCAAAGCACAGGAAGCAGATGATGATCTGATGATGGACTGTAGCCCCCCTGACTCAAGTTAACCGCAACTGTCTGAAGCACGGACGGTGCCTAGAGATGAAGTTCAAAGCAATGCTGTGTAGTCCTGTCTCATCACTGTTTGTCATTAGAAGGCACACTGCATGTTTACATGGACTTTACTTCAAAAGTCAATGATTTTAGAAAAGTAGTAGTCCTAAAAAAACCTGAATGAAATACTGGGTACCAAAAGAAAAGAGCTTGAAAATGCTTTTTTACCAACTCCTCCATCACAGTACTTATCAGCTGTATTGAAACCATTTGTATGTAAGTCTGATTTCCACAACAAACCAGTCCTTGAGAGCAGGCACCTTTCTTTCCTTTATCCCCAACACTTAGCTGAGACAGCCAGCAATACATGATCATTGAATACAACTGAACTGAGAGGGGTGGTAGCTACAAAAGCAGGTCGTAGTTATCAAAGAGGGAAGGTACTGAGACAATAATTCAGGAGTGAATTAGAGAATCAAGCACTTAATTTATGTTAATTGGGTCAGCTCTGCTCTGGAGAAAAAAATATTTAATTATTCCCTCTTCTGACTTTCAAACCAATATATCAAACTGCCTTTCAGACTGAACCATTCTCTCCTCTCCACCTGCTTTTTCATGTTCCTTGTTCGGTGAATCCTGCCGTTATTCACCCACCTGCCTAGGTGAGAAACGTGAAAGTCAGTGTTTCACCTCTTACTCCCCACATCTAGTTAATTACTAAATCTTGTTGATTCTACTTCTTAATTATTTATCAAGTCCAAACCCTCCTCCCAAACTCCACAGCTACTACCCGGGGGCCTTCCTGTGTCATCTGGATTACTGCAGTGACTTATCTGCTGCCATGCATTCATTTGTCCCTCCCACTAACCCGTTTCCATACTGCAGCTAGGAGATGCTTCTAACTTTTTTTTTCTGTTTCTAAATTTTATTTATTTTATTGTTGCTGTTGAGAATATACACAGCAAAACATACGCCAATTCAACAGTTTCTACATGTACAATTTAGTGACACTGACTACATTCTTCAAGTTGTGTGACCATTCTCACCCTCCTTTTCTCAGTTGTTCCTCCTTCATTAACATAAACTCACTGCCCCCTAATCTTTCGAGTTGCTGTTCTCAATCTGATCCATATAGATAGTTCTTAAAAGAGCATAGTGCTCAAGGCTGATTTTTTAAAATAAATTAAACTATTATTTGGTTTTAAGAAGACTTCTGGTTTAAAAAAAAAACATTTTTTTTTTTTTTTAAGGTTTAAAGATAATCTCAGGGCAATAGTTTCAGGGGTTCGTCTACCTTAAATTTCTTATTTTACTTGATTGGTTGTCACTGTTCATTGACTACTCATTATATTTAGGATGAAGTAAAAAAAAAAATCATCGGAGACTGCACAATCTGGACTTGGCTTATCTCTTCAGCTTCTTCACTTACTGTTCCATGTTACACTTAGCTTAGAATGTACATTTTTTGGTTCCCCCAATATTCCTCTGCCTTGAATACTTTCTACTCTCTCCCCCTTGGCCTGGCTAGCTCTTACTCATCCTTAAGCTCTTTACTTAATCATTATCTATACTGGACATCCCTCTTGTCTTTCTCCTTCATAATTCCTGATCACAGAATATAACTTTGCATTGGTGATGTCTGTTTCTCCTTTTGTGTGTATGGGAGGGCTCAGGTCTGTTTGTTTTACCACTGTGTCTTTTGTGCTGAAGACAAGGGATTGATATATTGCTAGCATTCAATAAATATTTGTTCAACAAATACAAGGTAGAAACAATCCAAATGCCCGTCAACCCGATGAACAGACAAACAAAATGTGGTATGTACACACAATAGAATATTACTCTGCCATCAAGAGAAATGAAGTCATGATACATGCCACAACATGGATAAACCTTGAAAATACTATGCTGAGTGAAATAAGTCAATCACAAAAAGACAAATATTACATAATTTCACAATATGAAACACTTAGAATAGGCAAATGTACAGAGATCAAAGTTTAACACTGGCAGCCAGGGATAGGAGGGACAGGGAAAGAGCAGAACCTTTGTTTAGCTAGCACTGGCTTTCTGTTTGTGGTCATGGAAAATATGGCAACAGATGCTGTGATAGTTGCACAACATGATTGATGTAATTGGTTTCACTGAATTGTACAAATGAAAAACGTTACACTGGCAAATGTTGTGTTACTTATATTTTTACAACAATAAATAATATTTGACACAACCAATGACTACCCTGACACGGAACACAACAGAGAACCCCTGAGGGAACAGGAGAGCAATGGGATACAGACCTCAAATTCTCGTCAAAAGACCAGACTTAATGGTCTGACTGAGACTAGAAGGACCCCAGAGGTCATGGTCCCCAGACCACCTGTTAGCCCAAGACTGGAACCATTCCCAAAGCCAACTCTTCAGACAGGGATTAGACTGGACTATAGGAGAGAAGATGATACTGGTGAGGAGTGAGCTTCTTGGATCAAGTAGACACATGAGACTATGTGGGCAGCTTCTGTCTAGAGGGGAGATGAGAAGGCAGAGGGGGCCAGAAGCTGGCTGAAAGGACACAAAAATAGAGGGTGGAGAGGAGCGTGCTGTCTCATTAAGGGGAGAGCAACTAGGAGTATACAGCAAGGTGTATATAAATTTTTGTATGAGAGGCTGACTTGATTTGTAAACTTTAACTTAAAGCACAATAAAAATTAAAAATAAATAATATTTGATCAGAATTCACATGTAAAAAAAAGAATCAGCCCACACCTGAGCCCCATGACTGAAAATTAAGCCTAATGATGTGATATAACATTAGTAGTAGCATTTTGTCCAAGCTGAGAAGTAACTGAGTTCACAAAACTCTGTCTAAGGTAATAGGTTTCAAATATTTTTAGTAGTGGCATCTTTTTATGTGAAATCCCAAGATATAAAACATAGAAGACTTTGTATGCCTTCTTCCCTCCTTGCAGCAAGAGACCGTGTTCTTCTGACCACAAGGGTGAGCTTGCAGGCAAGGCTGGTCTACAAGATAGAATCCCACTCCCCTGGCCTCTGTCCACAGTTATGGGGCAAAGGTGGGCAACTGACCTAAATTAGGTCATTACTGAGATGGAAGCTGAAAGAAGACAAGTCCGAAATGGCCTATTCTTTCCACCAAATGGCCATTCTTCCCATCATGTAAAGAGAGCCTGTCTACAGTAGGAGGGAATTAAGTAAAACCCCCAAAACCCACTGCTGTTGAGTTGATTCTGGTTCATAGTGACCCTATAAGACAGAGTAGAACTGCCCCATAGGGTTTTCAAGAAGTATATTTTTACAGAAGCAGACGGTCACATCTCTTTACCAAGCGGCGGCTAGTGGTTTTGAACTGCCAAATTTTCCATTAGCAGCTAAGCACTTTAACCACTGCACCACCAGGGCTCCAGAATTAAGTCAAATCACAGGGAAAAGCAGTGAAGAGAACTTCGGTACAGTGAGGATGGGAACAGGGTACAGGAGAGAGATATACAGTATCCTTGGATGGAGCGATTCCTGAGTAAGAACCATCTCATCTTTTCTGTGATTTGGTTATTTATCTAAGCCAACAAATTCTCCTGTTTTGCTTAAGTTATTGTGAGTTGGATCTTTGTTACCTGCAACCAAGAGACTCCTTACTAAAGGGTTATGGATGATAACTGAAGCTTATATAAATCCTAGCATCAAAACTAATTCTTTGGTTACATTATAAGGAGAAAGCCTTGATCCATATAATTAACTGTAAGTAATAATTTAATAGTTTGCCTTACTATCTGTTTCTTCAATTAAACGCTATAAAAAAATTTTTTTTTTATTTATAAGAGTTTGACCAGGGCTTGCATGGTGAAGACAAATCTGAGCCTTGTCTAGCATTTAGGCATTTAAATGAGAAAGGTACAAAACTGTTCTCTAAGTAGAGTTGTTTGTTCTAGGTCAAGTGAACAGATGTGCAGAGATTTCAATTCATAGAGACCTGTGTGAAGAGCAATACATTTCTTAATCAATGATACACTAGAATTCACATACATGCTCAGAAATGACAGGAAAAGTCGCTTTTCAAAGTTTATACAAATATGAATTAATCTGGTAGTATGAGCTCTTTGATGGTCTCCAATATGCAAAAGTTTGGTAGTTAAATCATCCAAACATATATTTTTAAAACAGTCCAAATTTTTTGGACTATTTTATACAAATTGTTAGAGGAAGAATTCTGTAATATCTAAACTGAAAAACCATGAGGTCTTTGATCAGCAATATGATTTAACGGTCCAGCAGTATTTTTTTTTAATTGAATTTGAATTGTATTAAGCAGCCATGTTATTTCCTGTTAGCCATAACCACACATTCCCTCACGTAGCACCTCTGCCCTCTTTATTTGACCTACTTGATTCCTAAAAATCAGCTGAGTTTGGAACCCAATAATAAAAAAAATTGGGGATATTCTAATGACAAATTCAGAAACATAAAATTCTAGGATGCTTCACTAAACATTTACTTTACAGGAAAGTATAAATTCCCTGGAATTTATTTGAAGAAGAAAATTATGACGAATCAGGAATTAGAAGAAAATGTGTCATTTTTCTAAGCATCTGATGTAATTTCCTCTAAAGTGAGAACTTTGAACAGTGGCCTCCTTGTTTAGATCCAGGAAGGGCACACATTCTGTAGTCATAGAGTTATGTTGAAATCTCCTGAGTTTCCTTAATGCAGCCTAGAAAAGCAAACTCTTCTTTTCTGAGGGCAATGGGCATTTTGAAGCAGCCTTTGGTAAAAGATGGGGATACAAACATCAAAATGATGACAAATGTGAGCTGTCTTAAAATTTAATCTTGAAATTCTACAGTATTCCTTCCTTTGCTGATGCTGGAAGAAAAGACTGACTGCCTGTCTGCCTTTGTTTATCTTTCTAAGACCCCAAGCTGCACTTAACTAGGAGTTTTCCCTTTAGAGATGTGAAGAGAAGTAGCTTTTTATGAATTTAAAAAGATCAAAACACGGTTCTGGGCTGCATTTGTCAATTGACATCAGGTAAAATTAGAAACGCATCACCTAATATTACACTTGGTTGTTTTATTTTAAAGCACCGAGTTACTTCAGGATTTGTGAAGGTGGAAACAAATAAGGAAGTTTCTGTCTGAATTATAAAGCTAGGAGAGAAAAATTCAATACGGCTTTTCCATAAAGTCTGTTCTGTGCTCTTGAGTTATCTAATAGCATGCCAGGGAAGCCAGATACCTGAAAGAGGTTTGCTGTACTACTATAATCATCTGGTTGTGAGTATGCTAAAACCATCTCAGTATTTAGGTTGTAACCCCAAAGCAGCCTGGTGCAGTGGAAAGCCGGGGCTTTTGAAACTATACAGACTTACATTCCAATCTCAATTCTACCACTTACTAGCAACATGGCTCTGGGATGATAGTGAATCTTCTTGATCTTCAAATTCCTGATCTGATGGAGTCAAAAAAGTATGATACTTGTAAAAGATGGTTATTAAAATAATAAAACTTAACCATTTCTATTTTCTACCAGAGAATTTTCATCAAATTCTTTTGTAAGACTATAGGAAGGAATACAAAGCCCTAGTTTTAACTCAGGAAGCAATATCCCTGATGCTGGCAATTTGAAAGTTCCTTACCTTGAAGTCTTAGGAAGAGTTAAATATATTTCCTGAATATACGGGACCATTAATGGAAAAGGAAATAGCCTGATCCCCTTAGATGTTTCCAGTGCTCATTTCCAAAAAACAACTAGTGGTTGCACTGGACATCGTCTGATCCTTTACAGCCCCAAGACAGTCTCCAACAGGAACAACCACCTTCGACCCATAACAGCTGGATCTCTTTGCATCTGACTTTTCTACGGAATTTGGGATACTATGACAAAAGGGAATCTGTCATAAACACAATGATAATGATTCCACAGTTCAATTTAATAAAATATTTCTGAGACTTTACTCTGTGCCAGGAACTATGCTACCGGTTGAGTCTGTGTTTGTATATGTGTGACTGAACACTAACTATGACGAACTTAGCCTAGCATTGGAGACAAGCATGTAATTGTATAATTTCAACTAATTAGTACTAACATAGAAGTTTTTACAAGGTGCTAGAAGAACAGTACCTGGACAAACATGGAGGTTTAAGGAAGACTTTCTGGAGGATATAACGCATGAGTGCATTCAACATTATGTTAAGCACCATGGGAAATATAGAACATAAGATAAAACTTACACATGTGAAACAATTAAAGAATAACAGGTGTTTATAGAATCAAAATATGGAACAAAGTAAGGATGAGTGCTATGTATGAACAGTAAGGGAATAGTAATGGAAAAAAATTAATGCTGGCTGAAGTTTTCAGAGACTGTGCCCCTTAAGTGTGACCTAAATTGAGATAGGAAGAAGGCATCCCGGGCAGGGAAGGGTAACCCCAACATCCTCAATGTCAGGATGGAGTTTCCCGAAGGAAAATTATGAAGAATACTGAAGGTAAGGCTGGGGGAGTAAGGTGAGTTCCGATTATGGGGGATTTTGAATTCCAAGAGTTGTACTGGAATTTAGATGTAAGCCTACCAGAGGCTGACAGATGATATTAGAATTTTAAGAACATGGCATGACTTGAAGGACTGAGAAAGTCTCAAAGATCTAGACAAAGCAGGTCTAAGATGGTGAAGAATGTTCAGAGCAGCAGCAGACCTGGGAAGAACCAAGTCAGGTACCATTTACACTGTACTTCTCTACTTCTGGTGTTAAGGTTTGCCCATAGCCAGCAGGACAAGTCAGGGACTTGCTAGGTGTCTTCCTGACTGGAAGAGAGTCAAGTGGACTGCAGCATCTTACCAGAAACGGAAGTTTAGGCATCTGCCAGCAAGTAGTGGGGAATCTCTGTCTCAACTTTAATCATTGCTTTGCCTGTGTTCTACACCAAAACAGCTGGGAAGGGACCTGTGTCTTGAAAGTCTTTTAGAAATTACAATTCTAATTCTTGTCTAGTCTAGTCACAATTCTGATTAAGAGAATGGTCTAGTTCTTAATTACTGGAACCAGTAAATATCAAAGCTAATCCCAAGACTCATTTATCATTTTTTTAAAATAATTTTTATTGTGCTTTAAGTGAAAGTTTACAATTCAAGTCAGTCTCTCACATATAAACTTATACACACCTTACTAGATGCTTCCATTTACTCTACCCCTAATGAGTCAGCCTGCTCCCTCCTTCCAGTCTCTCCTTTTGTGACCATTTTGCCAGTTTCTAACCCCTCTACCCTCCCATCTCCCCTCCAGACAGGAGATGCCAACATAGTCTCAAGTGTCCACATGGTGCAAGTAGCTCACTCCTCATCAGCATCTCTCTCCAACCCATTGTCCAGTCCAATCTATGTCTGATGAGTTGGCTTCGGGAATGGTTCCTATCCTGGACCAACAGGAAGTCTGGGGACCCTGACCGTCGGTGTCCTTCTAGTCTCAGTTAGACCATTAAGTCTGGTCTTTTTATGAGAATTTGGGGTCTGCATCCCACTGTTCTCTTGCTCCCTCAGGGATTGTCTGTTGTGCTCCCTGTCAGGGCAGTCATCGGTTGTAGTCGGGCACCATCTAGTTCTTCTGGTCTCAGGATGATGTAGTCTCTAGTTCATGTGGCCCTTTCTGTCTCTTGGGCTCATAATTACCTTGTGAGCTTGGTGTTCTTCATTCTCCTTTGAGCCAGGTGGGTTGAGACCCATTGATGCATTTTAGATGGCTGTTTGCTAGCGTTTAAGACCCCAGACGCCACACTTCAAAGCGGGATGCAGAATGTTTTCTTAACAGATTTTATTATGCCAATTGACTTAGATGTACCCTGAAGCCATAGTCCCCAAGCCCCTGCCCCTACTTTGCTGACCTTTGAAGCATTTAGTTTATTCAGGAAACTTCTTTGTTTTTGGTTTAGTCCAGTTGTGTTGACCTCCCCTGTACTGAGTGTTGTCCTTCCCTTCACCTAAAGTGGGTCTTATCCTTATTTATCATTTTGATTATTTTTGCTTTTCTAATAAATCAATTCAGTAGGTTTTAAAATGCTCTTTGAGTTAACCCTCTAGAGCAGATATAAGATTATCTTATGAGTATTTTCTAAAAACATTTAGTAATAGAGTCACAAAAATTTTGGTCTTTAAATTTAATATAAGGGGCCTCTGGGCTACTAAACATATAATGCAGGATATTTTAAAATTTGACACAATAGCCAAATTATATATTTTTTGGCAGGTAGTTATTCAGAATGTCAAAGCTTTCATGTACAGAGCCAACAGAAAAAGAATTTGGCTTTTCTTTTATAAACACTCACATATCCATATTGAAGTCAATTCCAGCAAAAGTCTCTGCTGTGCTCAGCAGTATTTGAATCACAGAAAAAACATCAGCTGAGGACATGCAGGAAGGAAGGTCAAGAAAGACAGGATCCATTTCTCAGCAGTAATGACATTAATTCCCACTAACAAAAGTTATAACTAAACATTTGTTTTTTCCACTTGGTAAGACTGTGGCTGCAATTGACTGCCACCAGAATCTTTTTAAGAGACAAATTTGGAATTAATAAAACAAAAAAGTTTCTACTTCCTTATTCCCAGGTTTAATGATACCTACATTTAAAACTTAATTTTCTTTCAAGAGTTATAGATGTTTATTCAGATTTTGAAAACTGCCTCTTTTACTGGTAAAAACATTCCCATTTCTCTCTTAGCTTTTATCTTTCAGAGAAAACTACCCGATTTATAGGAAATCTATGAAGATGGTGGGTAACTCTTTCTGTAAGCAAGTAGAGAAGTTCCAGGGAGTTTCTTCGGCAACATATATGGATAGCTTTTACAGTCCCCTCTGGCAAGGGTCCCTGATGTTTTGTGTGACAGGGATATAGCCTATATGCAGAAAGTGGTTTATTTGTAAGCAAGCAGAACCAAACTGAAAAGGCATTTATGGCCTGGCACAAATGATTCTTGGTTCTAATTTCATAGAAGCAGGACAAATAAATTTTAGCCCTGTCATCATCCTTAGCCTTTCAAACTCATCACTATCAAAATGCTAAAAACTGAAAGTCTTACAACAATATCTAAACGGGGCTTTTGTGTGTGAATCTGTATACTATTCACAAATGTACCACACTTTAGGTACTGACAACTTTTTACAAAGCATTTGCTGTTTCAGTTGATTTGAACAGGTTTCATCAAATACATGCTTGTTTGCAAAACGTAGTTTCCAAATATCATTTTAACATTAAGGGAAATAATAAAAAGCAATGAGTTTAGCATAGTATGTGGCAAATAATAAATGATGAATAAATAAAGCTATTTTTAAATTTTTATTCTCCTTCAGGGTGGCAGGGGCCATGTGGTCTTATTTACTATTATGTCTCCAATGAATGGCACATATAAGGCAATTCAGTAAATATTTGTTAAATGAATGAGTGAATGGCCTGAAATAAAATTATTTGCTAATAAGTCATCATATTCTGTGTCTAAAATAGTATCTATAGTGTTTAATAAAAAATTATGTTGGATCAGTTTGCTTGGTATAAAAGACTCTAATTCTATGAATGTATCATTACTACCTTTAGCATTAACTACCTTGTTCTTTTAATGATCCACTCTTTGCATTAATTTGTAACTGATCAGATGAATTGTTTAATAACACAAAATGAAAACGCTTAACTTATTAGTAAGCAAAAAATTAAGAATATTCTACATTCATCCTAGTGGTAGTTTATATATATTTATATAATCACAAAACACAGTGTTGAAAAGGGTGCAAGGAAATGAACACTTTCATACATTGCTTTGAGGAGTGTAAACTGATATAATCTTTCTGGAAGGCAATCTCTCAGTCTATATGGGAAGTATTAACTTTTTTTTTTTCTTTTGGCCCAGTGACTACATTTCTTAAAAAAAATCTTAAACGAGTTTTCAGAGAGTTGGACAAAGATCCGTATAAAAAATATTCACTGTAGACTTATAAAAAAAAAAAAAAAAAGGCAGAAAAAAAAAGAAAGAAAATTTCTGGCATATAAATATGATCAAATTCTACGTGGGGTCATTAAAGTTACATTTTCAAGTATGATTTAAAAGGCAGGAATAGTTCAAAATGCATTTTTTTTTTGTGAAAAAAAGTACATACATAGGATGGTACCAATTTTGAAATATACGTACATGTAATACATACAGACAGTAAGAATGGTTACTGTTAGGTAGTGGCATTACAGTTATTTTAGTTTTATCTTTGGGTTTTTGTATACTTTGGAAATTTTCTTATGGTACTTTGGTAATCAAACAAAAGCCAAACCAGTTGCCACTGAGTTGATTCAGACTCATTGTGGCCTCATCTGTGTATGTACATATTTAATGTTGAAGAAATAAGGGATTTGTTTATTATTGGATAGAAGTCCCTGATGCCTGATGGAAAGGTCTGGGAGGGAGAAAATTAGAATAAAATTGGATCAGGGGAAAGGCAGCACATAACAGTATGGGGACTATGGTACAGGAGATCAGACAAGCTCAAATCTTGGGTGAAGACTTGCAATTCTATAGGAAATCAATTACAAAAAAAAACAAACCCCTTCGGCTTCTTTGTTTTCCCTAATTTCACTAATCATTAAGCCTACTAGCTTTGATTATGGGAAAGTGGTTAAAGCAAAATTCACATCACCTTGATTAATTATTAGTAGTTTTAATGAAAGTGGAAAAAATTGAAGAGAATGATAGATGAGGTTCATAGATGACAATAGAATATATTCATTAATTCTCCTTTTCAATTATACTAATAGTTGATTTTGCTTTACAATTCTGATCTGCTGTTTTTCTGATCAGCTTTGCTTCCATCATTTAAAATATGTGCTAATTATTTTTGCTGTTGTTAGTTGCTGTTGAGTCAATTCTGACTTAGGGCGAACCCATGTACTAATCAGTATATGGTGAACCCAGATACTAATTATACTTCATTATCACTGCTGATAAGCCGTATTTCGATTTAAATGTCAGGCCAGTATTGGTACAATGATGCCTCAGAATAATCAGGTCAGAAACAATGCTTGATGGAACACTTACACGATGGGCAGAGTTAAGGACTGCATGTAATAAAGTGGGTGGAAGGTAGAAGTAACTACAGCCTAGCTAGAAATACACTTCCAAGGAAGCATTACAGCTTGGTCATTCTTGCATAGGAGATAGGAGATTAATCATACAAGACACAAATGTTGGCTATTCAAGAGGTAACACTGGAAATTAAGGTTTTGAACCGTACACTGCGTACAAAGAGCAGTTAGAACAGAGGGATAATAATTTCATGAGGGTTGGAGGAATGTATGGAAGTCATTTTTGTACAAATATCTTCTACTAGCACTAGGAGAAAAACTAGTAATGAAAAAAATTATGGTTTCTGCAGTAATAATCTGACAGACTGCATTATTTCGATACCAAGCAAAAAAAAAAAAAAAAAAATCACACTGTGAAATGTTCTAGATGTATATAATTAGAGGGAAATGGCATCTTTTCACAAATAAAAGCATTTCAATAAAACATCAGATCTACTGACTTACTATTAGTACTAATTAATCTCATTTCAATTTTAGTTCTTCATGACCAATCAGGACTTCAAATTTTCCCAAATACAATAAAAATTTTATATTTTGATGGCAAAAAATACCATAAGCAAAGTAAAAGGACATATTATAAACCAGGAGAAAGTATTTTCACTTTTTATCAAAGACTAATCATAATACATGAAAAATGCTTAAAAACTCAGAATAAAAAGACCCCAAAAAACTCAATTTAAAAACGGTCAAGACATGAATAAATTACAAAAAAAAGATATGCAAATTCACCATTTTTTCCCATCCCATTGTAATCATCATGCTTGTAGACAAATCTATGCATATATCTCTACTTATATCCTTCAAATAAATTTCTAGGACATAATTGCTGAGGCAAAGATCATAGTTCACTTTGAGGCTTTTGGTACATATTACCAATACCAACCAAAAAAACCTGACCCATACGGTTTCCAAGGAGAGGCTGGTGAATTTCAACTGCTGACCTTTTGGTTAGCAACCAAACTCTTAACCACTTTACCACCTACAGGTCCTCCAAAACAACTGTATTACTTTACACTCTCAACAATGGAATATGAATGTATTAACAAATATTTAACTTGCCATTTAATGGATAAATAAACATTGTTATAATTTCTTTTTTTTTTTTTGGATTATTGGTGAGAAGGAAGATTTTCAGTAACTAGTTGTCAAGTTTGTTTTTATTGAGATATAATTCATATAAATTTCACCACCTCAAAGCATACAATTCAGTGGCTTTTAGTAAATTACAAGGTTGTGTAGTCATCACCACTATCTAATTGCAGAACATCTTCATCACCCCAAAAGGAAACACGGCACCCATTAAGTTGTTACCTATCCTCCCACCCCCTTGCAACCATTAATTTACTTTTGCGTACTCTGGACATTTCATATAAATAGGATCGTACAACATGTGGCCTCTTGTGTTCAGTTAGCATAATGGTTTCTTTCACTCAGCATAATGTTTTCCAGGTTTATCCATGTCGTAGCATGAATCAGTACCTCATTCCTTCTTATGGCTGGATAATATTCAATTGTATGGATATATCACATTTTGATTAGCCATCAGCTGATGGACATTTGGATTGTTTCTAATTTCTTAATGCTATGAATATTCATGTACTCAACTTTTGTTTGAACATCTATTTTCAATCTCTTGAATATACACCTAAGAGTGAACTGCTGAGTCTTATGGTAATTCTATGGTTAACTTTTTGAGTAACTATCAAACTGTTTTCCAAAGTGGCTGTATCATTTTACATTCCCACCAGCAATGTATGAAAGGTCCAATTTCTCCACATCCTTGCCAACACTTGATATTTTCTGTTTTTTTGATCATAGCCATCTCGTTGTTGTTAGGTGCTGACAAGTTGATTCCAACTCATAGCAACCCTATATACAAAAGAATGAAACACTGCACAGTCCTGTGCTATCCTCAAAATCCTTGCCATGCTTGTGCCCATTGTTACAGCCACTGCATCAATTCATCTTTTTGAGGGTCTTCCCCTTTTTCACTGGCCCTCCACTTTACCAAGCACAATGATGCCCTTCTCCAGGAACTGATTCCTCCTGATAACATGTTCAAAGTATGTGAGACGTAGTCTTGCCATCCTTGCTTTGAAGGAGCATTCTGGTTGTACTTCTTCCAAGACACATTGCTCATTCTTTTGGCAGTCCATGGTATGTTCATTATTCTTCACCAACACCACAATTCAAAGGCGTCAATTCTTCTTCAGTCTTCATTATTCATCTTACTGGTTATGAAATGGATCTCATTATGGCTTTGATTTGTACTTCCCCAGTGACGAATAATATCAGGCATCTTTCACACACTTATTAGCTATTTGTTTATCTTTTTTAGAGAGATGTCTATACAAATTCTTTGCTTATTTTTTAGAAATTGGGTTATTTGTCTTCACTGCTGATTTACAAGTTCCTGTGTGGTGCAAACAACTAAGTGCTTGACTACAAGCTGAAAGGTTGGCAATTTGAACCCACGCAGAGGCGTCTAGGAAGACAGGCCTGGGCAAACTGCTTCTGCAAGGTCACAGCCTTGGAAAACCTAAGGATCAGTTCTATTCTGCACACATGAGGTTGCCATGAGTAGGAACTGACTCGATGGCAACAAACGACATTGTTGAGTTGTAAGAATTTTTTATATATTCTGGATACTAGACCCATATCAGATATATGATCTGCAAATATTTTCTCCCATCCTGTGGGCTGTCTTTTGACTCTCTTCAAAGACACTTCTGGTGCACAAAAGTTTAATTTTGATAAAGTCCAATTTTTACAATCTTTTCTTTGGTTGTTTATGCTTTTGGTGATATCTAAGAAACTGTTGCCTACTCCGAGGTCACACAGAATTACAGCTATGTTTCCTTCTAAGAGTTTTATAGTTTAAGGCCTTACATATAGGTCTTTGATCCATTTTGAGTTAATTTTTAATACGATCCAACTTCATTCTTTCTAATGTGGATAATCAGTTGTCCCAGCACTATTTGTTAAAAAGACTATTCTTTCCCCGCTGAATGGAGCTGATACTCTTGTTGAAAATCCACCGTAGATGTACTGTCACTAGTCTTTTGTATTTCTCTTTTTTAAACTAAATTTGGAGCATTTCCATATACATATTCTTTTAATTTTGCTGTGCTTTAAGTGAAAATTTACAGTACACATCAGTTTCTCATTCAAAAATTTGGACACAAACTGTTTTGTGAACATTGGCTGCAATCCCCACAATGTGTCCACATTCTCCCTCTTTCCACTCCAGGTTCCCTGTGTTCATTTGTCCAGTTTTCCATTCTCTTCCTGCCTTCTCATCTCAGGTTTTGGGCAGGTATTGCTCATCTGATCTCATATACTTGACTGAACTAAGAAGGACATTCCTCACGTGTGTTATTGTTTGTTTTATAGGCCTGTCTAATCTTTGGCTGAAAGGTGGACTTCGGGAATGGCTTCAGTTCTGAGTTACCTGGGTGTCCGGCGGCATAGTCTCGGGGATTCCTCCAGTCTCTGTCAGACCAGTAAGTCTGGTCTGTTTTTTTTTTGTGAATTTGATTCTACATTCTTCTACCGTTCTGTCCGGGGCCCTCTATTGTGATCTCTGTCAACAGAGGTAGGTAGTAGTAGCAGTGCACCATCTAGTTCTTGTGGGCTCAGGCTGGTGGAGTCTGTGGTTCATGCAGTCCATTAGCCTTCTAGACCAATATTTTCCTTTTGTCTTTCTTTGGTTTCTCCATATTTCTTTTAGATTGTTTTTATTTTTTTAATTGACTTATAAGAACTCTTTAAACAGGAAAAGTGTTAACCTTTTGTCATACTATATATATTTTCTCCCACACTGTCATTTACCTTATCATATATTTAGAGGCAGCAGAGCACAGAGGTTGTGGTGGAAACTATATGTTGTCCACTAATATCTGTTCCCCCTTTCTTCCTGGGCACATGACCACGTGACTAAGTTCTCTCCAATAGAATGTGAACAGAAGTATGCCACTTTCAGGCCTAACTCTTAAGAAAATAGGTGCGTCTTCTCCATGCTCTCTTTCCCTAACCCACTGGTAGAACCCAAATGAGTCAATTACCCAACTTTGACCAGGCTGATGATTAGAGAGGGTAGTCTCTAGAACCACCTGGGTCCTTATATAATCCCATGAGGCAGAGGCTATCTACTCTGAATTATTACATAAGAAAAAATTAACATCTCTTGTTTTGGCCACTGTACTTTGGGCCTATCTATTTTAGCTTTTACCTTAATTAGTACAGAATTAATATCTTGAAGTGGAATGTTGCTCTAACAACAACAACAAAAATAATACAGGTGGCATTTGCTAAGTCTTAGGGTAGCAACCACTGAGGACACAGATGCTGCAGATTGAAAAGCTGATAATACTTGTTATACCATGGCAAAACATCTGGTGATACTGGTGTTTATGATAACTTTGGAAAGTAGACCAGGGTTATAGATCCTACAGCTCTAAGGCAGGTGTTCTCAACCTTGGCACTAACCCAGTACCCAGTGCCATCAAGTTGTGACCTTGGCACTACTGACTCATATATAAGGCACTTAACACAGTAAATGTTAGCTCTTGTTGTTGTTATATTTTACAGATTTTTAAAATTTGGTACAGTCAAATTTATCACTATTTTCTCATAGTGTTTGCCTTTATTAGAATACTTAGAAATTCCATCTGCACACCACAATCAGATAAATATCTACTCACATTTTCTTTTATTATATTTATGTTTAACAAACCTGGGATTATGGCCTGGTGTGGTATAGGGATGTCAATATTTCCTTTTCTAAAGAGTCTCAACATCATTACTTTTTAAAATCTGTTATTTTTCCACTGATTTGAAGTCTACCTTTTCACATACTTGAGTCTGTTTATAAGTTCTTAATGTCTAACTGAAATTGATCATGCTTGCTGAGGAAATGAGGCTAGAGTTAAGTATGGCAGATAAAGTTCTTACTCCCATAAAGCTTAGGGAATATTACAGTTGAAAAGAATATGGTAACAAATATACTCTTTCTTTCACTTAATATATAACATATAACTCTCAATAGGCACACTTTATAGAATTTTTGTTTTTGGCAAGAACTAAAAAATCCCCCAAAGCTTCATGTATGTCTACACATGCTTTATAAGATGAAGGTAAAGTTGGGGGTGGGGGAGAAGAGAGCACCTATGGCTTTAATGCTTGGAAACTCCCTAAGTACTTTAATTTATAGTGGTCTTGCTTGGTCACTCAGGTAAAGCAACTCGCCTATTTCTATCTTAAAGATTAAAAAATACACAAGATCTGTAATGGAAAACCCTGACTAGCCTTCAGTATTTTTAGAGCAAAAAAAAACTCCACAGACTCCTTTGCTTACTTATGATTTCCAATTTTAGCTATTTTGGCAAGAAAATTTGGTTGACACATAAGTGTTTATTGATATAAATAAGACTTGAGGTTATGTTGATTAGTGGAAGATCAGAAAAGGTAGAAAGGGAAACAGATACTTAACGAAAACCTACTATGTGCTTACACATATTTACAACTCATGAAGAAGATACTGCCGGCCCTATTTCCATGGCTGAAGAAATAAGATCTCAGGGGCTAAGGAATATGTAAAAATGATGGAATTAAAATGCAATCTGTTTGACATAAGTCTATGTCATATGCCACAGCTTTAAAAAATAACTCTTAGAAGTTTGATCATTTTTAAAAAAGAAGTTTAAATTGGCTTCTTATATTTCACTATCGTGTGTAAAGCCTTTGATTGGTTTAGGATGATAAGGCAGTGAGTGAAAGCCTACACTTGGAGGATGGCTTTCTGGACAGAAATAACCTGATTTTTCTTAAGGACAATGGTTCAACCTCTCTGGAGCCTTAGATTGCCCTAAAACAAATAGAACTACTCCTCTGAGGGTTCTAATACGCTTCACTTTCAAAAATTTTGTAACTGTAAGTGGAAATAGTAAAAGTAACTTAAGAAGTATTTAACTTCAATAGAAAATGAAATGAATATGGCATTAGATATTAGGAAAAATAAAATATGCCAGAAAGCATGATAGATACGTAGTAGTCTTGGGTCAGAAAAAAAGGTTAGTTAGGGGAGAAACAATCTTGAGAGGGCCTGCCAAGCATCAGAAACTAAGGCAACAAGGTAAACTATAGACCTTATAAACATACAGCTGGTGACAAGCATACTTTTTACCAATTCCATTAATATCTTTCAAAATATCTCTAATATCTAATTCTGTTTTCTGCAACATTTATATTCTAAAAGTGAGCTCTCTGTTACAGCCAGGTGATAGCCTACTTGACACTAATTCTCAGAAAATAAGTAAAATACCTGCCTAATAATTTACCACCATATCTCTGTTGGAGCCCTGGTGGCACAGTGGTTAAGAGCTCAGCCTATAATCAAAAAGTCAGCAGTCTGAATCCCCCAGCTGTTCCATGGAAATCCTGTGGGGCACTTCTACTCTGTCCTATAGGGTTGCTATGAGTTGGAATCAACTCGATGACAATGGGTTTGGTTTATATCTCTCCTATCTTTTTATATACAGTCTAGCACAGTGTCTAATAATAAGTATTCTGTAAATGTTAGCTTTTATCATCATCATCATCAGAATCTCCTATTAACTTCTGAATCTACTCCCTCCTCTATACCCCACTGCCCCAGGCCATTGTAGTAATGCCCTTATTGATATTTCTGCTTTGAGCATCCATGTTTTGCACTGCTGCAAGAGTAATCTTCTCAGAAATTCATTTCTTGATTCAAAAGTCTTCAATGATTCCCCCCTGCCTACAGGAGAAACCTAAATCATATTAAAAAAAAGCAGGGCATAAAAACTACTCAAATGCTCTGCCTAATCCAGCCTCATCACTTGCTATACTCCTACTGCACATTCTACTATAGAGATACTGAACTATGTATCTCTGTAATCCAGAATTGTTGCCTCCGTAGTGGGAATATTCTCAATTTTCTTACCTGCCAGGGAAACTGAACTTGATTCAATTCTGTAAGTATTTACTGAATACATAAAAATACAATAGTCAACAATACACATTTCCTCCTTTCAAGGCCTTATATTCTACCAGGCAAGCCAGAGCAAGTCTTAACTCAAAAGCTACTTTTACTGTTGGGCATGTTTTGACTTGTCTCCTGTTCCCTATGGTCAGATTACATCCTGACATTATAGCATTTCTTACTGCACAATAATTGTTTACTTGCCTACTTAACTCTGCACTGTGAGGTCCACATGGGCAGAAACTGGGTTCTTAAACTTTGTGTCCCTAGTACTTAGCATTGCAAATGGATTCATGCAATAATACATCCAATAAACAAATATGCCAGGTACTGAGTTAGGCCCCAGACATATACTTCTGAGCAGAAAACAGACAAAAATTTTGCTTTTCACAAAGTTATAGTATACTAGGAGTGGGAGAGGAAGATGAACAGGCAATCCAACCAAACAATCAAAATTAAGAGAAATATTATGAAGGAAAGAAACATGAACATAAGAATATATAATAGAGGAAGCTGATAAAGACTGGGAAAGACTTCTCTAAAGAAGTAGATTTGAATTGGGATGTGAACCATGACTAAGAGTTAAGAAAGTGAATGGGGATAGTGAAGACAGGAGTTACTTCAGGCAGAGAGAACAACATGTGCAAAGGCCCTGGCGTAGGAGGAAGCTTGGTACTGTTGACGAAGTAAAACAAGGCCGCTCAACTGACATGCAGAAAATGAGGGAGGAAGGATATGAAATGAGGATATAGAGACAGGCAGGTAACAGACAAAAAGTGGAAACAACCCAAATGTCTATCAAGGAATGAATGAATAAACAAAATGTGGTAGAGACATACAACTGTATACTATTCAGCCTTAAGGAATGAAGTACTGATTCATGATACAACATGGATGAACCTTGAAAACATGTTAAGTGAAAGAAAACATACACAAAAGACCACATATTATATGATTCTATTTATACAAAATATCTAGAATAGGCAAATCCAAAAAGACAGAGAGTAAACTAGTGATTGCCAGAGGCCAGAGGGGGCAGAGGGGAGATGGGGGATGACTGCTAATGGATAAGGGGTTTATTTTCGGGGTGATGAGAACAGAAAAGAAAAGAGGGTCACACAGAGGGGAAAGATAACACGTGGATTTGTCTGCAAGCAGCAAAGGAATGTCAAAGATTGCCAGCAGAAACCAGAAGCTAGGAGAGTGGTATGGAATAGTTCTTCTCTCAGAGCCCTCAGAAATAATCAATATAGTCAATACCCTAATTTGGGCTTCTAGCCTCCAGAACTGTGAGAAAATAAATTTCTCTTCTTTAAAGTCACTCATTTTACGCTGTTTTGTTTTGGCAGCCCTAGGAAACTAAGACAATGAAATATCTAACCCAATATTCTGCTTGTAACACTGAGAGATCTGTCTTTTTATTTGAAGTTATTTATAATTCTACTTCCTAGAAAGTATCTTCAATTAGACCCAAAACTTTTGTTCAGGAAGAACAAAAAGACCCCCCAAGGCTCATCTGTCAAATCTGCTATCTTATCTGTAGTTATGTCTTGATGTGTCACTAATGATAATCTGAGGATCAACCAGAGTCTGGATTGCCACAGGCAGGATTACAATAATTTTGGTACAGGTATCTCAGTGGGTGCGTCTCTTATCAAATAATATTTATCTCCAACTATACTGATGGATGATACATGTCAATATCCTAAATAAAAGTTTACTCTGATTTCCAAAATGATAGTGCTAATAATATGGAATTCCAGAAGACCCTTTGAACGTGTTACTACTTTTTGGCACGATTAAAAGCTATGAACTATTCTATGAGCAACAGGCCTGTTACAGAGGTCAGTATGCTTCTGACCAATCATCCTTACTATAGAGAACCACCCCCGATTCTGTGTACCCGAGTTTCATACTCTGACCAATGCCTCTCCCTGGTGCTTTAATGGTTGTAATACAATAGTAATGTTAAAATAAATTCCTAGGAATTGGTAAACAAAACAAAAACCAAGGTTGGTTATTCTTCTCTTCAAACATTGACAGATAATACTAGTGCCAATACTCTTTCTTTTCATAACATTAAAGCCTTGTCCAAGGATTTATCTTTCATGAAAAACATGGTTACATGGATACATACACACACACACATATTATATATACATAATGTTATGGACTAAATTGTGTCCCCCCCAAAATGTGTGTCAACTTGGCTAAGCCATGATTCTCAGTATTGTGTGGCTGTCCACCATTTTGTGATCTAATTATCCTATGTGTTATAAATCCTAACCTCTATGATTTTAATGAGGTAAGATTAGAGGTAGTTATGTTAACAAATTAGGACTCAATCTATAGGATTAGGCTGTATCATGAGTCAATCTCTTGAGATATGAAAGAGAGAAGTGAGCAGAGAGGAGAGGGACCTCATTACAACAAAGCAAGAAGAGCCAAGAGTGGAGTGTACCCTTTGGATCTGGTGACCCTGTGCTGAGAAGCTCCTAGGCCCAGGGGAAGATTGATGACAAGGACCTTCCTCTAGAGTCAACAGAGAGAGAAAGCCTTCCCTGGAGCTGGTACCCTGAATACAGACTTCTAGCTTAAACTGTGAGAGAATAAATTTCTGTTTGTTAAAGCCATCCACTTGTGGTATTTCTGTTATAGCAACACTATCTATATAATGAAGACAAAATTTGGTACCAGGAGTGGGGTGTTGCTTCAAAAGATACCTAAAATGTGAAAGCAGATTTGAAATTGTGAATGGGTAAGTAGCCGGAAGAGTTTTAAAGCGCCAAATAGTAACAGCCTACACTGCCTTGAAGAGACTATTGGTGGAATTATGGACATCAAAGACAATTCTGGTGAGGGCTCAGAAGGAAGTGAGAGCTGTAACACTGGAGATGGCCCAGGTAGCAAGAAGCAGCAGCATAGAAAAGACAGCTGCACAACCAGGAGACTGGCATGAGATGGCACAGGAGCTGACCCAAGGAGCAAGAGAGATGAATGCCTCTGGTCAAGGTTTACTGACAGAGTGGGGTGCCTCTAGGCACTTGCAGGCAGAACTAAAGAGCTTTGGAACTTTTGCCTGAGCAGGGCAAAGGCCAGGACAGCCCAAGGAGCTGAGGGGCTAAAAAGTTAACTGAGAAAACAAGGTTTCCATTTCTGCAATGATTTACATTTTTAAAAGATTACTTTGATAAAGTCTAGCATGAAGATCATCTAAATAAATTTTAGGCTGGTAGTTAGAAAAGCCTGTGTTAGAATATTAGTTTTCAAACTGTATTTCAAGGAGTTCTAGGATTCAGCATAATGATGTACAAGGTGGCACAGGCAGGTATGGGAAATGGGGAAAACTTACAAAGGGGAAGCATACTCACAGCTTCCCTTCTATGTGCTTTATAGAAGTTTGTTTGAAAAAGTTGTCCAACTGCTAAAAATGTTTTCAAATTACTGCTTTACAAGTTTGAAAAAGATTGGCAAGAGGCATCCTGATTTTCTCTTTTTGTGTCACAGGGAGCCAACTACAATATGATCATAAAGCAGGGAAAGGGGAGATCTACTGCTCCATGCCCCATAAGCCCTTTTTGGATTGTCCCAAGAATTACAACTTTTATGTTTCTGGCTCATTGATGGTGTGGATCATGTCCAATTCATCTGTATTACCAAGTGTCTATCATCTAGTACACACGCGAATGTTTGCTGAGTTTAAAATGACATGCCAACAAAGAACATTAAATGGTAAAATAAAAAAGTACTGTAACACAATTTGGCACTCTCTGCTAAAGCTGAAAATATATACCACTTATAGGTTATTCCCTTAAGAATCTCTTGCACAAGTACACCGGGTGACATGTACGAGCATGTCAGAAGCAACAGTGTTTAATAGCAAACAAAAAACAACCCTAAAATTTCCACTGATAAGAAAATGGGTAATTTATGATTTATGCAGAGTGAAATACCATTTAGCAACAATAACAAATAAATTAAAGCTAAAATTCCCCATGGATTAATCAGTCAGTTGAGAGGAAAAAAGCAAGCTGCAGAATACTACAAAGTGTCTTATGTGATACTACATAAGACAATCCTATATATTTTCAGGGTGGTGGTTCCAACGAGGTGGATAAGAGAAATGTGTTTTGGAAGGAGGCACAAAGAAGGCTTCCATTGTACTAGTAAAATTTCATTTTTGAACCTGAAGTGGCAGGCAAATGGGTATTCATTTTATTATTCTTGGAAAATTATTTATAAATTCACAAAAAATTTTTTCTAAATTTTATCATTGTTGTTGAGAATACACACCAATTCAACAGTTCCTATGAGTACAGTTTAGTGATTCATTATGTTCTTTGAGTTGTGCAACCATTCTCACCCTCCTTTTGAGTTGTTCCTTTTGCATTAACATAAACTCACTGTACCTTAAGCTTCCTATCTAACCTTTCGAGTTGCTGCTGTCACTTTGATCCCATACAGATTGTTCTTAAAAGAGCATAAACCTCAAGGCAGACCTTTTTTTTACTAGTTAGGCTAAACTACTGCTCAGTTTTAAGATGACTTCACGGAGCATTTTTTGTTTAAGGTATAAGGTGATCTCAGGGCAACAGTTTCAGGGATTCATCCACCCTTCATAGCTCCAGAAAGTCTAGAGTCCATGAGAATTTAAAGCTGTATTCTGTATTTCCCTGTTTTGATCAGGATTCCTCTATGGAATCTTTGATCAAAATGTTCAGCTCTTTTGGTCTCATGGCAAAGGATGCAGTTTTTCATAAAGGCAATCAGCCACACATTACATATCCTCCTCCTATTCTTCATCTCCTTCTTCCTCTGTTGCCCAGGTGAATAGAGACCAATTATTGTGCCTTGGATGGCTACTTGCAAGCTTTAAGACCCCCAGGCATTACGGAACCAACTAGGAGGTAGAAGAGATGCATGCACTAAACACATTATTAGGCCAATTACCTGAGATGTCCCATGAAACCATGACCTTAATCCTCCAAACCAAGGAACCAAATTCCATGAGGTGCTTGTTGTACATAAGCAGCCTCAGCAGCTACTCTTTTTTTTGGTCTTTGCTGTAAATGGAAACCCTGGTGTTGTAGTGGTTAACTGCTGTGACTGCTAACCAAAAGATCGGTGGTTCAGACCCACCAGTCGCTCCTTGCAAACTCTATGTGGCAGTTCTACTCTCTTCTATAGGGTCGCTGTGAGTCAGAATTGACTCAATGGCAACGGGTTTGGTTTTTTTGTTGCTGCTGTTGTAAATATATCTATTACTTAACTTTTTGCCGATTCAACTTTTTACAGGTGTACAACTTATTGACGGCAATTACAATAACTGGCTGTGCAGCCCTATTAATCAGTGCAATTTTCCCATCACTGTTAACCCTCCCTTTCCCTCTCCCTCATGCCCCTGGTAACCACTAATAAACTGTGGTCTCTATACATCTGCCTTTTCTTGTCTTTTTATATAAGTGAGGTCATACAATATTTGTCCTCTTGTGACCGGCTTATTTCACTCAGCATAATGTTTTCAATAAATTTATGGAAATTTTTATAATTAAATATCAAGAACCAGAAAACTAAGGCCCACAGACCAAATCTGGTATAATAAATACTTTTGTAAATAAAGTTTTATGGGAACACAGATGCATTAGTTTATGTTGTCTATGCTGCTTTGTGTTACAACAGGGAAATTGAGTCATTACAACAAAGGCTATTTGGCCTGCAAAGCCTAAAATATTATCTAGCCCTTTACAGAAAAAATTTGCCAATCCTTGTTCTAGAAGAAGGTACAAGTAAAGATTTGGAGTACAAATGAAGGAGCAATAAATTCTGAAGTAAAAGAAACATACTCATGACCATGGTTATTAGAAAAAATGATCAGTAGGACTGATGACCGATAGATAAATATGGGCAGGAGGAACAAGTAAAACTAAGTAAGCTTTAAAGCAATGCTGTCCCATAAAACTTTCTGCAGTGATGGAAATATTCTGTATCTGCACTGTCCAATATGGTAGCCACTAGCTACAGGTGGCTTTTGAATATTTGAAATGTGACTATTTTGACTGAGAAACAAAATTTTAAAATTTACTTCACCTAAATAGTCGTATGTACCTAGGTGCTACTATATTAGACATTGTAGCTTTAGAGCTAGAATGATAACAGTGTCGCCTGAAACCTAACACAGAGTGCTCATTGAAGGGAATGACGGCAGAGACAGAACTGTCTCTGGTTTAGAAAATTTCAACCATTGATGGGAAAGGCATGTACGTGGACGATTACAAGGGCAAGGGTGAACAGAGATTTGAGAACCACTGTACAATACTGATGGAAATTGGGCCAAATGATTACTCTCTCCAAGGAAGAAGATATAAAAAAAAGGGGAATGCAAAGCGACAGAAGCAAGAGGCAAGCTTGAGATTTGAGAACTGCCATGCTAATTCATTACAAGAACAAACATTACCAGGTGAATCAGAAATACAACAACTAGAGATAACGGCAGGGAAGCCATAAAAGCCTTTACTCAAAATCAGAAAGATGGGTTATATAGCCCTACATGTGTATGAGGAAGACTTTTGGAATAACTTAGTGTTTAGAAAGGAAAGTTATAAAAATATGGAACCTGGATACCAATAATATCTTTCTTCTCATTTAACTGAAACAAATGTTAAAAAAATACAGGCCAAATTATCAATTTTCTAGATTTCTGTCAGATGGAAAGATGTTTATCTTTTATTACTTTGCCCAATTATGAATTAGTCCACGTATGTATGTTTAGCTTCCAATGAAGACAACAAATATTTGTCTAGAAATAGGGTTTCTTCATCCAAACCACAAAGAAAATATTTCACAATCTTCCGAGAAAAAAATAAAAAAAGGATTAGTTCATATACAAAAGATGAAGAGAAAATTTCTGCATAAGAAAATGCTATAAGAAAAGAACATTCAGGGAACAAACTACCCTACTTCCCAGCAGCTAGCTGAGTTGTTTACTAAAAATCTGATGAAATCGGTTATTTGATTTCCAGGGTCTAGCAATAGTTTTTTTGTTGCTGTTATTTTAGCGTGGAGCTCAAAAAACAACAGAAAAAACCAAAAAAAGCCTGTCTTATGCTATACAGACACATAGTGATATACTTAGTGTCTGTTTCGAGATCAGTACTGGTGTAAAGAATACAAAATATTCCTTACGCAATCTCTCTAAATCCATGTATTTAGACACTGACATGATCTTTACTCTTCAAACAATTAGAACAGGGAGAATTTAAAATTTCCCATTTATAATTTTACTTTCCAATTTTATTCAAATTCACGACATTCACAATACGCAGCTGTTTATCATACTGATTTTTACTATCAAGAAGACTAAAATGGTGTGCAGGTAAGAACACAGCATTAAATATAGGAACTTCAAGGCACAGAGACCTTGATTTTGAATCCGGCCTAGTATATGTATGAACTGAACTTCACTGTTCCTCTGGTATGTGATCTATACAATAAGGATAATGCTATTTAGCTTAAAAGATATTATGGAAACAAAATGAAATAATACACTTAAAAGCACCTAGACAGAGTACCTAACAATGCTAGTGACCTAAATAGTTGCTCTTCTCTCACTTTCAATTATTCACTATCTCCTCCACAGTCTCCCCACAAGACTTAATTATAATATTAATAGAATTTGTTATTTAAAAATATATAACATGTATAACAAGCTCTAAAATTTAAAAAACACTTAATATCATCTCATTTGCTCCTCAAAGAAGCCAAAGAAAATAAGATAGCATAAGATTTTCTCCATTTAACAAGGAAAGGAGAAATAGGTCCAAGGAGCTAATATCATATAAAAAGCTAATGGCACTGACTCTGCTGTCAGAGAAACACGCCAGGTTCAAATCCAAGCTTTGTCATAACTTTCTCATAACATTCAGAAAACAAAAAGAACAACTGGACATTAAAGCCACGTTGAAAAATTAAAAACCCAAACAGAAGAGTTGAAATGTAAAGCTGAAGAAGTCTCCCAGAAAGGAGCATAATGACAAAGATAAAAACCAGTTTCCATCAGGTCGAAGGGAGAGCTCAGGGTAATAGCAACACATCTGATAAAGAGGGCAATTAAACCAGACTGTAAGAATGTGGCTCATCATTCTAGTATTAATCTAAAAAACACAAAATAATAAATGTTGGAGAGGTTGTGGAGAGACTGGAACACTTATACACTGCTGGTGGGAATGTAAAATGGTACAACCACTTTGGAAATCGGTTTGGAGCTTCCTTAAAAAACTAGAAATAGAACTATCATACGGTCCAGCAATCCCACTCCTCGGAATATATCCTAGAGAAATAAGGGTCTTTACGCGAACAGATACACGCACACCCATGTTCAGTGCAGCACTGTTTACAACAGCAAAAAGATGGAAGCAACCAAGGTGCCCATCAACAGATGAATGGATAAATTATGGTATATTCACACAATGGAATGCTACGCATAGATAAAGAACAATGATGAATCCATGAAATATTTCATAACATGGAGGAATCTGGAAGACATTATGCTGAGGGAAATTAGTCAGTTGCAAAAGGACAAATATTGTATGAGACCACTATTGTATGAACTCAAGAAATAGTTTAAACTCAGAAGAAAATATTCTTTGATGCTTACTAGGGTAGGGAGGGAGGGAGAAGGTCGTTCACTAATCATATACTAAAAAAAAAAAAATTATATACTAGGCAAGAACTATTTTAGGTGAAGGGAAAGACAACACACAATATAGGAGAGATCAGCACAACTGGACAAAACCAAAAGCAAAGAAGTTTCCTGAATAAATCAAATACTTCAAAGGCCAGAGTAGCAGGAGTGGAGCTCTGGGGACCATGGTTTCAGGGGATATCTAGCTCAACTGGCGTAATAAAATCTATTAAGAAAACATTCTGCATCCTACTTTGGTGAGGGGCGTCTGGGGTTTTAAACACTAGCAAGCGGCCATCTAAGACGCATCAATTGATCCCTACTGACCTGGAGCAAAGAAGAATGAAGAACACCAAAGACACAAAGTAATTATGAGCCCGAGACAGAAAGGGCCACATAAACCAGAGACTACATCAGCCTGAGACCAGAAGAACTAGATGGTGCCTGGCTACAACTGATGACTGTCCTGACAGGGAACACAACAGAGAATCCCTGATGGAACAGGAGAACAGTGGCATACAGACCTCAAATTCTCATACAATCACCAGACTTAATGGTCTGAGACTAGAAGGGCCCCGGCGGTCATGTTCCCTAGACCTTCTGTTAGCCCAAGACTGGAACCATTCCCAACGCCAACTCTTCAGACAGGGATTAGACTGGACTATAAGATGGAAAATGATACTAGTGAGGGGTGAGCTTCTTGGCTCAAGTAGACACGTGAGACTATGTGGGCTGCTCCTGTCTGGAGGGGAGACGAGAAGGCAGAGGGGGACAGAAGCTAGCTGAATGGACATGGGAAATATAGACTGAAAAGAAGAAGTGTGCTGTTTCATTAGGGGGAGAGCAACTAGGAGTACATAGCAAGGTGTATATAAATTTTTGTATGAGAGACTGATTTGATTTGTAAACTTCCACTTAAAGCACATACACACACACAAAAAAAGTAGCTCAAAACACAGACATAATGAGGGCTATCATCACCAAGATCCTACCAAGTGTTAAATCATCTTTTAAACTTAATAGACTGTCTAGGAAATATAAGGGGGAAGACAGAATATTAACTGTTTTGGTCCCTCAGAAGGCAAGAGGGGATGAGGTATTATCCAAAGCCAAAGTGAAAAGATGATCTTTGGATAGGAGGAATAGCTGTTAGTGAGACTCCTTGGAGAAGTCACGCATACAGATAAAGGCAGGTAATGGGACAATAAGAGAATTCTTTTTTGATGTCTTGTGGTTTCTCTAAATCAGTAGGAAAGACTACTTGTTAAGAGTGAAACAGAAGGGGTAAATCTGAGGTTTGAAGAGAAGGGAAAAGGCTGAAATAACTATTTAGAAGAGTAGAAAAATTTAACCAGGGAAAAACAGTAGGATTGCTGAGAAAGGTTGAAGGCCCATTTAAGGCTGGTTCCACCATTAACTTATGACCGTGAATCTGCTTTGTTGAAAAATTTTCTTCCGTTCTTGGCTACTTAGATGCAGGTACAGAAAAAGACTTATCTGCGCTCATTCAGAGTTAGAATTTCACTTCATTTCATTTGCAAGATGGCAAATATTAGAGTATAGACTAAAGTAGTGTTTAAATAATGAAATATGAAATCTAACCAGGATAAGGAAGAAAATGAGATAGGAAGATAATGCCAGGGCAATATTAAGTTAAAAAAAAAAAAAAAAAAGGATAGCTGTTACATTGCTACCCATAGTCAACAGTCCTGTAGTAGTATGGGGTTTCATTATTCTACTGTGTAATCATTTCTATAAATTTTTCTCTTCCACTAGGCTGAGTTCTTTGACGATAAGGACTGTGTCTATTTATCTTGGTCTCTTCCAGTGCCTAGCCCAGCAGCTAGCACAGTGTAAATAACTATTCAGTGTACACAATTACATCAATGCATCAAATTCCCTGCTTCCAAACTACATAATTTTTAGAAGATTTTAACTAGGACATTTTCACTTTAACAACAGTACAAAAGATGGGCTTTTCGAAGAAAGGCATCTACAAAAAAAAAAAAAAAATCTACAGGCCACTATTAATTCAATGACAAACTTATTAAGTAGGTAACAGTACAACAATGGGAGTTCTCATAGAGTGTAGACTATAGAATTAAGCCTGAGGAAGCAAATTAGTTAATACATACACCACAAAAGCTGATACTACATTTTTCTCATTGTTAAGGGATAGGAGGAACTCCTGTTTCTATTTTTATCAATTCAGTACCTGACCCACAACGTTTTAAGAAATGAATAATCTGAAGCACAATCTACTCAATTTTGACCAAATACTTGCATGGGGACTTCAAATTAAGTTCAAGGACACACAATAATCTGAGAACTGGCCAGACTCATTAACCTCCTTTTTGTTTTTTACAAATAATAATAAATACCTTCCCTAGTTTACTGAAGACCATGGGGTCCCCCCCCCATTTGAACCATTTTTAAGTGTACAATTCAATGACATTAATTACATTCATAATGCTATACAACTATCATCACCATCTATTTGCAAATTTTTTTCATCATCCCAAAGAGAAACTCTGTACCCATTAAGAAATAGCTCCTCCTCTCCTTTTCCCCCTAAACCCTGGTAACCACTCATCTACTTTCCGTTCTATGTATTTGCCTAATCTAGATATTTCATATAAGTGGAATCATACAATATTTGTCATTGGTCATAGGGTTCTGAATAAGAGATATTTTTGGGCTGTGGATTCCATTTTAAAAAACATAAGAAACTTATTTTTGCTGTTACTTAAGCTAATATAATATTCATTTTGAAGTATTAGAAGGGAAAAACTATATACTTTCTATCAGTTTTGATCTGATGGTAGACAGTATATAGGAAATTAATTACTCCTTAAGTGCAAGCTGTGTTAAAACTTGTCTCTAATAAACTGCTTGTTTCAAATACACACACACACACACACACATTTATTTCTGTAGACAAACCATGTAATAATGGGAGGCCAAGTCTCCAGTTGTTCCTTGTAAATCTGAAGCAGTATGTTAATACCTAGGAATATACTAGAACACCGAAACCTCTAGGTTCAACATTTTATGGAAAAATGTATGCAGAGTTCTTATCTGGGATGTCAAAACAATCCCTTGTCTCCCTAACCAGTCATGACAGGAAAGAAGCTAGGGAAGGGGGACTTCAGGCAGTGAACAAAAAGGAAAGTAAAAAATTATGCAACAGCATACTACTTAGTTCAATTTGATTTCCCACATTACCCCTCATCATTACCGTTTTACCCTGAAAGTCTCAGAGATGTCCTGCCTCTATTTTCAAGGAAAAAACTTGTAGTTTCTGACCACAGTTTATCTTCACTGTAGAAAAGAGCACTCATTCCTGCTGTATTCCTGTTTTGAATATCTCCGTTTCCTAAAGAAAACAATTCAGCTAAGGCACTGTGTTTGATAGTCACTAAGAACAATACATTTGGGAAGGATGGGTTGAAAATATAAGAGAGAGAGACTGAACAAACAAATGTTTGGGGTCCTTGAGAGGATAAGAGGGGATAAAATACAATCTATAGCAGGGTTTGTCTGCCAGCAACAAGAGGGATCCTGGCAGCAGGTTAAAAAATTTTCTTCTTCTCTACCTCCTTTACTTTATTTCTATATAGATTCTCAGTGAAAGTCAAAGATACATATAATAGTACAAACAGGAAAGTCCAAGATGAAGTTTGAATACACACTGTAATCCAATCTAGCTACATTTCAGAGTAATACCCAGAATAGAAATATCTTTATGTAACTACAAGACATTTTCTCTTTTTTGTTCCATTAAAAACCAGTTGCCATTGGGTCAACGGGCACCTCGAAATCGTCAAATACTACTGCACAATTTTACCTATCAATTAAGAATAATATTAAGAAATTTTTAAAATACAAGGTTAATATAAAAATAGCCACATAATTATTATCAGACACGGTTGATGGCCCATATCTTGGTTAGTAAAGAATTCAGGTTACTAAAAAGATAAAATATAAAAATACAATCCAATTTTCAGAATATAAAGTGTTATGAATTGAACTGTATCCCCCTGAAAATATGTGTCATAAATACTAACCCCTATACTTGTGGATGTAATCCCATTTGGGAATAGGGGTTCCTTTGTTATGTTAAAGTGGCCTTATTAGTACAGGGTGTGTTTGAAACTGATCACTTTTGAGATATAAAAAGAACAGTTCAGGCACAGAAGCAAGAAAGCACAAATGGTGAAAGACTGATGCCATGTGCGGATCACCAAGGAACTGGGGAACAGAAGCTGAAAGAGACAAGAATTTTCTCCCAGAGTGGACAGAGGCTTTCCACTGAGCCCATGCTCTGAATTCAGACTTCTAGCCTCCTAACTGTGAGAAATAAATTTTTATTCTTTAAAGCCACCTACTTGTGGTATTTCTGTTATAGCAGCACTAAGAAACTAAGATATAAGGACACAAACAAAAAAACAAAAAACCCAAACCTGTTGCTGATGAATCAATTCTGACTTACAGTGACCCTACAGGACAGAGTAGAACTGCTGACCGTCTGGTTAGCAGCCGAATGCTTAACCACTGTGCCACCAGGGCTCCGTAAGGACACAACCAAAGAAAAATAAAACTATGCCGAAAATATCAGTTCTCCTCTGTTGATTCAGGAGATACTTGAAGATTTTGCCTAACTTCAGTACTCTGTTGTTACCAGTGACCTGAGGAAAGATAGCTCAGAAGCAGTTTCTCAGTCTAAAAGTGATTCTTAATATCAGTAACCACTATACAGTGAATATCCGCTGCTGCTGGGGAATAATATAATCCTTTACTGTTATTTGGCTTAAAGCATTTTCTTATACTAAAAATTAATTACTGAAACAGAGGTCACTCAAACATCATCAAGTATATTCCAATGAAATGCACATGACCTGGCTGCTATTCTACAGATTCTATCCCATACACCCGACACATAAAATTATTATTTTTTTAATGAAGCAAAACTAGCACAGGTATTAAGGCTGTGTTACCTTCATAATGTTAACTAAATCTGTTTGATAGTAGCGATCCTGATGTGCATTTGCGGCTGCTAACGTAAGAAGATAATCATTCCTTGCGTGGGTAGCTTTGGAATTACACTCAGATCGTCGAGCTTTTAACTAAAACATAGTAGAAGATAAAAATCAGTAAAAATTGATACTGCATTGCAAAACATATAAGGATTCCATTCTTAGTCATCAATTAGTGGCTCTCCACCAAGAGTCAATGTTACCAAGTGGGGAGAAACATTTGCATGCTTACAAAAATTATTTAACACTATTGCAGAATTGAACTGTGAACAGAACTGTTATGTGTGGTAACAGTGTTCCCAATTTTTAAGTTTACACCTAACGTACTTCTAAAGCTTTATAGAAAACTTCAAAATATTTTGTTCATTTTACTGATATAGGAAAATAAACACCAAAAAACCAAAACCTGTTGCCGTTGAGTTGATTCCGACTCATAGTGACCCTATAGGGCAGAGTAGAACTGCCCCACAGAGCTTCCAAGGAGTGCCTGATGGATTCAAACTGCTGACCTTTTGGTTAGCAGCCGTACCTTTTAACCACTATGCCACCAGGGTTTCTGGAATTAAGTACCTTATTTTCAAAGATACGGTTAAACGTAGTTTTTTTTTAAAAAAAATCAACATGTCTAACATGCCAGAGGAGCTGCATGCGAGTTAGGAGCATGACAGCCAAAGCCAGGTGACTAAGCTTACTTATCTGTATGTATGCCATGGAGTGAGGATCCCACAGAAACTCAGTTGTGCTGAGCCTAGAATATCTGCTCAGGGGCATAAGTCTGAATGAAATGGACTTCATACAGCTTTCTGAAGCCTGTGGATTAAGTCTCTTGGACTAAAAGACAACAGGCTACCAGTGCAGGTAAGGTATAGAAACCTATCCCTAAAGGAAATCTTGAGAAGCAAGGAGTGTCTGGAGTGCTGACACTTGGGTGAAAAACTGCCATGAACTGGGGAGGAAAGTTCTCTCTGAGTTAATGACTTTAAAATTCTTCTCTAAGGTAGAAATAATCTACTTGCATCTGCAAAAGACACAATTTCTTACTTTATAATCTAAGAAATTCTCAACTGTAAAATAGTTTTTAAAAACTCACCTTTACACTTGCCTTCTGTAAACTGATTCTTGATTGAAATAGACTAAGTTTGGATCTATAATAAAAACAAAAAAAAAATATGTTTAATAAAATTATCAAATATAATAAAATTACAAAATACAATTACTAAAAAAATTTTTAATGACACTCTTTTCCTTTTTTTTGGTAAGAAAATATTCTAAAGGAGAATTTAAAAAATGGAAAACAAGCCCAATGATTATTTTTATTATAGGTAGAATTTACTATTAGAATGAAGCAGGAAACACTGGGATTAATATTATAAAATATTGTGAATAGCAAATATGTAATTTGACAAAGAAAACTTCAATATGTATCGGTATCCCCTAATAAACAAGAGTCAATATAAAAAGCCTAATAACCTATAGGTTATTGCCAGTATTATACAATTTAACACACTTTAGCTCTTGCTAGGAAGGTTAGAAAAGCCCAGGGACCACCAACCAATGGAGGCAAAGGTCAGCAGGCTTTCAGGTTCATGTATGACAGGGTGTAACAATACCAGGATGCAATCTACAATATGATACTGACCAGACTCTACAAAGTCTTTAATTCCATTATTCCCCCATTAAAAGTTTTTCTTGCTTGGGCTCCTGTCTATATGCCCCCTTCACTCTTACAGGTATTCAGAATGTAGTGAGAAAAGTTCTTGGACTCTCTGTCCTATATGATTTTGTTTTCTCCATTTAATCTTTTCCAATTCCAGTACCCTGAACTCCCTCGATCCCTTTCAGTTTTGGAGGGAAACCATAACCTAACAATCAGTGGTGAAAAGATGTTGGTTTGAGAGGTGGGGCCAAGATGTTGGAGTAGTCAGACACTTCTGGTGGTCCCTCTTACAACAAAGACCCGAAAAAACAAGTGAATCAATAATATGTATGACAAGCTAGGAACCCTGACTGTCAAAGGAAAAGTGAAGAAATCAGACTGAGTGACAGTGGGAGGGAGAGATGGTGTAGAAGCAGTTAGGAGTTGCCCAGTCAGTAGCAGCACCTCAGCCCCTATTCCCCTGTGGCAGGGCTGGCAGTAACGTTCGCAGATGCAGCTGCTTCAGTGAAAGAAGTCAAGCAAAGTGGCACACACCTGAACCCCTGGTGTGACTACGGCAGGGCTGGTGGTGGCGTTTAGGACGACACGTCTGCTTCAGTGAAAAAAGGCAAGTGAGGTGCTGCAGTCCCAACCCCCGGCACGAGCACAGTTGGGACTGAGCCAGTGCACATGATCTACACACACCTTCAGAACCTGAGATAAAACAGCATTCTCGGCACAAGATAAGTGACTTTATCTAATTTACTGCACAGATCTAATAGCTCCTCCTTTTGAGAGAACTCTCTCCTACCTATCTGATCCTTCCTCCCTCTGCCCCAGCCGGCTTCATTAACAGTTGATTTCCCTGGGCCTGAGACAGGTCCTACTGCACTTCCTGAGCCATTCTCCTGGCCTTGGAGAAGGAAAAAATTAACAAATGGGGGAAAAAATACTCTGCCAACTCCCCTAATCAGGAAACTCAGAGCAGAAGGGGCTCCAGTCCAGGCACAAGTGGTCCACAAACTTTGTCTTTCACGCCGGCATAGATCCAGGTAGCCCTGCTACAGCAGATAAGACCTGGCTGTTATACTGGAAAGGCAAATCTGTTTGAGGTCTGACTGTAACCGTTTCAGCTGTGCAGCTGAGAGGCAGGTTTTTGACGTCAGATATCGCTATGCCTATTAAACAGGGCCCTCTCCTACCCACAGCAGGGACCTGAGGATTGGAGGCTCCACCCATGCCACCTAGCTACCTGAGACAGGGGTCCAAGGATAAGTGATGCCAACCAGTCCTTACAGTTAAAAGCACTGGATGATGCCTATGGTACGGCTGCAGAGCCCACCCACCAGAGCGCTCTAGAGAACAGGGACACATCCACAGACATTCATGGGAGAGTTGTCAGCCACCTGCCTTCCTCAGCGTGTGATCCCCTGCTGCTACCAGAAACTTGTGCATACTAGTGACTAGGTGACTGACTACTGGGACACCTGAGCTGAATCTATACAAGAATAGTGAATGGACTCCTAGGCTCATACACCTGGTAACAGCTCTAACCATCTGGTAACAGGCCATTAGTGCTTCAAAGGCTCCAAAAATCAAGTTAGCTCACTCTAGTAGCCTATTTGGGTATATCAAAACCAAACAAAGAAGCTAGGACATAGTCAGCAAACAAAAAATAAATTAATATAACTTAGAGATGGCTCGGAGACAACAGTCAATGTCAAATCACATAAAGAAGCAGACCATGGTTGCTTCAACAAACTCCCAAAACAAAGATTCAAGGGCTCTTCCGGATTAAGATGTATTCCTGGAGTTACCAGATGTAGAATACAAAAGATTAATATGCAGAACTCTTCAAGACATCAGGAAGGAGATCAGGCAAAAGACAGAACAGACCAAGGAGCACACAGATAAAGCAGCCAGGGAAATTAAGATTATTTAAGAACATAATGAAAAATTTAATAGGCAGCAAGAATCCATACAGAGACAGCAAACAGAAGTTCAGAAGATTAACAACAGAATTTCAGAATTAAACAATTCAGTAGAAAGTCAACAGAGCAGAATTGAGGAGACATAAGTCAGAATTAGCGAGATTGAAGATACAACACTTGGCAACAATATATTCAAAGAAAAATCAGATAAAAGAATTAAAAACAAAACAAAACAAAACAAAGAAACCCTAAAAATCATGTGGGACTCTATCAAGAATAACCTACGAGTGACTGGAGTACCAGAACAGGGAGAGATAACAGAAAATATACAGAGAATTGTTTAAGATTTGTTGGCAGAAACCTTCCCTGACATCATGAAAGATGAAAGGTATCTATCCAAGATGCTCATCGAACCCCATACAAGATAAATCCCAAAAGAAAGTCACCAAGACATATTGTAATCAAACTTGCCAAAACCAAAGACAAAGAGAAAATTTTAAGAGCGGCCAGGGATAAGCGAAAAGGTACCTACAAAGAATCAGTAAAAATAAACTCAGACTACTCAGCAGAAACCATACAAGCAAGAAGGCAATGGGATGACATATACGAAGCATCGAAGGAGAAAAATTGTCAGCCAAGAATCATATATCCATCAAAAGTGTCTCTCATAACAGAAGCTTAGGGAATTTGCAAAAACCAAACCAAAACTACAAGAAATACTAAAGGGAATTCTCTGGTTAGAAAATCAATAATACTTGGTATCAACCCAACACTATAACACTGGACAGAGCAACCAGATATCAACCCAGACAGGGAAATCACAAAAATAAATCAAGATAAAAAACCCTCAAAACAGGGAATCAGTGATGTCATTATGTAAAGGATGACAACGTTAAATCAATAAAGACGGACTAAATAGTCATAGATCTTCCAAACGGAGAGGAAATCAAGGTGATATAGGGAGATATGAGTTAGGTTTAAACTTAGAAAAATAGGGGTAAATATCAGTCAACTGCAAAAGGACAAATATTGTATAAGGCCACTATTATAAGAACTCTAGATAAAGTTTAAACGGAGAAGAAAATATTCTTTGATGGTTACAAGTGTGGGGAAGGAGGGAGAGGGATATTCCCTAACTAGAGAGTAGACAAAATTTTTTTTTAGGTGAAAGGAAGGGAAACACATAACACAGGGATAGCAAGTACAACTGGACTAAGCCAAAAGCAAAGAAGTTTCCTGAATACAACCAAATGCTTCGAAGGCCAGAGTGGCAGGGACAGGGGTCTGGGGATCATGGTTTCAGGGGACCTCTAGGTCAATTGGCATAATAAAATCTGTTAAGAAAACCTTCTGCATTCCACTTTGGTGAGTGGTATCTAGGGTCTTAAATGCTAGAATGTGGCCATCTAAGATGAATACATTGGTCTCAACCCACCTGGAGCAAAGGAGAATGAAGAACACCAAAGACATAAGGTAAATATGAGCCCAAGAGACAGAAAGGGCCACATAAACCATAGACTACATCAGCCTGAGACCAGAAGAACTAGGTGGTGCCCGGCTACCACTGACCACTGCCATGACAGGGAACACAACAGAGAATCCCTGATAGAGCAGGAGAACAGTGGGATGCAGATCTTAAATTCTCATAAAAAGACCAGGCTTAATGGTCTGACTGAGACCAGAGGGACCCTGAAAGTCACGGTCCTGAGACCCTTTGATAGCCCAAGATTGGAACCATTCCTGAAACCAACTCTACAAACAGGGATTGGCTTGGACTATAAGATAGACAATGATGCTGGTGAGCAGTGACCTTCGCAGTTCAAGTACACACACGAGACTATGTGGGCATTTCCTGTCTGGTGACGAGAAGGAAGAGAGGTACAGGAGCTGGTTGAATGGACACAGGGAATACAGGGTTGAGATGAGGAATGTGTTGTCTCATTAACCGGAAAGCAGTTGCGAGTGCACAGCAGGGTGTGAATGGCTTTTTGTATGAGAGACTGACTTGATTTGTAAACTTTTACCTAAAGCACAATTAAAAAAAAAAAAAAAGATGTTAGTTTTACCTAAACAACTATAAATAACAATAACGAGAAAGCCAACAACCAAATGCTAAGTAACCACCAATTTTTGAAGCCACAACGTTTGCCTTGACTGCACTGTCATAGTGACTGCCATGGGAGAATTCAACACATATGCTGGCAACTATGCCATAATGGCAAGTAAAGCTGCAGACCACTTGGGATTGGAAGACTGAGCAGCAGTCTCTGCTAAGCAAATGTAAGGAGGACAGCAAAAGCAGGCTCTCATCTTTCAAACACCAGAGAAAACATTCAGGGATGTACACACACACACATGCACCTCAACTACTTCCTTATTGTTAAAAAAAAAAAAAAAAAAGCTCTAAAACATCCCTGTTATTTTCTTCCTTGTCATATACATATTTCATGTGTTTTTTGTTTTTATTAAGCAGGTTTTTCTATTAATTTTTTATCTAAAAAGAAAATCCCACAAATGTCAAGAGTTGAGATGAGACAGCCTATTCAGGAAACCCTGGTGGTGTAGTGGTTAAGTACTGCAGCTGCTAACCAAGAGGTCGGCAGTTCGAATCTACCAGGCACTCCTTGGAAACTCTATGGGGCAGGTCTGCTCTGTCCTATAGGGTCGCTGTGAGTCGGATATCGACTCGACGGCAGTGGGTATTCAGGGTAAGAAAGACTGTGGGGTATTCTCAATTCTCCTTTTCCTATAGTCATCTTCCAAAGAGGATGAGTTGCACCTAGATTTTCCAATGTAAGGTTTTAAGTTTCTGGCTTCTGCTTCATTTGTTAATTCCTTTAGCTTCTTGTGCAGTACTAAGGTAGGTATTAGTGATAGAATAAGACAGTTACACCTCAAAGATAACAATCTAGAAAAAACAAGACATACAAAACTTATGAACTATACTGGGGTCTCCTTTCCCTCAACTACCCCTCAAATGTTAATGCTTCTTATGCTACTAAACTCCAACATCTAGTCTCATTGTAATATTTATATGACTTCATCCCTGTAACTATCATTATTCAAATTTATGCACCAACTCTAATGACAAATATGAAGAAAATGAAGATTTTTATATATTTCTGCAGTCTGAAATTGATCAAACATAAATCAAGATGCTTGCATTGATAATTACTGGTGACTGAAATGGCAAAGTTGGAAACAAAGAAGGAACAGTAGTTGAAAAATAGGTCTTTGGTGATAGAACCTAGAGATAGCATGGTAAAATTTTGCAAGACCAATGGCCTTTTCATTGGAAATATCTTTTTTGAACAATACAAAAGTGACTATATGCATGGACCAAACCGGATGGGACACACAGCAATCAAATTAACTACATCTGTGGAAAGAGATGATGAGACATGCAGTATCATCAGTCAGAACAAGGCCAGGGGCTGACTGTGGAACAGACCATCTATTACTCATATGCAAGTTAAAGTTGAAGAAAATTTAAACAAGTCCACGAGAGCCAAAGTGCAACTGTGAATATATCCCATCCGAATTTACAGACTGTCTCAAAAACAGATTCATATGAACACTAATGACCGAAGACCAGACGAGTTGTGGGATGACATCAAGTACATCATACATGAAGAAAGCAAAAGGTCATTAAACTGACAGTAAAGAAAGAAAAGACCAAAATGGATGTTAGAAGAGACTCTGAAACTTGCTCTTGAACACAGAGTAGCAAAAGGGAACAGAAGAAATGATGAAATAAAAGAGCTGATCAGAAGATTAATGGGGAGCTTGAAAAGATAAAGTAAGGCATTATAATGAAATGTGCAAAGACCTGGAGTCAGAAAATCAAAAGGGAAGAACACACGTAGCATTTCTCAAGGTGAAAGAACTGAAGAAAAAAATTCAAGTCTTGCAATATTGAAGCATTCTATAGGGAAAATGCTGAATGATGCAGGAAGCATCAAAGCAGATGGAAGGAATACACAGAGTCACTGTATCAAGAACAACTGGGCTACACTCAACCATTTCATGAAGTAGCATATGATCAAGAACCAATGGTACTGAAAGAACTAGGCCAAGCTACACTGAAGGCATTGGTGAAAAACAAGGCCCCACGCAGGTAATGACGGAACACCAATTGTGATGTTTCTACAAATCGATGGAATGATGGAAGTGCTCACTTGTCTATGCCAAGAAATTTGGAAGACAGCTAACTGGTTTCTACATAAGAGATTCATATACATGCCCATTTCAAAGAAATGTGATCCAACAGAATGTGAAATTACTGAACAATATCATTAATATCACATACAAGTAAAATTTTGCAGAAGATAATTCAAAAAAGTTGCTGCAGTACACTGACAGGGAATTGCCAGAAATTCAAGCTGGATTCAGGAGAGGATATGAAACAAGGGATATCATTGCTGATGTCAGATGGATCTTGGCTAAAAGCAAAGAGTAACAGTGTTTTATTGACTATGCAAAGGCACTGGACTGTCCAGATCATAACAAATTATGGATAACATTGAGAAGAACGGGAATTCCAGAACACTTAATTGTGTTCATGCCAAACCTTTACATAGACTAAGAAGCAGTCATTTGAACAGAACAAGGGGATACTGCAGGGAAGGTGTGCATCAGGGTTGTATTATTTCACCATTACTTATTCAATCTATATGCTGAGCAAATAATCCAAGAAGCTAGACTATATGAAGAACGGGGCATCAGGGTCGGAGGAAGACTCATTAAAAACTTGCGTTATACAGATAACACAACCTTGCTTGCCGAAAGTGAAGAGGACTTGAAGCACTTACTGATGAAGATCAAAGGCTACAGCCTTCAATATGGATTACACCTCAACATAAAGACAACAAAAATCCTCATAACTAGACCAGTTAAGCAATATCATGATAAACAGAGAAAACACTGAAGTTGTCAAGGATTTCATTTTACTTGGAACCATAACCAATGCTCACGGAAGCAGCAGTCAAGAAATCAAAAGACGTATTTTACTGGGAAAACCTGCTGCAGAAGGCCTCTTTAAAATATTAAAAACCAAAGATGTCACTTTAAGGACTAAAGTGCACCTGACCTAAGCCATGGTATTTTCAATTACCTCATATGCATGTAAAAGCTGGGCAGTGAATAAGGAAGACTGAAGAAGAACTGATGCCTTTGAATTATGGTATTGGTGAAGAATACTGAATACACCATGGACTGCCAGAGGGGCAAATATGACTTGGAAGAAGTACAGCCAGAATGCTCCTCAGAAGCGAGGATGGCGAGACTTCATCTCATGTCCTTTGGACACGTTATCAGGTGTGTCTTAGTCATCCAGTGCTGCTGTAACAGAAATACCACAAGTGGATGGCTTTAACAATCACAAGTTTGTTCTCTCACAGTCTAGGAGGCTAGAAGTCCAAATTCAGGGCATTGGCTCCAACGGAAAGCTTTCTCTCTCTGTCGGCTCTGGGGGTAGGTGCTTGTTATCCATCTTCCCCTGGTTGAGGAGCTTCTCAGCACAGGGACTCCAGGTTCAAAGGACGTGCTATGCTCCTGGTGCTTCTTTCTTGGTGGCATGAGGTGCCTGCGCCGAGAAGCTCCACGACCATGGCAAGATTGGTAAAAAGGACCTTCCCTCAGAGTCATCAGAAAGAAACCCTTCTCCTGGAGCTGGTACCCTGAATTCAAAATGCTGGCCTCCTGAACTGTGAGAGAATAAACTTCTGTTTGTTAAAGCCATCCACTTGTGGTATGTCTGTTATAGCCACACTAGATAGCTAAGACAGAATGTGGTACCCAAGGGAGTGGGGTGCTGCTCTAACAGACACCTAAAATGTGGAGGCAGTTTTGAAACCATGAATAGATAAAGGCTGGAAGAGTTTTAGAGTGCCTAAATCGTAAAAGCCAGGATTGCCTTGAAGAGACTATTGGTGGAATTATGGATGTCAGACAATTCTGGTGAGGACTCAGGAGGAAAAGAGGAAAGCTGTTACACTGGAGACAACGGCAGCAGCAGAAAAATGGCAGCAGCAGAGGACCAGCAGCAGCTGAACCAGGAGACTGGTGTGAGACAGCGCTAGAGCTGATCCATGGAGTGAGAGAGCTAAGTATCTCTGCACAGGCTTCCTGGCAGAGTGAGGTGCCTCCGGGCACTTATTGGTGGAGCTACAGAGCTCTGGAACACTTGCCCCAGGAAGGCAGACACAGGCAGTGAAGCCCAAGGGGCCAAGAGGCCAAGAAACCAGGCTCTCTACTCTGTATTACCCATGTTCCGCAGAAGCTGAAGAGACAAGGAACACAGGAAGCAGAACTGCTTCAGTCTCAAATGTTGGAGTCACCACTTGGACTAGAAGAATGGGGACCTCACACCACCAAGAAAGCAGCATGTGGAGCAGAGCATGTCCTTTGTACCCAGGGTCCTTGTGCAGAGACGCTCTTGGACCAGGGGAAGACTGATGACAAGGACCTTCCTCCAGAGCCAATGGAGAGAGAAAGCCTTCTCCTGGAGCTGGCACCCTGAATTTGGACTTCTAGCCTAATAGACTGTGATAGAAGAAACTTCTGTTTTTTTGAAGCCATCCACTTGTGGTATTTCTGTTACTGCAGCACTAGATAACTAAGGCAAGGAGGGACCAGTCCCTGAAAAAGGACATGATGCTTGGTAAATTCTCTAATTTATAAAGAGGAAGATCCTCAACTAGATGGACTGACACAATGGTTGCAACAAAAGGGCCCAAACATAACTTATTATGAGAATGGTGTGGGACTGGATGGTGTTTTGTTCTTTTGTATACAGGACTGCTCTGAGTCAGAACTGACTTAATGGCACCTAAGAACAAGAGCTATCATCTGATAGGCAAGTGACCAACAAAGCAGGATCTCGAGGTCCAATTCTTATCTTAGAGCCAAATATTTGACTCCTTAGCAAACAAATTCACCCCAATGTCCCACAGCCTCTTCACAAGGTACGTATTTAAAAGAAACTCACTCTCTCTTTTAAACCATATCCCTTTCTTTTATGGTCTCTCCCAATGCATGCATCTCACCTTCTACGAAATCATCTATCATAATTTTATGTAGTCCAGTTTTCATTTCCCCTTTTTTTTCAATTTTTTTTTGTGCTGTATGTGAACGTTTACAAATCAAGTCAGTCTCCTGTACAAAAATTTATATACGCCTTGCTATATACTGCTAGTTGCTCTCCACCCTGTATTCCCCATGTTCATTCAGCTGGCTTCTGTCCCCCTCTGCCTTCTCATCTTCCCTCCAGACAGGAGCTGCCCACAAAGTCTCATATGTCTACTTGAGCCAAGAAGCTCACGCCTCACCAGTTTCATTTTCTATCTTATAATCCAGTCTAATCCCTGTCTGAGGAATTGGCTTTGTCATTTCCCCTTCTTAATCTCATCTCTACTTAGAAAAATCATACTCATTCTTTAAGACTGTTCAAATGTCGCTTCTTCTATTAAAGTTTTCCTTATCATTGAACAAAATTGATCTCTCCATTTTCTCTGTTTTTTATAACAGGATTGTCACACTACTACTCTAAATAAATTGTAAGTTACTAGCTGAGTAATGTAAAGCATTCTTTGAATGCGAATAAAGTTATTTTAAAACACATTTGTCTTTAATTCTAGGCTTTGCCTTATTTATCTCTGTACCCACAGTCCTGAATATAAAGTAATTACTCAAAAATTTGGTGAATGAATGAACATTTTTAAAAGGCATTTTTTACTTTATTGTTGAGTTAATTTTTCAGTAAAGTTATATACTGAACTAAAATATCTATCCTGTTTTGTCCTCTTTGAGTTTTGGGCCATTTATTATTTTTTTCTTTATTGTGCTTTAAGTGAAAGCTTATAGTTCAAGTTAGTTTCTCATACAGAGATCTATACGCAGATTGTTATGTGAACCTAGTTGCTCTCCCTATGACAGTATACTTCTCCTTTCCACGCTGGATTTCCCATATCCATTCAGCGAGCTCCTATTCCTTTTTGCCTTCTCATCTTGCCTCTGGACAGGAGCTGCCTATTTAGTCTCATCTCTACTTGAGGTAAGAAGCACTCTCTTCTCGAATATCGTTTTATGTCTTATAACCACTGCCGTTGAGTCAATTCTGACTCACAGTTCAGTCTAATCTTTGTCTGAAGAGTTGGCTTTGGGAATGGTTCCAGTTCTGGGCTAGAGAGTTCAGGGATCATGTTTTCTGGGGTCCCTCCAGTCTTAGTCAGACCATTAAGTCTGGTCTTTACTAGAATTTGAGTTCTGTACCCCACTTTTCTCCTGCTCTGCCAAGGACTCTCTGTTGTATTCCCTGTCAGGGCAGTCATTGGTGGTAGCTGGGCACTATCTAGCTCTGGTCTCAGGCTGATGAAGTCTCTGGCTTATGTAGTGAATTGGGGCCATATTAGAGTTAGAATCAGCAACTGTGAATTCCAAAACAAAAACCCATCACCGTCAAGTCGCCTCCAACTCACAGGGACAACTATACGACAGAGCTGAACTGCCTCATAGGGTTTCCAAGGCTGTGAATCTTTATGGAAGCTGACGGTCACATGTCTTTCTCCTGAGGAGTGGCTGGTTGGTTTGAAATGCTGAGCTTTTGGTTAGCAGTTAAGTGGTTAACCACTGCACAACCACGGCTCAGCTGTGAATGAGACCCTTTCAAATCTACACTTTTTAGGTAGAGACTACAACTGTCTCCATTTTCACCCTATGGGACCTGGTTAAATCAGGCATTTATATAATCTACAAATCTGTCAACTCTCTGCTCTAAAATCCCTGAGGTTTAAAAAACAGGTACCTGAAAATCACCACGATAGGATATTCCTAAAGGAGATGTCCCTATTTAAAAACTCGGGTCTTACTGGAAAGATGGGCTCACTGACTCTATGAAACTACAGATTTGTATATGTACACTCACAAAAATGAAATAAAGATAAAAATAAATTAGAAAAATATTAAATACGATTGCCAGTAACACTGAGTATTCATTTACCATCCTTTGGTACTAAATAAACTTTCCAGGGCCCCTTGAGTTTTCAAAAGATGCTTATCAAGTTGCTTAAATTTCTTGCATATAAAAACATATTAGAAAAACACTCTCTTCCTTGCCAGTCTATTTGTGTTAAGTGTTCACAGCCTTTCTGATTTCATGACTCGGAGTTCAGACTACTAGATTTGCATCAGTGCACTTCTGTAACAGGAATCTCAACTTTCCTTTCACAGTCCAGTTCTATGAAGAGTAGAGATTTTGTCAATGCAAAAATCTCTACTCTATAGCTTGCTTTATATCTTTCTGTTACCAACTGTCAGTTCTTTTTCCTAATAATTCTCAAAAGAAAGGTCTTACAATTCACATATATAGAAAATGAAGTTGATATAGTTGATAAAATATGCCCACAATTCCTAAAAAAGACCAGACGCACTGGACCAATACAGACTAGAGGAACCCCTGAGATTATTGCCCTAAGATACCCTTTGAACCTGGAACTGAAGCCACGTCTGGAAGTCATCTTTCAGCCACATAACAGATTGGTTTATAAAGTAAACAATATTGCCCATGAGTAATACGTTCCCTTAAACGATCAACTATATGACACCAAACGGTCAACATTTACCCAAAGGCAAAGACGAGAACGCAAGGAGGGGAAAGGAAACTAGATCAAGGGAAACAGAATGGAAATAATGAGAATGCTGACACATCGAAAATTTGCATAAAAACTGTTAAATGGGAACCTAATATGCCACGGAAATTTTCATCTAAAACACAATAAATTATTATTAAAAAAATAAATAAATAAAACCAATGACAAAGAGTAATCATAGATCTTAGAAAAGACGCAGGTTTCATGAAGCTGATGAAAAAATGTTGGAAAATTGTTCAAATCACAGGCCAAGATCCTGACAAATGAGGATCTGCTAGAGTACTTAACACCTAGAACAGAGAAAATCAACAAACTCTTGATAGGATGTGCTCTTCAAAAAGAATGATTTACATATCAAAAGATTATCATCTTTCTTTAAAAGTCAAATCTGAAGTGAAGAGTATCATGCTATTATACAATTTTATCCCAAAACAAAAATTATGCCAAAATACTGTATATATTATTATTTATGCTAACAGCTTATTTTTGCAATGTTAACTATGAACTAAAATTCATTTTCATAAAAAACATGCATTAAAAATTATATATACTAGAATTTTATGTATGAGGTAAAAACTTTGCTTGGGGCAGGTTTTCTATATTGAGGTCAGTGCTCTTGTTTACCTGATGCGTCCATGGTCAATGGCATCCTAAGGATCACCGTCATTTCCAACTACATTAATTTGGAATTTAGCATGAGGAAAATAAGATTCTGAAACCCTGATATTGAGATACCATAGCAACTTCAACTAGACTTTTGCTAAGCTTTCAACTCTGTATATACAATACTCATTTATCTTCTTTCACTTTCAAAATTCAATTTAATGTGGAAAACCAAATATTTCCATTTTGCTATGCTAATTTAGAGAAAAACCTGTCAATATTAAAAAATGTGACCTAAAGTAAGTAAAATCTGTCAACCAAACAAAACCAACAAAACCTAGGAATGAGTCTATGCTCTGTATTATCAGAGAACGAAGTATTAGCAAAGGTAACATTTATTTCCATAATCTTTTTTTTTTTTTTTTTTACAAATGCTCAAACACATACTTGGCCTCGATGTCAGCTTTCTCTCGTACTGCATGAGCCATCTGTTCAGTCTCAAAGTACTTCTTTTTGCCTTTAGCTAAATCTTTCACTGTCTCTTGTAATTCGGTTTGGATCTTTGTCAACTGGTCCACACACTGTAAAATACAAAGTGCAATTATTACGATTTTAGATTTCAGACTTAAAGAAAACGAGTTTATCCTACGGAGTATGGACTATGCCCTCACAATGGAAACTCGAGAAGAATCAGTATTTTAGTTTCCTTGAAATTGCAAATTAAAATTCAGTGAACAGCTGGTACTCCCATCTCAAGTGCCATATCGAATAGTGTCAGCGTTTGCTTAACAATTCTGCTTTGAGAAATAACCCCTGAGTGTTGCTGATGACTGACATTAAGGTAAGGCATACGAGCAACCGTGAAAATGTTCTTACTGCTGAAGAGATGATGACAATAACGGCAAAAGCATAAAGCAATTCTTAATTCTTCACCAGCCTAATAAACTTAGTATGTTTGGGAAACTGATGATACAACAGCTACTGAAAAATTCATCCCTAGGGAAGGAGTGAAACCTGAGAAATCTGACTTGATAAACCCAAGATGAAGTACAGAAATGAGAAAGTCGGGTACAACATAACAATTATTACTCAGAATTACCCCAGCCTGACTGCTTGGCTACATTCTAGGAGAAGGGATATACATAATAACTAAAAGAACTGTTTAAAAAATAAACTCTTATAATACATTGTTGCCAAAGTAATGCAGTTTTGGGACCACTCTAGGTGTCCAAAGGGAAGTCATTTTTCCAGTTTGAGACAAATCACCAAGAAGTTTCGCAAACTTGAGGCCAGCTCAGAGCAACTGCCAGTGAAAACCTGCTGTGCCTGATTCCACCACCGATGGTGTTTGTTGGGGATTGACAAAAGCTCGGAAGAGGGCGAGACAGTGAGGAGGAACTACGGCGCAAGGCTGAATACTACTGAGTAGAGCAAGGCCATCTGAAGAGCAAGGATGTTAACACTTTGCCAACATAGGAATAACTTAAGCTTTGGAATATGACTTATAACTTAAATGTATAACATACAGGCTAAAGTCTCCCAGAAATTGTTAGGAGTTAATAAAGGGGTTACAGATAGTAGAAGCTCTGGAAAGGTCCTACTGGGGCAGGTAAAAGCAGAATAGCTAGTCACATTTATTGAGCACCTACTAAAAAAATATATATATTTTTTATTTTTTTTAGTATCAGGCTGTGAATAAAGTGTTCATTAAAAAAAAAAAAAACTTTCCCCTCTGCATGAAAACTGCACTTTTGCTTATCTTTCTGATTAAAGACATAGTATCAACTGTCTTACTAGGCAACATTGCTTGTGAGGCCTGATTGGTAAATTCCATCAGGACTGGGAGAAACTACAAATGACCTACAAATATCTAACGGAGAAGCCATGGCTTTGGACTTTGGTAAGTATGGTGATTTCTGTACCTGGGCATGTATCTTGCAAGGACCCTGGAAACTATCTGTGGAGGTGTAGTAAGTTTTAGTTTCCTTTAGGGCCTGAGACTGCCCCTGCACCTGTGAGTCTCATTCCTTCACCCAGATCTGTCACCAAGAGAGCCAAACAGAGTAACTCCTGGTTGGCCACCTGGACTGGTACATACACTGGAAGGAAGACTAACTCCACTACTGTTGGATGCTGCCCTGCTGGCAAATTGTGATTCCTGTCCTATGTCTTTCTAAGCAAAAACAAACAAAAAAAAAAACCAATGCCAAATGTGACCTATGACAGTCATGTGAATGTGAATGTTTAGTTACACCTAAAAATATTCCCTATAAGCATCGCACAGGCACTGTAGTTACTGCTTTCTGACATTATCATGTTTAGTACTCAAAACAACTCTGTGAAAAAGTTATTATTAGTAGCAGTCCCATTTTAAGATGAGGAAACCACCCAAAGTCACTCAGCTAGGAAGTGATGATACCATTTACTGTGTAACCCATAACAGTGCATACCCCAGTTTTGTGATGACCGTATTTTTAAGGTTTCAGAGCGATCTTTTATCTTAAAATAGTAAGAATTCTTTTATTGACATATAATTCATATGCCATAAAATTCATTTCTAAAATGTAAAATTCAGTGATTTTTAGTATATTTAAAAGGTTATACAGTTCCAGAACATTTTCATCACCCCCAAAAGAAACCCCCTACCCATTAGCAGTCACTCCCCACTTCCCCCTTGCCCCAGCCCCTGGCAACTATTTAACCTACTTTCTGCCTCTATGGATTTACCTACTCTAGACATTTCAAATAAATGGAATCATACCATATGACTCCATTTGAACTGAGCATAATGTTTTCATGGTTGATCTATGTTGTAATATGTATTAAATATTTCATTTCTTTTTATGTCTCAGTAATATTGCATTGTATGGATGTACTAAAACGGTAAGCTTTCATCTTGCAGAAAAATCTTGTCCCCTTAAGTCTTAATAGTTCTTATCATATTCAAAAAAAAAGCTCTTGTTTAATAAATGATGACAACCTAGGATGTTTAGAGAAGTGCTAAACATCCCCACAATGCCACGTCTGAAGATGTGAAGAGCTGAGACAGTGCTCCATGGCTACAATTGGATATTAAGAACCAAAATCTGGGATATGGTCTGAAAAATACAAGTGTGCTCAATGGGAAAATGGGATAGGATATTTAAAAGAGGATTTAGGTATAGAGTATTTATATTCAAAGCGTTCATCCAAACAATGGAGCGTGGCCTCAGGAAAAGCAACCAATATGATGTTTTACTGAAGAGAAGCCCAAGAGTCCGGTGGTAGTATACATTCCCCAAAAGGGTCTGCTAATGTGAATATTTTGGAAGTAGGCACAGACAGCCAAGGGTTTCCTTGGGGATTGCAAACTACCTGGATAGAGTCAGAATAGCCATACAAAGTGAACATTGTGGGTACTTGTGCACGTGCACACATGCATGCAGATACGCACACACATAGCCATCCAGTTCTTATACCCCTACCTCCTGAAGAATGAGACATCTTTCCTTATTCCTGGGCGACTAACATCTTATGGAGGTTATTTGATTCATTTTCATCTATAAAGGGCTGTAAATTAGCCAAATTACTTTCTATATGTACTACAATACCAGATGCACTTTGTGATAATTCAAATCTTTGAAATGACGTCACAAAAATCTCACCAGAAAACTCTGGCTTTTCTTCTTTTACACAAGTTTCTAGGATATTGTTTATCAAACAGTATTAGAAATCTCCTATGTGCAAATGCAAAGATCTTCTGTGATCCTTTCTTTCCTAGCATTCAGTAAATTCACATCCAAATGTTTTCCATCACCGAAGTGAATGGTTTCAAGTCAGTAATTTGGGTTTTTCTTTAAAGGAACGTGCTCTGCACATAGCAAGATACCAAAAATATTTATTAAATAAAAGTCATCTAACTTAATTTGCAAAGGAAAAGATTACCTCGAATTCCTTTTCTAAAATTAAAATAAAGTTTTGCTGTAGAAATCCATTTTTTCTGGGGTGGACAGTTATACACTTAAAAAAGAACCTTAATAATACTTAGCAGAAGAAAGGTCTTGGTATGATGTATGTCCAGTTCTTTCCCAAGAGCTATCAGCATTGAGCAGACATAGAAATGAGTGTAAAATTTACCTGAAGGATAGGCAATCATACAAAATAATGACAAACTTTGACATTATAACTCAGGATCCCAGTGAAGAAATTAAAACTATGCCCCCCATGTATGATAATACTAGGGTAGATAGAATTATTAATAACTTGAAGACAGGAATAAAAACAAAAGTAACCTGGGCCAATAGGCTCTCTGACCCAGTAGTTAGGCTCCTGGAAATTTATCCTGAAAAAATAATTTGAAAGAATAAAATTAAGTTTTAATGCATACTTAGTGATAATATCCAAAACTATTACCTCAAATCTCTAAATGGAAAATTTATTTATCATTCAAAATAACAAACAGGAAGGATATATAGAAACATAAGCAATTAATTGGGAAATGCAAAGAATGGGGAAAACAGAGTATCCCAAAACATGATCTATGTACTGATTACAGCTATTATAAGAACTAAGATAATAAAAGGAACAAGGAAATGAGGTAGTTTACTAAGGTGAAGTAGTTATATGGAGTTTCCTGTAAACTTGTTTAAATATTAAACTTTTTAAAAGATTGTATAGAATTTGGAATTAGGAAGTAGTATATTCAAATTCCTCCTCTGCTATTTACTATGCAACTCTGTGAATCACAATTATTTCAAGAAGGTAAACTCTAGTATAAATGAAGAAGATAAAAGTATGCCTAAGTATAAGAATGGTAAAAGGCCATAGGTTATTGTGGCTTTTGTTCTGAGTTATAATAGGGAAAATGATCTGGAAAATGCTACGATAGTCATAATTTCCACAATGGTCAGACCCTTCCTAACTGTAATGTATCTGGATTTCTCCCCAAGTATTAGAATATGGCCAAAAGAGACAAAATATAAAAATTATTATGAACTACAGAATGTTATGAAGGGAGGTTTTTAAAAATCAAATTTGGTTTTGATAATGACAGAGCAACTTGGCTCAGTTTCTTGTACTACAAAATCTGTAAATGTTAGATAAAATACATTTTTAAAAAGAGAACTCTTTGAAGGCATTTAAGAACAATCACACTGGATTTAAGGAGAATCACCTTTCCCCCACTGTTAGCCCATGTTGTTTGTATGAAGATGACTATAATCCCTGATACAGGGTACAGACCCGTGACACAGAATAAGCCCATAAGCCTCAATTTTGGTATTTTTGTTGGAACTTTTGGGAAAATAGAAATTCTGGAATTCCTAAAGTGTAAAATTTGTAAATCTGGGACTCTGGAAGTCATCATGTATAGAGAGTAGCTAAAGAATGAAGCCACTGGGGAAAGTAGTAGCTAAAGAATGAAATCATGGGAAGAAAGAGTAAACTCTAATCCATCATTTGAGCCCCTGGATCCACCCATGCCTGAAGTCTTGGAGTTTTCAGTTACACAAGCTAATTAATATATTCTTTTCTTGGCTTAAGCCAGTTTAAAGTGGATTTTAGTCACCTGTAACCTCCGAGTCCTAACAAGTATGTCCAGTATGTACTTAATGTTTAACAACTGTTTAGACATAACATAAACACCATTATGATTGGCACAAACAGTTTGCATTCAACTATTAGCCTAAAGGTTCGCTGTTTGAACTCATTCAATGGCATTGTGAAAGAAAGACCTGGCGATATACTTCTGTAAAGATTACAGCCAAGATTAACCCCATGGGGCAGTTCTACTCTGTTACATATTGGGTGGCCATGAGTCAAAACTGACTTGATGACAACAGGTTTGTTTTTTTGTTGTTGTTATAATAAGAAACAAGCTAATTCACACATCTAAATCAGAGACCAAACCAGTTGCTGCTGAGTCGATTCGGACGCACAGCTACCCTACAGGACAGGGTAGAACTGCCCCGCAGGATTTCTAAGGGGCAGCTGGTGGATTCAAACTGCTTAGCAGCTGACTGCTTAACTGCTGTGCCACCAGGGCACCACCGATAAAAGGCCTTCCCAAATCTCATAGTCTCTGCCCAGGTATGTTGGTTAAATTCAGACCAGAGATTATTGCAATAATAATGGAAGAGAAAAGCACCAGTCATAGTTCAACTCTTTCAAAATACTCTGATCTTGACAAAGGTGAATCTTGTCAAATTCAATTGGATTTGGTGAATGCACCGGCTATTTGAAATGCAGCGTTTTCTCCCAGGTGGGAAGTTATACTGGTATTAATTCTCCACCTCATCTTCCACCCTCTCTTTGCACACACACAGTGTAACCCATGATTTATTTTCTTACAACTCAAAATCATAAGTAGTCACATAATTTATTCGTTATGATTGTTTTGAAAGAGATAATTTCTGGCAAAGATAAAATATATGCATCCTTATACAAGTGTTAAAACTGACTGACATTAGTTAAGTGCTCCATTAACATTTTAAACACACACATATACATTTGAGATACATATTGATTTCATGCTACTGAAATCACCTTTGGCAAAGAAGAAACAGAATAGTTTTTATAATTTTTGTTAAAACAAGCTCTGCAAATCCAAATGACAAGTAGAATCAAAACACTAGTTGGCTTCTGAAATACTATTTCCTTAAATAATTACTTTAAGATTTCTAAAACATTAACACTTCATGAGAAAATTTCAATTACCAATTAAGCATTATGATCAACTCTATTTTTGTTACCCTATTTCCAAAAAAGGACACAAGTCAATCATTTACTTTCAACAGCAATCTTTTTCATAAAATTCACATTAAATAAAAAATTTTTCTATGAATTTTGGTTTTCTGTATAATCAAAGAAGCATATCTATTTGAAAACTTTTACTCATTTGTAACCTATATAATTAAATTTCAGAGTACACTAACATTGTTTATAAATGTACTACATTTGGTCAAAATGCGCTGTTTTCCTTTAAATTATCATATAAAAATAGGAAAACAAAATAAGCCAAGTAGAAACTAAGACATATTAATGTAAAGTTTTGTCAAGATTTAGAGGGATTAATAACATTGCAACTACTTTAATAAACACTAAACTATAACATATTGTGAAACTAAGTATATCCATTTACTTGAGTAAAGCTGACAAGTGATACTTCTAAGAAGTGCTTAAGATTCAAATTACACTCACCTTTAACATTTAATAAAATATAGTAGCTAGAGGGATCATGTTGAAATCAGAAAATCCTAGTAAAATGCCAACCAGAAACATGTGTAACCATTATAGGAAAGCTCAAAGTTTTAAATAAAATTTTATATAATTTGCAGATAAATATAGCACTGATATATTAAAATGCATATAAGAAAAGGACAGAAATTGAAACAATACCCTCTTTAGTTGCTGTTCTTTTAAGCTTCTCACTGTCCTTGCAGGCTCAGAAATGAAGTTTTTATAGTTTTCACATATACTGATCCGAGACTGGGCTACCTGCATTGTTCCCTCGAGAAAAGATTTCCAAACAGGATACATGCTCCTAAATTCAAAGAGGGACAGAAAAGTATTAGGCAGGGAAAAGGAAGAAAATCTGGCTAACCTTTTGCTCCCTAGCTAGCACTGGCAAACAGAAGAAACATCTTCTGTATAACTGTAAATGTATTTACACTGGCTTATAAAAGGTAATACTATTTTAGCATACAGAAGTATAAACACAGCACATATATACTCTATTCCTCTATAGTTTGGTAATGGGTTGTTTGATTCATTAGATGTTCTTAATAACGGAGTAAAGTGATACACTCATTACAATTCTAGTTTAAGCTAACACTGTAAAAACTAATGAATAATTTCTCTCTGATAATTCAGTCTTTCTAGGCCTTTCACTGTCTCAGGGTCATTATTATGAGTCTCAGGTATCATTACTTCATTAAGTATTATCTGAATTTTATAGATGAGGTAACTGAGGCTCAGAGAGATTAAGAGAATCACCCTAGATAGCGCAAGCATGTAGCAGTACTGAGATACAGACCAAGGTCAGGTGTTTCTAAAGTACATCCTCTTTCAAGTACATCAGAACTGATGTGGCCGGGGTGGGGCGGGGGGGGATATACATATATATGTATCGTGAACAACTGCATATGTGCTTGAGAAGTCTATTTTGTCTGACAAAAGCAATCTATGGTATTGTTACTCTACATCTGTTTCTCTGTTGTAATAATGCTTTACCAGTATCACACTGAGGCCTGAGGTCATTCCAAGCAAACCCCATCACCTTTGCTTGTAAACATGCTCAGTGATCTCTGGGTAAAGACAAAGAATTATTCATCCTTTGCTTTTTCTGGCCAACTTCCTTTTCAATTCTTTACATCTACTTTGCTAAATGCCTTACCCATTTCTAATATGCCCCTAGTAAACATATTTCAAAACTTAAAACAATGGGTGGTACTTAAAGAGGTGCTTACACTAAAATTTTGATTATAATATTCATTTCCTGAGAGGTCCCTTTTGGTGTCACATGGATTTTCTACTACAGTAACGTATGGGACCATATGCTACACAAAATGAGAGCTTGGGCCAATAAATGACCACGAAAAACAAGAAAAATTGCCTGGGTTCCCATCCTAGTTAGAACTAAAAAAGAATGATGAACTTTATTTTTCAGTCAAGAACTCTTATGGATTAGCAATACACCAAATGACCCTGTGTAGATGGAAATATTCATTTATTTTAGCAGAGATATATCACCATCCTTTTGGAAAAAGGATTCAACATGTTGTGACAGTAAAAACCGTCAGAGTAAAAGCTCTGATGGACTTGAGAACAGGAAAGTTAATATCCCCAGTGGCCTTACTGCATGACAACTGATGGATCTTAGGATATAAGCTCATCACAAGCCTTCCTAAGCAGACCAAATAATTAATTTTCTCAGGAAATGCAGAGAGAAAGATTTCATACTATGCTTTGTAGCTCTTAACTTACAACTTGAAATATTTTTTTAAAAAAAATAACGATAATGAGAAAGTATCATCAACTGTGACAGGAAGGGAGGAAGAAAGAGAAGGAGGGAGGAGGGAGAAGGGAGGGTTCACCCTTTCATCCGTGCTCTTCCCTTAGTGTAGTAGTACCCTTTTACCTTTTGCCTCTTTACCTAGTTAACTGCTGTTCACTCTTAGAATGTCAGCTTAAATGTAACTTCTTTAAGGATGTCTTTCATGATCACCACCAAGCCAACCCCAGACTCAAATCAAGTCCCTCTCTATTATTTATTTAAATGTCTCCTGTACTTTTCCTTCATAGGACTTATCAATTTTTTTCCCAGAGTTTTTGATTATAAATATTTTTAGGCAATTGTTTAGTTAATGTCTGTCCTCACTACAGTGAAAATTCTATGAAGGTAGGGGGTATGTGTGTCTTGCTTTCTCCTGTATTCCCAGGGCCTAGCACATAGCCTAACATTCAGTGAGTTTCAGTAAGTATGTATTGAATGAATAAATGAATGAATGGATGAATGTATAAATTATGAATGTACAATAAAAAGAAAAATCCTTTCATTATGAAGAGTTAAAAAATAAGAAACCTTTAGAGATTAGCAAATCTATAGCAGGCAAACATATTCTTAACAATGTGGTACCATGAAAACTACAGGGTTCAATTACTAATCAGAAGACTTGGGTTCAAGTTCTAGTTTAACCAATGTAATTGTATGTGGCATACCTCACTATATACTAAGGCTTGGAGTTATTTCCTCAAGTGACAAATGGGGAAATAATGGAAATACCTGGACCATGAAGCTTACAGGCTATTTTTATAAATTTTATCTATTTATTTATTTTTATTGTTCTTTAGGTGAAAGTTTACAAATCAAGTCAGTCTCTCATATAAAAATTTATATACACCTTGCTATATACTCCTAGTTGTTCTCCCCCTAATGAGGCAGCACACTCCTCTCCACTCTGTATTCCCGTGTCCATTCAGCCAGCTTCTGTCCCCCTCTGCCTTCTCATCTCTCCTCCAAACAGGAGCTGCTCACAGTCTCATGTGTCTACTTGAGCCAAGAAGCTCACTTCTCGAAAGTATCATTTTCTATCTTTTAGTCCAGTCGAGGAAACCCTGGTGGCGTAGTGGTTAAGTGCTATGGCTGCTAACCAAGCGGTCGGCAGTTCAAATCCGCCAGGCGCTCCTTGGGAGCTCTGTGGGACAGTTCTACTCTGTCCCATATGGTCGCTATGAGTGTTTTTTTAGTCCAGTCGAATCCCTGCCTGAAGAGTTGGCTTTAGAAATGGTTCCAGTCTGGGGCTAACAGAAGGTCTGGGGACCTTCTAGTCTTAGTCAGACCATTAAGTCTGGTCTTTTTACGAGAATTTGAGGTCTGCATCCCACTGTTCTCCTGCTCCATCAGGGATTCTCTGTTGTGTTCCCTGTCGGGACAGTCATCAGGTGTAGCTGAGCACCATCTAGTTCTTCTGGTTTCAGGCTGATGTAGTCTCTGATTTATGTGGCCCTTTCCATCTCTTGGGCTCATAATTACCTTCTGTCTTTGGTGTTCTTCATTCTCCTTTGTCCCAGGTCAGCTTGGATCAATTGATGCATCTTAGATGGCCGCTTGCTAGCATTGAAGACCCCAGACGCCCCTTACTAAAGTGGGATGCAGAATGTTTCAACAGACTTTATTATGCCAATTGACCTAGTTGTTGTTGTTGTTAGGTGACATTGAGTCGGTTCCGATTCATAGTGACCCTATGCACAACAGAATGAAGCACTGCCCCGTCCTGCGCTATCCTTATGATCCTTGGTATGCTTGAGCTCATTATTGCAGCCACTGTGTCAATCCATCTCATTGAGGGTCTTCCTCTTTTCCACTGACCCTGTACTTTGCCAAGAATGATGTCCTTCTCCAGGGACAGATCTCTCCTGACAACATGTCCCAAGTATGTAAGACCCAGTCTCGACATCCTTCTAAGGAGCATTCTGGTTGTACTTCTTCTAAGACAGATTTGTTCGTTCTTTTGGCAGTCATATTCTTCACCAACACCACAATTCAAAGATGTCAATTCTTCTTCGGTCTTCCTTATTCATTGTCCAGCTTCCATACGCATATGATGTGACAGAAAATACCACGGGTTGGGTCAGGCGCACCTTAGTCTTCAAGATGACATCTTTGCTTTTCAACACTTTAAAGAGGTCCTTTGCAGCAGATTTCCCCAACGCAATGCGTCTTTTGATTTCTTGACTGCTGCTTCCATGGCTGTTGACTGTGGATCCAAGTAAAATGAAATCCTTGACAACTTCAATCTTTTCTCCATTTATCATGATGTTGCTCATTAGTTCAGTTGTGAGGATTTTTGTTTTCTTTATGTTGAGGTGCAATGCTTACTGAAGGCTGTGGTCTTTGATCTTCATTAGTAAGTACTTCAAGTCCTTTTCACTTTCAGCAAGCAAGGCTGTGTCATTTGCATAATGCAGATTGTTAACGAGTCTTCCTCCAATCTTGATGCCCCGTTCTCTTCATATAGTCCAACTTCTCATATTATTTCCTCAGCATACAGACTGAATAGGTATGGTGAAAGAATACAACCCTGCCGCACACCTTTCCTGACTTTAAACCCATCAGTATCCCCTTGTTCTGTCCGAACAACTGCCTCTTGGTCTATGTACAGATTCCTCATGAGCACTATCAAGTGTTCTGGAATTCTCAGTCTTCACAATGTTATCCATAATTTGTTATGATCCACACAGTCGAATGCCTTTGCATAGTCAATAAAACGCAGGTAAACATCCTTCTGGTATTCTCTGCTTTCAGCCAGGATCCATCGGACATCAGCAATGATACCCCTGGTTCCACGTCCTCTTCTGAAACTGGCCTGAATTTCTGGCAGTTCCCTGTCAATATACTGCTGCAGCTGTTTTTGAATGATCTTCAGCAAAATTTTGCTTGCAAGTCATATTAATGATATTGTTCTATAGTTTCCACATTCAGTTGGATCACCTTTCTTGGGATTAGGCATAAATATGGATCTCTTCCAGTCAGTGGGCCAGGAAGCTGCTCAGTTTGGAATTCTTGCCCTCCATATAGGAGACCTGGGTTCAATTCCAGGTAATGCACCTCATGCACAGCCACCACCCAACTGTCAGTGGAGGCTTGCGTGTTGCTTTGATCTTGAAAAAGTTTCAGTAGAGCTTCTAGACTAAGACAGACTAGGAAGAAAGGCCTGGCAATATACTCCCCAAAATCAGTCAATGAAAACCCTGTGGATCACAATGGTCCAATCTGCATCAGGTCATGGGGATGGTCCAGCATCGGGCCGAATTTTGTTCTGTTGCACATGGGGTTGCCATGAGTTGGGGGCGAACTTAACAGCAGAGCTAGTAATACTTTTTGTTAACATAATAGTGGTAGTTCCAACGGTAGTGGCAATATTACTTCTGACTGCGGAAAAACAATAATGGTTTTGTACAGTGATTTTTTTTTTTTTAGAATTTTATTTCACCAGACTGCACGTGAAGCAACTTTGAGCATACACAGCATTTTGCTATTTTTCTCAGGGCAGGAAATGAGACACAAAATTATAAAACAAAGGAAGGAAATTCTTTTAAGGACCTAGTCACATGTTATGCACTATGTTGTGTATTTTACACTTATTGTTTAATCCTCACTACAAGTTTGCAACATTATCTTCATTTTACAGAGGAGAAAAGTGAGGCTCAGAGAGGGTTTGAAATTTTTCTTAGGGATATTCACTAGGAAATGGCATTCCCATAGTAATAACCTAGACTCTGCCATTACCAATAACTACCCCTCTGCTCTAACTCCACTTTCAATCATCTAATCTCTAATCAACATCTATGTTTTCACTCACTCTCTCTAGGATCCTGACTCTAACAATTACTCAGTCCTATGAGAACCCACAATCCTTCTGACCCTACCCCCTTTCCACTGTCTCTTGCCCCTCTCAGAATTTCCCTTCTTAGCTCTTTACCCAGCCTAAGTTTCACGGCCCACCACTATGCCCACTCCCTGACAAACACCCTGATTGCCCTTGCCCTGCTCTCTTTCCATCTTTATAATGTATAAGTTCGGACCTTAGTTAAATCCAAATTTCTGTTTCTACCATGCCAAAGTCTGTACAGCAGAACATGGCTAGAAAAAAACACAATCATGCTGCCTGGTCTCACTTTAAGTTCATGAGAAATAAATTCTAGTATTCCCTAGTGGTACACCCAGCATTTCTTCTATATTCCCCGAATCCCTTTACTCTTCTATAGTCTTCTAGACAATTATTGCCCACTTTCTCTTCTTATACCTCTAATATGACCACACTTTCAGCTGACAAGGAAGCTACTAGAAGGCGCTACCCACATGTTCCCACCACACCTACCAATTTCCCTGCCTTTGCACCCATGCACTGCCATCCCTCCTATTACCTGGATGAACACCTGTGCTGTGCAGGCAACCCTTCATATTTCCACTATATTACTTTTCACCCAAGAAGATCAATCCCGTAATTATGCTTTCTCCTACAACATCAATTTTTTCTCCTCTACTGGCTCATTCTAATCAATATATAAATATGTTATACTATCTCCCATTGAAAGAAACACTCCATCAACCCCACATTTCTCTCCAGCTACCACCCCCACTGTTGTTCCCTTTATCAACAAAATTCCTTGAAAGAATTATCTTAAATTACTGTTTCCACTTCCTCTCCTCCTGGTCCTTAGTTCTACTTGAATCAGGTTTAGGTGTCCACAGCTCTTCTAAAATTGCTTGCAAAGTTTTTAAAAGATCTTCCTGTGGCTAATCCCAATAAATTCAAGTACTGGTCCTATTACTCAACCTATCAGCAGCACTGGCCCAGTTTATCACCTCTTCTTTCTTGAAATGCCTTTTTCACATGGCTTCTAGGGCATTATTCTCTTGGTTCTCCTCCTACTTCACTGGCTACTTCTTAGTCTCCTCATCTCACTGCCCTGCCAATGCTGGAATGCCCCAGATCTCATTCCTCAGGCTTCTTTTCTCTGCTACATTTGCTTTTTAGACGAGCTTGTCTAGTCTCATGGCTTTAAGTACCATCAATATGTGGACTCTTCCTAAATTTGTAATTGCAGCCCAGACATCTTCCCTGACCCCCAACTGCCTACTCAACATCTCCCACTTGGATATTTAAAAGGCACCTTAAACCTAACATGTCTAAAAACAAATTCTTCACTTCCCTAAAATCAGATATTCTGGTAAACCATTCCATCTGGTTGATAGCTACTCTCATCTTCTAGTAGCTCAAGCCAAAACCCTACGGTCATCACTGATTTCTCTTTTTTCTCTCACATCCTACATCTGAACCACCTTGAAATCCTGTTTGTTAGACGTTTAAAATATTTATGAAATCTGATTACTGCCTATCTCTTCCACTGCTACCACCTTGGTCTGAACCACCATCACCTTGTGTCTGAACTACTGTAATAGCCTCCTAACTGACCTATGCTTCTGTCCTTGTCCCATAATGTCTACTCTCTACACAGAAGAGGGACTGCAGTGCTACCAACCCCGGTACTCTGTACCCTCCCTACTCTGCTTACTCTCCTTAGCGCTTACCATCAATTGACATGCGTTTAATAGTTCATTTGTTTAGTGCCTGTCCTCCCTAACTAGAATGTAGGCTCCATTCAACAGAAGCTTTGCTTTATTCACTGTTGTAAACTCAGCACCTAGAACATGGTCTGGCCTAGCAGGCACCCAACGCTTATTTACTAGAGGAAGCAAAGAGAGGATGATGGAGTCTAGATTGAAACCCATATTGTCTGGCTCCCATACTTCTGGTCTTTTGGTGACATAGATTGCTCTCGGTCTCAGTAACAAAGCTAAAGATCAAAATGGGTCTCTTAACTCTGATAAGTATTTACCTAGATCCTAACATCTGTGTATAAATTCCCCCTGTAGCATTATTTTCTTATCTTTCTTGTTAAAGTGACTCACCTTTTAAACTAAAATATATGTATTTTACAGCTTCAAATCACTACTCTAACTGAAAAACATTTGCCATAAAATTAAGTTATAATTAGTAAAACACATAAATGTTCATCCATGTATCACCTAAAATGCTGAGAACTATTCTTACATGGAAACCACAGTGAAAAACAGAGAGCCAGAAAAAAGTTTACCTGGAAGATATTTTCATTAAAAAACAAACCAACAAATTCACCTTGGCTGTGGTGGTGGTCACACAAATCTATACATGTGATAAAACTACATAGAACTTAATGTACACACATACATCACACAAATGAATGCATGTAAAATGGCTGAAATCTGAATAAGATTTGTGAATTGTACCGATAGGAATTTCCTGGTTGTGATACTGTACCACAGTTACGCAAGATGTTACCATTGGGGAAACTGGGTGAAGAGTTCTCTCTGTAGTATTTCTTACAACTGCATGTGAATCTACAATTCTCTCAAAATGTACAAAGCAAAAACAAAAATAAAACCTAACAAATCAAACCACAGATCTTCTCTAGGCCCAAAAATACAGCATCTGACCATTACCACATTCTCTAGAAAATATGCTAAGTTCATAATCTAAGATTAAATAAGGATAGAACATGGAGCTTTAGTAAATAAACATTTATTTATTGTTTTTGCTAACAGAAAGGGAGACTATCCTAAGCCTAGCTAACAGAAGTAAAGGCAGAGAGGAAGACCCATTCTAGTCCAGTGGAGGTGTGATAAGACGTGCAATACAACTACAGGCTGAGGTACTCAAGTGCCGGGGAAACAAGGACAAAAGATGGAGAAATGGTTAGGGAGGAGGATAAATAAGTATTCTGGGGCCAGGTTTCCTTGAGGCTTTGAATATCATAAACAGGAATTTAAATTTCATCCTATTGGCAAAGAGAAACGATAGAAGATTTTCAAGCAGGAGAATGACAGTAAACTTACTTTACAAATATAAAGATAGCTACTGGCATTGCTGCAAATGAAAGAATGGACATAGGAAACCTGGGGTGGAAAGGGGGAGGGTGCTGTCGCATTGTGGGGACTGCAACCAATGTGACAAAACGTGTATAAATTTTTGAATGAGAAATTAACTTGAGCTGTAAACTTTTACTTAAAGAATAATTAAAAAAATATGTGTGCATGTACACATACACAGAAAAAAATAAAAAGGAAAACACGATATGCTTTTAATAGGAATTACTCTAGGGGACTAGAGGCATGACTGGAAGAGGCTTGGGAAAGATGAGGCTGGAGTTTGACTTTATACTCTTTTGTACTGTTTACCTACTTTACAACAAGCATAGGTTACTTGAATTAAAAATTTTAAAGCACCAATACAAATAAAAATACAAAACAAAGTTAAGAGAGAAATTTGAAACGACTAAAACTAAAACTGAATAAACAAACAAAAAAAAATTGGCAATTGCTACTCTCATCCTTAATCCTGATCTTCCCTCTCAGCCGCCCAAGAAAAAAGCCTGGCAGTCATTCTGTAATCCCTTCTCTTCCTCTCTCTACCTCATTCTTTCAGTCAGTAAACATTTATCGAGTGCTTTTTTTTGGTGCCAAGAGCTATTTTAGATACTGAGAACACTAGTGTTCGTAGTTTGTCTCTGAACAAATTTGACAAACACAAAAAACAAAACTGCCAATCAATTATAAGTCCTCTAGCTTCAGTCTCCTAAATACTTTGGAAATGTTTCCCACAACCTAATTTCTACAGTTTAAACAAGAGATGATGAGGAATTAAATTCCTGCAGTTCTAGTCCTTCCAAATTCTCCATGCCCCTTTGGCCTATTTTCATACTGTTACTACAGTGAAGTTAATGTCATTCCTCTGTGGGAGTTCTTCAGAGCCTCCACGGTCTTCAGAATAAAAAAGAAACTCTGTAATATGATATCCAAAGTCCTTCATGATGCCTATTTATCCTCAACATTCACTACTCCCCTCACCCTGGAACCCATATACTTCACATTAACTATACTGAACTGTTCATTGTTACCTAACATTTGTATTTTCTCATGACGCCATGCCTTTAAACTGTTTTATCTGTTTAGAATCCTTTTGCCCAACTGCCTGCTCATCCTTTAAGACTCAGCCCTAGAAGCCTTAGGTGTTCTCCATGCTCCCAGTGTACTTCTACTACTACCCAATACTGCAACTGTTTACATTGTCTATCTCCTGTAAGTTCCTTAAGGCCAGGGACCATATATCTTGTCTCTCGAATACTTGTTAGTGTAATGCTAGCATGTAGTAGATTACTTCATGAGTAAAGAATGAACAAATGAATAAATGCGTGTTTAAATAGCTTGTGACCTTGAGTGAGGCATATAACCCAAGACTTAGTTTCCTAGTAGGTAAAATGAGGATGTGTATTGATCTACCTCACTGGGTTATCTTGATAACTATGAGAGATAAGTTAAAGTTCTTACCACAGTGTCTGCTATAATTTAGTAAATATTGGCTTTAATTACTTTTTAAAGTTAGGTTTTATAAGCTAGCCTGTAAGCATAGCCTTTTATCCTTATTTCTTTGGTAACAGGTATCCTGAATTTCAAACAAATTTGGAATATCGCCTATCCATATATTAGAGTCCTTCTTTAATCCCCAACAAGCAACCTCTTCCTTGATTAGGGTGATTTCTTCGTACCAGCAATGCTGAACATGTCATTCTCATTCTCACCTCAAGATTTTGCTCTGCTTGTCTCTTTTGCCTAGAATTTCATCTTCTTTCTATTCCCCCTTAGCTGAAGTCCACCAAAAACAAAACAAACAAAAAACCTCTATTCTTATTTTTTTTTTTTTTTGCTTTAATAGGCTATACAACATTTATACTGTTCCATTATTTATTTTTATTTATTTTTTTATTATTTACAGCAAGGAGCCCTGGTGGTGCAGTTGTTAATTGCTTGGCTCTAACTGGAAGGTTTGAATCCACCAGCTACTCCACAGGAGAAAGCTGTGGCAGTCGGCTTCTATAAAGATTACAGCCTTGGAAACTCTATGGGGCAGTTTTACTCTGCCCTATTGGGTCACTATGAGTCAGAATCGACTTGAAGGCAACAAGTTTTGGGTTTTATTATTTATGGCTATTATGTTACTTTCCAAGTTATTGGTCAATCCTGCAACTGGGAAGAACTATTAGGATTTCTTGTATATTCTTCAGTTTTCTAGCCTCTTTGCCACATTCTTAAGAAATTCTCTGATGATATCAGCCTTTACTGACAATCCAGCAGCTTGATTTCATATTCAGACTCCAAATCATATACTTCAATACTGAGTTCTTAATTACCTGGATTCTCTGCTACTGTTTCACGGGCATTAGTCTTAATCCCAACTAGACTACAAACTTTGAGATCATGCCCCTCAACACTAAGCACAGCCCTGAGCACAAAAGCCAATAAACAAATACTTGCAAATTAGCCTCAAAAATAACATAAAATTCTGAATAAAACTACAAATACTTCTACGATAACTGTAGATAACTAAGGAAGCAAATTTATTTCATTGTCATCTACTATCTTTAAAATCTATGTGGGATACTGACTAGCCAACTTCTAGATGCCCTGTTTAAAAAAAAAGGAAAACACACACACACATACACACCCATTCCGCACTTATCGACATAGTTAGATTCCAAAGACCAGGTCATTATATGAAAAGGAGCATTATGCAAAAACGGAGGATGATCACATCAGATCACAAAAAATGGAGGATGATATCATTACATACCTGCCAAACCACTGAGAGTCATGGTCCAGCCAAGGTGACAGACACATAACCTTAACCATTACAGCTAGCATTGCTTTCACCTTGAAACTCAGTGTTCATTAGTGCCAGACATATGTTGTTATGCACAAAATAGTCAGATAGTAGATTTTTTACTATTGTCATAAGTGCGAAATGTTGGATAATGAGATAGTTGATAAGTAAGGAATAGGTGTAGTACATATGTATATATATTTGACATGTAAAATATATATATTTCTAAAAGAAGTATTGTGATATAAAGTAAGCTCTTTCCTTAAAATACATTAATTATAAACTATTTTACCTATGCTCACAAAACCCCATCTTCCCAAATTTAGAATTTGTTTTAGAAGTAAAGAATCAATGATATGGTAGAGCACTGTTTCAATGAACCCTGTTTCACTGTTATTGAAGTAACATGTTTCAATCATAGGTCACTGAGGAAACAATTTGTATTCAACTGTCATCTACTTTCTCTAAATTCCCATATATGGTTGTTAATTAAACAAAACATCATCTTGGTTTAAGATGATCTATTTTATACAGAATACCTACATGTGTTGTAGAACGTAAAAAAAAATGATAATTTTGAAATCATGTCTAAAAATCATGTCTAAAAACATAGCAGAAGAAGAAAAAAAATTAAAAAAACAAAAAACTGGAGTCTATATTATCTATATGTGACATGGCTCTGAGTGGAACTGTTTTTTTAAAGAAAATGGGCAAGAACTATGTATTAAGTTACCTGTAATCATTCCGATCATCAGCTTTTACTCCAGGCCAATCTCTTTTCAGGTATTGACTAGCCAACTTCTGGATACCCTGTTAAAATATATATATATACATTCTAAAATAAGTATTACGGCATAAAAGAGGCTCTTTTCCTTAAAATACATAACTTAGAAATTCTATCTTTCCAAATTTATAATTCGGTTCAGAAGTAAAGGATCAATAATAATGACAGAACACTACAACCTTGTTTCATTATTGACACGGACTTCTCTTTTCTCCCATTTTAGGGGAAGGGTGAGTACAAGGATAAGAAAATTGGAACTTAATTGATTTGTTTCTCACTTCACCAAATTATTTGACCAGCAAAAAAAACAAACTGCCTCTGGTATATCACACGGAACACAGTTGATGTCCACCTTCAAAGAGCTCTGATTACATAGCTTGACATCTCAGTTTCCCACTGTTTCTCTGCTTTGGTATGTACTGCATTTCTAAATCCCAGCAGCCTAACTCTCACATACTAGGAAAGGCAAAAAACAGGCATTCACCTTGGAGTAGACAGATATATACTGGATTGTAAAATTAATGAACAAACCTCAGTGCTGTTTCATGCTGGTAATTCTCAAGACAGACTTTAAGGGTTTTTTTTTTTCCTTCCCTTTTAAAATAATATGTTGGCACAAATAACTTCAAATGATAAAATTAGTTTTACAAAGAAATATACCCACTTACTATTATTCAAATAACATAAATTTGGACAAAACAAAACAATGATCTGTAATAGGTACTGTGGCATGGGGATTTGAAGAGAGAAGACTATTTCGTTGGAAAGTGAAGTTAAACTAATCACTATGAACATAAGACACATTATTTTTAGATAAGAACATATACGGTGCCCTAACACTACAATAGAGCCCAGCATAATGGATGTAGAAGTCATTAACTTTGGGGTACTTATCTCTACATGTGCAATTTACAAAAAAATAAATAAGATGCAGAAATGAAGATCATATTAATTAAGAGACTGACTGCTTTAATCAGAAGCTGTTCAAGTAAAATCAATGTTTCAGCCCATATATAGTACCTTTCTACTAGGGTCTTCTGCCAAATTAATTTGGCTTAATTAAATCCTTTGCTGAATGTCTGTTTACCATTATTTCAATGAGTCCAAAAGGTAGCAGAAACTGTAGAGAAGTTCATTGGAATATCTCAGGTTCCTCCTGAACTTGGCTACAGTTTGGTTTCAGCATTTCCAGATGCTGTGTGTTCTGGGAACTCACACACAACTGTATATCCACAATACTTCCATTTACATACCCTGTAGTTTGTTGAATCCAACTACTAAATGTTCCACAAATATGTCCACTATTTTTTTACTTCTGCATCTTGTTCATACTATTTTCACTGTATAAAATATCTCACCACTCCCATTTCTACCTGCTGAATTTTCACCCTCCCCAATTTAAAACTAATTTTTAAATCTCCTAACAAAATATTCAGAAGTATACATAGGAAGATGTGAAAAGCTTCATTGCCTAGATGCTACATTTCATTAAGGGTCGAAAAGTGTTAATAGTTTTGTCAATCCTTCTGCATTTATTAGCTGGAATTCTCATATAAAAAACTATCTTTACTGAACTACTTGGCTACCCTGAGGTACAGTTCTTAGAAGAAGATGAGGACAAATACTTGATTCATTCCCTTTTTTGTCCAGTTTTCTGGGTTGGTCCAAAGGTGAACAATGAGGAATTTTTAAAGTTACGTTATGAACTCATAGATTTTAAATAACTGATGCATTTCAATTGATTGCAGTCATTATTTTTTGATGCTATATTCAGCACAATTGTGGTATGTCAGAGCTCCTTCAAGTTGGCTCCCAGATTACGATCACAATAGACTTTTGATAATTTGTTTTCTTTTACAGTTCCCGTCCCAGACCTGCGATAAGCTATGTTCCCAAGAGATTCTGATTCTCTTTATAAAGAAACCATATTTAGAGACCACAATCTAGGCACTTCCTCTTCCTTCAAGTCTTCGTTTGTATCATTCTCAGAGAGGCCTTTTCTAATCACTGTATACAAAGTAGCTCACCCTCCATGGTTACTTTCTCACACCACCCTATTTATTCCTAACCCTTGTTAACTTTGTTACTTGCTGATTTAAATTGTTTTGTCTGCTTACTGACTATAAACTCCACCAGGTAGGGAGTTTGGCCTTTTTTTTTTTTTTTTTTCAAATCACAATATCCCCAGGTTATAACAAAGAACCTAGCATTTAGTTGATGACAATAATACCCATTGACTGAATAAAAAAAAAAATTACACCTATATTATCTGTTTCTAATTTATAATGCCCTAAATTCTTTTTGCCATTTTGAGTTAGAAATCTTTCGATCAAAATTTCTCTGGTTCCTAATTTTCATATCCTCAAAGACTGTACCAGACTTTAAAATTATGACCATCATGACCCAAACATTCTATGGTTTTAATATAATAAAGGTCCTTAGTAAAATTATAGTCAAATTTGATCTCTCACACTACCAGAAGAAACCATGTTAGTGGATATTTCAAAGCAATGCAATAAAAATTAGCAGAAGTTTATTCTATAAGGCATTACACATTGTTTGTAAAGGCTTAAATAAGCCAAGGTCCCTGAATTCAAAGACCTCATGATCTATAGAGAGGAATAAGAAGTACAGAAGTACGCACATAAAATAGGAGGTAACACCTGGGTAACTGACAAATAAGTGGCAAAAGGCAACGTAAGTACTCAGGTGAGGAAAAGACGATCATATATTTTCTTAAGGAGTCACATTTAAATGATATGATAGTGATTTTTTTCAACTTGGTCACTATTAAAGCAGTTGCAGAATACTTCAGACAAAATATGGGCTATGATATGAGCCTCAGATGATGAGTAGGACTAAGACAGAAGGCAGAGAGACAGCGCTCTAAATTTATACAAAGCAAATTAACAAGCACATCTGCACAGTTATTTCCCTTAACTTTTTAAAGTGTGGTTACAACCACAGATAAACTGTATACTAAAAGGATGTATAACCAACTTAAGATCACACAGCTCATAACTACTTAAGTTTGAACTAGAACCCCAAGTTATCATTCTAAGTCTTTTCAAATGTATTACTTTCAAGTAGGTTTTACGTAACTCTTAAAAAAAATCTGAAATGGCTTTAACTTAACTTGTCGTGCATTTTAAGTTACAACAGCAATTTTTAGAGCTCTAAGTCACAAAGCAGAACTGTATTAAACTGAATGAGCCCCTCAGAGATGAGATGAGGGATTCATGAAATAGGCAAACAGTGAGATCTTTAGATGAAAGACTTTATTCAAGTCAGTTCAGAGAGGCAGAAATCATGATTCCTATGCAGCTGTTCAAGGTCTAATCTGCATAGATGCTCAAGAAATACTCCGTGACCATTACAGGAAAGGTCTTAAGTAACATTTCATGCCTCTGAAAGTATTTTGTATTTAAGTTAATTGGTTTCTCTTACTTTATGCTTAAAGCTACATATGATGAGTAAAACTAGATTTAAAAAATTGTATATAGAAAACAAAATCCATCACATTAATTTGCTAAGAAACACAAAATTACAACTTTCAAAAAAGTGTTTCTTTTAAAAATATCTCCAGCATTACTCCCTAAAACTCATCCAGTAGATGTATAATATTTATTTATATTTACTTGAGCATCACTGATTCATAGTGTTGGTCTGATTTCCAATGTTGTTCACTCTGGAGTAGGGCCTTCCAGATGTACTATAAATATACTCTTGGAACATCCAATAACATCCTATTCCAACTTTATAAAAAGCCATCAGTGTCTGATGTAAGACTTTTCTTTGTTTTACCTCTCAATAACACTTGCTGTATTGCTCTAACAAGTGAAGCATCACAAAGAAAGCCACTGTTGGGTAGACAGTGGCAAACTGGCTGATGGCATAACCTCTGGCCCATTTACCACAGCAAGCTGAGCAGAAGTGTGCTCCATGTCTCAAAAAAAAAAAAAAAAAAAAATTATGTCTCAGGCACAGGTTATTCTGTATCCATTTCTTGCCCCCAGCATATAGAGAAACTGATACTCAAAACTACTAGCGTTTTGCATTGAGATGACTATTTAAAATGTTAGGAAACCACTTCTTTATATACTATACCTTTTTGTCACGAAATGCCTACTGTTATGCAAACGATCTTCAAGAATTAACAAGTCTACTACATAAGTTAAATACTTCTTAAACTGATGTATAGTATACAGTGAATTTCTTTACTATTATTCAGCTACTTTAATAGTAAGAGAGAATCTCACCTCCACCCATAAGTTTTGAAATATTTTTCATCGTTTTGTGTGGCATATAATTATATTTAAAGTAAAAAAAGAAGTCAGTTTATTATTTTAAATTACATAATAATTCCCTTTACTTACTTTTCTATTAAATATTAATCTCATGTTATATATAACCCATTGCCATCGAGATGATTCTGACTCATAGCAACCCTATAGGCATAGGGTTTCCAAGGCTGTAATCTTTATGGAAGCAAACTGCTGTATCTTTCTCCTGTGGAGTGGGCTGGTGGGTTTGAACCATCAACCTTTCGGTTAGCAGCCAAATGCTTAACCACTGTACCACCAGGGCTCCTTCATATTTTAGCCTTTTCTCTTTTTTATTTAAGTTAGTTACATAAGAAACAAAATTTATTGACATTTTAAATGCCTATCCTATTTGATTTGAGGACTAAATACAGAATAAAAAGTAGAAGAAATTTAACACCCATTCATAGTAAAAGCTCTCAAAAAAAAAACTATGACTACAAGGAAATATCTTTAGTCAAAGAATATATATGAAAAATCTACATCTAGCATCATATATGATGAGAGTGATTCTAAAATGTATATGGAAAGGCAAAGGTACTACGATAGCTCAAACAACTCTAAAAAACAGGAACAAAGTCAGAGGACTCACATTGCTCAATTTTAAAGCATACTGGAAAGCTAGAGTAATCAAGACAGTGTGGTGCTGGCAAGATGAGTGACACATATATCAATGGAATAGAACAGAGAGTCCAGAAATATACCCTCAAAAGTGGTCAGCTGGTAAAGATGCAAAGGCAAATCAACGGAGAAAGGATAGTCTTTTCAACAAATGGTGCTACAATAATTGGATGACCGTACCTGCAGGGGGGAGGGGGGACACCCTGACACGTACCTCACAACTTATTAGCTCAAAATGGCTCATAGACCTAAATGTAAAACACAAAACTATAAAACTTCTAGAAGAACACATAGCTAGACCACCACCAATCATATTAATTTCCCCCGCTAAATACCTTTGTAATAAATCTGGTTCCCTCTGCCTCCGATGCCTCCACCACAGTTCACTATCACCATCTCTATCAGGATATTCCAATAGCTTTCTAAGTGGTTTCCATACCTTTTCTTTCCTTTTTAAAAAGCTGTTTTCCACAAAGCTAAGAAAATGATCTTTGAAAAACGCAAACTGTCCCTCTTTATTTAAAACCTTTCAGTGAGGTTCTGTTGTTCTTAGTATATGTCGTTATATTTAAGGTCCTCTTACTGGGCTTTCATGGTTTGCCTCTTGCCTACCTCTCTTCCTTTATCACATATCATTTGTTCTTCTGATCTTTATCCACATATACTCCTTAATTAAGTCTACCTGGATACACCCCCACCCAAAGGGTTTTCTTCTCTCAGCTGGCCTCTTGGGCTGGAGGGCAGTATGACCCTGACCAGAAGCAGCATCAGCAACAAAGCTCAAGTCTAGTGGTCCTACATTCTGTTGAAAACTCTATAGTGCACATGAGAGAAGATGGTCCTCATGTATCCACCCAACTAATTCGTTTTATTTAATCTTCTAAATGTTGTGGGTAATAAATACCACAGAGAAGGGACCTGAAAAGCACAGAAACAAAGTTAGAATTAGGTTCCTAGAGATGAAGCTTCTAAGACACTACAGGGTAAGCTTGCCCTTATGCTCTATTCTTGGTATTTCTTTGAAATAATAGCTCGCATTTCTTAGACACTTATACTTACTTTTTTCATAGGTCACCTCGTTTAATCCTTACAACAATCATTTGAGATAGGTAATATTATTATACATGTGGGAGCTTGGAAAGAAGTAACTTGCCCAAGGTCATGTAGTCACACAAATTATACAGAACTGGGATTTGAACCCATGCTCTCTGACTCCCAAGACCATGCTCTTAACTACTCTGCTATACTTTCTCTCAAATATCCAAGAGATTCCTTCTGACCTTATTTTTAAATGATTATTCAAGTATTAACAAAATGAAGATATGTGGTTCTTTTTAAAAATTATGATTTCTTACAACTTTTGGATACAACAGAAAAGGAGACTCTTAGAATTCTCAAGACTGAATAAAATAGGCTGCTTTGAAGTACATGGTTGTTATACATGCCTAGAAAAGGCAAAATGTATGAGCGGTTCCCATATATTTTTTTAACTAAATTTTTTATTTTGAGATATTGTAGATTCACATGCTGTTGTAAGAAATAATACAGAGAGATCACGTGTAGCCTTTACCCAGTTTCTCCCAAAGGTAACATCTTGCAAAACTATAATACAATATTATAACCAGGATACTGATATTTCCATATGGTAAAAAATAATAATAAAGCAAGTACTGAGAAACTCTATTGCCTGTATACTTCAGGCAAGGACAGAGGCTCTTCCCTCCCTCAACTCTAGTGGCTCTCCTTCCTCTCCAGAGGCTAATTTTACAAGGCTTAGAAAGGTAAATGTAATTAATTTGCTTCTTTCTTCTTTGTGCCCCTCCTTCTCTGAGCAAGATTATATCTCCTTTTGTGATAAGTAGCCTGGAGCTACTGAGTAGTGTTTTGTAAAGAAAGCAGAAATCTAAAAACCTGTGACAAGGGGGAAGCCTACACAGAAAACTAATTTTTACTTTAAATCAGTGGTTCTCAACTGGGGCAGCTCAGTACCACCCTCAGGGGCTGTTTCTGAAATCTGAGGGGCATTTTAGATTGTTGCAATGATAAACAGGAGCTCATGGATGCTAACCAACTGCATCATATCAGATAATCCTGAGTAAAGAACAACCTCTTGTCCACCGTAACTTTGAACATCACACTGGACATTGAGAAGAAGAAAACCTGTTTATAATTTTCTGAGCCTAGAACCTAATTCCATTTTTCATATACTCATGAAGTATATTTTGCACGGTTTTAAAATATACTGTATTTTCCAGGACTATAACTAGTATAAAACAAGAGAGTATTGTTGTACTGTCATCCCTCGGTATCCATGGGGAATTGGTTCCAGCACCTTCCCCCAACCCCAGCCCTGTGGCTACCAAAATTTGTGGATGCTTAGGTTCCTTACGTAAAATGGCATAGTGCTGGCATATAACCTACGCACATCCTCCTTCGTACGTTAAATCATTTCTAGAATACTTATACCTAATACAATGCAAATGCTATATAAGTAGTTGTTACACAGTACTATACTGTTGAGGCAATTAACGACAAGACTCGAGGCATACAACACTCAAACAACGAAAGCTGGAGAGAGACTGAGGGTCTGTGAAATGGAGGGAGGCTACAGCAGGGTATGCCTGCACAACATTTCATTTGCATGGATTCAGTGAAGTGCTGGGTGTGTGGCAAATTCAAATTTTGCTTTTTGGAACTTTCTTTTTTGAATATTTTCCATCCATGGTTGGTTGAATCCATGGATGTGGAGCACGTGAATACAGAGGGCCAATTGTACTTTGTTCTATCAAATGTTCATCAAGGTTGCTCGCCGTTTTGGAAAAACAAGTCCTTTATGGCCACAATGCTCCTGGTATTTGATTACCAAAACAACACACCCATATCAGTCTGCATTTGCAGCTACCAAATTCACAATGACTTTATATATATAACAATGTACTTACTTAAGCCTTATTTTCAAAGTTATATATAAAGAGTAAAAGTCAACAACATTCAGTTGAATATTATCTTCTCTTAAATCCAAAGTTACTCATTATAAAAGAATAAGGGATAATTATGTGAGTAGACATCTGACTACTTCACTGGGCCTCCTACTGTGGTTGTGGCCAAGCATTTATATGTTGAAATGCATATTATCTTATTACAACTTTTATTTATCCTTTTCTAGTTACAGTTAGGGCATTATATTGTGTGTATGGTTTAAATTATGTGCACCGACAGGTTATATTATCTATGAATTTCATTTCAGGATAGTAAAGCAAGTATTACAAAATAAATGTTATAAAAGGGGGCACTGAATCTAACGGAATTTGGAACCATGTCTTTAAAAGGGGCTTAGCCCTTTTGTTAAGAATCTTGGTGGTTTAAATGGTTAACACATTCAACTGCTAACCAACAGATTAGAGGTTCAAATCCCCAGACACACCTCAGAAGAAAGGTCTGGTGTTCTATTTCAGAAACATCAGTCACTGAAAACCCTATGGAGTACACGGTTCTACTTGGACATACATGGGGTTGCCATGAATCAGAATCTACTAGACGGCAACTAGAATCCTCTTTTTTGAAAAATGAACTCATTGTATTTAAAAATATTGCACCTATATGTATATATTCATAAAACATATACCTGTTTCCCATGTCAGACAATGTTAGGAGCCCTAATACATGGCATAAGCAGTACACAAAACATTATTAAGAATGCAGAACAAAAACTAGATAACTGGGAGCCCCTAAAAATCAAACACCTATGCTCATCCACGGACTTCACCAAAAGAGTAAAAAGACTACCTACAGACTGGGAAAAAGTTTTTAGCTATGACATTTCCCATCAGCAGCTGATCTCTAAAATCTACGTGATACTGCAAAAACTCAACTACAAAAAGACAAGTAACCCAATTAAAAAATGGGCAAAAGATACAAATAGACACTTCACTAAAGAAGACATGCAGGTAGCTGACAGATGTATGAGGAAATGTTCACAATCATTAGCCATTAGAGAAATGCAGATCAAAACTACAATGAGATTTCATCTCACTCCAACAAGGCTGGCATTAATCCAAAAAACACAAAACAATAAATGTTGGAGAGGCTGTGGAGAGACTGCAACACTTATACACTGCTGGATTCCATGGAGAAAATATTAAATGACACAGGAAGCATCAAAAGAAGATGGAAGGAATACACAGAGTCATTATACCAAAAAGGATTAGTCGATATTCAACCATTTCAAGAGGTAGCATATGATCAGGAACTGATGGTACTGAAGGAAGAAGTCCAACCTGCTCTGAAGGCATTGGCGAAAAACAAGGCTCCAGGAATTGATGGAATATCAACTGAGATGTTTCAACAAACAGATGCAGCGCTGGAGGTGCTCACTCATCTATGCCAAGAAATATGGAAGACAGCTTCCTGGCCAACTGACTGGAAGAGATCCATATTTATGCCTATTCCCAAGAAAGGTAATCCAACTGAATGTGGAAATTATAGGACAATATCATTAATATTACACACAAGCAAAATTTTGCTGAAGATTATTCAAAAACTGCTGCAGCAGTATATCGACAGGGAACTGCCAGAAATTCAGGCCAGTTTCAGAAAAGGACGTGGAACCAGCGGCATCATTGCTGATGTCCGACGGATCCTGGCTGAAAGCAGAGAATACCAGAAGGATGTTTACCTGTGTTTTATTGACTATGCAAAGGCATTTGACTGTGTGGATCATAACAAATTATGGATAACATTGCAAAGAATGGGAATTCCAGAACACTTAATTGTGCTCATGAGGAACCTTTACACAGATCAAGAGGCAGTTGTTCGGACAGAACAAGGGGATACTGATGGGTTTAAAGTCAGGAAAGGTGAACGTCAGGGTTGTGTTCTTTCACCATACCTATTTAATCTGTATGCTGAACAAATAATACGAGAAGCTGGACTATATGAAGAAGAACGGGGCATTAGGATTAGAGGAAGACTCATTAACAACCTGTGTTATGCAGATGACACAACCTTGCTTGCTGAAAGCGAAGAGGACTTGAAGCATTTACTAATGAAGATCAAAGACCACAGCCTTCAGTATGGACTGCACCTCAACGTAAAGAAACCAAAAACCCTCACAACTGGACCGACGAGCAACATCATGATAAACGCAGAAACGATTGAAGCTGTCAAGGATTTCATTTTACTTGGATCCACAATCAGCACCCATAGAAGCAGCAGTCAAGAAATCAAAAGACGCATTGCATTGGGTAAATGTGCTGCAAAGGACCTCTTCAAAGTGTTGAAGAGCAAAGATGTCACCCTGAAGACTAAGGTGCGCCTGGCCCAACCCATGGTATTTTCAATCACATCATATGCATGTGAAAGCTGTACAATGAATAAGGAAGACTGAAGAAGAGTTGATGCCTTTGAATTGTGGTGTTGGCGAAGAATATCGAATATACTGTGTACTGCCAGAAGAACAAACAAATCTGTCTTGGAAGAAGTGTGGCCAGAATGCTCCTTAGAGGCAAGGATGGCAAGGCTGCGTCTTACATACTTTGGACATGTTGTCAGGAGGGATCAGTCCCTGCAGAAGGACATCATGCTTGGCAGATCACAGGGTCAGCGGAAAAGAGGAAGACCTTCAACGACGTGGATTGACACAGTGGCTGCAACAAAGAGCTCAAGCATAACAATGAGTGTAAGGATGGCACAGGACCAGGCAGTGTTTCGTTCTGTTGTGCATAGGGTTGCTACGAGTCGGAACCGACTCAACGGCACCTAACAACAGCAACAACAAACACACACTGCTGGTGGGAATGTAAAATGGTACAACCGCTTTGGAAATCGATTTGGCTTTCAAGCTAGACATAGAACTACCATACGATTCAGCAATCCCACTCCTTGGAATATATCCTAGAGAGATAAGAGGCTTTACACGAACAGATATATGCACACCCATGTTTATTGCAGCACTGTTTACAACACCAAAAACACTGAAGCAACCAAGGTGCCCATCAACGGATGAATGGATAAATAAATTATGGTATATTCACACAATGGAATACTACGCATCGATAAAGAACAGTGATGAGTCTGTGAAACATTTCATAACATGGAGGAACCTGGAAGGCATTATGCTGAGTGAAATTAGTTGCAAAAGGACAAATATTGTATAAGACCACTAGTATAAGAACTTGAGAAATAGTTTAAACTGAGAAGAAAACATTCTTTTGTGGTTACAAGAGGGGGGAGGGAGGGAGGGTGGAAGAGAGGTACTCACTGATTAGATAGTAGGTAAGAACTACTTTAGGTGAAGGGAAGGATAACACACAATACAGGGGAGGTCAGCACAACTGGACTAAACCAAAAGCAAAGAAGTTTCCTGAATAAACTGAATGCTTTGAAGACCAGTGTAGCTGGGGCAGGGGTTTGGGGACCATGGTTTCAGGGAACATCTAAGTCAATTGGCGTAATAAAAATCTATTAAGAAAACATTTTGCATCCCACTTTGAAGAGCGGTGCCTGGGGTCTTAAACGTTAGCAAGCAGCCATCTAAGATGCATCAATTGGTCTTAACCCACCTGGATCAAAGGAGAATGAAGAACACCAAGGACACAAGGTAATTACGATCCCAAGAGACAGAAAGGGCCACATGAACCAGAGACTACATCATCCTGAGACCAGAAAAACTAGATGGTGCCCAGCTACAACCGATGACTGCCCTGACAGGGAACACAACAGAGAACCCCTGAGGGAGCAGGAGAACATTGAGATGCAGACCCCAGATTCTCATAAAAAGACCAGACTTAATGGTATGACTGAGACTAGAAGGACACTGGTGGTCATGGCCCCCAGCCGTCTGTTGGCCTAGGAGAGGAACCATTCCCAAAGCCAAGTCTTCAGGCATGGACTGGACTGGACAATGGGTTGGAGAGGGATGCTGGTGAAGAGTGAGCTTCTTGAATCAGGTGGACACTTGAGACTATGTTGGCATCTCCTGCCTGGAGGGGAGATGAGAAGGTAGAGGGGGTTAGAAGCTGGCGAAATGGACATGAAAAGAAAGAGTGGAGGGAGAGAGCGGGCTGTCTCATCAGGGGGAGAGTAATTGGGAGTATGTAGCAAGGTGTATATAAGTTTTTGTGCGAGAGATTGACTTGATTTGTAAACTTTCACTTAAAGCACAATAAAAATTATATATATATATATTTATATATAAAACGTATAGCTGTTCCCCTAGTCGGACACCCTGAGCTCTTTGAGGACAGTTATATAATCTCTGTATCCTCAGTTCCTCACACAGAGGACGCACTCAACAAATGGCTATTTAATTGAAGAAATGGTTGTTGGATTATAACACAGGCAGTACTAGGCTTAACAGAAGTATAAGAACAGAGGAGAAGTCACTACCTCTCCAAAGTGAGAAATGTCAGGAAAACCTATATAGAACAAGGTACACTAACTAGAACTGGGTCTAAAAGAGCAAACAGGAATTTGAGCACCTGAGAAGAAGAAGAGCGATCCAGAGTACGGTATAACCTGGGTGAAAAAATTGGTGATGTAAAAAATGGTAGGGGAAATGTGGAAGATGGGTTGGTTAAGAAAATTTGGCTTGCAAGGATCCAATTGCTCTCTGAAGCTCACAGTTACACAGGGAGTTTTTCTTTAGTGCCCAAGAGATCTCTACTCTCAAAGTACTTTTCTATGAATTTAGTCTCTCTTAAAAAACAGACCCTTTTATGTCTTTTTTACTTAATCGATTGTAAAAAACACGGTTATTATCACAGTGCTTAAGACAGAATCATAAAAACACATTTAAAAAAGTGTTTCCTTGGAAAGTTATAGTTTTAATTGTAAGTGGAGTGGTAACATCTTTAGCTTATTTACTCTACTTAAACAAAACTCAAAACATTGCCTTTGACAGAAATAGGAGACATGCAAGTTCATTTGTCCAAAATACGCTTAGATCTCCAGTGAATGCTACTATTATTGTGACCACTTCATAAGAGAAAATGTGTACATAAATCCTGTTGGACTTACAGAGGACATGTTGAATAGCTAGTTCTGGATATTTCTTGCCAATATGAGTATATAACTTAGTAGTTTGTTTAACACAATACACCTTTTCGTATAGGAGGCATAAGGCCAAATCTACCTAATGTTAAATATTAAATGTCAGTTATTTATTTATATTCAAGTTTACTTCAATCTTATCTCCCCCAGAAAGTTTTATTTTCTCCTGTAGAGCTCCCTCTGCTTGTTCCCAAAGTGACTTATATGCAGACTTTAACAAAGAGAAAACCCATGTAACAATTGTTGAATTGGTAAAGGTTATATTATATATATTTTTACCACAATAAAAGAAAAAGAGAAAAAATCCTATAGACTAGAAGGCACTCTGGCTTAGCCTAGTTCTACTATTTCAAGAATTTTTAATTCATTTTCCTTTTTTTCCTGTAGATCGTTCAATCAAGAAATGATGCCTATAATTCTGTGAATGTTTCATTTCTGTCCACATTTTTTGAGTTTTTCTTTTCTTTCCAAATTTCTGGAAGAAACTAGTAAGAAAAGCAGCATTTTCCCCTGTGCGTTACAATCATCTTTTAATCTTTTAGTAAAGATTAAAATTATTAGATGCCAAAAATTGAATTTGGATGAGTTTATTTTAAAATATTACAACTGAAAAACAAATTAAGGCTTATAGATTTTTAGAGCAAAATGCCTATTATTTTGGCTTAGTTAGAAAATCGAGTCACTAAGCATCATTAAAATTTAGTTTTTTTCTACCTTTTTATTGAAGTTATATTTTCAAGACCAGGATTAGTTGATACTTACTTTAACACTCTCCAGCATGAAAAATTTTACTGGGTGGAAAAAGACATTGGTTGCTGTTGTTTTTGAACAGTATGAAAAATGTTATATTAATCAGCATGATTAAACTGCCTCTTTGATCTCAAAGACAGCTGAAAAAGCAGTCCCTTTTTCAGAGCAGAAACTGGAATGTGTTAAATCAGTAAGTAAATAATAATTCCATGTGTTGACTCCTAGTTATCTGGAAACAGAAGGGGAAAGTCAGAAGAAACAGCCAAAACACGACTAAGGCATTCAGGGCAAATGAAAGCCATTTTTCTTCAATTTCCCTTACCAGATGGAAAACATGTATAACCATTTATTAGAGTTAATATCTGAATGCTTATTTTATGCCAGGTTCTTCATATTTGTTAACTCAACTAATTTTTCCAACACCCACTGACTTAGGCTGGGTTCTCTAGGGAAGCAAAACAGGTGAAGTGTATAAATATATAGAAGAAAACCCCACTGCCATCAAGCACTGTATACTGTATACTGGACACTAGTTTAGAACATACACAGTGTCCTGGAGAACACTGCTCCAGCCCTTCAAGGTACTGCCACATGGCTGGCACTGTAATTGTCTTTAGAAGGCCATTCTATTGTTTTAATAAGCCAGCTGCTTCAGGATGATGGAGAACACGCTAAGACTAGTAAATTCCATGAGCATGGGCCCACCGTCACACTTCTTCTGCTGTGAAATGAGTTCCTTAATCCGAGATGATGCTCTGTGGGATACCATGACAATGGATAAGGTATTCTTTAAGTGCATGCATGGTAGTTTTGGCAGAAGCACTACATGCAGGGAAGGAAAATCCATATAGAGAGGAAGTGTCTGTTCCAGTAAGAACAAAACACTGCCCTTTCCATGATAAGAGTGGTCCAATGTAATCAACTTGCCACCAGGTTGCTGGCGGATCACCTGGAGGGATGGTGCCATATCATGGATTCAGTGTTGGTCTCTGCTGCTGGCAGATTGGGCACCCAGCAGTGGCTAGAGCCAAGTTGGCCTTAGTGAGTGGAAGTCCATGTTGCTGGGCCCATGCATAACCTTCATCCCTGCCACCATGGACACTTTGTTCATGAGCCCACTGAATAATGATCGAAGTAGCTGGGCAAAAAGGATGAGTGGTTTTCACAGAATGACCCATCCTATCCAGATTGTTAAAATTATCCTCTGCTGAGGTCACCTGTTGGTGAGCATTCACACGAGATACAAACATCTTTGCTTCTTTAGCCCACTCAGGGAGGTCTATCCACATGCCTCTTCCCATTTCTCCCTGTCTTCAATTTTCCAGTCCTGTTCCTTCCAAGTCCCTGACGTTCCAGCCATACCACTGGCTGCAGCCCATGAATCAGTATACAATTGCACATCTGGCCATTTCTCCTTCCAAGCAAAGTGAACAACCAGGTACACTGCTTGAAGTTCTACCCATCAGGAGGATTTCCCTTCACCATTGTCCTTCAGGGAGGTCCCAGAAAGGGGCTGTAGTGCTGCCGCTGTCCACTTTTGAGTGGCACCTGGATATCTGCAGAACTATCTGTAAACCAGACACGAGTTTTCTCTTCCTCAGTCAACTGATAACTCCCCATGAGGCCAAAGGTGCAGACTGGGAGATGGAATGTAATGTGACAGGAATGGTGACCATGGGCATTTGGGCCACTTTCTCACGCAACTTACTTGTGCCGTCAGGTCCTGCTCGGGCCTGATCTTGTATATACCACTTCCATTTAATGATGGAGTGCTGCTGTGCATGTTCAACTTTATGACTCTGTGGGCCAGACAACACCCAGTTCATGAGGGGCACCTCAGGCTGCATGGTGACTTGGTATGTCATGGTTAAGTGTTCAGTCTCTACTAAGGCCCAGTAACACGGCAAAAAGTTTTTCTCAAAAGGACAGTAAATATTTGCAGAGGACGGCAGGGCTTTGCTCCAAAATCCGAAGGGTCTGCACTGTGATTCACCAATAGAGGCCTGCCAAAGACTCCAAACGGCATCTCTATCTGCCACTGACACTTCAAGCACCATTGGATCAGCTGGATCATATGGTCCAAGTGGCCGAGTGGCTTGAAGGGCAGCCTAAACCTGTTGCAGAGCCTTCTCTTGTTCTGGGCCCCACTAAAAACTAGCAGCTTTTCAAGTCACTTGATAAATAGGTCAGAGCAGCACACCCAAATGAGGAATATGTTGCCTCCAAAATCCAAAGAGGTCCACTATGCGTTGTGCCTCTTTTTCAGTTGTGGGAGGAACCAGATGCAATAACTTATTCTTCACTTTAGAAAGAATATCTTGACATGCCCCACACACCACTGGACCCCAAGAAATCCCACTGAGGTGGAAGGCACCTGAAATTTTTTGGGATTAATTTCCCATCCTCTAGCACGAAATTCTTTTACCAGTAAGTCCAGAATCATGACAGTTCTTCCTTACTAGGTCCAATCAGCATAATGTCATCATCAATGCAATGGACCAATGTGATGGCATATGGAAGCAAAAGGCAATCAATGTCCTTGTGGACTAAATTATAACATAGGGCTGGAGAGTTGATGTAGCTTGAGGCAGGCAACTGAAGGTGTATTGCTGGCCTTGCCAGCTGAAGGCAAACTGCTTATTAACTCGGGAGATCACTACAGGATGGGTTTGGAGACACACTGGATCTACTGTGAGATGGACATGAGCTAAGACCCCATTAATAACCTAATCTCCATATGCCTTCATTCTGATTGGTGGGCCACAGTGATGTTTTGGGTCTTCTGGAATTAATGTCAGTTCAAAGCCTATATCCAGTAATCCCTGAAAATTCTGGTTATTTCCTTTTCCTCAATGAACAGTCACTCTTGTAAAAGGCCATAGATCCCTTTGGGGAAGGCTGGGGGAAAGATTAACAATGTTTAAAATTTTGGCTTTAACAAAGAGAAATTTATTCTCATAGTTTAAGAGACTAGAAGTCTGAATTCAGGATATCAGCTCCAGGGGAAGGCTTTCTCTCTCTGTTGGCTCTGGCGCAAGGTCCTTGTCATCAATCTTCCCCTGGTCTAGGAGTTTCTCAGTGCAGGAACTTTGGGTCCAAAGGACATGCTCACTTCTGGCTTGCTTTCTTAGTGGTATGAGTTTTCCCTGTCTCTCTGCTTGCTTCTCTCTTTTATATGTCAAAAGAGATTGGCTTAAGACACAACCTTATCTTGTAGATTGAGTCCTGACTCGTTAACGTAATTGTCCCTAACCCCGTCTCATTAAGATCATAGAGGTAGGATGTGCAACACATGAGAAAATCACATCAGATGATAAAATGGTGGACAATCACACAATACTGGGAATCCTGGCCTAGCCAAGTTGACACACATTTATGGGGGACACAATTCAATCCATAATACCCACCTTTATGCAGATGTAACAAAAGTTAAAAAAGTTTAAGTAATTTGTACAAGATCACCCAGTTAAAAAGTTTAAAACACCTTCTGACCACTCAATCCATTCTGACATAATCATACACTATCTCAAATCACTATACCTTTTGTTTGAGGGCTATCTATAAGCACTTCAAAGAACAGGGCTATAAAAACCTAGCATAGTTCACCATCTCTGCTCAGTTAAATAACTGCTGAACTGAATCATTACCCATTTTGGTGAACACCTATATTTTTAATGTTGAATTCTCATTAACTAAGATAAACCAAAAACCAAACGCATTGCTACTGAGTTGATTCCGACTCACAGCAGCCCTACAGGACAACTCATATCAACCATTTAGGATTGGGCAGAACTGCCCCCATAGGGTTTCCAAGCAGTGGTTGGTGGATTCAAACTGATAACCTTTTGGTTAGCAGCTGAGCTCTTAACCACTGTGCCAACAGTGCTCCAACTAAGATAAAGGGATCTGATTTTTAGGGATCAGATTATTGAAAGAAGAAAAAAACTAAGTCTCCAAGATAATTCTGATAATGGATTAAGTATGACACCATGCATAGGTGTGTTTTACTCTAACACAGTGAAATGACTGTGAAAAATTATATGTACTCTAAATTTTTATGAATAATAGACAATGAATACTGAACTCTTCATAAAATGAAGAATTTTTAGCACTGCAAATTGGTGCCTTATAATTTAGCTGTTTTGAAAGTTTTAGTCACCATCAAGTTCTCTTAAAGCATGGAGAGTCTATAAAAATATGTGTCATGGTAAGGGCCACATAAACCAGATACTACATCAGCCTGAGATCCAAAGAACTGGATGATGCCTGGCTACCATGGCTGACTACACTGACAGGGAACACAACAGAGAATCCCTGATGGAGTAGGAGAACAGTGGGATGCAGATCTCAAATTCTTGTAAAAAGACCAGACTTAATGGTCTGACTGACACTAGAGGGACCCTGGAGGTCATGGTCCCCAGATCCTTTGTTAGTCAAGACTGGAACCATTCCCAAAGCCAACTCTTCAGACATGGATTGGACTGGACTACAAGACATAAAATGATACTGATGAGGAATGAGCTTCTTGGCTCAAGTAGACACGTGAGACTACGTGGGCAACTCCTGCCTGGAGGCAAGATAAGAAGGTAGAGGGGGACAGGAGCTGGTTGAATGGACATGAGAAATACAGGGTGGAGAGAAGGAATGTACAGTTTTATTAGGGGGAGAGCAGCTAGGAGTACACAGCAAGGTGTGTGTAAGTTTTTGTATGAGAGATTGACTTGATATATATATGGACTAAATTGTATCCCCCCAAAATATGTGTCAACTTAGTTAGGCCATGGTTCCACCAAGTATTGTGTGGTTGTCCCCCATTTTGTGATTGCAATTCTATGTTAAAGAGGATTAGGGTGGGATTGTAACACCCTTACTAAGGTCACATCCCTGATCCAATGAAAAGCGAGTTTCCCTGGAGTGTGGCCTGAATCACATTTTACCTTACAAGAGATTAAAGGGAAGCAAGAAGAGAGTGGGACCTCATACCACCAAGAAAGCAATGCTGGGGGCAGGGTGCATCCTTTGGACCCAGGGTTTCGGTGCAGAGAAGCTCCTAGTCCAGGGGAAGACTGATGAGAAGGGACTTCCCTCAGAGCTGATAGTGACAGAAATCCTTCCTCTTGAGCTGACACCCTGAATATGGACTTCTAGCCTACTAGATTGTGAGAAAAATAAATTTCTCTTTGTTAAAGCCACCCACTTGTAGTATTTCTGTTATAGCAGGACTAGATGACTCAAGACAGAATTTGGTACTGAGAGTGGGGTGCTGCTCTAACAGACATCTAAAATGTGGAAACAGTTTTGAAACTGTGAATGCATACAGAACTCAAATGGAAATGAGGAGAGCTGTTACAATGCAGACAACACAGATGGTAAGAAGCAGCAGTATAGGACCAGCAGCAGCAGACCTGACAACTGCAGACTACAAGCTGCAGCAGAACCAGGAGACAAGCTCCAGACAGCACTGGAGCCAACCCGCAGAGTGAGCAAGCTGAGTGCCTGTGAGCAGGAGCTTCCTGGCAGAGTGAAGTGCCTCTGGACACTTATCGGTGGAGCTGGGGTTGCCGACCCACAGACTGGAAGAGCTGAGTCCCTGTGGGCAGGAGGATTCCTGGCAGAGTGGGGTGCCTCTAAGCACTTATCAGTGGAACTAGGCTGGCCAACCCACAGAGCAAGAGAGATGAATCCTTTGTGCAGGAGGCTTCCTAGTGGACTAGGGTGCTTATGAGCACTAATCAGTGGAGCTAGGCTTGCCAACCCATGGAGCAAGCAAGCTAAGTGTCTTCCGGCCAAAGTTTACTGGTGGAGTGGGGTGCCTCCAGGCATTGGTGGAGCAACAGAGCTTTGGAACACTTGTCCCAGCAGGGCAGATGAGGGTGGAGAGTCTCGAGGAGCCGAGAGGCCAAGGAACCAGGAAGCAGATGCTGAAGAGACAAGGGACACAGGAAGCCGAGCTGACTCAGTCTCCAAAGGTATGGCCATGACCTCTGGGTGTTTCAAAGGGTGGAGCCACGGCCTTTGGTGTTTCTAAGGGTGGAGTTGCCACTCAGGTGGGCTAGGAGAATAATGTACCTAAAGCTGAGGGAGCAGAGTTGCCATCCAGTGGGCCTGGAAGGCAGAGTTGAGGCCCAGGGTCAAAGGGCCTCCACTCAGAATCCAGAGAGTGTGGCCAACACCTAGAGGCTAGATGACAGAGCCACTGTGTAAATGGTCTCAGAGAACAGAGGATTATTTTCAAGCCTTGAGGGTTAATGTAATATGTTCTGATGACTTGGCTTGTTCTGGATTCTGCAGATGCCTCTTGTTTGACTGACCTCCAGTTCTTGGGACTTGGGCTAGCAGCTTACCTGCTGATCTTGGGTTTGCCAGCCGCTGCAGCTATGTGAATTAGGAGAAACCTTGTGGTCTTGCCTGCTGATCTTGGGATTTGTCGTTCTTGACAACCTGTGAGCAAGAGTCCTGCTCTCTGACCTGCCGATCTTGGGTTCCCCAGCCCCTGAAGCTACGTGAATCTGGAGAAGCCTTGAGGTCTTGCCTGCCAATCTTGGGATTTGTCAGTCTTTCCAGCCCATGAGCAAGAGCCCTGCTCTCCAGCCTGCTGATTTTGGGTTTGCTAGCCCGTGCAGCTACGTGAATCAGGAGAAGCCTGTATCCCGCTCCACGGACTTGGGACATTCCAACCTCTGCAATCGTGTGAGCTGTTTCCTTGATATGTCTCTCTCTATATATATTTATACGCTTTACTGGTTTTGCTTCTCTAGAGAACCCAGCCTAAGACAATATCCATTTCTACATAGATAATTTTTCATTCCTGATAATTCTAACAATACCAGTAAATAGAGTAATTTTCACAAATTCAGTAAATATTTATGCACCTACTATGGGCAAGGCACTGTTGTGAGTTAACGTGAAGGAATATACAACTTCTAAGAAGTCCATCTGACAAAGTAAGGTTACTGAAAAGAACTAAAATGCATAAAAGATTAGATACATTGATGTTCACACAGTATCTTCAAAAAGCTTACTTTGTAACTTGTAATCTGACAAACTGTATAATTAGGATTCTAGTATAACCCCAGAACTCAGTTTCCCTTTTTCAGGCCTACAGAAGTGGAGGGGACAGTGAGGACTGGTAACTGAGAAGTAAAGGTCATCACCCAACATAGGAACACATACCATACAAAATGTAAAAACTAGAAAATATTTAAGACTTTGAAAAGTCTGGTAATTACTCTTCCATAGTCATCAACAAGAACAACCATGCTGACCGGTTTTTACAAAAACCATCATAATGAGTGAACGATCAATGTTAAAATAAAACTAATCCTACTTTGCTGAAATGAAAACTTCCCCTGATACCCAGATGATTTTTTTGTTTCTGGACTAGCAGCTTTATCAAATGTGCACCACACACACGAGCGTCACAACTGTATTTCAGAATGACCGTGGTACTGAAGTGGGGGATTCGTTCTAAAGAGAACAGAAACAGGGTGATCAAATCAGGAAGATGTGGCATTGGTCTAAGGGAGAGTGAAGGGTACACTGAGTTACCGAAAACCGGAAAAAAGGACAGATTTAAGAGGTATTACAAAGAAATCTGAAAACCTAGAAACTAATCAGATGTGGGAAGGGGAAAAAATTGAAAACAAGATTGATTGAGATTCTAGCTAAGGATTTCTTGCTTAATGTTGATCATAAGGTAAAAATTATAAACGAAGGAGAGAGTCTGAAGATCTCTTTTTCCTAAAGCACAAGCTCAGCCTTTCATACAATTTCATTCATGGTACACATTAACGTCTCCTGCAACGTAGCTGCCTCCTCCAGTCAAGGTTAGCATGCACGATATATGCTAGAGCTGACAACAATACCCAAGGGAAAGCCACCCATTGGAAACTATTTTTTTTTTAATAATTTTTATTGTGCTTTAAGTGAACGTTTACAAATCAAGTCAGTCTGTCACATATAAGCTTATATACACCTTACTCCATTCTCCCACTTACTCTCCCCCTAGTGAGTCAGCCCGCTCCCTCCTTCCAGTCTCTCCTTCCATGACCGTTTTGCCAGTTTCTAACCCTCTCTACCCTCCCATCTCCCCTCCAGACAGGAGATGCCAACACAGTCCCAAGTGTCCACCTACAAGTAGCTCACTCTTCATCGGCATCTCTCTCCAACCCACTGTCCAGTCCCTTTCATGTCTGATGAGTTGCCTTTGGGAATGATTCCTGTCCTGTGCCAACAGAAGGTTTGGGGACCATGACCACTGGGATCCTTCTAGTCTTGGTCAGACCATTAAGTCTGGTCTTTTTATGAGAATTTGGGGTCTGCATCCCACTGATCTCCTGCTCCCTCAGGGGTTCTCTGTTGTGCTCCCTGTCAGGGCAGTCATCGGTTGTGGCCGGGCACCATCTAGTTCTTCTGGTCTCAGGATGATGTAAGTCTCTGGTTCATGTGGTCCTTTCTGTCTCAGGCTCATAGTTATCGTGTGACCTTGGTGTTCTTCATTATCCTTTGATCCAGGAGGGTTGAGACCAATTGATGCATCTTAGATGGCCACTTGTTAGCCTTTAAGACCCCAGATGCCACATTTCAAAGTGGGTTGCAGAATGTTTTCATAATAGAATTATTTTGCCAATTGACTTAGAAGACCCCTTAAGCCATAGTCCCCAAACCCCCATCCTCGCTCCACTGACCTTCGAAGCATTCAGTTTATTCAGGAAACTTCTTTGCTTTTGGTCCAGTCCACTTAAGCCAACCTTCCGTGTATTGAGTATTGTCCTTCCCTTCACCTAAAGTAGTTCTTATCTACTAACCAATCAGTAAATAACCCTCTCCCACCCTCCCCACCTCGTAACCACAGAAGTATGTGTTCTTCTCAGTTTATACTATTCCTCAAGATCTTATACTAGTGGTCTTATACAATATTTGTCCTTTTGCCTCTGACTCATTTCACTCAGCATAATGCCTTCCAGGTTCCTCCATGTTATGAAATGTTTCACAGATTCGTCACTGTTCTTTATCGATGTGTAGTATTCCATTGTGTGAATATACCACAATTTATTTAACCGTTCATCTGTTGATGGACACCTTGGTTGCTTCCAGCTTTTTGCTATTGTAAACAGTGCTGCAATAAACATGGGTGTGCATATATCCGTTCGTGTACAGGCTCTTATTTCTCTAGGGTATATTCCAAGGAGTGGGATTTCTGGGTTGTATGGTAGTTCTATTTCTAACTTTTTAAGAAAACGCCAGATAGATTTCCAAAGTGGCTGTACCATTTTACATTCCCACCAGCAGTGTATAAGAGTTCCAATCTCTCTGCAGCCTCTCCAACATTTATTAGTTCGTGTTTTTTCGATTAATGCCAGCCTTGTTGGTGTGAGATGGAATCTCATCGTAGTTTTAATTTGCATTTCTCTAATGGCTAATGATCGTGAGCATTTTCTCATGTATCTGTTGGCTGCCTGAACATCTTCTTTAGTGAAGTGTGTGTTCATATCCTTTGCCCACTTTTTGATTGGGTTGTTTGTCTACTTTTGGTTGAGTTTTAACAGAATCTTACAGATTTTAGAGACCAGGAGCTGGTCGGAGATGTCATAGCCAAAAGTTTTTTTCCCAGTCTGTAGGTGGTCTTTTTACTCTTTTGGTGAAGTCGTTAGATGAGCATAGGTGTTTGATTTTTAGGAGCTCCCAGTTATCTGGTTTCTCTTCATCATTTTTGGTAATGTTTTGTATTCTGTTTATGCCTTGTATTAGGGCTCCTAACGTTGTCCCTATTTTTTCTTCCATGATCTTTATCGTTTTAGTCTTTATGTTTAGGTTTTTGATCCACTTAGAGTCAGTTTTTGTGCATGGTGTGAGGTATGGGTCCTGTTTCATTTTTTTGCAAATGGATATCCAGTTATGCCAGCACCATTTGTTAAAAGACTATATTTCCCCCAATTAACTGACACTGGGCCTTTGTCAAATATCAGCTGCTCATATGTGGATGGATTTATATCTGGGTTCTCAATTCTGTTCCATTGGTCTATGTGCCTGTTGTTGTACCAGTGCCAGGCTGTTTTGACTACTGTGGCTGTATAATATGTTCTAAAATCAGGTAGACTGAGGCCTCCCACTTTCTTCTTCTTTGTCAGTAATGCTTTACTTATCTGGGGCTTCTTTCCGTTCCATATCAAGTTGGTGATTTGTTTCTCCATCACATTAAAAAATGTCGTTGGAATTTGGATCGGAAGTGCATCGTATGTGTAGATGGCTTTTGGTAGAATAGACATTTTTACTATGTTAAGTCTTCCTATCCATGAGCAAGGTATGTTTTTCCACTTATGTAGGTCCCTTTTAGTTGAAACTATTTTTGACTAAAGTTATAAAGTCACTTCATGGTAGCAACCCCCTTCCTTTACCCTACCTCCACACATACCCATAAAAATTTAAGTCCTGATACAAACCTACAAAAATGACTGCCTAGTTTCCACATAACTTGTTGCTGTCGAGTCGATTCTGACTCATAGCAACCCTACAGGACACAGCAGAACTGCATCATAGAGTTTCCAAGGAATGCCTGGTGGATTCAAACTGCCAACCTTTCGGTTAGCAGTTGAACTCTTAACTGCTACGCCACCAGGATTCCCTCGTTTCCATACACGTGCATGGATATTTGTGTAATGACAGTGGGTATCTTGGCAAAAACGCAAGATACTCTGAACAGATTGTACGAGTAAGAGAAAGTCCCTACACTGTCCCCAAAGAGCTGATGCAACAGGGAGATTACTGTTAAAGAAAAAAAGCAGGGCTTGAATTTAGGATTTAAACTTGGTAAATCTATCTAAAAGAGGGAGTGTATGGTTTTTACAACAATCAGGAAAAGAAGAAGGGAAGGATTGTGTATGTCCACCCTAAAGAGTTATATTAAAGAATGTCAACAGCTTCCTGAGCATTATAAGGTCTTTTACACGTCTCCCAATAAGATGTAACCCGGACAAATAGAAGATCTTATTAACTATTAAGGTGTCAGTCTGCTACTGTGTTTGAAGAAAAGATGATTCATTTCTGGAAAATAATTACAACCTCAGCTTATTTAAGTCTCTCTCACTCTGTGCCCCATTCCCTATGTAATCCCTTACCTTTTCAAAGTCAGTGGACAATCCTTTAATCTACTTAGAAGCCTAACCAGAGATATAAATCAATTCACATAATGAACCAATAACTATAACAGTACTAACATTTGTACTCAGTGTTACATTTACTAAATATTTTTATATGTATCATATTGTTTGCTATTCACTAAAACTGAGTATAGGTTAAGTATCCTGTTAGAATTTGACAAACAACTATTATACAAAATGTTAAGTGTTGTGTCCACCTAGAAAGCAACACTGCCTATAGCCAGAACTCCAGCCCAGGTCCTCTAAAATCAATCCTCACTCTCTCTGTTCTATTTTGTACCCCATACAGAACAAATGTAGCAAAGGTCACCAACACATATCAGGCAAGAGCTGGCTAGCAGTCTTTTCTACCAGAGAAAACACATTAATCACTTAGCCAATTTTATTAAATGTATTCTATAAACCACGCATTGTGTTAGATGCTAGGGAAACACAGTGACATGTGGATGACACAACCCTGCTTGTTGAAAGTGAAGAGGACTCGAAGCATTTACTGACGAAGATCAAAGACTACAGCATACAGTATGGATTACACCTCAACATAAAGAAAGCAAAAATCCTCAGAACTGTACCAGTAAGCAACATCATAATAAACAGAGAAAACACTGAAGTTGTGAAGGATTCCATTTTACTTGGATCCACAATCAACGCTCATGTAAGCAGCAGTCAAGAAATAGTCAAGAACAACTTACTGTACTAGGCAAATCTGCTGGAAAGGACCTCTTTAAGCCACAGTATTTTCAATCGCCTTATATGTACACAAAAGCTGGACAATGAATAAGGAAGACCGAAGAAGAATTGATGCCTTTGAATTATGGTGTTGGTGAAGAATATTCAATATACCATGGACTAGTATTTTAGAGTCAGAAGAATGAATAAATGTGTCTTGGAAGAAGTACAGCCATAATGCTCCTTAGAAGCTAGGATGGTGAGACTTTGTTTCACGTACTTTGGACATGTTATAAGGAGGGACCAGTTCCAGGAGAAGGACATCACGCTTGGTAGAGGGTCAGGGAAAAAGAGGAAGACTCTCTGAGATGGACTGACACAGTGGCTACAATGGGCTTAAACACAGCAACAACTGTGAGGATGGTGGATGTGAGGGGAGGATGGCACAGCACAGGGCAGGAAGGCGCAGGACAGGGCAGTGTTTCGTTCTGTTGTACACAGGGTTGCTATGAGTTGGAACTGACTCAACGGCACCTAACAACAGCAGTAACAGCAAGATAGCACGGGGACTGTGTTAGATGCTAGGGAAACAGCAGTGAACATTACACATATCATTAATGCATTTGTGAAGCTTATACTCTGCCAGGGATGTTAGACATTAAATGAATTAATATCCATCAAGAGAAAAGTGGTTAACTAAAGTATGGTCATCAATACTGTGGAATATTATGAAGTTATTCAAGTGAATGTTCTATATGAATAATACAGAAGTCTCAAAAATTTCATGAAAAGTAAAAATGCTAGCTGTGAAATAATATGGGTAGCATGACCCTATTTTTGTTTAAAAAACTACTTAGTAAGTTGGTTTAGAAAACATACATGAACTTGGAAGTAGAATTGAGGAGAGCTTTTATTTTTTATTCTCTATATACCTGAATTGTTCAGTATTTTTAAAACAAATGCTCATCGCTTTTGTAACTGAAAAAAAAAAATCATAATGAAGAAGGGAAAACTCAAGAAATCAGCATTTGGTGTGTTACAATAGAACAGTATATGGGAACATAAAGCAGGAAAACTCACCTAGTCAGTCAGGGAAGGCTTCTCATAGGAAATGAAAATCGAAGTCTAAAATAAAGAGCTAGCAAGGTGAAGTGGCAGGGGGTAGGAGACAAGAGGGAAGATGGCACTTTCAAGGAAGTAAAAGAACTTCAGTATAGCTGGTAGAAAGGAGAATAGCTTAAAAGTGAGGTTGGCAAGTAAGAAAGGGTCAGATCACACAAGGGATTACATATCTGGATCTGCCAAACAACAACATAACTAAAAATCTTCTGTGTGAAAAGTACCATCTTAATTTTTAAATCAAATTTTAAAAGGTCACTCCACAGGGCAGCGAAAATACTATAGAACAGATGTGGCCTGCTCAACCAGAAACTCGAGAGGTAAGGCTAAGATATATCGATATAGTTTAACATATTTCATAGGTAATTCTGATGTGTGTATTGAGAACCACTAGTATACTGGTTAAGAGTACAGACATATTCATGCTTGGGTTTAACTCTTGGGCCTCGGCAAGTTATTTAACTTGTCTTATCTTGCATTTCCTAATCTCAAAAATAAGGTAATAATAGTACCTTACTTCAAAATGTTGTGATAATTAAATGAGTCAATGCTTTAAAGCACTGGCCTTAATATCTGGTCTAATAGGGGTTTGAGAATTTATCCAGTTGAACTATCTCAGATCTGGAAAAGCGGTGACTTAGTCAAGGTCCCTCATTTAATAGCAGGCCAAATACTCCAAAGGTATTATGACTCCTACTTTGATGTTCTTTTTCCAGTACATTTTTTTTTTTGATTAGTTTCTCTAACGACCCTCCAGCCTAGTATTCATACTCAAGAAATATCATTTAGCATATTCCCAAGCGTATCTCCTTACTTCTTTCTGAAATCAACTAAGTCTCCACAGTAATTCTAAAAACACTGCTTATTTTTATCTGCAACCCTTTTAAGGGTTTCCACTCCAAATTCTATCTTTTCTTTAAAATCTAGTTCAAGACTCACTCTCTAGAGGTAGCAATTCCTTTAGCTTGGACTTGATATTCTCCAGCCTCCTTATAACCATATCTTACGTACTATATGGACACTGGAAAGAACAGAGATGTGATTTTAGGTCATGTGGTCTGAGGTCTCAGTCTCAAAAAGTTCAGTGAGTATATACATTCAAATGGAAATAAAATATAAAGGGAAGCCAAAAGCTTGAGAAGAGGTATGTTAAAGGGAAGGTTTTGTTTGTTAATTAAAAAACGGGAAAAAAAAAAGTACAGGCTGAGGAGAAGGAGCCAGTAACAAAAAGATGAATTGAAAACCAGGAGAAAATAGATAAGAGTAATAAAAATAAGGTCCACATAACTGGGAAGTGTAAGGGTCAAGATCACACAGATGGAAAGTCTGGTTTTGGTTAAAAGGAAGGGAAGATAATGACTGTACACATAAATTTAAAATGGAGAGGAATGGCATACAATTGAAATAACTTACTTTTTTTTTGTTTGTTTACTTTTTTAACTAGCGTGAGACCTTTAAAAATGTACTACTACAGTTTAGAGTACTATTCCAAACTTTTTTTGACTGCACAATCTATCAAGTAAAAAAAAAAAAAAATTGAACCAATGCCTCTAATATATGTATAATACATATTTAACAACAACAACAAAAAACCAAACCCATTGCTGCTGAGCTGATTTCGACTAATAGCAACCCTATAGACAGAGCAGAACTGCTCCATAGGGTCTTCAAGGAGCAGCTGGTGGATTCAAACTGCCGACCTTTTGGTTAGCAGCCAATCTCTTAACCACTGTACCAACAGGGCTCCATATACATATTTAGTCATAAATTATATAATGTACAAATACAAAGTATCTGGATGTGTGTGTATTTAGTTATAAATTATATCTAGATACTCTGTGCATTATATAAACTATAAAACAAAAACATAACTTTAAAAGGATGAAATAAACATGCAGTAAACACTATTTCTAACGTTTTTCCAATTATGATAGGTTTATCTATCAATGGCTACCATCTCAAAAGAGTTAAAGGTTTAGGGTAAAGTCCATCACTATGAAAGTGACTATAAATCCATATTTTAAATGGTCCCTGGGTAATTGTAAATTATTTTTGGATTACCTCTTTTAAGGTCTGTTTGGGTCATCATTGTTTTTACTTTATAATTAAGCTGATGAATAGCTTTTACTAGAAGTGTCATTTCTGTCATTTTTATGGTGTTTGCTTATTCTTATGTTATCAGAATTATCTTCAGTCTGAATTTTTACATTTTTTCCAGTAGTATTTTAAAGCTTTTTGTCCAGTTTTTGAGACAGTTTAAATCAATGAGTATCATCTGTAAATCCACTGTATCAGAAGAACGCTGTTATAAACAAACAGTGAGGGTGTCACTAAATCTCGTATTTGTGTGTATGTATGTGTGGGTGTGTGTGTAAGTAATCTTGTGCACCCACAATAATGTGAACACCCTACTCTAGAGAACACTAATTTAGATCACGGGTTCTGGTCTCTCAGATTTGCCATATGAACTATGTGAACTTGGGAACGTAATTTAATCCTGGTCTCAGTCACATCGTCTATAAAATAAGGATAAATACCTTTTTATCTCAAAGGGTTACTGTGAGAATCCGGTGAAATAACATATTAAAAAGTACCTGATACATATACTAAAGATAGTGACATCTCTTATTAGTTGTATTCATACTTCGTTTATTCAATTTAATTTTTATATTTTCATATTAAAAATATATTTTAATATTTAATGAGGACTAGTAGAAGTGATGGGCCCTCGTGGCGCAGTGGTTAACAGCTCAGCTGCTAACCAAGTGGCTGACAGTTGGAATTCACCAGCCACTCCTTGGAAACCCTATGAGGCATTCTACTCTGTTGTATAGGGTCGCGATGAGTCAGAATCAATTCGACAGCAACGGCTTACTAAAAGTGACTACTATCACAACCAGGTAAGCTTTCCCCAAAAACAACTTTGCCAAGTGATTTTTAAAAAAATGTTTACTAATTCACTGATCTCTTATTTGGTACTGAAATTTTTGTTATATAGTATGATTATAGGGTCTATCAGTCACAATTTAATTCTCCCATATATATTCAATTTAACTAGTCATTAAGGTACATGAAATATCAACATTATATCACATATAAGTTTTAAAAATAAACTAAGAAATTTCTCATCATCACAGGCTGAAATGTAGATGACTAATAGCATCAGTCAATATACCAATGTGGGCATAATTAAGACAAAAACTTTCTAAACCTATGTATAAATAATTATCAAGGAAAATGAAAGAAGTAGGATCTGTTACAATTTTAAGACCTTAAATATTTTTTCTTCCTTTGCTGACTTTAAATGTTTAATTATTCCACATAAGTGAAATGCACCACTAGAAAACATGAGATGACATTTAATTTATAATTTGTAAAAGGATGAATAAAAGTTATTTTGAAGTTTCTTTTTAAATTCACACACTCCTAATTAATATTCATGAGGACAATTTTACAAAAGCAGTTACAAAACTATGCCAGAGGAAGGCATGGAAATATATAGTTATGCCGGAGGAAGAAGAAGAAAATTTCACTCAGAATGGAGGATTTAAATTCAATACATACATTTCCCAAGTAATACTTTTATAATATTTTAATTAAATTATTCATTAGTCAGAAGCAACACTGTGGAAAACGAGAAAATGTCGCACAAAGGCTAAGTTCATTTGTTCTGGACAGGTGGCCAGTTGGCTGCTCTGTGTCAGCAGTCCAAACCCATCCACAATAGCTCCAAAGATGATTATGCAAATGGCAGTCAACTCAGCCATTTTCCCAGGAACGGGAGAAGAGCTCCTAGTAGAAGCTGTAATTGTTCCCTAGTCATGTGGGAAAACAAGAATTTGTGTGTGTGTGGGGGGGGCGGGGGGGTTGGTGCTGGAAGCAGAGTGTTCTCATTAAAGGCACTATGTCTGTGTATGATAAATAAACACGTACACACACACAAGCAATGAAATCCCTTGTTCCATATTCTCTCCTGAATTCGGCTTGAATTTCCGGCAGCTCCCTATCGATGTACTGCCGCACCCATTTCTGATTTATCGTCAGCATAATCTTACTTGCATGTGATGATATTTTTCAGTAATTTTCCCATTCCGTTTGATCACCTTTCTTTGGAATAGGCACGTATAGGGATCTGTTCCAGTCAGTTGACCAGGTAGCTGTCTTCCAAAGTTTTTGGCATAGACAAGTGAGCATTTCCAGTGTTGCAACTGTTTGTTTAAACATCTCAAATGGTATTCCATCAATTCCTGAAGGCTTATTTTTTGCCAATGCTTTTAGTGTAGCCTGGACTTCTTCCTTCGGTACCATTGTTTCTTGATCATATGCTACCTCTTGAAATGGCTGAACGTCAACAAATTCTTTTTGGTACAATGACTCTGTGTATTCCATCTTCTTTTAATGCTCCCTGAGTCATTCAATTTTTTGCCCACAGAATCCTTCAATATTGCAAACCTAGGCTTGCATTTTTAATTCAGTTCTTTCAGCTTGAAAACTGCTGAGTGTGTTACTTCTTATTGGTTTTCTATCTCCAGGTCTTTGCACATTTCATTATAATGTTTTGTCTTCTCCAGCTGCCCTGTGAAATCTGTTCAGCTCTTTTACTTCATCATGTCTTCCATTCATTTTAGCTACTCTACATTCAAGAAAAAGTTTCAGAGTCTCTTCTGACATCCATTTTGGTCTTTTTTTTTTAATTTATTTCTTAAAATATTTTGTTGTTCTTGTTGAGAATATACACAGCAAACCATACATCAATTCCATAGTTCCTATAAAAATATAGGTACAATTTAGTGACACTGATTACATTCTTCGAGTTCTGCAACCATTCTCACCCTTCTTTTCTGAGTTGTTCCTTTCTCATTCACATAAATTCACTGCCCCCCCTAAGGTTCCTATCAAATCTTTTGAGATGTTGTTGTCAGTTTGATACCAAAGAGATAGTTCTTAAAAGAGCATAATGCTCAAGGCAGACCTTTGTTACTAGTTAAGCTCAACTATTGCTCAGTTTTAACATGACTTCAGGGGATATTTTTTATTTAAGGTTTAAAGATTATTCCAGGGCAATAATTTCAGAGGTTCGTCCAGCCACCATAACTCTACAAAGTCTAGCATCCATGAGAATCTGAAATTCTGTTCTGCATTTTCTCCTACATGATGAGAAGTATTCCATTGTATGTATTTACTATACTTTGTTTATCCATTCATCTGCTGATGGGCATTTAGGCTGTTTCCACCTTTTGACTATTATGAATAGTGGTATAATGAACACTGGTGTACAAGTCTCTTTTTGAGCCTCTGCTTTCAAGTCTTCTGGGTGTATACCTAGGTGTGGAATTCCTAGGTCTTATGGTAGTTCTATTTTTAGTACTCTTTGGAACTGCCACATTGTTTTCCACAATGGCTGTACTGTTTTCCACTTCTACCAGCAGTGGATAAAGGTCTTTTTAATGACTTTTTCTTTCATGTATGATGTCCTTGATGTCATCCCACAACTCGTCTGGTCATTAGTGTTCAAAGCATCAAATCTATTCTTGAGATGGTCTCTAAGTTCAGGTGAAATATACTCAAGGTCATACTTTGGATCTCGTGGATTTGTTTTAATTTTCTTCAGCTCCAACAGCCGGATTCAGAAGAGGATGTAGAACAAGGGATATCATTGCTAATGTCAGATGGATCTTGATTGACTGCAGAGAATACCAGGAAGATGTTTACCTGTGTTTTATTGACTTGCAAAGGCATTTGACTGTGTGGATAACAAATTATGGATAACATTGAGAAGAATGGGAATTCCAGAACACTTGACTGTACTCATGTGGAACCTGTACATAGATCAAGAGGCAGTCATTCAAGAACAACGGGATGCTTCATGGTTTAAAATCCGGAAAGTTGTGTGTCATGGTTGTATCCTTTCACCATACTTAATGCATCTGTATGCTGAGCAAATAATCCAAGAAGCTGGACTAAATAAAGAAGAATGCAGTATCACGACTGGAGGAAGACTAACAACCTGTGATAGGCAGATGACACAACTCTGCTTGCTGAAAGTAAAGAGGACTTGAAGCACTTACTGACGAAGATCTAAGACTACAGCCTTCTAGATGGATTACACCTCAACTTAAAGAAACAAAAACCCTCACAACTAGACCAAAAAGCAACATTAAATAAACAGAGAAAGGATCATAAAGGATTTTATTTTACATGGATATAAAATCAACAGCCATGGAAGCAGCAGTCAAGAAATAAAATGACATATCGCATTGGGTAAATCTGCTGCAAAAGCTCTTTTTCAAGTGTCAAAGACCAAAGATGGCACTTTGAGGACTAAGGTGTACCTGACTCAAGTCATGGTATTTTTAATTGCCTCATATGCACGTGAAAGCTGGACAATTACTAAGGAAGATTGAAGAAGAATTGATGCCTTTGAATTATGGTGTTGGTGAAGAATATTGAATATACCATGGACTTTCAGAAGAATGAGCAAATCTGCCTTGGAAGAAGTATGGCCAGAAAACTCCTTAGAAGCAAGGATGACAAGACTATCTCACCTACTTTGAACATGTTATCAGGAGGGACCAATCCTGCCTGGTAGAGGGTCACGGAAAAAAGAGGAAGAACCTCAAAGAGATGCATTGACACAGTGGCTGCAACAATGGACTCAAACACAGTAATGATTTTGAGGTTGGTGCAGGACTGGGCAACATTTCGTTCTGTTGTATATAAGGTAGCTATAAGTCAGAATCGACTCGATGACACCCAGCAACAAAACACATATGTGTGTGCATTGGTGTCTGTGTGTGTAAAGTATATGTGTTTGATGTATATTTCTCAAACACCACCCACAGCTTATTCCATTCTCTTCCCTAAGGTCTCCTTGCTTAGAAGCTCTGCCTTCTCATCAATGCCGAGCCTTAACTGTTGGTATACCTCCCCTTGCCAATAAGATATACACCAAATGTTATTAACTTTTGACCACTGCATCTTGTAAGCATGAGATATTCTCGATAAAGCAGGGATAAAAAGTATTTTTACTTTATATCATCAAGCATTTTTCTTTTTCATCCTGGGACATAATGAAACAGACTGAAGATAAAAATCCATCAAACTGAAGCACGATATTGACAAAGGAATACTATTTCCTGGCATTTATTAACTAATGCTATGTTTTCAAAGTGTTTTTGTTTTTTAAGTAAAGTCCTGAGGTTCCTTACTTTCTAAATGGCAGTGTTTAAGTTATCAGCTCAAACATCTGATTTTATAATTATCTCTGGAATAAAACCTTTTCCATATATTACAGCTGATGGATTTCGGGTATTGTTGTTCCTGTTGGGTGCCACAGCGACCTACAGGATTAAAAAACACCACTTTTTTTTCTTTTTCTTACCTCTCTTGCCCTAGTCACTCCTCGAATCTCTCCTATGTAAGACAGAGACATTACCTACTTTATTTAGCAAGGACCATAAGATGCTACTACTTTCTTTACCTACAGTTTCTACAAGTCATATGTTATGCTGGAAAATGTTGCAAAGTCTGCATGTTCTAAATTTATTTAGGGGAGAATTTTTCTTCAAATGCCTGCATACACACACACACACACACACACACATACAAACAGAGAGAAAATATATAATTTTCTTCACAAATGCAAAAAATATTTTAAAATAATAATTAAAAATTTCTAAATGCTTAATTAAGAACAGATACACTCTTGCCATGAGATCAGGAGAACTGGATGGTGCTCAGCTACCATTACTAAATACTTTGATCAAAGATTCTATAGAAGAATCTTGATCAAAAGGGAGAAAACGCAGAAAAGAATTTCATATTCTCATTTATGAACTGTTGAACTGGTGTATGCTTTGCTGTATATAGTCTCAATAACAACAAAATAAAAAGGATACACTCTTTAATGAAAGCCAACCATAACCACAACAGCTTGTTCAAAAATGTTACTGATACAAGATTTATTTGATATAAACTTCACTGTCAATGAAACAAATTAACTCTTTTTCCCAAAATTATTTAGTCCAGCTTTGAAATGACTGCTTCTTTTGGGAAACCCTCACAAAGTACTTTGCTTATTACCAGGCTGAGGGCTGGGGACCACGGTCTTGGGGGATATCTAGGTCACTGGGCATAACAGCTGAAAAAAAAGTGTTTCACATCCTACTTTGGTAAATAGCACCTGTGGTCTTAAAAGCTTGTGAGTGGCCATCTAAAGTATTCCACTGGTCCCACCCTGTCTGGAGCAAGGGAGAATGAAGAAAACCAGAGACACAAAGGAAAGATTAGTCCAAAGGACTAATGGATTACAACTACCACAGCCTCTAACAGACTAAGTCCAGAACAACTAGATGGTGCCCAGTTACCACCACTGACTGCTCTGACAGGGATCACAATAGAGGATGCCAGACAGAGCTGGAGAAAAAAGTAGAACGAAATTCTAACTAAAAAAAAAAAGACCAGACTCTTGCTGGTCTGACAGACTAGAGAAACCCTGAGACTATGGCCCTAGGACACCCTTTTAATTCAGTACTGAAGTCACTCCTGGGGTTCACCCTTCAGCCAAACATTAGGCCCATAAAACAAAACAAGACTAAATGAGCACACCAGCTCAGGGCACAGGGCTCAAGGCAGGAGAGGACAGGAAAGCTGGTAATGGGGAACCCAAGGTCGAGAGGGGGAAAATGTTGACATGTTGCAGGGTTGGCAACCAATGTCACAATGTCACTGTTAACAGTTTAATCAGAAACCAATTTGCTGTGAAAACCTTCACCTAAAGTACAATTAAAAAAGAGAAAAAACAAACAAAAAAAGTACTTTGCTTATGTCTCTCACCATATCCTTACTTTAATACAGCCATTCATTTTTTTCGTGGCCCTAAATTCAAACAGATGAGTATATCAGCCTCTGCTCTCAAGTAACTAACACTCCAGTGACAGAAATATCCAACTGAAAAAAATGTTCTCACTACATTGTGATGTAGGTATAGAGTGGCCACGTTGAGTATAGTAGACTATACTTACTGTTCAAAAATACTCCCTACCACCCCACAATGTTGGCTAAAATAAAAAAAGACAGATAATACCAAATGTACAGGGAGATGTGGAAAAATCAAAACCCTCATATATTACTTTGAATGTAAAATGGTGTAGCCACTTAACGGAAAACAGTTTGGCAGTTCTTCAAAATGCTAAACACAGTTACCAAATGACCCAGCAATCCCACTCCTAGGTATATACCCACAGAGAACTGAAACCATATATCCACACAAAAATCTGTACATGAATGTTCATAGTAACATTATTCACAACAGCCCCAAACTGGAATCAACCCAAATGTCCTCAACTGATGAATGGATAAATAAAATGTGGTATATTTATAGCTATACAACTGAATATTAATCAGCCATAAAAAGAGCAATGAAGTACTGATTCAAAGGGCCAAGAAATGTCAAGACAAAGAACAATGTGAAAGCCTTACTATACCAGATATCAAAATTTATTGGAAAGCTATTTAAATTAAAATAATGCATTTTTGTAAAGACAACAAATAGACCAATAAAGCAGAAAAAAGATCTGAGAAATGACCCACAGATACGTGAACAACGTATGACAAAAGTGGCTCTAGATCAGTAGAAAAGGGCTGTCTTTTCAATAAAAGATGCTGGCACAAACGGGTATCTATATGTGAAAAAATGAAACTAGGATGCCTATTTCATAAAAAAAAAAGAAAAACTTTTTTTTTTATGATATACTAAATCAATCCCTAGTAAATTATGGATATATATATTAAAAAAAATTTTTTTTTATACTATAAATATTTATGGATATAAAAATACTATAAAGGATATTGGGCAATATTTTCTATATGACAGAGAATATAAGGCAAAAGATTAATAAACTCAACTATATTAAAATAAAGAACTTCAGTTAATAAAAGGCATCACTCTTTATTAAAATGATCAAAAGAGACAATGGGTCTCTTGCATTTCTACAAGTCTTGCAAGCAGAGGAACTGACTGCCTTTGTTCCCAACATCCTCTCAAGGATATCTGTATAGCAAACAGCCTTGGAAGAGATAGTATCTATCCCCCTGTGGAGATAGATACAAAGGGTAGGTTTGGTTACTGTTCCATATAATAAAGATAATAACTTTCTCCAGGACAAAGATCAGGCTTGTTTACTGTCGGTTATAAAAGATTGAGGTTCCCTAAGCTAGGAAATCCGCTCTTGTAACTCAATGGACTGTTACTTGGCCCTCTTTGCATTGCCCGGTGGAAATCAGGTCTCAGGAAACCAGCATACAAATGCTGACTCTCTGGCTACCACTACTGAGGTGAGTAATAACCTTTTGTCTCTGACCAAGAGTCTTGTTTCTTCCAGTATACAGGTGACGGTGGCAGGCTAACTTGTTAGCTTGCAAGTAGGGTTAAATTTCAGAGCCTTCAGAGTTTTTGACCACCATTCCAAGAGTGAATTTAAAAAACAACCACACAAACACACACAAAAGCCACGGAGTGGAAAAAGATATTTTAACCCATGTTACCAACAAATGTGTTTTTCCTTAGAATATATGTTATTGTTATATGCTGCTGAGTTCATTCCAACTCATAGTAACCCTAAAGGGCAGAGGAGAACTGCCCCACAGGGCTCCCAAGGCTGTAATCTTTAAGGAAGCAGGCTGCCACAACTTTCTACTGTGGAGTGACTGGTGGGTTTGAACTGCCGACATATAGTTTGCTGCCAAGTGCTTAACCACCGCACCACCAGGGCTCCTTACGCGCACGCGCACGCACACATTTGGTTTAAGGGCAATAGCTTTAGGCATTCATCCAGTCACCACAGCTCCAGAAAGTCTGGAGTCTGTGAGAATTTGAAATTCTGCTGTACCTTTCCCCTCTTTTGATCAGGATTCTTATATAGGATCTTTGATTAAAACGTTCAGTGATGGTAGCGGGGTACCATCCAGTTCTTCTGGTTGTATGGCAAAGGAGGCAGTTGTTCAATGGAGGCAATTAGTCACACATTCCATATCTTCCTCCTATTCCTGACTCTTCTTTTTCCTCTGTTGCTCCACGTGAATAGAGACCAATTGCTGTGCCCTGGATGGCCGCTTGCAAGCTTTTAACGCCCTAGGCACTACACAACAACAAAAAAAATACTAGGAGGTAAATCAGAAACACTAAACACGTTATTAGGCCAATTAAGTGGGATGTCCCATGGAACCTACATGGGTTGAATTTTATAAACATGATGATAAATGAGGTATGACTCAAAGAATATATTCAGTATGATTCACCTTTATGAAAATTTGAAAAACATGATAAACTACGACATTGTCTTTAAGGATGTGTACATCGCTATAGAGAAAAACCATGACTACCATAAAAGTCACAGTAGTATTAGCAAAGTAAACTAAAAAAAAGATGTTATAATAAAAAAGGGATACACAGGGATCTTCCAGGGTGCTAGCAATGTTTTATTGTTTTACCTAGGTGGTGTTACACAGGAATTTGCTTCATAATTGCCTATTTAGTGTATACTTATGTTTCTTGTATTTTTATTTCTATTACTTTTCACAATTAAAAAACAGCTTTTAGTTTTTATTTTTATTGTGCTTTAGGTGAAAGTTTACAGTTCAAGTTAATTTCTCATTCAAAAATTTGTACACATATTGTTTTGTGACATTAGTTGCAATCACCACAATGTGACAGCACACTCCTCTTTTCCACCCTGGGTTCCCTGTGTCCATTCGACCAGTTCCTGTCCCTTCCTGACTTCTCATCCTGCTTTTGGAGAGAAGCCGCCCATTTGGTCTTATATATTTCATTGAACTAAGAACCACATTCCTCAAGTGCATTATTTTTTGTTTTATAGTCCTGTCTAATCTTTGTCTGAACAGTAAGCATTGAGAATGGTTTCAGTTCTGGGTTAACAGAGCATCCAGGGGCCATAGTTTCAGGGGTTCCTCTAGTCTCTGTTAGATCATTATGTCTGGTCTTTGTACGTGAATTTGAATTCTGTTCTACATTTTTCTCCTGCTTTGTCTAGGACTCTCTGTTGTATTCCTTCTCAGGGTGGCCATCAGTGGTAGCCAGGCACCATCTAGTTCGTCTGGTCTCAGGCTGATGGAGTCTCTGGTTCATTTGGTCCTTTAGTTCTTGGGGACAGTATATTCCTTATGTCTTTGGTTTTCTTCATTCTCTTTTGCTCCAAGCAGGATGGCATCACTTGATACATCTAAAATGGCTACTCACAAGCTTTTAGGACCTCAGGTGCCAGTCACCAAAGTGGGATGCAGAACATTTTCTTAAGAAACCCTGTTATGCCAATTGACCTACATGTCTCCTGAAAGTATGGTCCCTAGGCCCCAGCCCCAGCTACTTTGTCCCTCAAAGTGTTTGGATGTAGCTAGGAAACTTCTTTGCTTTTGCTTTGGTCCAGTTGTGCTGATTTCCCCTGTATTGTGTGCTATCCTTCCCTTCGGTGAAGCTGACCCTTGTTCTCCTATCTAGTTAGTGATTGTCCCTTCCCTCCCTCCCCACCCTCATAACCATCAAAGAATGACTTTTTTTCTGTGTTTAACACTTTTCTTGATTTCTTATAATAGTGGTCTCATACAATATTTGTCCAAAAAATAGTTTATTTTAAATGACTAAACCATCAAAGGAGTCCCTGGATGGCACAAATGGCTAACACACTGAACTACTAACCAAAAGGTTGGAGGTTCCAGTCCACCCAGAGGTGCCTCAAAAGAAAGGCCTGGTGATCTCCTTTAGAAAAGAATCAACCATTGAAAACTCTATGGAGCAGAGCGCTACTTTGACACACACAGGGTCATCATGAGCTGGAATCAACTTGATGGTAACTTGTTAAAGGTTTGGACCATCAAATAATTAGACCATAGGTGGATTATATTGATTTATGTATATACATGAATGCATATGCTAAATTAGAAGAACCTTATTTCCTAATTATTCGATTTTCCCACTTCCTATATTCTATTGGTACATACATAGAAGGCATGCTGTAAAATCTTAATTAACCAGGAGGAGAAGAGAGCTCAGAAGATAGCACAACAGTACCAAATCACAAGATCACATGAATCATTTACAAGAACTACCTTATAATAACACTAGGCAAATATAAGAATATAAGCTAGTACTATAGATCTTGGTAAAGTATGGGTCAGCAAAAAAAAGAAGAAGACTCTCAATGAGATGAAGTAACACAGTGGCTGCAACAATGGGCTCAAGCACAGCAACAACTGTGAGGATGGCACAGGACCGGGCAGTGTTTCATTCTGTCGTACACAGGGTCGCTATGAGTTGGAACCGAATTGATGGCACCTAACAACGACAAAAGACCTCTAAAAAGATGCAGCAGATTAATATTTAACATTTATATAAAGTTTTACTTCTCTTCATCACAAATAAAACCACTAAAAGGTTCTATTTATAGTGAGAGCAAGTATTACTAGTTTTTATAAGTAGTCATCATTCTAGTCACTTTTCTGGGCAACTTGCCAAGTGATATATAATTTAAAATTTCTGTTTGTTTCATTATTCCTCCTATCTTGGTTACCAGATTCACCAACCATTTGTGCAATTAAAGATATTAAATAATTAGTATATACACAACTTTTGTTTTCTCTTAAAAATCTATTTGGTCCAATGTACGTAGCTGACATAAGTATTATTTTCAGATTAAAAACAAGAAAATTTCCATATTTTAATATCTGCCAGCTTTAGTAATATCCACTTTTTCCTCTTCTTCAAGGCATACACTTTGATGAGATTCTCCAGACTCCTCTGAAATTAGATGTGACCAATTCACTGAGTTTCAGCAAATGAATGTGAAGAATGCATATTACACTCATGTCTAAACTATTAAAATCTTCTATGTGCAATCCTCTTTCACTTCTCTGGTTTGTTAGCTAGTTGCAAAAGACCCAACAGAGGACTTAAGGCCCTAAAGGATCCCAGAACCTCAAGATTAAAGGAGCCTGACTAGGTCATGTAAGCTCCACAGACATATTCAAACTCCCTGAAGGACTGAGTTATTGGGTTGAGGGCTGTGGGGACCATGGTCTTGGGGAACATCTAGCTCAATCAGCATAAAACAGTTTATAAAGAAAATATTCTACAGTCTACTTTGGTGAGTAGCGTCTGGGATCTTAAAAGTCTGTGAGCAGCCATCTAAGATACTGCACTGGTCTCACCCTGTCAGGAGCAAGGGAGAATGAAGGAAACTAAAGACACAAGGGAAAGATTAGTCCAAAGAACTAATGGATCACAACTACCACAGCCTCTACCAGGCTGAGTCCAGTACATCTAGATGGTGCCTGGCTACCACCACCAATTGCTCTGACAGGGATCACCATGGAGGGTCCTGGACAGAGCTGTAGAAAAATTCTAACTCACACACACACACACACAAAACCAGACTTACTCGCCTGGAAACTGGAGAAACCCCGGGAGTAAGGCCCCTGGACACCCTTTTCACTCAGTAATGAAGTCACTCCTGAGGTTCACCCTTCAGCCAAAGAGTAGATAGGCCTATAAAACAAAACGAGACTAAAGAGGCACACCAGCCCAGAACAAAGGGCTATAAGGCAGGAGGGGATAAAAGCTGGTAGTACGGAACCCAAGGTCGAGAACTGCAAGTGTTGAGGAGTCGTGGGGTTGGAAACCAACGTCATAAAACAATATGTGTACTGATGGTTTAATGAGGAGCTAGTTTGTTCTGTAAACCTTCATCTAAAGCACAATAATAAAAAATAAATAAATAAAAGGGTTAAAGGAGCCTGAATCACTGAATTATCACGAGACAGGCTATTTACTAAATACCTGCAATAAACTGTTAGGTGAGTGAGAAATTAAAAAAAAAAAACAAACTGTTGTTAGGCCTCAGAGAGTTTGGAGTTGTTAGTTAAAGCAATTAGCCTATCCCGAAGAATGAACATCTACCAGTGAAACTCTGTATTTTTACCTCTGTTTTCAGTTTCGGTACTGCGATAACGCTCAGGTACTGTCACTATCCTGTATGTCACTTTTATGTGAATCACACAAAGGGGCCATTTAAGTGGGCAGATTAGGAAAAGGTACTCCCAATGGGAGGGCACAACTCCACAGAAACATAGCCTGGCAAGTCACCTGTGTGGGAAAAAAAAGGAGCCTCTTTTCTCCAGAGGACTACAACCAGGCACTCAGCTCAACAAAAAAGCCAGTACTAAATTTCAGCTCCCGTTTGAACCTCAGCCTGGCAAGGGCACAAACTGTACAACCATCCAGGAGGTGCTGGACATACTTCTCTACCACTCCGTTTCCTGGAACAGGAACATGGTTCTCCCAAGGTTTCTAATTTTAGTCTGTGATATTTGATATATCAACTATACTAAATAAAACAGGCACATTAATTTTACTACATAGACACAAGCCTAATTTTTAGGTAACAGATCACAAAAAATAATTTTCAAGAAAAAGACTGAAAATAAAATAAAAGTCTACCTTTATTTAAATTAAAAGTCTACTTTTGAAGGTTGAGTAGTCAAATTATGCTTTGGTTTCAGTAAATTTCAAGGAATAAGAAAATCCAGTTTTGGTTATTTTTTTCAAAAACAAAAAGTAAATACTAAGTTTCTCATACTATTAAGCAAAATCCATTGCAAGCCAAGTATGGACATACTTTTCACTGTTATTAATTAAAAATTACTCCATGTTTCGGCTTCACAAATTTCCTCAACTCTGACCCATGGAGACCGAACCAAAGGAATACAGTTGTGAGAATTAAAAAACCCACTGCCTTCAAGTCGATTGCGACTCATAGTGACTCTATAGGACAGAGTAGAACCGCCCCGTATAGTTTCCAAGAAGCACCTGACTGATCCGAACTGCCGACCTCTTGGTTAATAGCCTAACCACTAAGCCACCAGGGTTTCCGTGAGAATTAAAGTGAGCCTATAAAACACCTGGCACACTGAAGATACTGAATAAATACCACTTCATTCTTTAACCCAAGTGTGAAATTCTATAACTACAGCCTTTATCATTATTGATAAATTAATTAAGAAAAAAAAAACACTTTAGGGGCAATAAGGAAATAGATGACCGACTTGAAGAACACTATGAACCAACTAACTAGACCTAACAGACATATATACAATACCCCCCTCAACAATGGCAGAGTGCATATTCTTCTCCAGCGCACACGAATCATTCTCCAGGATATGTTAGGCCACAAAACACGTTTCAGTGAATTTAAAAAGACTGAAATTATACGAAGTATCTTCTCTAACCACAATGGACTGAAACCAGTAATCAATAACAGAAGGAAAACTGGAAATTTCATAAACATGTGGAAAAATAACATACTATTTAACAATCAAAGAGTCAAAGAAGAAATCACAACAGAAATTATAAAATATTTTGAATGAAAATGAAAGCACAACATACCAATACTTATGGGATGCAGCAAAGGCAGTGCTCAAGAGTGAAATTTATAGCTGTAAATGCCTACGTTAAAAAAAATAAGACAGATAACAAATAAATAACCTAACTTCACAACCTGAGGAACTAGAAAAGGAAGAGCAAACTAAGTCCAAAGTACAGAAGGAATAATAAGGGTAAGAGAAGAGATAAAAGAAATAGAGAATAGAAAAACAATAGAGAAGCAATGGAACTTAAAGCTGGTTCTTTGAAAAGATCAATGAAATTGAAAAACATTAACTAGACTGATAAAAAGAGAGAGAAAATACAAATAACTAAAATCAGAAGTGAAAGTGGGGATGTTATTACCTAACCTAGGAAATAAAAAGGATTATAATACCAATAAGATAATTGTACACCAAAAAATTACATAACCTAGATGAAGTAGACACATTTCTAGAAAAACAAAAAATGCCTAAATCGACAAAAGAAGAAACGGAAAATCTCAAACAGACCTATAACAAGTGAAGAGATTGAATCAGTAATCAAAAACTTCCCAACAAAGAAAACACCAGGACCAGATGGCTGCAGCAGTGAATTCTACCAAACGCTGAAGTACGAATTAATGCCAATTCTTCTCAAACTCTTTTAAAAAACAGAAGAGGAAGGAATACTTTCCAAATCATTCTATGAGGCCAGCATTACCTGGATACCAAAGCCAGATAAAGATGCCACAAGAAAGAAAACTACAGACAAATACCCCTTATTAATATAGATGTAAAAATTGTCACTGAAACACAAGTAAACTGAATCCAACGGCATACCAAAAAGATTATAAACCATGACCAAGTGAGATTTATCCCAGAAATGCAAGAGTGGTTCAATATAAGAATATAAATCAATATTACACACAACATGTATACGATGAAGGAAAAGAAGCACATGGTCATCTCAACCAATACACAAAAGGCATCTGACAAAATCCAACACCTTTCATGATAAAAACACCAGGCAAACTAGGAACAGAGGGAAATTCTTCAATAAAACACAGGTCATTTACGAAAAATCCAAAGCTAACATCATACTCAATGGTGAAAGACTAAAAGATTTCACCCTAAGATCAGGAACAAGGCAAGGATGCTTGCTTTCACCACTGCTATTCAACACGGTACTAGCAGGACTAGCTAGAGCAATTAGTCAATCCATCAAGTGGTTGATCAATTGACAGAAAAATAATGTGTCCAAACAAGAAAGGGAGAAATAAAACTATTTCTATTTGCAGATGACACGCTCCTGTGTATACAGAAAAACCCAAAGAATTCACAAAAAAGCTACTAGAGCCAATAAATAAATTGAACAAAGTTGCAAAGTATATGATCAACACTCAGAATTTAGTTGTGTTTCACATCCTACCAGAACCTTTGGGACCCGGCAAAAGCAGCACTCAAAGGTCAATTTATAGCAATAAATGTACACATACCAAAAGAGGAAAGGGCCAAAATCAAAACATTAGCCCTACAACTCAAACAAACAGAGCAGCAAAAGAAGACCTTGGGTACCAGAAGAAAGGAAATAATAAAAATTGGAGTAGAAATAAATGAAATAGTGCACCCATGTTCATCGCAGCATTGTTCACAATAGCAAAAAGATGGGAACAACCTAGATGCCCTCAACAGATGAATGGATAAACAAACTGTGGTACATATACACAATGGAGTATTTACAGAACGAGAACAACAATGAATCTGTGAAGCATCGCATAACATGGATGGACCTAGAGGACGTACCTGGAGGACATTATGATGAGTGAAATAAGTCAATCACAAACGGACAAATATTGTATGAGACCACTACTCTAAAAACTCATGAAAAGGTTTACATACAAAAAGAAACAATCTTTAATGGTTACCAGGGTGGGGAGGGGTGGGGACGGAAAAACACTTAAATGACAATAGACAGTAACTCTGGTGAAGCGTAAGACAGTATACAATGCTGGGGAAGCCAGCACAGCCTGTACAAGGCAGAGCCATGGTAGCTCCATAGACACACCCAAACTCCCTGCTGGACTGAACTGCTGGGCTGAGGGCTGAGGGGACCATGGTCTCAGGGAATATCTAGCTCAATTGGCATAACAGAGTTCATAAAGAAAATGTTCTACATTCTACTTTGGTGAGAAGCATTTGGGGTCTTAAAAGCCTGTGAGCAGCCATCTAGGATACTCCACTGGTCTCACCCCTTTGGGAACAAGGAAGAATGAAGAAAACTAAAGACATAAGGGAAAGATAGTCCAAAGGACTAATGGACCACATCTACCACATCCTCCACCAGACTGAGTCCAGAATGACGAGACAGTGCCCAGCTACCACTATTGACTGCTCTGACAGGGATCACAAAAGAGGGTCCCAGACAGAGCTGGAGAAAAATGTAGAACAAAATTCTACCTCAAAAAGACCAGACTGGCTGGCCTGACAGAGACTGGAGAAACCCTGAGAGTATGGACCCTGGACACCCTTTCAGCTCAGTAACGAGGTCACTCCTGAGGTTCACCCTTCAGCCAAAGATTAAACAGGCCCATGGAACAAGACTAAAGGGGTTTGCCAGACCTGGGGTGGAACTGGAAAGTAGGAGGGAACAGGAAAGCTGGTAATAGGGAACCCATGGTTGAGAAGGGAGAGTGTTGACATGTCATGGGGTTGTTAACCAATGTTACACAACAATGTGTGTACTGTTTGATGAAAAACTAGTTTGTTCTATAAACCTTCATCTAAAGTTCAATTAAAAATAAATAAATAAATGAAATAGAGAATAGAAAAACAATTGAAAGCGTTAACAAGACCAAAAGCTGCTTCTTTCAAAAGATGAACAAAATGGATAAACTACTGGCCAACCTGACAAAAGAAAAACAGGAGAGGAAGCAAATAACCTGAAAAAGAAATGAGATGGGCGATACCACAACAGGCTCAACTGAAATTAAAAGAAAAATAACAGAACACTATGAAAAATTATACTTTATCAAATCTGAAAACCTAGAGAAAATGTACAAATTTCTAGAAACACACTACCTACCTAAAATAACACAAACCGAGGTAGAAAAACTAAATAAACCTATAACAAAATAGGATATTGAAGAGGTAATTAAAAAACTTCCCCAATCAAAAAGAAGTCCTGGCCCTGATGGCTTCACTGGGGAATTCTACTAAACTTTCAGAGAACAGTCAACACCAGCACTACTAAAGGTACTTTAGACCATAGAAAAGGATGGTATACTCCCAACCTCATTCTGTGAAGCCAGCATAACCCTGATACCAAAGTCAGGTAAAGACACTACAAAGAAAGAAAATTACAAACCAATATCCCTCATCAACTTAGACACAGAGACCCTCAACAAAATTTTTGCCAACAGAACTCAATAACATATCAAAAAAATAACTATGACCAAGTGGAATTTATACCAGGTATGCAGGGATGGTTCAACATTAGAAAATCAATCGATATAATAGATCACATAAATAAATAAAAGAAGCACATGATCTTATCAATTTGATGCAGAAAGGGCATTTGACAAAGTCCAACACCATTCATGACAGAAACTCTAAGCAAAATAGGAACAGAAGAGAAATTCAACATAATAAAGGGCATTTAGAGAAAGCCAACAGCCAACATCATCCTAAATGGAGAGAGTCTGAAAGCATTCCCCTTGAGAACAGGAACCTGACAAGTATGCCCTTTACTACCACTTTTATTCAACACTGTGCTGGAGGTCCTAGCCAGAGCAATAAGGCAAGAAAAAGAAATAAAGAACAATGAAACTGGTTAGGAAGAAGTAAAAGTATCCCTATTTACAGATGATATGATTTTATACATGGAAAATCCCAAAGAATCCATGAGAAAACTACTGGAACTAATAAAAGATTTCAGCAAAATATCAGGATACAAGATAAACATATAAAAATCAGTCAGATTCCTCTACGCCAACAAAGAAAACTTCAAAGAGAAAATCAAATCAATACCATCTACAAAAGCCTCCAAGAAGATAAAATACTTAGGAATAAACCTAACCAGAGGCATAAAAGACCTATACAAAGGAAACTACAAAACACTACTGCAAGAAACCAAGAGATACCTACATAACTGGAAAAACATACCTTGATTATGGATAGGAAGACTCAACATTGTGAAAATGTCAATTCTACCCAGGGTGATCTACAGATACAATGCAATCCTGATCCAAATTCCAACCACATTCTTTAATGAGATGGAGAAACAAATCGCCAACTTCATATGGAAAGGGAAGAAGACCCAGATAAGCAAAGCATTACTAACGAAGAACAAAGTGTTAGGCCTCATACTACCTGATTTTAGAACCCTTATACTGCCACAGTAGTCAAAATAGCCTGGTACTGGTACAACAGCAGATAGATAGACCAATGGAACACGATTGAGAATCCAGATGTTAATTCATCCACCTATAAGCAGCTGATATTTGACAGAGATCCAAAGTCCATTAAATGGAGAAAAGAGAGTCTCTTTAACAAATGGTGCTGGCATAACTGAATATCCACCTGCAAAAAAATGAAACAAGACCCATACCTCACACCATGCACAAAAACTAACTCGAAATGGATCAAAGACCTAAATATAAAATCTAAAATGATAAAAATCATGGAAGAAAAAATAGGGACAATGCTAGGAGCCCTAATACATGGCATAAACAGAATACAAACCATAACTAACAGTGCACAAACACCAGAAGAGAAACTAGGTAATTGGCAGCGCCTAAAAACCAAACACTTATGCTCATCAAAAGACTTCACCAAAAAAGTAAAAAGACAACTTACGGACTAGGAAAAAAATTTTTGGCTGCGATATATCTGATCAGGGTCTAATCTCTAAAATCTACAAAATACTGCAAAACCTCAACAACGAAAAATCGAACAGCCCAATTAAAGAATGGGCAAAGGATATGAACAGACACTTCACCAAAGAAGACATTCAGGTGGCTGAAAGATACATGAAGAAATGCTCACGATCATTAGCCATTAGAGAAAAGCAAATCAAAACTACAATGAGATACCATCTCACCCCAACAAGGCCAGCATTAATCCAAAAAACACAAAATAATAAATGTTGGAGAGGTTGTGGAGAGACTAGAACATTTATACACTGCTGGTGGGAGTGTAAAATGGTACCACCACTTTGGAAATCCTTAAAAAGCTAGAAATAGAAGTACCACATGATCCAGCAATCCTATTCTTTGGAATATATCCTACAAAAATAAGAGCTGTCACATGAATAGATATATGCACACTCATATTCACTGCAGCACTGTTCACAACAGCAAAAAGATGGAAACAACCTAAGTGCCCATCAAGAGATGAATGGATAAACAAATTATGGTACACATACGCAATGGAATACTATGCAATGATAAAGAACAATGATGAATCCTCGAAACATCTCATGATGTGGATGAATCTGGAAGGCATTATGCTGAGTGAAATTAGTGAGTCACAAAAGGGCAAATATTGTATGAGACTACTATTATAAGAACTCAAGAATAGGTTTAAACACAGAAGAAAACATTCTTTGATGGTTACGAGGGTGGGGGGAGAGAAGGAGGGGAATTCAGTAACCAGGCAGTAGACAAGAATTATCTTAGGTGAAGGGAAGGACAACACACAATACAGGGGAAGTCAGCATAACAGGACTAAACCAAAAGCTAAGAAGTTGCCTGAGCACAACCAAGCACTCTGAGGGACAGAGTAGCAGGGGTTGGGGTGAGGACCATGGTTTTGGAGAACAGCCAGGTTAACCGGCATAACAAAGTTTATTAAGAAAATGTTCTGCATCCCACTTTGGGGAGTGGTGTCTGGTGTCTTAAAAGCTAGCCAGCGGCCATCTAAGATGCATCAATAGGTCCCAACCCACCTGGAACTAAGGAGAATGAACACCACCAAAGATACAAGGAAAATATGAGCCCAAGAGACAATAGGATAACATAAGCCAGAGACTCCATCAGCCAGAAACCAGAAGAACTAGACGGTGCCTAGCTACCACCAATGACCACCCTGATAGGGAACACAACAGACAGTCCCTGATGGAGCAGGAGAAAAGTGGGGTGCAGAACTCAAATTCATGTAAAAAGAGCAGACAATGGTCTGAGACTAGAGGAACCCTTGCAGACATGGCCCCCAGATTCTTTGTTAACCCAGAACTAAAACCATTCCTGAAGCCAACTCTTCAGGCAAAGATTAGACTGGACTATAAAACCTAAAATAATACTCGTGAAGAGTGTACTTCTTAGTTCAAGTAGATACACGAGACTAAATGCGTGGCTCGTGTCTGGAGGCAGGAGAAGGCAGAAAGGGACAGGAGCTGGTTGGATGGACACAGGAAACCCAGGGTGGAAAGGGAGAGTGTGCTGTCACATTACTGGGACTGCAGCTAGTGTCACGTAACAATACGTGTACAAATTTTTGTTTGAGAAATCAACTTGAGCTGTAAACTTTCACCTAAAGCGCAGTAAAAGAAAAAATTTAGTTGTGTTTCTATATACCAGTGTCTTAGTTATCTAGCGTTGCTATAACAGAAATACCACAAGTAGATGGCTTTAACAGAGAGAAATTTATTGTCTCACAGTATATGGTTGCTATGAGTTGGAGTCGACTCGATGGCACTGGGTTTGGTTTGGGGTTTTAGTCTAGGAGGCTAGAAGACTGAATTCAGGGTGCCAGCTCCAGGGGATGGCTTTCTCTCTCTGTTGGCTCTGCGGGTATGTCCTTGTCATCAATTTTCCTCAGTTGCCGAGTTTCTCAGCACAGGGAAGCTGGGTCTGATGGAGGCGCTATTCTCCTGACTCTTTTTTCTTCGTGGTATAAGTTCCCCATGTCTCTGCTGGCTTCCCTCTTTTATATCTCAAATGAGATTGCCTTCAAGACACAACCTACTGTTGTAGATTGAGTCACGCCTCATTAACATAACTGCCTCTAATCCTGCCTCATTAACATCATAGAAGTAGGATTTACAACACATAGGAAAATCGTATCAGATGACAAAATGGTGGACAATCACACAACATTGGGAATTATGGCCTAGCCAAGTTGACATATACTTTTGGGGGACATAATTCAATTCATGATGACCAGTAATGAAGAACCTGAAAAGGAAATGAAGAACACAATTCCATTCACAACTGCATCTAAAAGAACAGAGTAACTAGATGCTTTATTTGACCAGAGTTAAATTCAACCATAGAAATGAAAGACTTACACACTGAAAACTATAAAATATTGCTAAATCAAAGAGATCCTAAATAAATGGAAAGACACAGTCATGATTTCAAAAACTTAGAAATATTAAGATGTGAATATTACCCAACGTGATCTACAGATTCAATGCAATTTCTATAAAAATTCCAACAGCCTTATTTTGCATACAAGGAAAAGCTTATCCTTAAGTTTTTTTAAGTTTATATGCAGTTGTAAGAAACTCCAAATAACAAACACAATCTTGAAAATGAAGAAGGAGGACTCACACCTCCCAATTCAAACGTACTATAAAGTATAAAGCTACATTAATTATAACACTGTGGTGCCAGGAGAAGGACAAATAGACCAATGGAATGGAATTGCAAGTCCATAAATAAACTTGTCCATCTACCGTCAGTTGATTCTCAACAAGGGTACCAAGCCATTCAAAGGGGAAAAATAGGCTCTTCAACAATCAGTCCTGGGACAACTGAATCTTCACATGCAAAGGAATGCATTTGGACTCATATCCCACACCATTTATGAAAATTAACTCAAATAGGATCAATGATCTAAAAATAAGAACTAATTCCATAAAACACTTAAAACATAGTAGGTAAAGTTTCAAGACCTTTGTCTAACAATGGATTCTTCAATATGATGCTGAAAGCATGAGCAACAAAATAAAAAATATATAAATTGGACTTCATCAAAATTAAAAACTTTTGTCATTCAAAGAACTTTATCTAGAAAGTGAAGAGATGGCCTATAGAATGGGAGAAAATATCTCATAAGGGTTTAATATCTAGAATATATAAATAACTCCTACAACTCAACAACAAAAAGACAAATGAATCAAAAAAAATAGAGAAAAGACTGGAACAGACATTTAACCAAAGAAGATATAAAAATGGTGAATAAATACCTGACAAGCTGCTCAATGTCCTTAGTCACTAGGGAAATGCAAATTAAAACCACAATGACATACCATTCACATCTACTAGGATGGCTATTTTCAGAAAAATGGAAGCAAACAAGTGTTAATGAAGATGTGAAGAAATTGGAATTCTTGTGCATTGCTGATATGAATGTAAAATGGTGCAGCCGCCAGGGAAAACAGTTTGGTGGTTCCTCAAAAAAATTAAACATAAATTTTGTTGTTAGGTGCCATCGAGTTAGTTCCGACTCTGGGTCTGTGCCATCCTAATAATGGTTGCTATGTTTGAGCCCATTGTTGTAGCCGTCATGTCAACTCCTGGGTATTATTTCACCCAGCTATATGTAATCGAACACCTTCTAATGCATTTAAAAACAATTTCCGTGTAACTTTACAACAGAGATTTTAACCACAGCAACAAACAATTCTACGGCTTTTAGCTTTCCTATCAAAGAGCTAAGGAATTTGCTGAGTGTGCCAGAGGCCTCAATTTGAGTTAAATGTAAGCAAGCAACCAAGTCTTATGATTCCGGCAGAACTCAAGATTGCTCTGGAGCAGGGAGATGGATGCCCTGGAAACAATGTTTAGAAGGGGACTGGTGAACCCATGGCCAGAACCTGCTCAAGAGTCCTCAAGTGAAACCTAACTAGCTCATCTGGGGTTAGCCAATCCAAACTCCACGAACCGAGAGCTGAGTCAAGCACAGACAGGTGTTGGCACCCTTCTCTATGAAAACCTGCATGCAACACAAAGTTTAATACAGGAAAGAGGAGTCTCCACCATTAAACTGAAAGCACACAGTGTAATAAACCTTCTCAATTTCCTTTTCCCCAAGGAACCATGATCCGAAGCCTAAGACAGGGAGAGAGAAAGCAACAACAAAAAAAAATTTCAAAAATTCCCAACCACTACAAAGTATGGTAAGGTCCCTGAGTGGAGCAAACGCTTTGCTCTCAACTACTAACCTAAAGGCTGGTGGTTCAAATCTACCCAGCAGAAAAAAGGCCTGATGATCTGCTTCTGAAAAGATTACAGCCAAGAAAAGCCTATGTAAACCCACCTGGATCAAAGGGGAATGAAGAACACCAAGGTCACATGATAACTATGAGCCCAAGAGACAGAAAGGGCCACAGGAACCAGAGACTTACATCATCCTGAGACCAGAAGAACTAGATGGTGCCCGGCCACAATCGATGACTGCCCTGACAGGGAGCACAACAGAGAACCCCTGAGGGAGCAGGAGATCAGTGGGATGCAGACCCCAAATTCTCATAAAAAGACCAGACTTAATGGTTTGACCGAGACTAGAGGAATCCCGGCGGTCATGGTCCCCAAACCTTCTGTTGGCCCAGGACAGGAACCATTCCCGAAGACAACTCATCAGACATGGAAAGGACTGGACAGTGGGTAGGAGAGAGATGCTGATGAAGAGTGAGCTACTTCTATCAGGTGGACACTTGAGACTGTGTTGGCATCTCCTGTCTGGAGGGGAGACAGGAGGGTAGAGACAGTTAGAAACTGGCAAAAATGTCACTAAAGGAGAGACTGGAAAGGCTGACTCATTAGGGGGAGAGTAAGTGGGAGTATGGAGTAAGGTGTATATAAGCTTATATGTGACAGACTGACTTGATTTGTAAACATTCACTTAAAGCTCAATAAAAATTATTAAAAAAAAAAAAAAAGAAAAGCCTATGTAGCAGTTCTACCCTGTAGCACATGGGGTCGGCATGAGTCAGAACTGATTCGATCATAACTGGTTTTACATAGTATGGTCTTCCTGGATACAAAATTTGGATTCTAATTCCTCTATCAATCCTTTAAACAAGAAAGCAAGATAAATATACCAATACCTATTTAATTTAGACTCTCATGAAGTAGAATTTATGATGGATAACTTTAAACTTGTCTGAAGTTTAACTTTATAATACTTACTTAGAAATATTGCTGAGATAGTATCAGTGTGAGCCATGATGCAGAAGTATGCTTAACCTTTAAAGTAACAGTTGAATTCAACAGAGCACGGTGCTAGCAGCTATAAATACAATGAACAGACAGTCGCTGGACTTCAGATATTATGATTTGGTTCTGGAGACCAACATGCACACAACTAACCAAGTTTAAGTATAGACTAAGACCTCTAAGTCAGACACAAAAGGCTTTGGAGGCCCAGGAAAAATCCACTGCTATGAGTTGACTGAGGGAAATGACATGGAGCTACAATGACAAGGAGAAAGAGACATGTAAACAAAACAAAGGAAAAAATGAGGATGTTAATCTGATGCAGGGTGGGAAGAGAGGGTAGGAGTGAGAAAAGATCATTCCAATACAGGAAAAGCATAAGCAGGCTGGGTCATAAAGCTGAAAATAACTGAGAAGGTTAGATGGTTCAACTTCCAACTTTTATGTCATCAGCTGCCCTCGACTCAGTTTTGACTCATAGCTACCAGAAGTACAACAGAACAAAACACTGCCCAGTCATGCTCCATCCTCACAATCATTGCCACCTATGTTTGAGCCTATTGTTGAAGCCACTGTGTCAGTCCACCTCGTTGAGGGTATTCCCCTCTTTTTCGTGGACCCCCTACTTTATTAAGCATGATTCCCTTTTCCAGGGACTGGTCCCTCCTGATAACATGTCCAAAGTATGTGATACAAAGTCTTGCCATCCTTGCATCTAAGGAGCATTCTGGCTGTACTTCTTCCAAGAAAGATTTGTTCGTTTTTCTGGAAGTCCATGGTATATTCAATATCCTTCACCAACACCATAATTCAAAGCCATCAATTCTTCAGTCTTCCTTATTCAATGTCCAGCTTTCACATGCATATGAGGCTACTGAAATTACCATGGCTTGGATCATGTGCACCTTAGTCCTAAAGGTGACATCTTTGCTTCTTAATACTTCAGAGAGGTCTTTTTGCAGCAGATTTGCCCAATATGTCATTTGATTTCCTGACTGCTGCTTCCATGGGCACTGATCATGGATCCAAGCAAAATGAAATCCTAGACAATTTCAATCTGTTTATCATGATGTTGCTTACTAGTTCAGTTATAAGGATTTCTGGTTTCTTTATGTTGAGGTATAATCCATACTGAAGGCTAAAATATTTGATCTTCATCAGTAAATGCTTCAAATCCCCTTCACTTTCGGCAAGCAATGCTGAGTCATCAGCATATCGCAAGTTGTTAATGGGCTTTCCTCCAAACCTGATGCCACATTCTTCTTCATATAGTCCAGTTTCTCAGACTGTTTGCTCAGCATACAGATTGAATAAGTATGGTGAAAGGATACAACCCTGAGGCACACTTTTCCTGATTTTAAACTACACAAAATCCCCTTGTTCTCTTGCAATAATGGTGTCTTGGTCTATGTGTAAGTTCCGCATGAGCACAATTAACTGTTCTGGAATTTTCACTCTTTGAAATGTTATCCATAATTTGTTAAGATCCACACAGTCGAATGCCTTTGCATAGTCAATAAAACACAAGTAAACATCTTTCTGGTATTCTCTGCTTTCGGCCAAGATCCATCTGATATCAGCAATGATACCCCTTGTTCCGTGTCCTCTTCTGAATCCGGCTTCAATTTCTGGCTGTTCACTGCTTTAACCACTTTTTAATTACCTTCAGCATAATTTTACTTACATATGATGTTTTAAAAAAAAAAATTTTTTTTTATGATGTTAATGATACTGTTCGATAATTTCTGCATTCCACTGCATCACCTTTCTTTGGAATAGGCGTGTATATGGATCTATTCCACTCAGTTGGCCAGGTAGCTGTCTTCTAAATTTCTCGGCATAGACAAGTTAGTGCCTCCACGATGCATCCAGTTGTTGAAATATCTCAACTGGTATTAAGTCAATTCCTGAAGCCTTTTTTATTTTTTTTGCCAACAGCTTTTATTCATTCCTTCAGTGCCATCAGTTCTTGTTCATATGCTACCTTCTGAAATGGCTGAATGTCAACAATTCTTTTTGGTACAGTGACTATATATTCCATCTTTTTTTTGTTGATTCCTGCATTATTCAATTTTTTGCCAACGGAATCCTTTAATATTACAACTTGAGGCTTCAGTTTTTTTCTTTAATTCTTTCCGCTTGAAAAAGCTGAGGCTGCTGCTCCATTTTCGTTTTCTAAATTCAGGTTTTTGCATATTTTATTAGAATACTTTGTCTTCTTGAGTGGCCCTTTGAAATCTTCTATTCAGCTCTTTTCTTCATCATTTCTTCCATTTGCTTTAGCTACCTGACATTCAAGAACAAGTTTCAGAGTCTCTTCCGACATCCATTTTGGTGTTTTCTTTCTCTCCTGTCTTTTTAATGGCCTCTTGCTTTCTTCATGTATGATATCCTTAATGTCATTTCACGACTCTTCTAGTCTTCGGTCATGACCGTTCAACATGTCAAATCTACTCTTGAGATGGTCTCTAAATTCAGGTGGAATATACTCAAAGTCGTACTTCGGTTCTTGTGGTCTTGTTCTAATTTTCTTCAGCTTCAACTTGAACTTGCATATAAGCAATTGATAGTCTGTTCTGCAGTTGGCCCCTGGCCTTGTTCTGATTGGTATTAAGCTTTTCCATCATCTTTTTCCATACATGTAGTCGAATTGACTCCCGTGTATTCCATCGGGTGAGGTCCACGTGTATGGCTGCCATTTATGTTGTGGAAAAAAAGTATTTACAGTGAAGAAGTTGCTGGTCTTACAAAATTCTATCAATCTCCGGCATCATTTCTATCACCAAGGCCATGTTTTCCAACTATCGATCCTTTTTTGTTTCCAATTTTTGCATTTCAATCACTAGACATTACCAATGCATCCTGATTGCAGGTTTGATCACTTTCAGACTGCAGAAGCTAATAAAAAATCTTCAATTTCCTCATCCATCTCAGCTCACTAATGCCTAGGATATCGATGTTTATGTGTTCCATTTCATTTTTGATGATATCTAATTCTCCCAGATTCAACCTTCATACATTCCACATTCTGATTATAATGAATGTTTGCAGCTGTTTCTTCTCATTTTGAATTGTGCTACATCAGCAAATGAAGGTCCCGAAAGCTTGACTCCATCCACGTCATTAAGGTGGACTTTACTTTGAGAAGGCAGCTCTTCCCCAGTTGTCTTCTGAATGTCTTCCAAATTTCTAAGTGTCTTCTAAGAAGATGAGTGGCTCATTTCCTGGCATTAGATCAGACAATGTCCTGCTGCTGTTCATAAGATTTCGCTGGTTAATTCTTTTCAGAAGCAGACCACCAGGTACTTCTTCCTAGTCTAAGTCACAACCTTTCTTGCCAAAAGTGAAGAGGACTTAAAGCACTTACTGATGAAGATCAAAGACTACAGCCTTCAATATGGATTACACCTCAATATAAAGAAAACAAAAATCCTCACAACTGGTCCAATAAGCAACATCATGATAAATGGAGAAAAGATTGAAGTTGCCAAGGATTTCATTTTACTTGGATTCACAATCGATACCCATGAGAGCAGCAGTAAGTAAATCAGGCGATGGAATGCACTGGACAAATCTGGTACAAAAGACCCCTTTGATGTGTTAAAAAGCAAACATGTCACCTTGAGGACTAAGGTGCACTTGACCCTAGCTTTCATAATTTCAAGAGCCTCATATGCATATGAAAGCTGGACAATGAATAAGGAAGACTGAAGAAGAATTGATACCTTTGAATTATGGTGTTGGTGAAGAATATTGATTATACCACAGACTGCTAAAAGAATGAACAAATCTTTCTTGGAAGATGTACAACCAAGATGCTCCTTAGAAGCAACGATGGTGAGAATTCGCCTCTCATACTTTGGACATGTTATCAGGAAGGATCAGTCCCTGAAGAAGGACACTATGCTTGGTAAAGTGGAGGGTCAGTGAAAAACAGCAAGGCTATTAATGAGATGAAATGACACAGTGGCTTCAACACTGGGCTCAAACATAATGACTATGAGCATGGCGCAGGACCAGGCAGTGTTTGTTCTGTTGTACATAGGGTCACTATGAGTCTGAACTGACTCGATGGCACCTAATGACAACTCCAAAAAACGTCACTGGCTTGCAACAGTAAATGCTAATTTCTTGCTCATGAATCTTCAGGTTGGCTGGGGCACCTCTGCTTCACGCTGTGGGTCACGTCCAGGTCTCCTTCACATATCTTTCACTCTGGGACCCAGTCTGTAGGGACAGTAGTTACTCTTGGCTAGTTCTTCTATGGTAAGTGGCAAAAGTACAAGACAGCTGGCAGAAACTCGTCAAGCCTCTTAGAACCTCAGCTCAAAAAGAGCCTACTGTCACTTCCATCTCCATTCTATCAGCCCAAGAAAGCCATATGACCAAGTCCTAAGTCAGTCAGCAGGGATTTATACTCCATCTCAAGGGAAGATGCGAAGAATGAATATCTGCTGAGCAATAATTCATGAACTCTAAGAGAAATTCCTAGAAACAATTTCATTTGTGCTCAATAATGAACACACAAACATAGCAAGGTGTTAATTGAGTAACTCACTGCTATCAAATCCTCACATGACAAAGAGCTAAGAGCAACAGTAAACATGTGAATGATAGACTCAAGGTACAAAAACTTCTCAACATACTGGCACAATGGGCTAAACCCAAGACAATGGAATCTCACAGGAGTAAAAGTCCTGCCCATGGGTTCATCATAGGATGGAGAAGATCTGATTTCATAGTAAATTAATGTAAAAGATTTAGTGGACTTGGGACTAAGCTCAGTAACATCCACTAATATGATGTAGCTTCCAAAGAGGATAATGCAACTTGGCCCATATTAACAGTAATAATAATAGAGCTCAGTGCCCAGTACATATAAAATGCATTTAAAAAAAAAGGGGGGGAAGAAACAGTAGCTGTATTCTAAGCCAATCATACCTACCAGAATATTAAATGGGGTTCTGATCCCAGTGTTAATGCTTGAGGAATAAGAAAGGAAACAAGGTAGGTAAAAGGTTTAAAACTGAGTCACACAGGACTTTCAAGTGTGAACTGAAAGGACTACAGATTTTTAGAATTGGGAAGACTGGAAGCAGGATGTAGACCCACAGAATGAGATAAAAACAAGCATAAACGTTGTCTTCAAAGACCTAAAAGACTATCATATAAGTAGAAAGGTTACTTGGAAGGGAAGATTCCTAGCTTAATATAAATATGAACTTTCTAACTAGAAGATGAATGCTTTGAGAGATAGTGAAGTATTGTCACTGAATGAATTCAAATAGAGGCTACAAGACCTCTATACCACCAGCTGGCAAACGTTTTCTACAAAGGGCCAGAATGAATAAATATTTTTGGCTTTGTTTTTTTTTTTTTTTTCCAGGTCATACAGTCTCTGTGGCAACTACTCAATTTTGCCACTATAGTGTGAAGGCAACCATAGAAAACATATAAACAATCAGACATGGTTGTTTTCCAAAAAAAAGTTTGCTTACAAAAACAGGCGTCAGGCTGGAGTGCTGTAGTTTGCCAACTCTTTTTCTATACTGAATAGAGAGAATAAATGCAAAGAGGATTGGACCACATGATCTTTATCCCAGTTCCAGCACAAGGCTCCATAAAAAGTCATTAAAGCAATTCAATGGTACACAGGAGTAGGTGAAACAGAAAACAAAACAACAAACAGGCATATCTATGAAAAAAAATCATATACATATGTATATGCATATTTATAAATCATACACAGAAAGGAGATTGCTATAAATATATATGAAATAGATTGCCCTCATTAAAACAGATTTGACAGACAGCTGCTGAACATGTAAGTCTCTTAAACAGGTCCTATTATGGGAGGACACTGGAATAATCCAATGAATTATTGCTCATGAATGCTCATGGGAACCCAGGCACCACCATAATGATTTTTCAGTATCAGGTAAACAAATAGGGTGACACGGACTAACTCCACTGTCCTTAAATAAAGTATGCTAAGCCTATCAACATCTACACTGGTAGACAGTGGATGGCATTTACAAACTGCCTGCTTAAAGCCCCTTTATATATGTCTCCATACAAAAAAATGGGAAGAAATTTGTACTATTGTATCCCAACAACACCAAAGGAAGCTATATTGTGTTTCACCAGAGGCCCCTAATTTCTATCCTAGAAAAGGTCATAAAAGAGCCAGAACATCCCTTTCCCCTTTTCTAAATCAGAACAAAGGTTCTCCAACTGTTTGTTACTGATTCACAAGGTAAGCACAGAATTGATAGTAAACATTTGGAAATTTTTACAGCAATTTGACACCAGTTAGTTTGTCAACTAGAGCCCAAAAGATATAACAATCTGTGAAAATTAAGCATTTCTTTTCATAATTTGTCATTTTATAATCATTCTAATTTTTACTCAAACCCATAACTTATAATTTAATATTTTTAGTTTATTAAGAAAGTAAATTGTTATTTTTAAATCTAATTTACAAACAGCAAAACAAGCTTAACTGGTCTTCTTTGGCAAAAAAAAAAAAAGATACACCTTTTCTGAAGGAGGCGGTAGTGGTAAATCAAATAGTAACAATGGACATGATTTCAAAGAAATGAAGACCAGAGAGTTCATACTAATATTGCTTGAAGTATGATCCCTATATATTGAGTTGTACTTTGTAGCAATAATTGACAGTGAAGTGCTAAAACCACAGTGTGTTATTTGCAGAGATGTATTGGCTACGAAACAATAACACCATCAAAACCTAAGTGGCATTTATATAGAAAATATAAAAAATAAATCAAAATCAACGTTATTTGAAATAAAGAATAATGAATTACAAAGTCAACAGAAGCAGATGTACAGCATTTCAGAGCTAAATATTAGTGCTTTCCAAGCTTCATATACAGTAGCTCTTCAGGATGCTAAGACTGAAACACCATATACAACAACTGCTGAGATCTCAGGGAAAGACTCCATCAAAGATGTTTACTTGGCAATTTTCAGTAAATCTGCAACAAAGAACCAATTTCCAACGACACAACAGTTTGATGCATTGAAGGACTGGCAGATGATATGGAAGACCAATTCATGTTGCTGTTGTTAGGTGCCATCGAGTCGGTTCCAAGTCATAATGACCCTACATACAACAGAGCGAAACACTGCCCGGTCCTGTGACATCCTCACAATCGTTGTTATGCTTGGGTCCATTGCTGCAGCCACTGCGTCAACCCATCTCGTTGAAGGTCTTCCTCTTTTTCACTGACCCTCTAGTCTATCAAGCCTGATATCCTTCTCCAGGGACTGGTCCCTCCTAATAATATGTCCAAAGTATGTGAGACAAAGTCTTGCCATCCTCTTTCTAATGAGAATTCTGGCTGTACTTCTTCCATCGAGTCAATTCTGATTCATAGCGACCCACAGGACAGAGTAGAGCTGTCCCAGAGAATTTCCAAGGAGTGGCTGGTAGATTTGAACTACTGACCTTTTGGTTAGCAGCCTGAGCTCTTAACCACTGTGCTACCGGCTCCGATAGAACAGATGTTGTGAAACGATTTTTATTAAAACAATGTACAGATATTACTAACATGGCAATTCCTTGAGTACATGTGTAATTTGAACATGATGGCGGTGTAAAGGAAGAATTTTTTTTCAGTTTCACTGCCAAACATAACTAATTCTAAATTGTATAAATCTATGAAAAATTACGCAGTCAAAAAATATAATCTAGAGTTTAAATTTTGTATAGCAGTATATTCTAATGGCAAAGCTGTGAAGATAGGAAAGTATTCTGAAGCAGTTACCCATGTGAGGTGTTTACTCCATAAGGTAAATCAATGCATTGCTTCCTTCACTGAGAAACTCTTGCTGATAAGAAAATATCAACTGTCTAAAAAATGTCAACTGTCTAAACAGTTTGCTTAGTAAAACTGTGGATTACTTAAAGGCTAATGAGATATATATTACAGGTAATTCTCTTTACTGAGTGATAATATGAAAGCTGATCATACACGATTGTTACTACATGTGGAGATTCCACGGTTATCCAGGAGTAATGTTCTGCTGAAAATAAAAAAATGAAATGAACTCTCAGTGTTTCTGCAAGACAAAAAAAAAAGTTTGGTCCCAACAATTTAAAGATATGAGTTATACAGCCATGCTTGTCGGTCTTATATTTTTGATATTTTTTATGATCTTCGTACTTTCATGTAAGAAAGGCACTCAAATGTTTCTCAGTGGCCAGTAAAATCAAAGGGCTAAAAAGAAAGTTATTATCTTGAAAGATCAGACTTTCTGAGTTATGCATATTCCATAATTTAACAATAATTTTCAGTGAAACAGGTATGATCAGATATTGTACATTAGTGGAAGGTTATCAATAAATACCTTAAAAATTTGATAGAACATTTTCAATCTTTTTCCCATCAAAAGGAGATTCATATATTGAAAATTTATGGATCCAGAATTCATTTCTTTAATTGAAAGATAATTTAAATTTAACTATAACTCTATAGCATAAACTGTTGGAACTGGCTATTTAGGAAAAAGAATTCTGGAAATAAAAAAATCACTGGCTTCATGTAGGAAAAAGGTTAAAATGAAAATCCTGAGCCTACTAAATTTCTTGAAAATATTTTCTTCCATTTTCATCAACACACCTCTTTGAGTCTAGTCTGTCTACAGAGTGTTGTTAAAACAAAACGTGGGAATAGTTTTGATATGCATTATCCCTTGTGAGCAGCACTGTTGTCAATCTAACCTAGATGAGATAAATTAACAGCAAGAAGCAAGTTTATCTGTCACACTAAAATTTTAAAATATTGATATACACAGTATTTGTCTGAAGTGTGCATATAGGCATTTAACATGGGGAGTTACAAATTCACTCAACTTTCTGTTTAGTTAATATTGTGGAATGACAAAAAGTTATCACTGTAATAACAACTCCTTATGTCAATGGCTACAAGATATTTTAAAGTAACAGCATTTATAGTTTTTTCTAATTCTTTTTCCCTATGTATGGTTATTCTAATTATATTTATTGAAACATAATTTCATTGTGTTTAAAAACTTTAAGCTTAAATTTTGTTTTCTCTTCCTGGTAATTTATTTTTATTGTATTCTACAAAAGCATCCATTCACAAATTAATAGAAATGTAAAAAAAAGGTGCTCACCACAGGTAATTAGAGAAGTACGACTCTAGCACATGGGTTGGCAAACTATAGCCTGCCATCTGTTTCTCTAAATAAAGTTTGATTTGAACACAGTCACACCCAGGTGTTTACAAATCGTCTATTTTTATTGCCTACTTTTGCTCTGTAACAGCAGAGTTAAGTAGTTGCAACAGAACCCTTGTGGCCTTCGAAGCCTTAAGTATTTATCTACCTGTCCCTTTGGAAAATAAAATGTTGATCCTTGCTCTAGAGGGCTGGACATAACCTGTTGGAAAGATTTCCCAATCATTCAAAAAACAGACAGTACTGGAGCTCAGGACCCTTAAATAGATTAAACATTCCTACCTTCACAGAGAGGCCTAGAAGTGAAATTTAGATACTATTTAGGTATTACCTCTGATAGGGACTGAAGAGTATGTAAACCCTTCTAAATGGTCTCTTGGTATGATAGAATTTCTAATTATAATTAAAAAGAATCAAATTGTGATCTGATCCAGATAGGGAAAGAAGCACTAATCTAGAAGACCCAAAAGAATCCCTAAGCCAGGCATATAACGAGAGGAGAGAGGAGAGGGGAGAGAGAGGAGGAGGGGAGAAGGGTGAAAGGGGAGGAGAGGGGGAGAAAGAAGGGGAGAGGGGGAAAGGAGGGGGGAGAGGGGGAGGGAGAGTGTGTGTGTGTGTAGCGCAGAGAAAGGACCTATAATTTTTACCTAACTCTACTTTCAACATTTTCAAAAAATTATATCCTATATAGATTTCAAAGGATCCCTGGTAGAGCAAAGGTTAAGCTCTTAGCTGCTAATGGGAAGGTTGCCGGTTCGAACCCATGCAGTGGCTCTAAGGAGAAAAGACTTGTGATCTGCTTCCATAAAGATTACAGCCAAGAAAACCGTGTGGGGGCAGTTCTATTCTATAACATGGGGTCACTATGAGTTGAAATCGACTCAACTGTAACCAACAACAACAACATACAGATTTCAAGAAACAACAATCGGAACAGCAAAAAAGATAACTTTGGTTTGATGTACTTTGGATTTTACATGCAATTTGGAATCTAATCTTAAATTAATATGTTGTATGTATAATGATTAATTCAATGTCTGTGGTTCAACTATTTTAAAATAATAAATTATTTTTGTAAAAACTTATGCCCAGAATAGGTCACTATACTTTTTATGGATTGAAAATGCAAAGTCTATAAAATGGAAGGATATCCTGTTATTCTGAGAACAATGCCTCACTATTACACACCTCTTGAATAATTTCCTACTATGATTTTTTGAATTCCATTATAACATCCATCATATGCATAATGAACACAAATTCTTGAAAACTTTTAGTTAAGATCATAAATTGGGATTTGTTTTTAAACCTTTAACTTTAGGAAAAATAGTGCCTATGATATTTTGAGCATTGATATCGAAGAGTCAATCAACAAGTATTTCAGTCCTTTCTTTCAAGAAGTTATGAGCCACAAGGAATGATGATATAGAATCACTGGCTAAAATTTAACTTCAAAACCTAGCTGAAGTCTTCTAAGTAGTTTAAAAGCAAGCAATGCTTCTACCGTCTCATGGTATAGGGGAATTTGTCTTCAAAACTCCTATCAGAAATCATGTTGTAAAGTACTGCATACTGTAGAGGGAAAATGCTAGGATTAGATAAGCCACAAAATACACAAGAAAACTGACTGACATGACTATGAAGTACCTTTTTTAAAAAGTCCAATCAGAGAAACAGCAAATCTAATTCTGAGCATTAACAATGAGAAGGCTTAATAAGAGAATTCCCTAAAATGTGTTCGGTTCAAAACTAAAATAAAACATACAAATATACAGAGAAGAAAAGGTACATTAAAACTCCAACTCCAAATGAAATAAGAAGAAAAAAAGAAACCTTTCAAAAACAAAGTATGCTTGAGATATTTAGAGAGAAGGGTCCTGACATCTGCAATTTACTAAGAATTAATGGCTGGTAAAAGAATCAACAGAGGGATAAACATACGATAAAGCAAGTATAGCAAAATCCTAATGGGAGAATCCTGATGGCATTTTGGTGTTTAATGTAATATTCTTTCAACTTTACTGAATGTGCAGAAATATTCATAATAAAAGTAGGGTATAAAACAAAGCTTACCAACGCTTTAATGTCCATTCAGTATGATACCAGTTGAAGAATTCAGTGGGTACAATGTATTTGGGCTACAAAATGAATTTTGAATGTGCCAAATTTAATCCACAAGGACAGATGGAAATGATCTGAATTGCCAACACAGAAATACAGAGAACTAGTTAAAAAGCAAACAGAAATAATAGCAAAGTAAACAGAAGAAAAGGGGTTCTCATTAATTTTGCATTTACCATTCTTAAGAAGTCGGAAGAAAAAAATATATATATACGTTTTGTTTTTTACAAGTGGAGGTTACTTAGATAACCAGCATCCAGCCTTCTAGAACCCTCAGAATTCCCAAACTGCTCCAAACCTGAAAGTCAACGTTCTGTAAAAAGCATGTTTGTTAGCAAAGAAGCCGTCCTCTCCCTCTCATTCTCTCAGACACTGCAAACAAATCAAGAATTCCAGATTAAAAGTCATTTGCTCTAAAATACGTAGTCTCCCCTACTCTTGTTTTCAGTATAGTTCTAATTCCATTTGTACTACAATTGGATTTTAGGAAGCGAATGCGCGTGATGTGCGTGCGCACACGCACACACACAGAATCAATGTCTTGTTCATCTTACGATCTCAAGGCATTTCTTCTGTAATGAAGTGTCTATTCATGAGAAAGCATACTTTCATAAGAAACAAAGACAAATAACAATCCTCCATGATATTATCATCCTCCTTCTCATCATCCTATTTTATAGATTAGAAAACCGAAGCACAGAGTGGTAAACTGCCGAAGGTCACTCAGCTAATAAGTGGCAGAGCTAGAATGCAAACTATCTTAACCATCAGGCTAGCTCTCCGTTTAGAAAATTCTTATGCTCTAGAGACCATTTTGAGCAAATATTGAGGCTTGTTCATTCATGAAACCTAAAGTACTCAAGACAAGCCACAGCGTTGAGGAATTGGCTTACTTTATTCCAACACTAATTGATATTGAGTGCCTCATCCAGAGTCTTCCCTGATTATTACCAGTATGAACTGTATGCTCTCTGCTTTAATCTTGCTGTGTATAATTCTGATATGGAAACTACTGCAGTTTGCCTTGTATATAGTCATTTACATATTTGTTTATCCTACTTGATTATAAATTCTTTGCAGAATCAAGTGTTTTTTTTTTTTTTAAATCTTGGCAGCTATCCTGAAAAACAGCCATTGATTTGAGAAAGAAACCACTTGATCTATTACTTAACAACTTGCTGAGTTTTAATAATGTATTAATCACTAAAAAAGATTTATTTGCACTAACGACTCTCTGATAACTGTTCATTAAAAACAAATCTTTCTTCATATGTACACCAGAGTTCACTGTAGCACGATTCACATGAGTGAAAAGGTGGAAAAAACAAGAAATATCCATCAACTGATGAATAGATAAGCAAAATGAAATATTATTCAGCCATGAAAAAGAAATGAAGTATGGATAATGAGTGTAACAGCAATGAGCCTTGAGAACATTATGCTGACCAAAAGAAGTCAGACACAAAAGGACAAATACTGCATGATATCACTTATATGAAATGAGCAATGTATAGGAAGCAAAAGTAATTAACAGTTACCAGTGGGTAACCATTAGGGAGGAAGGAGGAAAGAGGGCATTTTGGTTTGGAGTGCACTATAGGTATGTTAAGGGTGGTGGAACAGTTTGGAAAAAGGGAATGAAAATGGGTTCGCAAACTGAAGAATGTAATCACATATTTGTTGCAGTTGTTAGGTGCCGTCAAGTCAGTTCCAACTCATAGCGACCATATGTGTAAAAGAACGAAACACTGCCTGATCACACGCCATCCTCACAATTGACACACACACACTTTAAAAACTAATAAAGAGGTAAGGGGGAGGGATGAGGGATGATAGATGGAGAATAGGGCATTCTTAGGGCAATGACACTATAATGTATGATACTGTAATGGTAGACACATGACATCAAACATTTATCAAAACTAACGGGGCTATACAACACAAAGGCTGAACACTAATGTAAACTACTAACTTTAGTTGATAGTAACATATCAGCGTTGGTTTAACTGCAACAAATGTACCACAGGAATTTAAGATGTTAACAGGAGAAACAATGTAAAGGGGCTATATAGGAACTCTATACAAGGTTTTTGTATAAACCTAAAACTGCTCTAAAAAATAAAAGTCTGTGGAATAGAATTGTATAAAGGTAAACTTCATTAAATGGATAAAAGGGTTTAATTCACTAAAGGAGATATATAAAGTTTTTGCAAACTATCTAAATGTCAACTTCATTAAATGATTAATCTCTGACAATGCAAGGCACACTACATGAGCAGTGTACAGCTCTCAATAACTGGTGAAAAGATATGCTTCAATTTCCTCATAGCAATGCTACCATCTTAGTTTAAGAATAACATTTTACCAATTTCTACTCTGAACTGTCATTTCCAATATGGCAGGCATGAAAAAAGCATTCTTCATTTTTTATACATCTCAGATAACTTAAGCCCTTATGGTGCTAAGCACTGTACTAGGTGCTGGGAATAAATTACAAGGGAAATATAATCCTGTACTCAAGGACCTTATAGGTGGGGGACTGAAGTGTCAGTGCTGTCACAGAATGTCCCCTGGAGTATTATGGTTCCCTCTTCTCAAATAAAAGCATTAAATCACCTACTCTTTTCTCAGAAAAGCCAAGAAGCAAGCCAATTTAGGAAAATGGAAAAGACAACAGGTTTGGCTAGATCAATGTTAGGTTGTTGTTGTTAGAAGCCGGTGAGTTGATTTCGACTCACAGCAACCATACGTATAACAGAAACAAATGCTGTCCAGTCCTGCGCCATCCTCACAATTGTTGCTATGCTTCAGCCCATTGTTGTTGCCACTATATCAATCCATGTCATTGATGGCTGTGATCGTTAAGGTCGTGTGTCAACTTGGCTAGGTCACGATTCTCAGTGGTTTATAAATTATGATGTAGTCTGGCAGACATATAATGATATAATCACCTCCAAGATGAGATCTGATATAATGAGATCACCTCCTTGATGGAATCTGCTGTGAGTAGCAAATTTGTTGAAGGGAGTTTCCTTGGAGGTGTGGCCCGCATCCAATATAGGTGGACTTTATGGCAAGGCTCTTAGGCTTTTGATAGCTCTGGATTCTGCAGCTGGCTCCTGTTCACCTGGCCTCCACCTCTTGGGACTTCAGCTAGGATTCTCCCTGCTGATCTGGGGATTCGTCAGCCTCCGTGGTCTAGATCTTGGGCTCGCCAGCCCCTGCAGCTGCATGAGTTGAGAGAGGACACCAGCATGACTCATAGACTTGGGACATTCAGGCTTCTACAACTGCATGAGCCATTTCCTTGATACAGATCTCTCTCTCTCTCTCTATGTATATATATACATACATACATACACACACACACACATATATATAGACACACATACATATATATACAGACGATTCATAGGTTTTACATTTTTAGAGACCCCAGCCTAAGAGAAGGGTCTTCCTCTTTTTTGCAGATCTTCTACTTTACCAAGTATGATGTCCTTCTCCAGGGACTGGTTCTTCCTGGTAACATCTCCAAAGCAAGTGAGATGAAGTCTATCCTTGCCTCTAAGGAACATTTTGGCTGTACCTCTTTCAAGGCAAATTTGTTCATTCTTTTGGAAGTCCATGGTATATTCAACATTCTTTGCCAACACCACAATTAAAAGGCATCAATTTTTCCCTGGTCTTCCTTACTCATTGTCTAGCTTTCACGTACACATGAAAAAAATTTTTTTTTTTTTTTTTACTGAAAATACCTTTGCTTGGGTCAGGCACACCCTAGTCTTCAAAGTGACACCTTTGCTTTTCAACACTTTAAGGAGGTCTTTGCAGCAGATCTGCCCAATGCAATACATCGTTCAATTTCTTGACTGCTGCTTCCATGGCCGTTGATTGTGGATCCAAGTAAAATGAAATCCTTGAAAAGTCACTATTTTCTCTGTTTATCATGGTGTTGCTTACTGCTCCAGTTGTGAGGATTTTTGTTTTCTTTACATTGAAGTATAATCCATACGGAAAGCTGTAGTCTTTGATCTTTATCAGTTAAGTACTTCAAATCCTCTTCATTTTCAGCAAGCAAGGTTGTGTCATTGGCATATCCCAGGTTGTTAATGAGTCTCCCTCCAACCCTGATGCCATGTTCTTCATATAGTCCAGCTTCTCGGATTATTTGCTCATTATACAGAATGAATAAGTATGGTGAAAGGATACAACCCTAATGCGCACTGTTCCTGATTTTAAACTATGCAGTATCCCCTTGTTCTGTTAAAACAACTGCTTCTTAGTCTACGTACAAGATCTCCACGAGCACAATTAAGTGTTCTGGAATTTCCATTCTTTGCAATGTTATCCATAATCTGTTATGATCCACACAGTCAAATGCCTTTGCATAGTCAATAAAACACAGGTAAACATCTTTCTGGTATTCTCTGCTTTTAGCCAAGATCCATCTAACATCAGCAATGATATCCCTTGTTCCATGTCCTCTTCTGTATCTGGCTTGAACTGGCAGTTCCCTATCAATGTACTGCTGCACCTGCTTTTGAATGATCTTCAGCAAAATTTTCCTTTTGTATGATATTAATGATATTGTTCAATAATTTCCACACTCTGTTGAATCACTTTTCTTTGGAATGGGCACAAATATGGATCTCTTTCAGTCCGTTGGCCAGGAAGCTGTCCTCCAAATTTCTTAACACAGACGACTAAGCACCTCCACTGCTGCATCTGTTTGTTGAAATATCTCAATTACTATTTCATCAATTCCTAGAGCCTTATTTTATACCTTTCCCTTCAGTGCAGCCTGGAGTTCTTCCCTCAGTACCAGTGGTTCTTGACTATATGTAACCTCCCGAAATGGTCGAATGTTAACCAGTCCTTTTTGGTTCAGTGACTCTGTATATTCCTTCTACCTTCTTTTGATGCTTTCCGCATCATTCAGTATTTTCCCTGCAGAATCCTTGAATACTACAACTGGAGGCTTGAATTTTTTCCTTCAGTTCTTTCAGCTTGAGAAATGCCAAGCATGTTCTTCCCTTTTGGTTTTCTAACTCCAGGTCTCTGCACATTTCATTATAATACTTTGCTTTGTCTTCTCGAGCCATTGTTTGAAATCTTCTGTTCAGCTCTTTTACTTTATCATTTCTTCGATTTGCTAGAGTTACTTGACATTCAAGCAAGTTTCAGAGTCTCTCCCAACATCCATTTTCTTTCTTGTCTTTTTAATGATCTTTGGGTTTCTTCATGTACGATGTCCTTGATGTCATTCCACAACTCATCTGGTCTTCAGTCATTAGTGTTCAATGTGTCAAATCTACTCTTGAAATGGTCTCTAAATTCAGGTAGGATATCCTTAAGGTTGTACTTTGGCTCTTGTGGACTTGCTCTAATTTTCCTCAGCTTCTGTCAGTTTGTTGTACTTTGGTGGCTTGCATGCTGCTGTGATGCTAAAACCTATGGCAATGGTATTTCAAATACCAGCAGGGTTACCCATGGTGGACAGGTTTCAACAGGGCTTCCAGACTAAGACAGACTAGGAAGAAGGACCTGGTAGTGTACATCCAAAAAAAAAAAACAGCCAGTAAAAACCTTAAGAATAGCAGTAGAACATTGTCTGGTATAGAACTGGAAGATAAACCACCAGGTTGAAGGCACTCAAAATACAAGTGACTATATGTAACCTCCTGAAATGGTCGAATGTTAACCAATTCTTTTTGGTTAACATTTGCCTCCTCAGAGTAGAGTTGACCTTAATGATACAGACGGAGTAAAGCTTTCAGGACCTTCATTTGCTGAGGTGGGACCACTCAAAATAAGAAGAAACAGCTGCAAACATCTATTAATAACTAGAACATGGAATTTACGAGGTACAAATCTAGGAAAATTGGAACTCTTCAAAAATGAAATGGAACACACAAACATCGATATCCTAGGCAACTGTGAGCTGAAATGGACTGGTACTGGCCATCGTGCTTTTTTTTTTTTTATTGTGCTTTAGGTGAAAGTTTACAAATCAAGTCAGTCTCTCATACAAAAAGCCATACACACCCTACCGTGCAATTCCAGTTGCTCTCCCCTTAAAGAGACAGCACATTCCTCCTCTCAACCCTGTACACCCTGTGTCCATTCAACCAGCTCCTGTACCCCCTCTTCCTTCTCATCTCATCACCAGACAGGAGCTGCCTGCATAGTCTCATGTGTCTACTTGAACCATGAAGTTCACTCCTCACCAGCATCGTTGTCTACCTTACAGTCCGGGCCAATCCCTATCTGTAGAGTTGGTTTGGGGAATGATTCCAGTCTTGGGCTATCTAAAGGCCCAGGGTCCATCCGGTCTCAGTCAAACCATTAAGCCTGGTCTTTCTACGAAAATTTAAGATCTGCATCCCACTGTTCTCCTGCTCCGTCAGGGATTCTCTGTTGTGTTCCCTGTCAGGGCAATCATCAGTGGTAGCCGGGCACCATCTAGTTCTTCGGGTCTTAGGCTGATGGGGTCTCTGGTTTATGTGGCCCTGTCTGTCTCTTGGGTTCATATTTACCTTATGTCTTTGGTGTTCTTCATTCTCCTTTGCTGCAGGTGGGCTGAGACCAATTTATTCATCTTAGATGGCCACTTGCTAGCATTTAAGACTCCAGATGTCTCTCACCAAAGTGGAATGCAGACCGTTTTTAATACATTTTGTTATGCCAATTGACCTAGCGGTCCCCTGAAACCATGGTCCCCCGACCCCCCGTCCCTGCTACTCTGGCCTTCGAAGCTTTTGGTTATATTGAGGAAATTTCTTTGCTTTTGGTTTAGTCCAGTTGTACTGACTATACCTGTGGTATGTGTTGTCCTTCCCTTCACCTAAAAAAATTTTTGTCTACTATCTAGTGAATATCCCTCTCCCTCCCTCCCCACCCTTGTACCCATCAAAGAATATTTTCTTCTGTGTTTAAACTTTATCTGGAGTTCTTATAATAGTGGTCTCACACAGTATTTGTCCTTTTGCAATTGACTAATTTCACTCAGCATAATGGGTACTAGCCATTTTGAATCGGACAATCACATGGTCTACGATGCTGGTAATTACAACTCGAAGAATGACACTGCGTTCTTCATCAAAAAGAACATTTCAAGATCTATCCTGAAGCACAATGCTGTCAGTGATAGAATATCCATACTCCTACAAGGAAGACCAGTTAATATGACTGTTATTCTAATTTACACACCAATCACTAATGCCAAAAAGGACAAAACTAAAGATTTTTATCAACTTCTACAGTCTGAAACTGATCAAATATGCAAACAAGATACATTGATAATTACTGGTGATTGGACTGTTGACTTAGGAAATTAAATTTCTATTCATTAGTTGTCTTAGCCTGGGTTCTCTAGAGAAACAAAACCTGTAAAGCCTATAATATATATGCAGAGAGAGATTTATATCAAGGAAATGTCTCACGAGGTTGTATAGGCAGGTACCTCCCAAGTCTGTGGGTCAGGAGTTCTCCTGATTCATGTAGCCACTGGGGCTGGTGAACCTAAGACTGGCATGTCAGACAGCAGGGCTCTAGCTCACAGGCTGTGAAGATCAATAATTCCCAAGATTGGCAGGCAAAGCCACAGGTAAACTGCTAGCTCAAATTCCAAGAACCAGAGGTCAGATGAACAGGAGCCAGGTGCAGGGTTCAGTAGGAGCAAAAAGCCCCTGAGCCTTGCCGGAATGTCCACTTATATTTGACGCAGGCCACATGCCCAAGGAAACCCCCTTTCAACTGACTGGCTATTCACAGCAGATCCCATCATGGGGGTGGTTGCATATCAAATCTCAACAGGGAAGTGATCACATTATATGACTGCCAAAACACTGAGTATCATGGCCCAGCCAAGTTGGCACACAATCTTAGCCATCAAATTAGTCTTCCCATACATCACACTAAAATATAGATGAATTTCTATCTAATTTGAAAGTTATATTTGGGATCATCTGATTTAAAATATAGTCTAATTTTTCTTACCCAAAGTGCACTCTGGAAGGGTACGGAGTGCCTCGAAGAGATAGGAAGTCTTCTTTCAGAACATCTGATTCTCAGACATAGCAAGCAAGAAATCCATGTGATTGATTGATTGTGAAAACATGAACATACGTATTCAGAGAAAATAGTTATTTCAGATATTAATTCTAAATTCATTTTCTCGTTTAAACTCAAGATCCTTCTCCTATGGGCAACATTACAAAGCAGTGCTCTAGGATGAGGAACATTAGATATGTGCTTATTTAATGCTGGTTAATGATTCTCCTGTGGGCACCGGTGGTTCAGTGGCAGAATTCTCACCTTCCATGCAGGAGACCTGGATCTGCTTCCAAGCCAATGTGCCTAATGCACAGCTACCACCCATCTGTCAGTGGAGGCTTGCATGTGGCTATCATGCTGAACAGGTTGCAGTGGAGCAAGACAGACCAGGAAGAAAGGACTGGTGATTTACGTCCAAAAATCTGCCAGTAAAATCCTATGAGTTACAACAGTCTAACCACAATCAATCATAGAATGGCACAGGTCCAGGCAGCACTTTGTTCTATTGTGCATGGGGCCCCCATGAGTCGGGGGCTGACTCAACGGCAGCTAATAGCATCAACAACTAGCAAATCTATGTGGCCAAGGGTGCCAGCATACCCATCATTTTGTCTGTTTCCTACTGTAGTTTTAAAAACTTTAAAAATCAAACTATTATGAAGCATTTTGAGGCAAAAATTAATCTGCTCTTCTTCCCAAATGTATTACTAACCATTGTTGCAAGCTAAGAACTAAAAAATAAAATCATTTCAAAAACAAGTGTCAACATTAACATAGAAAATAACCTAATTCAACCCTCAATTTTGTCTTGACAGACCTTTTCTCAAGATAATAGTCCTGTCTCCTTATTGTTTTACAGGACCAGACTGGCAGAAAGGAAAGCTCCAAGTATAAATTTATTTCTTCAAAGAATAAAAATAGCAAAAATTGTACGTGCAACAGTGTGATACCACAGGCTATGTGCCAGCATGGCCACATTTGCTCCATGTTTGTCTTTAGGTAAGGAGCCGCCTTTAAAGCCCACAACCTTTTCCTGCTGTTTCTCTTTAGCCACAGTAACTTTTTGTATCCTTCTTTTACTAGCAGCATTCTGCCAAAGACTACAGGAAGTATATTAATACACAGAACCTGCCTGAAGAAATTTCAGTTTGAATATTGTAAATGATTTTACCATGATGGTAAGCTAACCTCAGTCAGAAGCCAGACTTGTTTTTACCATAATAGTTAATGTAGTTCATTGACTCATATGGCTTCTGTGTTTTTAGAGATTCATCTGTTCTGCTTATATAAAAAGATATGAAACACAGCTGTTATTTCTAGAAAATTACAAAGTAAACTTCATAAACCCATGCTTAAGAATAAAACATTAAGACTCTTTGGGGAAATTAAAATTGTCAAACAACTTGAAAAAGTTCACTGCTCATATCCCTTTAAATATAAAGTTCCGCAATATTATTTTCTTTCTTCTAACACTCCCCTAAAGATGTAAGTTTACTTTGCATGTGTTTGAGGTACTATTTTTCAAATTCAATCCCACCTGAATTATTTTACTTTACAATATTTTTCCATTGGGATAACTGTTCTCTATGCTATCCGAATCTCACAAACAGTAAGAAACTATCTAGCCAATCTTGGTAAAGAGGATAACAGCATACACCACTCGTAATAATACTTTAAAAGGTCTTTTCCCATTGATCATATTGCCATATCAGTGGCCTTAAAGAGAAAGAAGTTAATATATTTAATTGGAAAACTGCATACAAGTATAGAATGTAAGCTCTAGAAGTGAAAGAATTTTTTTTTTTTTTCTTTTTTGGCCATATCCACAGCACTTAAAAAGTGCTTCGAAAATATTTGCTCAACACATGAAAATTGGTATATCTTAAAATAAACTTCCAATTTTAAAATATTTCTTTATCAAAAAAATAAAACATAGTAAATCCTTTTAGAACCTAGACTCCCATTCATCTTACAGTCTGCTAGGGAACCATTAACATTTACAGGATTGACCTCTGGACAGAGACAAACCACTAGACAAAAATATTTAAAAGGAACCAGAAAATAACCATCATCTTTTTAAAGACTGTTTTAAAAGAATCAACTATCATTGCTTTAGATTTCTTCAGGCCTGATAATTGGCAACATCAGTATTGTTGTTTTCAAATCTACCAAATCCACAAAAACAAACCATAAAAATATTAGGCCAAACATCACCTATGCAGTTTTCTTGCCAAAAATTTAACCTAAATCTAATTATAAGGAAAAAATTCAAAAAAGTCCAAATGCACGGCATTTTATAAGACACTGGCCAGACTCTTTAAAAAGTCCATATTGAGGGTGAGGCCAGGATGGTGGCTTGGTCAGGTCCACCATACCGTCCCTCTAGAGCAAAGACCCAAGAAACCAAGTGAAACAGTGCAGATAACAATTTTGGAACCCTGAACATCAAAAAAGAAGGATAAAAAAATTGAACACTGACTAAAAGAAATTGAATGAACACAGCAAACTAAGAGTAACAGAGCAGAGAGGCTCAGCCAGCCATCTTGAGACAAAACCAGTAGTGACCCTGGGGGAAGAGCAAAGGAAGTCAATAGCATGGCATTCTCAACAAGAGACAGAGAAAGTATATAGCAACACTCAGAGGGAAGCAAACCATATAAAAAACCTGGAGGGAAGCAAGGTGAGCAGATCATCTACCAGATATAAGGAAGGAAAACGCAGAAAGAAGGGCAAAAATCCAAAAACCCAGTGCCATCGAAAGAAAGGCAAGAGATACAGAAATCCTAACACAGAGCAGAGAGGGAGCCAGGAATCAGAGTAAGGTATACTCACAAACAGCAGTCCCAGACTACTGGGTTGAGTGGCATGCATAAGGCGGTGGATCTGCAGGGTACCTGGTGGAGGCCGCCCACACACCAAATCCCTGGGTGCACCCCCCTCCTTGCACTTGGTTGGAGGCAAGCCCCAACTGCTGGCTGCAGCGGATGGGAACTGCCTGGGCACACACCTCAGTTGGCTGGAGAGGCACACTCTCCCTGTGCCCACCCTCCTGACTGGAGGCGGCAGAGGGTCCCATGCCCCAATCACCATGCCTGACCAAAGACTGTAAGACAAGCACCACCCCCTCCTGCTGGTGAGAAGTGGTGACTGTGCAGCTGTGCACGTACCTGCCCATCACTCCCGGAACCTACCCTTACAAAGGGTGGCATCAGTGCAACCATATGACTATGCACGTGCCTGCCCGTCGCTCAATCCCCCACCAACCCAGCATGAGGGGACATCAGCATGATCACACCTGAGCCTGTTGCTTACCCACCCACCTGGCACGGCAGGAGGTAGTACGAGCGCAATTGTGCATGCACGTCACTCACCCCCACTCCCCACCTGGCCAAGCAAAGGGTGGAGCCAGTGAGACCACAGACATGCACGCCCATAGCCCGCCCCCTTCAACACCTGGTCTGGTGAGGGGTGGTGCCAACGTGACTGCGCATGTGCTTACCTGTCACTCACCCACTACCCACTGACCCAGAGAGCGGTGGGGCCAAATCCAACAAAGGGTTAGTATCTAAAATATACAGAAAAATTCAACACCTCAACAACAAAAAGACAAACAATCCAACTGAAAAATGGGCAAAGGACATGAACAGACACTTTTCCAAAGAAGACATTCAGGCAGCTAACAAACACATGAAGAAATGCTCACGATCATCAGCCTTAACAACAACAACAAAAAAACACTTTGCTGTTGAGTCAATTCCAACTCACAGCGACTCTAAAGGACAGAGGATAACTGTTCCATAAGGTTTCTGAGGCATAGCTGGTGGATTTGAACTGCTGACCTTTTGGTTAGCAGCCATAACTCTTAACCACTGCACTGCCATTTAGGATTTAACCACTGCAAATTAAAATGACAATGAGATATCATCTCACTCTGATACCAATGGCACTAATCAAATAAACAACAAATGCTGGCAAGGTTGTGGGGAGACTGGAACTCTTATTCAGTGCTGGTGGGAATGTAAAATGGTATAACCACTATGGAAAATGACACGGCATTTTAAAAAGCGAGAAATGGAAATACCATATGATCCAGCAATCCCACTCCTAGGTATATACCCTAGAAAATATGAGTCTCCTGACACAGACAAACATATGCACACTCATGTTCACTGCAGCATCATTCACAATAGCAAAAAGATGGAAACAACCTAAGTACTCTTCAATGGATGAATGGATAAATAAACTGTGGTACATACACACAATGGAATACTACGAAATCATAAGGAATAATGACAAGTCCATGAAACATCTCACAACATGGATAAATTTGGAGGACATTATGCTGAGTGAAATAAGCCAATTACAAAAGAACAAATATTGCATGAAATGACTATTATAAAAAAAAACAAGAAAAGATTTACACACAGAAAAAAACATTCTTTGAGGGTCACCAGGGAAGAGAGTGGGAGGGAGGGTAAATTACTAAATAGAAGACGTGTGGTAGTACTGCTGAAGGGAAAGGCAATATGCTGCATGGGGAAATCAGCACAACATGACAAAGGCAAATGGAGGCAGTGAAAGGAACACAAGAACAAAGGGCAACAATACCAATCACTACAAAACAGACAATATTGCAACAAAAGTATTAGCAAACAATAATTTACAAAGGGATTCATAGGTAGATAGATATGATAAAGAGGCACGGGACGGTGTAAGGGAGTGCACCCACCTGCAGATATAGGTTAGTGGTTAGTGTCATGGATTGAATCATGTCCCCTCAAACATGTGTGTATCAACTCGGTTAGGCCATGATTCCCAGTACTGTGTGGCTGTCCTCCGTTTCGTGATTGTAATTTTATGTTGAAAGGATTAGGGTGGGATTGTAACACCACCCCACCCTTACTCAGGTCACCTCCCTGATCCAAGGTAAAGGGAGTTTCCCTGGGGTGTGGCCTGCACCACCTTTTCCCTCTCAAGAGATAAAAGGGAAGCAAGCATAGAGTTGGGGACCTCATACGACCAAGAAAGTAGCAGCAGGAGCAAAGCATGCCCTTTGGACACGGGGTCCCTGTGCCTGAGAAGCTCCTTGACGAAGGGAAGATTGAGGACAAGGACCTTCCTCCAGAGCCAACAGAGAGAGAAAGCCTTCCCCTGGAGCCAACGCCCTGAATTTGGACTTGTAACCTACTAGACTGTGAGAAAATAAACTTCTCTTTGTTAAAGCCATCCACTTGTGGTATTACTGTTAATGGCAGAACTAGATAACTAAGACATGTTGTGGATATCTCTACATACACATTTGTAGATGTTCCATGTATACAAATTTAAACAAT